>NC_134319.1:39528820-40141678 GCF_964195595.1 Calonectris borealis | reverse complement strand
TGGTCCGGAAGTCCTCCGGCTGTACTCTATTGTCCAGAAGTCGGTCTCTATGATCCGGAAGTCCTCCGGCTGCACTCTATGGTCCCGACGTTCGTCTCTATGGTCCGGAAGTCCTCCGGCTGCACTCTATGGTCCGGATTCGGTCTCTATGGTCCGGAAGTCCTCCGGCTGTACTCTATGGTCCCGACTTTCGTCTCTATGGTCCGGAAGTTCTCGGGCTGTACTCTATGGTGCCGACGTTCCTCTCTCTGGTCCTGAAGTCCTCCGGCTGTACTCTATGCGTCTTGCTGTTGCTCTTTATGGTCCCGAAGTTCTCCAGATGCGTGCAGTGGTAGCTTTTCCCCCCCCCGAAGGTGCATTCTATTTGTGTGCCTTTGTGTGTTGTGGGAAAAAAAAGTTTTGCATCTCATTTGCTGCTTATTCTGCATGATAACTAATTAATTAGCATTCTAAGTGGGAGTAATGAATGGTTACCACGATCTTTGGGGTTTTTTGATTATTCAAATCAGAGATTACTCCCACTTGGAATACTAATAATTGATAGACATGGTATAAGAAAGAATTAATAATAATACATCTAGTGCAGCAGTAGAAAATGGCACATGACCTGGGAGTAATTTTTTAGAAATACTATTGTTTTGTAATATATTTGTGTTTGTTAGCCCCAGGAAGCATGCCATTTTCTACTGCTGCTATTTACATTTTAAATAGCAAACACACACAAAAAAAACCTACACAAGCCCAAACACCAAGACTGATGTGCACAAAAAACCCCACAACCCCTAAAGACCAATACCAACATGCATAAAAAAAAAACAACCACACAACCCCCAAAGACCAAGACTGATGCACACAATAAAACCAAAACCCCCAAAGACCAAGACCAACACTAATGCATGCAAAAAAAAAAAACACATAACCCCTAAAGACCAATACAGATAACTCCCTCCTCTAACCACACATGAAACAAAAAAAACCCACACAAAGACAGAAAGAGAGACACAACAAAATCAAAGACAAAACTACATCAATGACAAAAACCGGAGAGACAACCAAATCCTGAGACATTGGACAGACACACAAAAAAACCCTACAGACAGAAAAAAAAAAAAACACAGACACCAAAAAAGCACAGGAGACACAAAACAGATCAAAGAAAACTTTATTTAAACTTTATTGCAATCACTTTCTTTTAAGATACCTTAGAACCTTATTAAGGAGTTAACTACTATAATTAGCTCTTGCTGCAATTAAGGTAATTAAACACAGCCATATTAGCATTCCATCTTTACTGCCTAGTTTGATATTTTCCTTATGATACTACTCAGACACAATTCATGCCTGCTAGCGTCCCATTAACATCAGTGGTTCAATTGGACATCATTTATGCCCAAGTAGTATTCTACATTTCTTCAAAACTACTCAAAGTAATTTCAAAAACTATTTGTAATTGTGTAAAGGTTAAATATACTTAGGAGCCAGTAATGCACATGCTTTCTTTTAACCTGTCAAGAGCTACGTTTATCTATAGGTATTGACAACTCTCCCTCTAATGACTAATTCTCACTTAAATTATCACATACAAACATTATTGCCACAATAGTCCTCAAGCAAGAGCTGTCAATGCCTGTAACAATTCTCCACCACAGCACCCTCCAATTGGCAATCTTTAACCATAGGTATTAACAACACCCACTTAGTTTTGTACTTTCATTTGTTATTTCAGTTTTTACTGCGATTCCAATAGGGATACATTACTGCCTGTTATTTTTTTTTACTAATTTTTATGTTTAAATTGGTCCATTGCTATTTCCAGTAAGTTTTCCTATATCATTTTTTACATTTTAATTCTACAATATACTTTTACTAGAGACAAAAATTACTCTCAAGTTGATCAAATACTTCCTACAAATTACATTTCATCACTTCTCACTCATTATTTTTGAAAATGCATTTGACCTCAAAAATTCATCATTACCTAATTCATCATTAGTCAGCGCAAGTATTTAGTACCTGTGATTCTCTAGCTAGTAGTCTTTTCCACGTTTCTCCCTCCCACTACATTCTCAGTCTATTGCTTTATATTTCTAAGTTTGCCTCTTCGAGGTGACATCATCTCCACAATTTGTATTCCTAGGCAGAAAGTGACCGAGCTCCACTCATCTCAATGAGCCCCCTACTTCCATGCCTGCACACAAAAACAAAAAAAATCATAAAGCGTCATTACATTAGAAACTACAAAGCCCCTCAAAAGAATTTACAATCCTAACAGTAAACAATAAAGTTTAGCCCACCTGCTTCACAAGCTGGTCCTCTTCAACACTGATTCCCCACACCCTTCAACTGCACGATCATCAATCATCTTCCCATGACCATTCACTACACAACATACAATGACAGGCAAATGCCACATTCCAGGACAGCGCTCCCCAGGACCGGTGTTCCCAGAGGCCTAGAAAAACCATCCTCCTTGCAAAAACTTCAGCCCAAGCCCAACCTCCACCCAAACATTGGCAATGAACTCCCTTACAGTGTTTCTGGGACCAGGGTGGGGAGAGAATACAGCACACACACCCAACACACACACCCCCAGCCGGGGGGGGGGGGGAAATCCCCTGTCTAGGTTTTATTATATTTTTTTGTAACTCTCTGAACAAAAAAAAAAAAATCTCAACTCCACACACAACCTGCAGAGAAACATAAAAAACCACCACATAATCAAACAAGGTTTATACATTCAAAACACACCACTCATTCAGCCACCACACAAGCTACCCCTCACTCTCGCCGATCCATTCTGCGACCAGCCTGCCACAACGGGACATCACCCCATGTCTGCACCGCTCCCCGGGAACAGCATTCCCAGAGGCCTCAAAAATCACCCTGCCTGCAAAAACCCCGGCCCAAGCCTGACCTCTGCCCAAACATTGGCGATGAACATCACCTTGCAGAGTGGCCAGGACCAAGGGAAAAAAAAACAAAACACACTCAGCCAGGGGAAAAAAAAAGAAATCCCCCGGCTGGGTTTTTTTTATTATAATTAAAAAAAAAAATTACTCTCAACATTAAATACAACCTGCAATAAAAAACTTCACACATACAAGGCTAGGCACGTTCAAAAACTAACACTCATTCAACAACCACTTGCTCCACCCCTCACTCAAAACACCATTGTTTCACCACCCACCTGCCATGATGCCATATTGCTCCCATTCTAGACCCATCCCCAGAACTGTCTCGCCACACACCTCAAAGCAACATTGCCATTCTGTACAACTCCAAAGTTTCAGCCTTCTTAAGAGCAAGCCAGGGAAGATGCTTCACTACATTCACCGGGCCTGCTCCTTCTTCACTTTGATTTTTCTTCACCTCGATTTGGACACTCTGGCAAGACATGCTTGAGAATTTTCTCCAGGGATCCGAATCACCCTGGGGACTGTACACCCTGGTTAGCAATACCTACTGGCTATACAAAAAACCAGCCCAGTCAACCTCCACCCAAACAGACTGTGCTAATCAAACCATGTAAAGCAAGTCACCTGGATGCTGACCAATAGCTTGAGAGGACTAAAAGCCTGTCTTGTTTTTGCATATGCCTTCTAACTGCAGATAGAAAAAAACCACATCAGATATTAAGCCCCACAAAGACAAGTTAAGGCAAATTCAAGATTCAACCCGCTCGACTACCTTGCAAGATCACAGAGAAACACTTCACTGCGTTGCCATGCAATACTTCGCTATTAGACACCAACCCGGCCCACAACCGCCTCACCTTCTCGGACCCCTCGTCAGCATGCGGCAGCATCACCCCTCCGAGCCTGCGTACGGCACCTGCAGAAACCGAAGCAAAAAGGCACATGCTGAGATACTGCCCAAAACTGCAGCCTGCCCACACCGATTCGTGTCTCTCACTCCTTTACCTTGACAGCTCACCCACCCAGCCTCCGTCAGCTTCGGTTGCCACTTAAGGTTTGTGCACCACCTGTAAAACACAAACAACAAGGGTTGCTTAGAACTTCACCAGCAATACACCACCTGAAACACAACCGCTACTTAAGCCCGCCAATCACTGCTCACCTGCCCGAGTCAGCTCCAGTGCCCATATCACACATTGCTCCTCCCTTTACACCTTCAAATTAAAAGAAAAATAGCAATACCATAATGTAGTCATATAGCCACCAGTCACATCTTCCCTCTAATACCACCCACCAACCCACCTTTTTCTAGTGCTCCGCTCGCCTCTTGACCATCACCCTGCACAGCTCGTCCTTCTGCATCTGCAAAAACAATATTGAATGATTCACCCAGATGCAGAGCAATAGTTTAACAATTCCAGAGGACTTGTTTCAACGTAGGAATACTATCTAGAATCCGACTATACATACTCTCATTAAACAAAATTTAGAAGTCAAACATTTACCCCTACACATATAAGCCTTAACACCTTTGAGACTCAATCTGCTTCACTACCCCTGAACAGCCATTCCCACATGGCTCAGCTCATCCCCATATAACATCATCAAAAGAGCTGTCCACACAGCCTGCCAACAGCCACTGAGACCTAGATGACTGTACAGCCGTTGTCTCAACGGTCTAGGCACATCAACATATTAACCGTAGACTCTTATGGCTATTCCACCTATACCCGACTCTACAACCCCAGGCAGGACAGCTCCAAGCCACATACGTGCACAGACCAACACTACACAACACTAAACTGCATGCCTCAAAGATGAGAGAAAAATCTCAGCAAGAAGAATGAGACCCAGATGGAAGACATCATCAGGCAAGACGACCTGCGGGACTGTGACGGTGACGTGAGGAGGCTCTGGGGCAACCCCAGAGAGAGTAGAGCATCATGACCCGTGACAAGGAGTTGCTCTGAAAAATGAGAGGATGTACACACAAGAAGCCTGGCCTCAAGACCTGAGAACGTAAAGATGCACGGAAACAATCCCAGTCCACGAAAACATATGGCTATAGAGCAGAGCTGCTCACACAGCTGGGAAGGATGCCACAAAAGATGACCGTCTGGAAGCTTCGAGACACAAGACCAATCCACGCTTTCAGCTTGTAACACAAGGAAAAGGGGCCCTATTGGCGCTACACCAATGAGTACAGGCATTCAAGATCCTAGGGATGGCGCTTGAGGCATGTGCTGTGCTCCTCGAGCACAAAGAGGACAGAGACCTGCAGAAGGCCTAAGACACAGAAGACAGACCACACAAACTACACAACAACAGACACAGGCTGGAACTGCCCTGCCCAGCACACACTAGCATCATGCTGGTAAGTAACCTGCTCCCTTTATCTGCCCAAGGGGGACGGTCCTGGGACAGCCCTTTGCCCTAAGTAACTTTAAATGCACCTTCCTGCAGTTGGCAGCCTTGTCTCCTTGCCCCCTCCCCAGCCATCATCCCTCAACTTAGCTTTCAGAGGACCAGGGGTCTGAATCCATCCTTGACAAAAAACACATTGGCTAGCTGATATTTTCCTGCAGTCACTGGGTTCCTCTTCAGTATCTGAAAAAAAAATACAAAACAGCATACCAGCAGTAAGCATCATGACAGTAGACACCGCTCTCTTCCACAACACCCTCATCCGCACAAGAGCCGTGGCATTGAACTTGCCTGCTCTATGCCAATTCCAGAGTCGGATGCTGCAGCCACCATTACTTGTGGCACGTAAGATACCAAAGACACACAAGGTTAACATTGCATTTGTGAGAAATCACCAGTCCCATGCTCCTCCTCTCTGCTACCAGCTCACCTCAAATGCTCATCCAATTCCAAAGGCTGCCCGAACAGCGCCTGCAAGATCACAGAGAAACACTTCACTGCGTTGCCATGTAATACTTCGCTATTAGACGCCAACCTGGCCCACAACCACCTCACCTTCTCGGACCCCTTCGTCAGCATGTGGCAGCATCGCCCCTTCGAGCCTGTGTGCGGCGCCTGCAAAAACCCAAGCGAAAAAGCACATGCTGAGATACTGCCCAAAACTGCAGCCTGCCCACAATGATTCCTATCACCCTCTCATTGACCTCCGCCACTCAGCTGTCCAGCCTCCATCATTTTGGGTTGCCACATTGAAGCTTGCGCACCACCTGTAAAACACAAACAAGGGTTGCTTACAACTTCACCAGCAATACACCACCTGAAAAATAACTGCTACTTCAGCCCGCCAATCACCACTCACCTTGGCCGAGTCAGCTCTGGTGCCCATATCCCATATTGCTCCTCCCTTTGCCCCTTCAAATTAAAAAATAGAAATACCATAATGTAGTCATATAGCCATCAGTCACATCTTTCCTCTAATACCACGCACCAACCCTCCTGCTTCTAGTGCTCCGCTCGTTCCTCTGCATCTGCAAAAATGATATTGAATGAGTCACCCAGATGCAGAGCGATAGCCTAACAATTGCAGAGGACTTCTGTCCATGTAAGAACACCATCTAGAATCCAACTATACTTCCTGCCATTAAACAAATTTTATAAATCAAACATTAAGCCATACACATACAAGCCTTAATGCCTTTGAGATTCAATTTCCTTCACTACCCCTGAACAGCACCTCCCACATGGCTCAGCTCATCCCCATAAAACATTATCGAAAGAGCTGTCCACACAGCCTGCCAACAGCCACTGAGACCTAGATGACCGTACAACCATTGCCTCAACAGTCTAGGCATATCAATGTATTAACCAGAGACTCTTATGGCTATTCCACCTCCCCCTGACTCTACACCCCCCAGGCAGGGCAGCTCCAAGCCACACACACACATGCACAGACCAACACTACATGGAACCCTAAAAAAAAATGTGCCTCAAAGAGGAGAGAAAACTCTCAGCAAGAATGACACCTGAACGGAAGACGCCATTTGGCAAGACAATGCATGGGACCATGACAGTGATGTGAAGAGGCTCTGTGGCAACCCCAGAAAGAGTAGGACATCATGGCCCATGACAAGAAGTTATTCTCAAAACAGAGAGGATGTACACACAAGAAGCCTGGCCTCAAGACGTGAGAACGTAAGGATGCAGGCAAGAAATCCCAGTCCATGAAAACAGACAGCTAGAGAGCAGAACTGCTCACACAGCTGGGAAAGATGCCGCAAGAGATGACCGTCCAGAAACTTCCGAGACACAAGACCAATCCACGCTTTGAACTTGTAACACAAGGAAAAAGTGCCTGATTGGCGCTATGCCAACGAGTACAGGCATTCAAGATCCTAGGGATGGCGCCGGAGGCGTGCGCTGTGCTCCTCGAGCACAAAGAGGACATCAAGACCTGCAGAAGGCCTAAGACACAGAAGACAGACCTCACAAACTACACAACAACAGACACAGGCTGGAACTGCCCTGCCCGGTTCACGCTAACATCATGCTGATAAGTAACCTGCTCCCTTTAACTGCCCAAGGGGGACTGTCCCTGGACAGCCCCCTGCCCTACACTGTCTTTAAAACCTCTTTAGGCAATCACCAACCCAGTCCCCACTCTCCCTTGGTGCCGTGCCGGTGCCCCAACTTAGCTTTAGGAGGGCCGGAAGTCTGAACCCATCCTCAACAAGGAAAACCACAGCCAGCCCACTGGATGAATCCAGGTTCCTCTTCATCATCTGCAAAGACAAGCCAATCCACACATAACGCTGCCGTCAGTCAGCAGCACATCGATCCACAGGGACCCTTCCCACAACATCCCCCACCTCAGACTCGCCGTGGGGTTCCGCTCACCCGCTCCCCGCCGATTCCAGAGTCCGACGCCGCAGCCATTGTCGCTTCTGATGCCTAGGATACCGACAAAAAGTTACCATTGTGCTTGCCAGAAATCACCAGCCCCGTGCTCCTCCCCTGTACTACCCAGCTCACCTCAAACGCTCCTCCAATGCCAAAGGCAGCCCAAACAGGAGCTGCAAAACCAGAGCAAAACTCTGCAATGAGTCGCCATATAATACTTTCCCATCAGACACCGACCTGGCCCACAACTGCCTCACCTGCTCGGACCTCTTGGCAGCAGCGGGGCCCCATAGAGCAGCACCTGCAAAACAACCAAGCAAAAAGGCACATGAGGAGATACGGCCCGAAACCGCAGCCCACCTGCACCAATCCCTGTCTTGCACTCCTTTACCTGAACAGCTCGCCGCCCCTGGCTTCCATCAGCTTGGGGCACCACACCAAGGTTGGTGCGCCACCTGTAAGGCCCAAACAACGTGGGTTGCTTATGACTTCACCAGCAATTCAACACCTGAAAAATAACCACTACTTCAGCCCACCAATCAGTGCTCACCCGCTCACCCCACCCAAGTCAGCTCCCATGCCCATATCCCACATCGCCCCTCGATTTGCACCTTCAAATTAAAAAAGGAAAAAAAAACAAAAACACAAAACCGTAAATTAATCATATAGCCACCAGTCACATCTTCCCTCTAATATGACACACCAACCCACCTTCTTACGGCGATCCGCCCCTCTCTCCTCCGTTGCCCTTTGCCGGGCAGCTGGTCCCTCTGCATCTGCAAAAACAAAAGTGTCAAACTAGTCACCCAGTTGCAGAGTGATAGGGGAACAAGTCCAGAGGTCTCCTTTCCATTTAGGAATGCCATCTAGAATCCCACTATACATCCCGCCACTAAAAAAACCCACACCAACCCACAACCTTTAAGCCCCACCCGTACAAGCCTTTCAGATTTTATCTGCTTTATTACCCCTGAAGAGACCCTCCCGCTCACCTGGGCTCATCCCTATAAAACACTGTTGAAAGAGCTGACCACACAAGCCGCCAACAGCTACTGCGTCCGAGACGGCCGTACGACCTTTGTGCCCACCATCTAGGCATACCGACATACTGACCACAAACTCCTATGGCTATTCCACCTACCCCTGACTCTACGCCCCCAGGCAGGGTGGCTCCAAGCCAAACACACACAAGCACACACCGACACTGCACGGAACGCTACAAACGATGCACCTCAAAGCCAAGAGAAAACTCTCGGCAAGAAGAACGACACCCGGACAGAAGACGCCATCAGGCAAGACAACCGTCGGGACCGTGACGGTGACATGAGGCAGCTCTACGGCAACCCCAGAGAAAGAGCAGAACATCATGGCCCACGACGAGAAGTTACTCTCAGAACTGATAGGATGTACACGCAAGAAGCCGGCCGGCGAGACCTAAGAACTTAAGGATGCGGGGAAGAAACCCAAGTCCATGAAAAATGAACACGTAGAGAGCGGAGCGGCTCACGCAGCCGGGAGGGACGTCGCAGAAGAGGGCCATGCGGAAACTCTCAAGAAGCCAGACAGATGTGCACTTTAAGCTCGTCACGCAAGAAAACAAGCACCCGATGGGCGCTATGCCAATGAGTACAGGTGTTCGGGACCCTAGAGATGGCGCCCCAGGCACATGCCGTGCTCCTCGAGCGCAAAGAGTAATGTGGGCATCGAGACCCAAGGAAGGCCTAAGACACAGAAGACAAACCACACAAATGACAACACATGCAGGCTGGAACCGCCCTGCCCGGCACACTCTAGCATCACGCCCAAGAGGAGCTGCCTCCCTTTACCTGCCCAAAAGGGACACTGCCCGGACAGGCCCCAGCCCTACACTACCTGTAAAAACCCTTCAGGCAATCGCCAACCCCATCCCCTTGCTCCCGCAATCCCTCTCCGGCACTGGAGCCCCAACTTAGCTTTGTAGTACACCAGCAGTAAGGATCATGACTGTAGATGCCAACATCTTGCATAACACCCTCATTCTCAGTCACGTCATGGGGTTCCGCTCGCCCGCTCCCCACCAATTCCAGAGTCCAAGGCTGCGGTTGACATTACTTGTGGCACCTAAGATTGCAAAAGACAAAAATACCATTCTGCTTGTGCGACATCACCTGTCCTGTGCTCCTCCTCTCTACTACCCATCTCACCTCAAATCCTTACGCAATTCTAAAGGCAGCCCGCACAGCACCTACAAAACTGAACGTGAAAGCTTCACTTAATTGCTGCAGGATACTTCGCTCTCAGATGCCAACCCAGCTGACTCACGCCTCGCTTTCTGGGACCGCTTGTCAAGGTGCTGCTTTGCTCCTCTGACCCTAAGTGCATCACCTGCCAAAATAAAACTCAATGACACATGCTGAGATACTGCCCAAGATGAGAGCGCACGCGCACCAATACGCATCTCCCGCACCTTTACCTCAGCCAGTTGCCTGTGCTGCCTCTGCCATTTTCAGACTGCTGTATTGAGATGCAGGTACCGCCTGTGGAAGTGAAACAATTCGGGACACTTATGACTTAACTAACAATATGACATCTGACAACTAACAGCTACTTCAGCCCACTACTCATTGCTTACTATGCCCGACTCAACTCCAGTGCCTATATCCCACATCGCTTCACACCTTCAGAACAAAACCAAAAAGCTAAACCACATTCTAGTTGTATAGGCACCAGTCAAATCTTGCCTCTGACACCACAGGCCGACCCATCTTCTTACAGCACTCCGCTCTCCTCCGTCACCCCGTGGTGTGCGGCTCGTCCCTCTCCACCTGCATAAACAGTAACATTGAATGACGCACCAGGGTGCAGAGCAATAGCTTAACATTTCCAGAGATCTTGTTTCTATTTAGGAACACCATCTAGAGTCCAACTGCAGCCTGCCATTAAACAACATGTATCTATCAAACAGACATGCTTTAATACCTTTGAGATTTTATCTGCTCGACTAGCACTTTAGCTGCCACTCCCAGATGGCTCCAGTCATCCCCTAGGCACCCACAAAACACTAAGCAAATTACTGTTGTCGCCTGCTGCCAAGGGCTACTGGCTCTGATACCGGCTTTACAGCCTTCACCAAAACAGTCTCGGCAAGAAAAGTGACTCCGGCCCACAGATGCCATCAGGCTACAAGACAGTCGGGGCTGCAACAAACAATCTACAGCAGCCCCAGAAAATTCAGACTCCGTCACCCATCATAAAAATCTAAGTCTGCAACTTAGACGATGGATGCACGAGAAGCCAGGCTTTAACACCTAAGAACATAAAGACACAGGGAAGCAGTCCCAGAAAAGGGATCGGGGAAAACAGACCGCTCTCGAGCGCTGATGCTGACACCACCTTAATCACCACCGCAAAAAGATGACCGTCCATAAACTTCTGATATGCGATACACTCAAGATAGATCCATCTATCAGACTTAAAATGCAAGAAAGGACACGCTCACTTAGCATTACTCTGATGAGCAGAGGCTCACGAGACCCTCGGTATTGCTACCGATGCGCCCACCATGCACATGGGACAACGGAGACATCAAGACTTGATTAAGATATCATATGGGACACAGAAAACAGACTACAAAAACTACACAATAACACTAAGGCTGGCACTGCCCTGCCCGGCAGACGCTCATGTTTTGTGCTAAGGACCCCACGCCTTCTGTCTGCCCATATGTGCCCCATATCAAACCGCCTTCTCTGCTACTCTGATTTTAAACCCCCTGCCTGCCCCACCTGCGTTTCCCCCACCCAACTGACCACCCACACAAAGATACTATTGGCCTCTCAACTTGCCTTTCAGAGGGCTGGAGGTCAGAAACCATCCTTTACAGACACCACATAGGCTACCTAGGATGACCCTGCAATCACCCAGATCCTCTTCATCTACAAACACAGAGTGCCATCAGTCACCAATGCACCAGTCAACACTAACATCATACGCAACAACGCCCTCCTCAGAAGCGCCATAGCATTCTGCTTGCTCCCAGTCTAACACCGGATGTTATGGCCAACATCGCCCATAGTACCTAGAAAAACCGGGACACAAAGTGACCATTGTGCCTGGAAACGGTCACCCGCTCACAAACAATTCTACACCTCAAAAATAACTGCTGCTATGGTTTGGTGTTCATCGCCCACCCTGCCCAACAAGCTCAGGAGCAGACATCCGACTTCGCATCTAATTTTAGACCTTCAAAACAGAGCTTTAACTAGTCGCATAGTTAACATAACTAGTAACAGCACATTCCCTCCATCGTCACGTGCTAGCCTACCTTCTCACGGCACTCCGCTTGCCTCCTCCCTTTGGTGTCCGGCTCCCTACTGTGCATCTGCAGCAACAACAAAACAAAGTCAACTGGATGCATACAAATCCCATAATGAACAGTGAACCTTCCCCATCCTTACTTCTTCGCTCTGCTAACTTTCTCAATCCATGCTTTGCGCTCCTATCTTCCAGGCTGAGTCAGCAACATCAGCATGTTCAAGGCAAAGACAAACACTAATACCTGTAAGAAGGAGACACCCTTCCCTTTTCTTTCCCCTACCCCAATGGCAACATCCCAGACTCATCCTTTCCCCCAGCAGGCTAACATGGCTTCACTCGCGTCCCATGCTACGCCTCCGGGGTCAGCTGCCGCATCAGGTGCCCGCTCAGATAGTTGGTTTGACTCCAGTGACGGTGGAACCATAATCTTTGATGCCGGGCCCGCCTCAGGAAAATGCAGAGAGGCACACAGCTGTTATACACTGCTTTCCCAAAGAGAGGGACCACCACCAAAACAAACTAATAAATCCCTTTGACTGACTTAGATACTCAAGCAGCACTAAGACCCCAAAAGCACAAAACCCAAACAATTGACCTCACCACCCCCCAATCACTATCTGCTCACAAGTGCTGTCACACATTTAGAACCCCGCTCCTTTTCCCAAAGATGCCCTGGTCCCAAAACTTAAGAACCTCCTTCTGTTTACCTGAAAGATCAGGTGAAGAACTCCACTCCTTCCTGACAGCTCCTACCATGTATCTGCACACCTGAACCCTCCCTGTCAGCCACTCCTCAAAACCTGCTTTTCTAAGCTGTGACCTGTATTCAGCAAGCATTTCTTATCCTCTGTCTTCCCACAGACTCCAGGCTCTGCTACATACCTGCAACTTCACTGAAATCATGAAGCTTATAATCTACAAGAGACCTGCCAGAAACTGCAAAGATTTGAGGAACAACAAGGTACTCTGCGGCCAATTGAGAAAGGCAATGAGCCTAAAAGACACTATGCCTTAGGTTTCTGCTGCTTTCTTGATAAAGGCTAAAATAATGTGCACAGATACATGTAAGATGCTCACTTTAAACTGTAGCACATAATCTCATCACCAGTACTATGAAGAAATCATGTAAACAACTTGCACAGGATACAGCAAAACTGGAAAACAACTAAGACACCATGTTCAATTATGTTAGAAATTTCAGGAAAAAACAATGCTCTTGCAAAAAAAACCCTACCATATTATCAAACCATATTGTTCCCTCTAAGCAGGGAATGTAAATTTAATGTAATGTATAATTACTAACCTGAAAAAAAAACCAAGCTGCATACAAGCATACTTTTTACCAAATATTCTACTGAACCTTGACTGGTCTTGAAATCCTAACCTCAAATAGACACATCTGTTTTCTTAACCACAAAAACACATTAACACAAATAGCTTAATTTGAAACCTACAATCAATAGAATGCACAGAAAAGCACTAATCCCAAAGAAACCCAGGAGCAGAATAGGCTCCCTGATCAGAGGCTGTGGCTTATATACCCCAGGCCCCGCCCACAACCCTTCCCACAATCACCTGGGAAAGGGGAGGGGCGAATTGCCAGAAAGAATAAAGGTGGCTGGAGGAGCAGCAAAGAGTTTTCTCATCTGCTTTAAGTTTACAGCATGCAAAGCACCAAACAGAGGAAGTGACCCTTATTGGAAATGATGATACCTGTTCTTTTACTACAACTACATGTATTGCATCAGCAATGTGACCGGGTAAGAAATGAAACTTCATTTTTCTGGGGTGTAGATAGAAAAACAGAGATTGTACACTAAGCTACACAGGAAAGTAGCTTATAAAATATGATAAAAACATCAAAAAATATGTGTGTTAGTTTCCTATAAAAAAAACAAAATGTTAAGAGATTGTATTTCATTTCTAGCAAGACCATGTACGTTACCTAATTTCTACCAGAACTATGTTCTGGATAGGACTGCATGACAAAGCATAATTAGATCCCATAAGAATCACTACTCAAAAAAGTCTCTGGTGAAAAAGTAAATTATTTAGTGTAAATCACTGATAATTCAGAATCACCTCAACAGTGTCTCCAACTAACTTCCTTAACAAAACTAGATGAGTCCCGAAGCACAGAAAACATGAAAACACCATAGAAATACAAAAAATGTATCAGAAGCTGTATGAAACAGCTTAATTATTACTTAAGAAGCTAAAACAAAAAAAAGTTGCAAAACACAACAAAAACAGTCTCGGGAGATGTGTCCATCACAATAGATGAAGGCTATCACCTTCTCTGAAAAACTCTAAAAGGATATTTGGGCTGACAATAGTCATCTTGGGGTATCAGATGCCAAACAGAAACATACTATAAAATGGAAAACAAACAGACTGCTGTGAAGCACAAAGAAGGTTTCAGCGAAGTTTTCAGCATAGATTCTGACAGAACAAGAGGCATTGTTGCAGGAATTAGAGAGGTCTCAAAGGGTCCAGAGACACCAAAGACGTGTCGGGAATGCAACAAGCTCCAAAGCGAATTGAACAAATTACAGATGTTCTCAGGCGACCAGGGAATGAACGGAGGTGCGCCAAACGGGCGAGAGGACAGAAAGACCTACCAGGGTATCAGATGCTGACTCAGGAAGGGTTTGAGGTGAAAAAAGGGGTGCAAAGTGCGCTCCCGCGCTAGAACGGCGCTCTGGGGCGTAGGGGATGTCTCATGAGAGCTCGGCAAAGGGAGTGCAAGAGTACTGACGGGGCCTGAGAGACCAAAGAAGCCTCAGAGGTAACAATGAGAAACTCTGAAGAAGATTTCAACAAAGTACAGAGGTCATCAGGGGGCTGGAAACTGAATGAAGGCATCCTAAATGGCAGAGAGTAAGATAAGAGCATTGTGAAGCACACAAAAAAAAATCAAAAGGGAACTAAAGTGCTATGAGAGTGCTACGGACTACAAGAAAGGACTCGGATGACATTGTTATAGAGAGTAGAGGAATTAGGAGGGAGCAGGTTAAAACAAAAAGGCTTGGAAACACAGCGAGGGCCTTGCAGTCTCAGGAGGGCATCTAGGCAAACTACAGGTGACCGAGAGAGAGGAACAGAACGGAGACACCCTCTGTGGCAGAAAGATAAGCGAGCGCTGCATAGCAAAGACAGACGGGAGGCTCTGACGAAACAAGAGAGATGAAAAGGGAGATAAAATGCTACGAGGTGCCGTGGAAACTGATGAGGGTCTCAGGAGGCAGAGTGACTGTGAGGAAAGGGGTGTTGAGGGGGGCTGATGAACAAAAGAAGGTTTGGGGACGACAAAGAGAAATGCGGGTGATCATCTGAGCAGAGTACAGATGGTCCCGGGCGGCCGGGGACTAAACACAGCAATCCTAGATAGCGTATAGAAACAAACGAGAGCTCTGCTGCTCAAAGCGCTACAAGATGCACATGGAACACAAGGAAGGTCTCGGGAGGCATCGTGACTGGGAGAAAAAATGTCCTGAGCAAGCCAGAGAGATAGAAAAAGGATTAGGGACACAATGATCAAATCCAGAAGGGGTGTGAAGTGAGTAAATGTGTCCTCAGAGGGCCAGGGAATGAATAGAGGCACGGCTAGAAGAAAGAGAGGACAGAATGACTGGGCTGGGTCACAGATTCAGACACGGGAATTTTTCTGATGAAATGAGAGCAGTGCGAGGTCGGCTACAAAGTTAAAAGTGTACTTTTTTTTTAAGGGCAATCTCGAAGGCATCAGTAAGTATCATGACACCATTGGAGGGGTCCCAATTGGGCCAGAGAGACCAAAGAAGGCTAAGGGACACAAGAAAGAAGTCTGGAGGGGATCTGAACACACTACAGATGTCCTCAGGAGGCCAGGAACCAAACAGAGGCACCCTAGATGGCACAGAGGACGTACTCTGAAGCTCAAACAAACCCCGAGAACGGGGTTCGAGGTAACTAGAGAGGATCAAAGGCCATTACAGAGCTAAAACAGAACCGTGGGACACAAAGAAGGTCTTGGGAGGCAAGGTGACTGGGACCACAGAGGAATAAAAGAGATCGAAAGGGAGGTCAAGCGTTACCGAAATGCTGTGGAACGCAAGGCAGGTCTTGGGAAGTATCCTAAATGGCATAGAGAAGAAAAAGAATGCTCTAGTTTGGAAATGGAGATCTTAATAGAGGCACAATTGTGACACGAGGAGCCCGAAGGGTGCTTATGGAGCTAAAAGTGTGCTGTGGGGAATATCTAAGACCTGGGAGGCATCATGACGGTAGCAGAGGGCTTCTGAGACACAAGAAGGCTCGAGGACATGATGATGAAGTCCAGAGGGGATTGGAACAGACTACAGATGTCCTCAGGGGACCAGGGACCAATCAGAGTATCCTAGTTAGCGCAGAGAACAATCCAACTGTTCTGGAGAAGAAAGGTGGCATCGGGAATGGTTCTCAGTGAGCGATAAGGGTGCAAAGTGCGCTACAGAACCAAAAGAGGGCTCTGGATCATGAGGAAGGCCTCAGGAGGTACGATGACAGGAGAAGGAGGGTGCCGAGAGCAAAAGAGAGACAGAACGCTGCTCTGGGACACAAAGCAAAAGCCTGAGGGAGAGTTATCTCTGAATAAGAAAGACACAAAGCCTGCTGCAGAACTAAAAGTTGGCCATGGAACACAAGGATGCTCGCAGGAAGCATCGTGACAGAAATAGAGGGGTGCTGAGGCGACCGGAGAGACAGAAGACTTTCCGAGGGCACAAAGGTACTCGGAAAGGGGTTTGAACAGAGTACTGACGTCGCGAGGGAGATGCTGACCCATTGGAGGCGAGCGAGATGGAGGAGAGGACAAAAAGACTGCTCTGAGGAAGAGGATGACCCGAGAGATGTTCTGACAAATCGAGAGCGGTATGAATTACACTCCAGAGATAAAAGCGTGCCGAGGAGACGCTCTAAAACTTCGGGACGAACCAAGAAAAGAGAAAAAAAAATAAGAGACAAAGAAAATTTAAGAAGTGACAGGGTATGTGACAAAGAAGAAAGTAGTAAAAAATAGGGATAGGCAGCTTGATAAAAGTAGACATAGAAAGAAAATTTTAAAAGCAAAAGGGCACAAGGCAGAGGAGAAAAAAAAATGAAAAAATAGGGACAGAAAACTAGATAAAAGTAGACATATAAAAAAATTGAAAAAAGTTATTAAAGGAGGAAAAAATAAAAATATAAAGACAGCAAACTAAATAAACAGAGACATAGAAAGAAAATAGAAAAATTGAGAGAGTACACAACAGACGAGGAAGAAACAAAAAAATAGGGACAGGAACTATATAAAAGCAGACATAGCAAAAAAATTTTTAAGAGCGACAAGATAAAAGAAATAAAGGAAAAGTTAAAAAACAAGAAGAGCAAACTAAATCAACAAAGACACAGAAACAAAATTTAAAAACCGACGGGGTATGGCACAAACTAGAATGAAATAAAAAATAAAGACTGTGAACTGGAAAAAAGTAGATATAGAAAAAAATTTAAAAGGAACGTGACACAGGACAGACAGGAAATAATAAAGAAATAAGGTTAGACATCTTGATAAAAATAGACAGCAAAAAAATGTTAAAAGTGACAATGTAGAAGACAGATAAGAAAAAAGCAAATAATAGAGACATAAAAATACATACAAGTGACCATAGAAACAAAAATTCAAAAGTGAAGAAGAAAAAAACATATTAAAAAGAAAAAAAACCTAATTAGACAGAGACATAAAAAGAAAACTCTAAAAGCGACTGGGTACGGGACAGACTAGAATGAATTAAATAAAAAAAAGAGACAGCAAACTGGATAAAAATGCACAAGGAAAGAAAATTTAAAAGCAGGACAGATAGGAAACAATGAAAAATCAGACAGAGACGTCTTGATAAAAGTAGACATGGAACAAAAATTGTAAAAGCGATGGGATACAAGAAACAGGAAAAAGTTACAAAATAGGGACAGAAAATGATATTAAAGTACACCTAGAAACAAAAATTCAAACCCAAAAGAACTATGAGAGTAAAAAAATTAAAATTTTTTTAGTTAACTAGATGAAAGTAGACATAGAAAGGAAATTTAAAAAGCAACATGGTTCGTGACATACAGGAAAGAATTCAGAAATAGAAACAGGAACTGGATAAAAGTAGACATAGATGATTTTAAAAGCGCCAGGATTAAGGAAATAAAGGAAAAAAATTAACGAATAGGGACAGCGAACTAAAATGGAGACATATAAAGTAAATGAAAAACTGTTGCAGCATACATGCACAGCCTTTATCATAACAGGGCAGCCCTACCATCTCTCTCCATTCATTGCACCTGTCTCCCTCTGTCTCTCTCTGTTGCCTCTCTTATATCTTCCTTCTGGCAATGATCACATGTCTGCTCACAATTCCCTTCACCTGTTTCTGTTCTTGAATCAGCTGGTACTCATTAGGCCACCTCTTAATTCTTCTCCACAAAAAACCATCAGGCTACATGACAGATGAGAACGAATTAAACAACAGGGATGGGAGTTTGATAAAAGTAGACGTAGAAAGAAAATTTAAAAAGCGATGGTAAGGAAAGACAAGAAACAATTAAAAAATAAAGAGCGTGAACAGGATAACAGTAGTCAAAGAAAGGGCATTTAAAAAAAGAGGATTAAGAAAGAAAACAAATTTGAAAAATTAGGACAACGAACAAAAATGCAGACAAAAAGAAAATTTGAAAAGCAAAGGCGTAAAAGACAGACAAGAAAAAAATAAAATTCAGACAGCAAACTGGACAAAAGGAGACACAGAAAATATCAAAAGCAACAGGGAAGTAAAGAAAAAAAGGTAATGACAGTGAACTAAATAAACAAACATAGAAAGTAAATTTTAAAAGCGATGGGGATTGAGAAGAAAAGATTAAAAAGTATAGATAGAAAATGAAAAAAAAGTACATGTAAAAAAAACTTTAAAAGCCATGGGATTAAGAGAGGAAAATATGAAAAAACAGGGACAGCAAACAAAAAACCGAGACATAGCAAGTACATTTTAAAAGCGAGGGGGTACATGACAGACAGGAAAGCAATAAAATATAGGGATAGGGAGTGTGATAAAAGTAGACATAAAAACAAAATTTGAAAATCCAAGGAATTAGCAGAGAAAAGAACTAAAAAAAGAGGAACAGCAAACTAAATAAGCCAAGACGCAGACAGAAAATTTAAAAAGCAAGGGCACTAAGGAAACAAGAGAAATAAGAAACAATACAGACAATTATCTCAATAAAATCAGACATAGAAAGAAAATTTAAAAGCGACGTGTTAAACAACAGACAGGAAAGAAATAAAAAATAAGGATAGGCCTGTTGATAAAAGAGGTCACGGAAAGAAAATGTAAAAAGCAATGACATACAGGACAGAGAGGAAAAACTTTCAAATAGAATCACCAAAGTAGATAAAAGTAGACATAGAAACAAAGGTTTACAAGCCAAGGATTAAGAAATGAAAAGATGAAAAAATAGGGACACTGAACTAGAACAGAGACGTAAACCAAAATTTTAAATAAGGCAGCGCTAAGGAAGGACAAGAAGTAATTCAAAACTAAAGACATCAAACGGCATAAAAGTAGACATGGAACATTTTAAAAGCAACAAGGACTATGAGAAGTAAAAAAAAAAAAAATTAAACAACAGGGAGAACGAACTAAATAAACAGAGACATAAAAAGTAAATTTTTAAAGTGACAGGGTACATGACAGGCAGGAAACATAAAAATCAGAGATAGGAAGCTTCACAAAAGCAGGCATAGAAGGAAAATTTTAAAAACTATTAGGTACAGGACAGATAGGAAAAAAACTGAAAACAGAGACAGCAAAGTAGATAACAGTAGACATTGAATCAACATTTTAAAAGCCAAGGGATTAAGGGAGGAAATAATTAAACAATATTGGTAGCAAATGAAAATGCAGAGATAGAAAGAATTTTAAAAGCGAGAGCGCTAGGGAAAGACAAGAAATAATGAAGAAAGTAAAACAGCGAACGGAATAGGGGTACAAAGAAAGAAAAATTAAGGAGATGAGGAAAAAATTAAAAAATAGCAACGGCAAACTAAAACAGAGACGTAGAAAGAAAATTTTAAAAGTCATGGCAATAAGTAAAGCAAAAGAAAACAATTTGAGAATCAAGACAACGAACAAGACAAAAGTAGAAAATTTTTCAAGCCGATGGATTAAGAGAGGAAAGAACTAAAAAATAGCGACAGTGAACAAAAAAACATACATAGACAAAAACTTTTCAAAGCGACAGTACTAAGGAAAGACAAGAAATCATTGAAAATTCAAGACAGGGAACAGAATAAAAGTAGACATAGAAAGAAAACTTAAAAACCAGCAAGCATTATGGAAATAAAGGAAAAAAATTATGAAATAGGTACAGCAAACTAAAACAGATGTAGAAAGAAAATATAAAACCGAGGGCACTAATGAAAGACAAGAAATAATTAAAAATAAATACATCAAAGGGAAAAAGGTACACATAGAACATTTAAAAAATGAGGGGCATTAGGGAAATAAAAGGAAAAATTAAAAAGTAGCGACACCTAAGTAAGCCAGAGATGCAGAAAGAAAATTACAAAGCGAAGGCACTACTAAAGACAAGAAATCATTAAAAAATAAATACAGCGACCCAAATAAAAGCAGACAGAAAATTTTAAAAGCGAGGTTGATTAAAAAAATAAGGAAAAAATTAATAAATCGTGACAGCCAACTAAAATGGAGCCATAGAAAGAAAATATAAAAAGCAACGGCACAAAAGAAAGAAAACAACAAAGGGAATAAAAGTAGACATAGAAAGAACATTTAAGAAGTGATAGGCATTAGGGAAATAAAGGAAAAAATTATGAAATAGGGACACCAAACAAACAGAGACATGAAAAGAAAATTTTAAAAGTGACCGCACTAAGAAAACACAAGAAATAAATAAAAAAAAAAAGACAGCAAATGGAATAAAAGCAGACAGAAAATTTTAAAAGCAACAGAGATTAAGAAAATGAGAAAAAATTAGAAAGTAGCGACGGCAAACTAAAACAGAGACATAGAAAGAAAATATATAAAGCAAAGAAATTAAGAACAGAGAGGAAAAAAAAAATAGGGTCAGCAAACTAAATAAATGGAGACATTGAAACAAAATTTAAAAAGTGATGACGTAGAGGATAGGCAGGAAGAAATTAAAAACACGAACAGGAAACAGGATGACTGGAGTCAGAGAGAGAAAATTTAAAAAGCAATGGGATACTGGCCGTATGGGTAAGGAGTTAAATATCGGGAGAGGGAGCCACAGGGAAAAGACATTGGAAGAGCAACAGGGTACAGAGCACAGGGAGTCACTGAAAACAGAGATGGGTCACGCTGAATAGAGGGAGACCTAGAAATGCAATTTGCACAAACAATGGGGAAGAAGGCAGCGCGGGAAAAATGAAATAATAGCAGGTGGGGAGCTGGAAATGTAGAAGGTGACGGTGTACAGAACAGTTCTGACAAAAGAGCAAAAAGCTTTAGGGAGCCAAGCAGCTGGAAAGGTAGACGGAGGCAGGGACGAGCAAGGAGGTAGGCAGAGGTCTGGAGAAGCACCGCAGGGATGGGCCCTCACACAGGAGATGGGATGCACAACTCACCGCAGCTGCTAGAGACCAGCAGGAGACCTTTACTGCCCTGAGGCTTCTCTCTCTGCCCTTGCCCCTTCCTCCTCTGCAGTGCTGGCTGCCTGACCCTCACCCACCCAAGAGCAGGGGCCGGAGTGCTCCTCTCCCATGAGGCTTCCCAGACTCATGGCAGCTCACATGTGCGGTCAACAGAGGCACCGAGCTCCTGGCGCCATGTGCTGGTGGCGTGCTCTGTTGGGGATCGCTGGGAGAGATCCTTCCTCACTGCAGGGATGGGCTGTTCCTTGCTGGAGACAACTGCCTGTGGAAGCCTCTTTGTTTCACTCTTCAGCCGGGTGCTGCAGGCAAGAGTGCCCAGGCAGCCCCCTCCCCAGCTACAGCCCCTTAGCATAGCAGGGCCAGCCCCATCCTCAGCCTCACAGGGACCACAGGGGGCTGCCCTGACCCATCCCCACCTGCAGCCTTTATAAACCCTTGGCCCAACCCCATCCTCACTTCATGGGTCCCACCTGGGCTGCCCCAGCCCACAGCTGGAGCCCATCGGGAAGAGGGACCATGGCCCCAGCCCCACAGCACATCACCCCTTCCCCTGGACCCAACCACAGCCACTTGCCCAGAGCCCAGCGGCTGGAAACGCACCCAGGAGTGCAAAGGAGGCAGCAAAGGTTTGTTTCTTTACACGCATCAAAAATTTCGGCAGTGAGTTGGCTCCAAATCTCAGAGCCCAAAGGCAGCAGGACAGAGGGAAAAGAGGGAAGAAGAAAGCAGGAGGAAGGACAGAGGAAGGTAGACAACAGGTATGGGACAGGGAGCCAAAAAATGGGAACAAGAGAGGGACGTGGAACCGCACATGGGTGATGAGAGAGAGAGAAATGGAGCGCAGCAAGGAGGAGGATGGGGAGATGGAGCAATAAATAAGGGGGAGAGGGGGCAGGGAGCGGGGGAGGGACCGAACGGGACAACAGAAACAACAGAGAGGGACAGAGAATGAGACAGACACAGACAGGAGACAGAGGGACGGCAGGGGTGTCATTTTACAATGACGGAGAACTGGATAGAGTGAGACATGTAGAAAGCTACAAAAGGGGAACACAGCAGAAAGAATTTAAAAAAAACAAACAACAACAACAAAAAAGAGGGACAGGAAGCTGGACAGAGGCAGTCATAGAGAAATTAAAAAGCGACAAACACAGGAAAGAATTAAAAAAGACAGCACATAAGATGGATAGACTGAGAACTAGAACGGGAACAGGACAGAGAGGCAGGAAGTTTAAACAATTGTTCGAGGAAGCTTTACAGAGGGAGGTTCAAAAGAGAAAATAAAAAGTGATGGGTTACCGGAAACACAGCAAGGAAAAAAATGGACGGGGAACTAGATAAATGGGGATATGCAAATAAAATTTTAAAAGCAACTGGTACACAACAACAAAGAATTAAAAACAAGGGAAAGGCAATGAGATGAACGGAGGCATAAAAAGAAAATTTAAGAAACGACAGGGTAAGGAAAACAGAAAAAAAAAAAAAAAATAGGGAGAGGAAACCGAATACAAGATGAGAAAGAAATGATGGGATACATAAGAGACAGGAAAAAAATATAAAGTAGGGATTGGGAGCTTGATGGAAGTACACACAGAAGGAAACTTGAAAATGCAAAGAGGTACAGGACAGTCAGCAGAGAACTAAAAATAGAGACAGCAAACTAGAGTACCGGTACATATAGAAACAAAATTTTAAAAGCCAAGGGATTAAGAGAGGGAAAAAGTAAAAAAACAATAGAGACAGCGATCTAAATAAACAGAGACATACAAAGAAAATTTATTAAGTGGAGCACAGGCTGCGGGACAGACAGGAAAGAATTAACAAATTAACACATTGGATGGGATAAAATTACACACGGAAAAACTAAAAAGCCACATCTTTTAGGAAAGACAAGAAAAATCCAAAAAATAAAAAAGGGTGACCAAGACAGAAACCTATCAAAAAATAATAGTAGGGAGTTTGATCAACGTAAATATAGAAAGAAAATTTCAAAACCGCCTGGCAAGAGGACAAAAAAAAAAATTAAAACCCGAGACCACAAACTAGATAAAAGCAGACAGAGAAACAAAATTTTTAAAGCCGAGGGACTAAGACAGGAAAGAATTAAAAAATAAAAAACAGCTAACTAAACAGATGAAGACAGAAATTGTAAAAAGTGACCGCACTAAGGAAAGATGAGGGAAAAAACTAAAAATAAAGACAGTGAACGGGATAAGGTAGACTGAAAATTTTACAAGCAATGGGGATTAACGGAATAGAGAAAAAATTTTAAAACGGTGACAGCGAACTAAAACAGCGAAGTAGAAAGACAATTCAGAAAGCAAAGGCACGAAGGAAAGACAAGAAATAATTAAGAAAAAGAGCAAAGGGAATAAATGTAGGCATAGAAAGAACATTAAAAAAGCGAGGGGGATTAGGGAAATAAAAGGGAAAACTGAAAAATAGGGACAGCAAACTAAAACAGAGATGTAGAAAGAAAATCTTAAAAGCGAGGGCACTAAGGAAAGAGAAGAAATAAAAAAAGGACAGCAAAGGGAATAAAAATAGACATAGAGAGAACATTAAAAAATCGAGAGGGATTAGAGAATTAAAGGGAAAAACTAAAAAATAGGGGCATCAAAGTAAAAGATGTAGAAAGAAAATTTAAAAATCGAGGGCACTGGGAAAAGACAAGAAATTGTTAAAAAAAAAACAAACAGCAAAATACAAACAGCGAACAGGATGCAAGTAGAAAAATCTAAAAAGTGACCAGGATTACAGAAATAAACTGAAAACATATTTTAAAAGGGACAGCAAACTAAAATAGAGATGTAGAAAGACAATTTAAAAAGCGAAGGTGCTAAGGAAAGACAAGAAATAATTAAAAAATTAAAATAAAAAATTAAAAAAGACAGCGAAAAGAACAAAAGTAGACAGAAAATTTTAGAAGCAAATAGGATTAAGGAAATAAAGAAAAATTTTAAAATACCACCATTCAACTTAAAGAGAATTTGAAAGAAACAGAAAATCTAAAAAACGACAGCAAAGAATCGAGAGAAGAAATAATTTTTAAAAGATGGCAAAGGGAAAAAAGTAGGCGTAGAAAGAACTTTTCAAAAGCGAGAAGGATTCAGGAAATAAAGGGAAAAACTAAAAAATAGAGACGGCTAACTAAAAAGGAGACGTGCACAGAACATACAAAAAGTGACAGTGATAAGTAAACATGAGAAATAATTAAAAAATAAAGGTAGACAAATAAAGACCATAAACAGGATAAAAGTAGACTAGAAGACGTTAACAGCAAAGGTGATTAAGGAAATAAGGAAATAATTAAAAAATAGCAACAGCGAACTAAAAAAGGAGACATAGAAAGAAAAATTATAAAGGGAATGCACTAAAGAAAAACAAGAAAAAATAATTAAAAGCTAACAACAGCGAACGCGATAAAAGTAGAAAATATTAAAAGCCAAGGGATCAAGAGAGGAAAGAACTAGAAAACAGCAACAGCAAAATAAAATGCAGACATAGATAGAAAATTTTAAAAGCCATGGCACTAAGGAAAGAGAATAAGTAATTAACAAATAAAGGCATCGAAGGGAATAAAAGTAGGCATGGAAAGAACATTTTAAAACTGAGGAGGATTAGGGAAATAAAGGGAAATATTAAAAAATAGGGACAGCAAGGCAAAACAGATGAAGAAAAAAACTTAAAAAGCAAAGGCACTAAAGAAAGGCAACAAATACTTAAAAGAAAAGACAGCTAAGTAAAGACCGGGAACAGGATAAAACTAAAAAATTTTTAAAGTGAAGGGGATTAGGGAAATTAAAAGGAAAAAAATTTAAAAATAGCAGCGGCAAACTAAAACAGAGATGTAGAAAGAAAATAGAAAAAGTGATGGCACAAAAGAAAGAGCTGAAATAATTAAAAAGTAAAGACAGTGAATGGGACAAAAGTAGGCATAGAAAGAAAACTTAAAAAGCGACAATCATTAGGGAAATAGAGGAAAAAAAATCAGAAATAGGGAAAGCAAATGAAAACAGATGTAGAAAGAAAATTTTTCAAGTGATGGCACTAAGGAAAGACAAGAAATGCAAAATAAAGACAGCGAATAGGATAAAAGGAGACAGAAAATTTTAAAAGCAACGGTAATAAAGGAAATGAGAAAAACACTTTAGAATGGCATTGGCCAACTAAAACGGAGACGTAGAAAGAATATTTAGAAAGCAGGGGCGCTAAGGGAAGACAAGAAATTATTTTTGAAAACTGCAAAGGGAATAAAAGTAGGCATAGAGAGAAGATTAAAAAAAAGAGGGGGATTAGGGAAATAAAGGGGAAAACTAAAAAATAGGGACAGCATACTAAAGAAGATGTAGAAAGAAAATTTAAAAACCAAGGTCACTAAGGAAAGAAAAGACAATTTTAAAAAGACAGCGAAGGGGATAAAAGTAGGCATAGAAAGAACAATTAAAAAGCAATGGGTATTAGGGAAATAAAGGAAAAAATTATGAAATAGAAACACTGAACTAAAAGAGAGAGAATATTTAAAAAGCAATGGCACTGAGGACAGACGAGAAATTACTGAAAGACAGCAAAATAAAGACAGTGAACGTGGTAAAAGTAGACAGAAATTTTATAAGTGACGGTGATTAAAGAAATAAGGAAAAAATTAAAAAATAGCACCCGCAAACTGAAACGGAGACATAGAAAGAAAATCTAAAAAGTCACGGCAAAGAAGCAAGAGAAGAAGACATCAAAGAGAGGAAAAAGTAGGCATAGAAAGAACTTTTTCAAGCGAGGGGGAAAAGGAAAATAAAGGGAAAACCAAAAAAAACAGATAGCGAACTAAAATGGACATCTATAAAGAATATCTAAAAAGCGAGGATGCTAAGGAAAGACAAGAAATAATTACAAAATCAAGACGGCGAACATAATAAAAGACGACAGAAAATTTAAGACGCAAATAGGATTAAGGAAATAAGGAAGAAAGTAAAATTTGCGATATTGAAATAAAATGGAGAAGGAGAAATAAAATTTAAAAAGCGATGGCACTAAGGAAAAACAAGAGAAAATAATTAAAAAATTAAGACAGCAAATGAGATAGAAGTAGAAAATTTTAAAAGCAACAGGGATTAAGAAAATAAAGACAAATTAAGAAATAGCGACGGCAAACTATAACAGAAACATAGAAAGAATATGTAAAAAGCAATGGCACTAAGAAAAGACAAAAAATAATTCTTAAAAGACGGCGAAGAAAAAAAAAATAGGCTGAGAAAGGACATTTTAAAAGCGACAGGCATTAGGGAAATACAGGAAAAAACATAAAAAAGGGACAGCAAACTAAAAGAGATGGAGAAAGAAAATTTAAACAGCGAGGCCGCTACAGAAAGACAAAATATGATTAAGAAATAAAGACAGCAAACTGGATAAATGTAGACAGAAAATTTTAAAAGCAACAGTGATTAAGGAAATAAGGAAAAATTAAAAAGTAACGACAGCGAACTAAAACAGAGACGTAGAAAGAAGATCTAAGAAGTGAAAGTGATGGCACAGAAGAAAGAGAAGAAATAATTTTTAAAAGACAGCAAAGAGAATAAAAGTAGGCACAGAAAGAAAATTTTAAAAGTGAGGGGGATTAGGGACAAAAAAGAAGTATTAAAAAAATAGGAACAGCGAATTAAAACAGATGCAGAAAAAAATTTTAAAAGCGACGGCATTAAGGAAAGACAAGAAATAAAGGTAGGCAATTAAAGACTCCAAATGAGATAAAAGTACACAGAAAATTTTAAAAGCAACAGCGATTAAGGAAATAGAATTGGTTAAAGTAGACATGGAAAGAAAACACGATAGCCATGAAAGAATTAAAAAACAGTGATACGCAGCTTAATATAAGTAGACAGAAGGAAAAATTTAGAATTGATTAGGTACAGCACAGACAGGAAAAAATTAAAAAATAGCGACAGTGAAGTAAAACTGAGAAACAGAAAGGAAATTTAGTAATGACGGGGTACAGGGCATAGAGAAAAAAATTAAAAAATAAAGATAGCAAACTGGATAAAAGTAGAAATTAGAAATTTTGAAAAGGGACAGGGTAGGTGACAGACAGGAAATACTTACAAAATAACCATTGACAGCTTCAGAAATGTAGACGCAAGGTTGTGGTTTAACCCTGGCTGGCAACTAAGCACCATACAGCTGCCCGCTCGCTCCGCCACAGCGGAATGGGGAGACAATCGAAAGGATATATGTGAGAAAGAAATGCAAGAGTTGATATAAAAACAGTTTAATAATTTAAAAGAAATTAAAAAAAAAATGTAGGGGGGGAAACAAAAAAAAAACCACAAAAAGAGAGGAAAATAAAACCCGAGAAAAACAAGCAATGCAAATGAAAACAATTGCTCACCACCAATAGACGGATGCCCGGCCGGTCCCGAGCAGCGCCCCCCCGCAAACCTCCACCCCCAGTTTTATTGCTACGCATGTCATAGGGTCTGGAATATCCCTTCATTCAGGTGGGGTCTGCTGTCCTGGCTGTGTCCCCTCCCACCTTCTCGTGCACCTCCAGCCTGCTCGCTGGCAGGGCAGGGTGAGGAGCGGAACAGCCCCCGAGCTGCGTAAGCGCCGCTCAGCAATAACTGCCGCGTCCCTGTGTTAACAACGCTGTTTTCGGCACAAATCCAAAACGTAGCCCCGTGCCAGCTACTGTGAAGAAAACTAACACTATCCCATCCAAAACCAGCACGCGCAGAAATAAAATTTTAAAAGTTGTGGTGTGGGAAATATGGAAAAAAAATTTAAAATGGGGACATAAAACTAGAAAAACGGAGACATAGAAAGAAAATTTACAAAGTGTCGGGGAACAGGTAAGACAGCAAAACAATAAAAAATAGGGACAGCAAACATAATAAATGTTGACATAGGAAAAAATTTATTAAGCGATGGCATTAAGACAAGAAAAAATAAATAATAAGGATAGGTTAAAAATAGAGACAGACATGGAAATAAAATTTTTAAAGTGACGGTATACAACAGACAAGAATAAATCAAAAAATAGGGATAGGGAGCTTGGTAAAAATACACATAGACTGAAAATCAAAAAAGCGATGGGGTTTAGGACAGGCAGGAAAAAAATTAAAAATAAATACAGTCATTTGGTTAAAGTAGACATAGAAAGAAAATTTTAAAAGCAACTGGGTAAAGAACAAGCATGAAAAAAAATTTTAAATGGGAACAGAACTGCATTAAAATCAACATAGAAAATTTAAAAAGCAAAGGCATTAAGGAACAACAAGAAAAGTTACAAAATAAGAATACGGAGAAAAGTACATAGAGACGTACAAAGAAAATTTCAAAAGCAACAGGGTACAAGACAGACGAGAAACTAAAAAGACAGAAAATTCGTTAAAGTAGACATGGAAAGAAAATTTTAAAAGCGACAAGTACAGGAGAGACAGGAAAACATAAAAAATAGGGACAGCAAAGCGGATAAACTGTGACACAGAAAGAAAATTTAAAATGCGACAGTTTTAAGGAAAGACAAGAATAAATTTAAAAATAAGAATGGGGAAAAAAATACACACACACAAAAGTAAATTTAGAAAGCAACAGGGAACACAACACGGCAAAGAATTAAAAAATATCATAGGGAGCCTGATAAAAGACACAGAAAGAAAATTGCAGAAGCCATAGAGTACAGGACAGACCGGAGAGAATTAGAAGATGAAGACAGTGAACTGGATAAAAGTACTCATAGACACAAAATTTAAAATTGACGGACTATAGTATAGACAGGAAAAAATTAAAAAAGGACAGGAAACTAAATAAATGGAGATATAGAAAGAAAATTTTTAAAGCAACTGGGAACAGGGCAGAGAGGGAAGAATTAAAAAATAGGGACAGGGAATCAGAGGGAGACATAGAAAGAAATTTTTCAAAGCGACAGGCTACAAGAAACACAGGAAAGAATTAAAAAGTAGGAACAGGGATGAGAATAGAAAGAAACATTGAAAGAAAATTTAAGAAGTGACAAGATATACGGAAGAAAGAGACGAATTAAAATTTAGGGAAAAGGAACCAGAAAAGGGAATTATTGAAAGAGAAATTAAATAGCAATGGGGTACAAGAAATATAGGGAAGAATTAAAAAATCAAGATGGGCCAGATAGAGAGAGAAGTAGAAGGAATTTTAAAAAGCAACCGAGTACGAGAAACATAGACAAGGATTAAAACATAGGGACAGGGAGATGGATAGAGGACAAAGTAGAAAAAAAACTTAAACAGTGATTGGGTACAAGAAACACAGGAATATTAAAAAAACAGGGACAGGGAGATGGATAGAAGGAACCACAATGAGAAAACGTTAAAAGCAATGGGGTACAAGAAACACAGGAAACAATTTAAAAAATAGGGACAGGGAGATGGATAGAAGGAAACATAGAAAGAAAATTTTAAAAGCGATTAAGTACAGGACAGAGGGAGCAATTAAAAAATAGGGACAGAGTGCCAGAGAGAGGGAAACGTACAAAGAGACATTAAAATGTAACAGGATATAGAAAACATAGGAAAACCTTAAAAAATAGGGGGAGGGAGACACAGAGAGGGAAACATAGAAAAAAATTAATAGGTGAAGTGGTACAGGGCAGAGTTGGCAGAAGAGTAAGAAGTTGTGGGGAGCCGGACAGGTAGGTGGGCCGGCAGAGAGGGAGACAGAAGCAGGGACGGGCAGGGAGGCAGGCAGAGACCTAGGGAAGGGCGGCAGAGATGGACCGGGACACGCGAAAGAGAAAGCGCGACTCGCTGCAGCTCCTGGCGCCGGCAGGAGACCTTCATCGCCCTGATGCTTTTCTCTCTGCCTCGGCGGCAGGCGCCTCGACGCTTCTCCACCGCGAGGCTTCCCAGCGGCTCACACGTGCGGCCGACGGAGGAACCGAGCTCCCAGCACCGTGTGCCGGTGGTGCGCTCTGTCGGGGACGGCTCGGAGGGATCCTTCCTCGCCGTGGGCACTGGCCGTTCCTTGCTGCAGGCAGCTGCCGGCGGGACCCTCTCAGATTCCGTCCTCAGGCAGCTCACCTTCTTCAGCTCCCTCAGGCAGGCGTGCCTGAGCAGACCCTTCCCCGGCTAAAGGGAGGAATTGAAAAATAGGGATAGTGAGCCAGATAGAGGGAGACATAGAAATAAAACTTAAAAAGCGACGGGGTACAGGACAGATAGGAAAACATTAAGAAATAAAGACAGGGAGATGCATGAGGGATACATAGAAAGAGAAACTAGAAAGCGGCAGGTAAAGGGAAACATAGGAAATCTTTTAAAATAGGGATGGGAAGGAAGATGGTGGGAGAAATAGAAAGACCTTTCAAAAAGCGACAGAGTACAATTCACACAGGTGAGAATTAAAAAATAAGGCTGGTGAGAGAGAGATGTATGTATAAATGAAATTTTTAAGATGATGGGATAAAGGAAAGAACGAGAAGAAATAAAAACTAGGAAAAGGGAGCCAAACACAGGGAGGCATAGAAAGAAAGTTTGAAAAGCTATGGGGTGCAGAGCAGAGGCAGGTATTAAAAAATAGGGTCAGGGAGCCAGACAGTGGTAGGCAGAGAAAAGAAATTTAAAAAGTAATTGGGGTACAAAGCAGAGCAGAAAAACTAAAAAAAAAAAACGGAGACGGAGCTGGTTCGAGAGAGACATAGAAACAGTTTAAAAGGCAAGAGGGTACTGGGCAGAGTTGGAAGAACAATAACAAGTTTGTGGGAGCCATACAGGTAGGTGGGCGGGCAGAGAGGGAGACAGAGGAAGGAGGCAGGCAGACATCTGGAGAAGGGTGGCAGAGATGGGCCAGGATGCAGGGGGAGGACACACGACTTACCGCAGCTCCCGGTGCCGGCAGGAGACCTTCACTGCCCTGACGCTTACCTCTCTGCATCTGCCCCTTCCTCCTCTGCAGTGCCGCCAGCCCGACCCTCACCCGTTCTGCAGCACGCAGCGGACGCCCAGATGCTCCTCATCCGCAAGGCTTCCTTGACACACGGTGGCTCATGCACGTAGCCGACGGAGACAACGAGCTCCCAGCACCGCATGCTGGTGTCTGCTCTGTCGAGGGCGGCTTGGCGGGATCCTTTCTTGCCACCAGCCATTCGTTGCTGGAGGCAGCTGCCTCTGGGACCCCCTCGGATTCCCTCCACAGCCAGTTTTCCCGTCATCAGCTCCCTTGGGCAGGCGTGCCCAGGCAGCCCCCTTTACAGCGAGAGCCCCTTAGCACAGCAGGGCCAGCCCATTCTCGGCCTCACTGGCCATACCTAGGCTGCCCCAGCCCCAGCTGGAGCCCATCGGGAGCAGGGGCCATTGGCAAAGTGCCACAGCACATCACCCTCTCCCCTGCACCTGTCCACAGCCATGAGCCCTGCCCCAGGGGCTGCAAACGTATCCAGGGGCACAGAGAAGGCAGGAAAAGCTTATTCGTTAATGCACGTAAGAAATCCCAGCAGTGAATTAGCTGCAAGGCTCGGTGCGCAAATGCAGCAGGAGAGAGGAAGAAAAGGGAAGAGAAAAGCAGGAGGAAGGACAGAGGAACATAGAGAAGAGGTGTGGGACAGGGAGCCAGAAAACAGGACACTGCAAACAAGAGAGGGGTGGGGAGTAGGACAATTGTGTAGAGAGAGGAGAGCGGAGAGATTGCAGAAAACAATAGGGAGAGAGGGGGGGCGGGAATAAATAAGAGAGACAGGGAGCAGGAGAGAGAGGCGGAAGGAACCAGCAGGACAAGATAGAGACCAGACAAGGGACGGGGAAAAATTCTAAAGTGATAGGAGGGAAAAAAACATAAGCAAGAAATAAAAAATAGAAACAGGGAGCCGGACAGAGGTAGACGTGGAAAGAAACTTTCAAAAAGCAACAGGGTACAAGAAAGATAGGCAAGAACTAACAAATAGGGGCAGGGAGATAGAAAGAGGGAGATGTAGAAAGTGCAGAAAGCAACAGGGTACAGGACATACAGGGAAGAATTAAGAATTATAAACAAGGAAATGGATAGCGGGAGTCGTAGAAAGAAAATTTAGAAAGCGATGGTGTGCAGGAAACCGGCAAGAAATTAAAATTAGGTCAGGGAGACAGAGAGAGGGAAAGGTAGCAAGAAAATTTAAAAAGCGACTGCGTTTGAGAAACATATGCAATAATTAAAAAGATAGGGATGGAGAGGTAAAAAGAGAGGAGAGGTTTCAAGAGCCATGGGGTACAAGAAACATAGGCAAGAATTAAAAAATAGGGACACAGACCCTGATAGAAGGAAACTTGGGGTGGGTTGACCGTGGCTGGCCACCTGCCAAACCGCTCTATCGCTTCCCCTCCTCAACAAGACAGGGGAAGAAAATACGACAAAAAAACTTGTAGGTTGAGATAAGGACAAAGAGATCACTCACCAATTACTATCACAGGCAAAACAGACTCAACTTGGGGAAATTAATTTAATTTATTGTCAATCAAAATCAGAGTAGGATAAAGAGAAATAAGAACATCTAAAAAACACCTTCCCCCCGCCCTATTCTTTTTTCCTAACCTCATCTTTGCTCTCGACTTCTCTACATCCTCCCCCTGAGCAACGCAGGGGGACAGGTTGCGAACAGTTCATCGCACGTCATCTCTGCTGCTCCTTCCTCCTCATGCTCTTTTTCTGCTCCAGCATGGGGTCCCTCCCACAGGGCCACAAGTGCTGATAGAAGCCCATTCCAGTGCTAGCTCTCCACGGGGTCACAGCTTCCTTTGGGCACATCCACCCGCTACGGCGTGGGGTCCTCCACAGGCTGCAGGAGAACAACCTGCGTCACCATGTTCTTCAACCACAGGCTGCAGGGGAATCTCTGCTCTGGTGCCTGGAGTACCTCCTCCCCTTCCTTCTTCACTGACCCTGATGTCTGCAGGGCTCTTTAATGCTCACATTTCCTCTATCGCAGCTTCTGCACAGCTTTTTTAAGCCCTTCTTAAACGTCCACCACAGAGGCGTCACCAGCATTGCTGATGGGCTCAGCTTTGATCGGCAGCAGATCCGTCTCAGAGACGGAACTGGCTGTGCCCAACATGGGGGCGACTCCTTGTCCCTTTTCACAGAACCCACTCCTGCAGCCCCTGCCCCGCCCCAGCTAACAAAACCTTACCGCGTAAACCCAATACAACAGCGATCGGCTACAGGGCAGAGAAGGGGGATTGAAAAATAGGGAAAGGGAGCCACAGAGAGAGCGGCACAGGGGGGAAAAAATTAGCGATGGGCTACAGGCCCGAGAGGAGGAAACGACAGGGAACCAGACTGAGAGAGATGGAGAAAAACAAAGAAGAGTAATGGGCCACAGGGCAGAGAGGGAGGATTTTAAAAAGGGGACTGTGATATGGACAGAGATAAACAGAAATACCAAAAAAACTCGATGAGCTGAAGGGGAGAGACAGAGGAATTAAAGAATAGGGACAGGAAGCCAGACAGAGAGAGAACGATACAGACAAAAATGGGCCATGGGACAGAGAGGGAAGAAATTAAAACATAGGAACAGGAATGGGAGAATCTAAGAAAGGAAAAATGTATCTAGAATACAGGGCAGAGAGAGAGGAATTAAAAAATAGGGACATGGAGACAGACAGAGGTGGGGGGGGTAGGAATTGTGAAGTGCTAAAGGGCAGACGGGGAGAAATTTAAAAAATTGGGATAGGAAGACAGACAGATGGAGAAAGACAAAACTAGTGATGGACTGCAGGACAGAGACAGAGGATGAAAAAGAGGGAACAGGACAGAAGCGCAGAGAAAAAAAGAAACCAGAAAGGTGTGGCGAGTAAGGACACGGACTCCGTCTGAGTGGGCACGAAGACGAAGACGAAAAATCCTTTATTATACAGCACAAGGGCCTTTTTATACCTCACATTATGCCACGTATACACTTCAAAGAATTCCCTAGTACATCCCCTAAGCAAAGGTCATCTCGACACTCTTCCTCTAATTTCCTTATCTTTGTCACGCCCTCAGAACCGTTAACTGCCACCTCTTATCTCCCTTTTTCCCACGGCTTCTTTCACTTTCCATCTTCCCATGGCTTCTTGTTTACCAACGCTATGATACTGCTTGTACTCTCAGGCATTGATTCCTCCACATCTCCCCCTTTTTCTTTTACAACAAACACTAAGCTAACTGACTTTTCTATTATTCATCTCACACATTGCAATAAACATAGTACACACACAAGATTACATACGAATACAATCAAACGTATAATTCCCAGTTCAGTCAAACTCATTACCCATTTTGCCAAGCCCCAATAATTCTATCTCTTGTGGCTCTACGCTCAGGGCGGATGGTACACCAAACATCCGTCCCAATTATCAGTCACATTGCGGCCGCCACTACAAAGTGTTGCATGCGGCTCCGTGAGACCTAGGGTCCAATTGTTCCATGGGAGTCCCACTAAGCAGGTGGAAAAAAGGATCTCCAGGTTACAAGAGCAAAAGGCAAATGGTCTTCTGGCCTGTCTGATTCGCAAGGGTGATCCAGATGTTCTCTTTGGGCTGTGATGGGGCCCATAACGTGCTTACGCTTGCGACAACGGCGAAAAAGATGGCTTGACGGACCGCGCTGGTACCCATCTTGGTCCTCGATCTGTGGAGACACAAGCATACCCTCGACCCCAGGTTATCAATGAAAACGGGCCTTCCCACTCATGAGATTCCAGGTTTCTCACCTTTACCCACACCTTGTCCCTTACGATTGCCTCATGACCTTCAACAGAATCGAAATGTCTGCAAATCGGGGGTCCACCTTCCTCAGCCCACCGATTGAGAAAATTAAGAACATAAACGGCTTTTGCCAATCTTTCCTGTGGGGTCAAATCCCCTACTCCCCCTTTTTGTTTTGTTAACATGTCTTTGAGCGAACGGTGCGCACGCTCAACAATGGCTTGCCCTGTGGGACTGTGTGGAATTCCCGTGATATGAGTGATTCCCCACGTTTGCAGGAATGTCTGTGTGGCTTGGGCCATGTACCCGGGGCCGTTATCTGTTTTTATTTTCCTCGGTACTCCGAGAATGGAAAAAGCAAGAAGAAAATGTTTTCGGACATCCCGGGATTTTTCCCCTGTGTGGGCTGTGGCTGCAATTGCTCCCGAAAACGTATCCACTGAGACGTGGACACATTTGAGTCGACCAAAGTCGGGAAGATGTGTAACATCAGTCTGCCAAAGTTCAAGTGCCTGCAAGCCACGAGGGTTGACTCCTCCCGGGTGTGGAGGGCCCGCACACTGGCACTCAGGGCATGCAGTGACAATTTGGCGTGCTTGCATAAGTGGTAAATGAAACCTTCTAGCCAAGGCCTTAGCGTTCTGATGATAAAAGTTATGTGAACGCCTCGCTTGCTCAAATTTCCCCGGAACAACAACAGCCCCTGCAAGCGAATCAGCCAACCGGTTTCCCTCAACTAGGGGCCCCGGCAATGCAGTATGAGACCTGATATGTAATATAAAAAAAGAGTGGATCCGTTGATGAATGTATTCTCTGAGGGTTTTAAACAGGGCAAATAGCTGGGCATTATTTACATCTTTCAAATAAGCAAACTCTATGCGGGACACTACCCCTGCAACATATGCAGAATCAGTCACGATGTTGACGGGGCATTGCCATTTCTCAAACACTCGTACCACTGCTGCCAACTCCACGATTTGTGGTGAACCGTCTTGTTTCCGAATATCAGATTGCCATTGACCGTGATCGTCCTTCCAGACAAGGACAGACTTACCCGTACGCCCGGACCCATCCGTGAAGACCGTTAGAGCGTCCAAAGGGGTCACGCTACATTTCGGCAATTGCTGCAATGGTAGCGGGGACTGCAGCCATTTATGACTGGGAGGGTGAATAGAAATCGCTCCTGTAAAACCTTCCATAGCCATTTGAAAAGGTACAGACATTTGCATCAACCAAGTTAACATAGGCATCACAACAGGGATGTAAATGGTGTGTGGCTCTTTTCCGCACAGTGCTATCAACCATTGCCTCCCTCTCATGACCAGGGATGCAAACATTTCTGCTCTAGTGGTGATGGTTTTCCCAAATTGATGGGGAAGAAACACCCATTCTATGACCAACAACTGTTCGCCGCTGGGTGTTGGCTTCCATTGAAACAACAAACCATATGGTTGGAAGTCAGTGTTCACTATTGCTAACTGAAAAGGAAGCTCTGGATCACAGCGCTGTGCTTGCCGAGCCGATATCATTGTAGCAATCCGCTGCAACGCTTGCTGAGCCTCGGGGGTTAACGTTCGTCGAGACCCCAACGCAGGATCACCTTTTAGCAAATTAAACAGAGGTCTCAACAGCTCATTGTTGACTCCCAACAGAGGCCTTACCCAATTGATGATGCCCAATAATTTCTGCAAATCAGTCAGGGTGTGGACCTGACTACTGATCTTGAGCCCTTGCGGTATCACAGTTTGCTCAGTAATGCGCCACCCTAGATATTGCCAGGGAGCAGTCTGCTGCACCTTTTCTGGGGCAACTATCAAGCCGTTACGCTGGAGGCTCGTTACGACAACCTCCATGGCCCCTGGTATCATGGCCTCAGAGGGGGTTGCTACAAGGATATCATCCATATAATGATAAATTACGACTTCAGGCAATTGGGCACGGGCTGGACTAAGGGCCCGAGCCACGAACCATTGACATATGGTGGGACTATTCTTCATGCCTTGCGGGAGCACCGTCCAATGGTACCGTTGACTCGGCTGGGCTACATTGGTCGCGGGTACAGTAAAAGCAAACCGCGGCGCGTCATCTGGGTGTAGCGGAATGGTAAAAAAACAGTCCTTAAGGTCTATTATAGTGATGTGCCAGTTCATAGGTATCATGGTTGGTGAAGGGAGGCCTGGCTGTAGAGCTCCCATGTCCTCTATAGCCTCATTTATACGTCTTAGATCGTGAAGGAGCCTCCACTTTCCTGATTTCTTCTGGATGACAAAAACTGGTGAGTTCCATGGGCTCGTGGATGGCACAATGTGCCCAGTGCGCAGCTGCTCAGCAACTAGGTCCTGCAAGTGATGCAGCTTGTCCGTGGGGAGGGGCCACTGATCCACCCATATAGGCTTTTCACAGGACCATTGCAACTTCAGGGTGTGCTGCCGATCAGTAGCCCCTAGGATAAATTTGTCCCCAGCATGATTCCCCATTGTGACAAACAGTCTCGTCCCCACAGCGTGAGAGGGGCCGGAAGAATGAACGGTCGGACATTGGCCCGCCGACCCTCCGGTCCCTCGATTTGAATTAATTGAACACTCTGCAGTGGTGCTGTTTGCCCTCCGATACCTGTAAGGGCAATTGGGACCTGTTTCGTCAGCCATTGAGCTGGCCAGTGTGACTGCGCAATGACTGTCACGTCAGCTCCGGTATCAATAAGGCCGCTGATGCGCACAGACTGCTGAAGGCCACCGCCTGACAGGCAGCAAGTCAGCTGCGGTCGCCCCGCAGCGACAGGCTGCGCCCACCACAGTTGTGGCGTGCCGGTGGAACCAAAACCTTCACTCCCCCGTTCCTGAGGCTCCGCCGCAGGAGGGGCAGCTCGAAAGTAGACGAGCTGTGCTAATCGTGCTCCTGCCGGCACGTAACAGGGCGGAGTAGGCGTCCACAACATGATTTTAACTTCTCCCGTATAGTCTGCATCGATAACCCCAGGGAGAACGAACAAGCCCTGTAACGTGGCGGATGAACGTCCCAGTAAGAGTGCGCTGTAACCGCCGCCTAGCGGCCCCCACACTCCGGTGGGCACCGCTTGAACAGCCGTAGAAGTCAGGTTCACTGGGTGGGAGGGGGCCAAGTCCACGCCGGCACTTCCCCGTGTCCGGGCGGATAATTCGGAGGCACGGATGCCGGCGGGGGGCTGGGGGCAGTTTCCATCATCGCATGGGGGGTTGCTTGTATCATCGCGCGGCCCCTCCCCGCGCTCCTGCATCCGTTTCCCTGGATAGGCTGACCGTCTTTATCATACCGCGACCGGCATTGATTCGCAACGTGCCGGCCCTTCCTACATTTTGGACACGTTCCCAGTTGTGAGTCAGCCAGTTCCCGCCTCCGCCTGCCTGCCTGCGGGCACTGTCTCTTAAAGTGACCAGGACAGCCACAGCTGAAGCACGTCTGTTGGCTGCACTTAAAGTTTGCAAAAGCAGTAGCCATCGCCACAGCCTGGTGCTCCGTGGTCCCCACACGGTTGCATTCCTCTATCATTTCAACTACCGTAGGGTTTTTTAACGGACGGAGCACCTTCTGGCAATCCGCGTTAGCGTTCTCAATTGCCAATTTTTGTAATAATATTTTCCGCGCTTCCTCATTCTCTACTTGTTTGTCCAAAGCATCTTTTAATGTCTCGATAAATTTCATATACGGTTCCTGTGGTCCCTGCCTAATATTAGTAAAGGAGCGCTGGGGCTTCCCTACCTCGGGGACCTTCATAAATGCTAGGTAGGCAAGATTCTTTGAATCATTTAGGGCTTCCATTGGGAGTTGTGCCTGGACATGGGCAGTGGCATATCGACCCTCTCCTACCAATGCGTCAACTCCCAAGAATCTCACTGGATCTGCTGCGGGACGCTCCAAATATTCCAGGGCTTTTGCCTCACAGAGTCGCCGCCACTCCCCATTCCAGACCATAAACTGAGCAGAGGAGAGCAACAATTGCGCCAGCGTTTTGCAATCGAGCGGACATAACGTATAACTCCTCATGACCGACCCTAGCATATTCGCAGAGTAAGGGGCACTGAGGCCAAATTCAATCACTCCCCTTCTCAACTCCTTCACTACTTGGAAACTCAGAGCCTCCCACCGGGGCCTGTGATGAGCTTCATAAATCACCGGGAACGCCCGGACCTCACGGAGCTTAGCCGCGAGGTCAGAGTCCCCTTCTTTCTCTGCCTCCCTTTGAATCCCCTTCCACATATCATGCACATGCGGGGGATATAAATCCGGCTCTTTCTCTGGGTTGACTGGTCCCGGATCAAACGTATTGGGATCATCACTGCCGCTACCCTGCTCCCCGCAGGCAGCCACCGCTCCAGCCTCAGTGGCCGGGGGCGCAGAAGGCTCTTTGGCCACAGATGTACTCCCTCCTGAGTTTTCACCTCTCAGCTTGCCTTTAGCACTGATGTGCTTTTTTAGGGTCTCATTCAGAGTCCTCCAAGGCGCTAGCAGTCCTGCAGCCACCGAGTCCGAACGAGTGGCAGCATCCCAAAGCTGGGTGCCAGCTTCATCCCAAATTTTTGGATCATAAATGTTAGTAGAATCGACTCCCTTAACGGTGGTTGTTACCCACTTCAGGAGTCGTCTCAAGTCCCCATTATCCATGGTTACTTGATATTTTTTCAGGATCAATTCCATGGTCCTGCAAACAGTTTTTTCCTCCTTTGTCATGTTTAAACCCATGACTACCGCCCCCCGCTGCTCACCTCTGTTCTGCAGAGACGATTCGACGTCACTATCCTGTTTCCTTTCAACAGCTCTTCTCCCGTTTCCTTTCAACGGCTTTTTTTTTTTTTTTTGTTTCTCTTCAACAGCTTTCGTTCCTGTTTCTTTTCAACAGCTTTCGTTCCTGTTTCTTTTCAACAGCTTTCGTTCCTGTTTCTTTTCAACAGCTTTTATCCCGTCTTCTTCCAGCGGCTTTTTTCCTGTTTCTTTTCAACAGCATTGGCAGTTCAGCGGGGCTCGCCACCGGATCGACAATTGCCGACTTTATGGCCCTTCAGACAGAATGTCCCGGTCCCTGTTCGGGCGCCATTTGTGGCGAGTAAGGACACGGACTCCGTCTGAGTGGGCACGAAGACGAAGACGAAAAATCCTTTATTATACAGCACAAGGGCCTTTTTATACCTCACATTATGCCACGTATACACTTCAAAGAATTCCCTAGTACATCCCCTAAGCAAAGGTCATCTCGACACTCTTCCTCTAATTTCCTTATCTTTGTCACGCCCTCAGAACCGTTAACTGCCACCTCTTATCTCCCTTTTTCCCACGGCTTCTTTCACTTTCCATCTTCCCATGGCTTCTTGTTTACCAACGCTATGATACTGCTTGTACTCTCAGGCATTGATTCCTCCACAGAAAGGTAGAACGATAGATAAAGAGGGGGACTTGGAAAACGAGAGAGGGAGAGGTGCAGAGAAGCAAAAAAAAAAATTACCAAAGTGAGAGAAAGAGAACGAGGGGGGGCAAGGAGGGACCGGGACGCAGAAGAGGAACTATACGGCCTCAAGGCTCCAGCACTCACCGCAGCTCCCGCTCTCAGAGCTGCTGGAGAATTTCACAGTTCGGACGCATCTTCGTCTCTCCCTCTCTGTCTCCTTCCTCCTCTGTAGCTGCGGTCACTTGACTGTCGTCCACCTGAGAGAATAGATCAGTGTCTTACAGCTCTTACAATACGAGGCTTACCAGATACATAGCCTCACACGCGCACACTCTGCGTGGCTGTAGCATGCTTTCGGTTACGCGTACAGACGTACCATGCGGTGCATGTTGGTGATCAGATCTGCCGAGGACTACGCTAAAAGGGATCCTCCCTCACCTGGTGAGGCAGGCTGGCTCCTGCCTGCAGCTGGAGGCAGCTGCCAGCTGGATCCTCTTTATTTTATTCTTCAGCTGCTTTACCTTTTTCTGGCCTCTCCAGCTTCAGCCGCAGCAGCTCCTGCCCACAGCCAGTAAGCGTCCAGCTGTCCCTTTTCGCCCATGCCGCTAAGAGAATGAGGCCAAAGGCGACCCACGCAAACCTGAGCCAGACGCAATCAACAACATCCCCGGAGAGGAACCGACGACCGAGAGAGAAAGAGCAAGCAACCATTATCCACAGTGATGACTGTAGCTCTCCTCAGGCAGGAACCCCTCCCTCTGCAGGAGCTCCTGGAGACACCGCTCTTTCCCCAAACTGATGCTAACGGCACCTGCATTTATGGACAATAACGCATATTCAACGGCCAGCTTGCTGCCATGAGGACAGGGTTTGAGGGCAATCTGTGGCTACGGGACAGGCTTCAAGGGAGGTGCTGAAGCTAGAGACAGCTGCAGGGGGTGAGCAGGGCTGGAGGAGTTTTCTTGAGTTGGGGAGGCACCCGGCACCTTTTCCAGGGGGTGGGAAGGCCTCCAGGTACCCAGAGGGGTGGGGGCAGCCATCTCCTGCACCTCTTCCTGCTTCCTCTCCACCAGGTACAAAGGACTACAAGCACAGCCGTGAGAGCAAAGGAGACAGCAAGTGTTTATTCGTTAATGCGTCTAAGTTCCAGGAGTGAGTCTGCTCTGGGGCTCGGTGCCTGTACCGAGACAACTCAGCAATCGTTACTGGAGCAGCAGATACAGAGAATGAAAATACAGCGAAGGGGAACAGGATAGAGGAATAGAAAGAAAAAAATAAAATGAGGGAGAAGGACTGAGGAGCAGACTGTAAGATACAGGGAAAAGGACAGTGAGATGGATAAGTTGATAAAAAAGGAATGAGGAGCTCTGCAGGGACGCGGCGAAAGAGAAACAGGGTCAAGGAGCAGAACAGAGGCAAAGAGAGAGAAAATGATGAGCGCGGAGCAGAACAGATGGATCAAGAGAGAAATTGAATGAAAGAAATAAGGAAGGAGAGAGAGGGGGGAAAAAAGTTAAGAAACAAACCAGAGGAACTGAGGGGGAAAAAAGAGACAGACATATCAGGACAAAGAGAGGGAGAATGAAAAACTGGCGCTGGGCTGCAGGATGACAAAAAAGGCCAGGGAGCAGAACAAAGGGGAATAATAGGACAGCGAGCTGGGCAGGGGGATATAGCAAGAAATGATGGGACAAGCAGGGTATGGAGATATACAGACAAAAAGTTAGGGGGAGGATGGAGAACAGAGAGAATAAGAGAAAAAGGACAGGGAGAGGGGCAGAGATGGAGAAAGAACCATTAGAGACAGAGAGAGAAGGAGAGCAACAGGACCGAGACAGAGAGATGGAGAAAGAAAGAAAAAGCAGTGATGGGTAGCAGGCCAGAGGGACAAGGAAAGAAAGGAGGAAGGACAGAGGGATATAGAAAACAGATGAAGACAGGGAGCCACAAAGTGGGATACTGCGAAAGAGAGAGGGACAGGGAACACAAAAAAAAACAGGGATAGACAGGTGAGGCAATAAATAAGAGGAACAGGGAGCAGCACAAAGGGTCAGAGAGAGTAAGAGATGAACAGGAAAGAGGACAGGGACAATGAGAAACAGAATGAAAAAAACCAGCAACAGAGAGCAAAACAAAGGGATAGAAAGAGAAGGAAGGAAGGAGAGAGATAGGAAGGCAGGGACACAGAGCAGCACGTACAGGTGCAGAAAGGAAAAGAAAGCCAGGAAACAGGCCAGAGAAACTGCACGGGGAAAAAAGAGACAGATGCAGATCAGGACAAAGAGATGGAAAAGGAAGAAACGGCAATGGGCAGCAGGACAGAGATAGAGGATGAAAAAAAGGAGGATTATTTTCATTCAGTTTGGACACAATGTGATGCTGCAAAACAACAAGGGTAAAAGCATAATTGAATGTGCACATATGTGTTTATTAGGGTATATTTATGTATATATTTACTCACATATTCCTCCTTTTTCCCTATAACCCAGATTTTGAGGCCGAAAGCAGAGAAATCCTGGCAGGCTTGGGGTCATTTGCGACGATTTGGTGAGGAAATAGTACTCGTCGTACCTTAATTAAAAGTCGACGAGTCCTCAGTGTGATATATCATCAATCTCAACAATAAAACACCCCAGGTGGGTATAAAACACAACTGAATTGTGATTGTAAAAAAAAAAAAAAAAAAATCACTTTTTTTTTAAGCAAGATTCAACATATCTTTATCAGGGCATTCAATTGTGGCTCCTGTGCCCCTACTCTGCTGTCCTCCCGCCTGAACTTAGAAATATGAGAATTAAATATTGCCATTTTCCACCCAAAATGGGAAGGACCAGGGCAAGGCATGACCCAAAACAGCCAGAATTTAAATTAACTATTTATTTTATCCCTTTTAACTGTTTATTTTGCCCCTAAGAACTATTTTTTTTTATTAATTATTACCCATATCAAAAACCAATTCTGAGGTTTATTATGAATTTTTAGGCTTTGAGCCCTACTATTTACTGAGAAAAACATCAAATCCTTAAAAAAAAAAATGGAATTTTAGCTCACTGATACGTGGGAGCATTTATGCTCCGCTATAGGTGCCGGCGGGGCTTATAGACAGTAGATGTGCAACGGGAAGAGGCTCACCCTATGGATTTTGCTGCCAGGGGAGCAAGGGGCTACCTCCAATTGGCAAGGGCCATGCCCACCACGCATTCGCTCAACTGTGGAGAGGGGGGCGGGAGGGAACTTTGGACCCCCAGAACAGCCCACAGACCCCCCAAAATCCCCCCAACCACCACCCCAAACCCTACCCCTGTTCCCCCTAACCTGTCCCCCCAAAACAGACCCCCACTCCCAAAACAGACCCCCAGCACCCCAAACCATCACCCCCACCTGCCCCCTGACCCACCAAACAATCTCCCCGTCCCCTGTGCGCCCCCAAATCATCCCCATTCCCCAAAACTGCCCCAGCCCTCCCAAATTTCCCATATCCCCCTTGCCAAATCACCCCCATCTGCCCCCAAAACTGGCCCCCATCCCTCTACACCCTCCTATGCTCCCCCAAATGCTCCCTGCCCCCCAAAACCATCTCACCCCCCCAAATTTCCTATCTCACGCTTCCCAAATCACCCCCACCCCCCAAAACCATCTTTATGTCCGCCAACCGCCCCCTCCGAAATTTTCTATCTCCCCCTTCCCAAATCATTCCCAAAGCCACCCAAAACCTGCTCCCCCCCCAAACCAGCCCACCCCCCACCCCCAAACCAGCCCCTGTCCCCCCCACCTTGCTTGCAAAGCGCAGGGAGGTGAAGGACTCGGTGAATTTCTCCTCCAGGGGAGCGAGATTCACTAACACCAATCTTGAGGATACATCACGGTGTCAGTGGGGTCCCCCAAAACTCCCAGCCCCCCAAAATACCCCCCCAAGCCCTTCAATCACATCTTGGCAAAGCCCCCCAGGCAGTTCTGCAGGAGGTAGGTCAGCCTGCTGTTACAACAGGGGACATGGGGCTCCTGCGGGGACCCTGGCAGTTAAGGGGAGGGCCCTGAGGACCCCCACAAACCCAGGGCCCTCCCCGTAGCTTTTTGGCAAGGGCCGTGATGACTTGCCCCAGGGTGGAGAAGCTGGCATTGATGGCCCGCGTCTCGTGCAGCTGCTCCCCACCTGACAGCAACTCGTCCAGCTGTTTGCTGCCTGCCAGGTCCACCAGGCTCAACACCGCTGTGGGGGGAGAGGAGGGTCACCCCAAAAACAGGGGGGCCCAAAAAGGGCTCACCCTAAACCTGTGGTCCAAAAAAGGGGGCCCCGAAAAGGCTGACCCTAAACTGGTGACGCCAAACCTGTGACCCAGAAAGTGAGACCCCAAAAGGGCTCACCCCAAACTGGTGCCCCCAAAAGGGAAACCCCAAAAAAAGTCACCCCAAACCCATGGCCCTGAAAGATGGGCCCCCCCAAAGGCTCACCCCAACTAGTAGCCCCAAACCCATGGGCCCCAAAAAATGCTCGCCCCAAACCAGTGCCCCAAGAAGAGGGACCCCAAAAGGGCTCACCCCAAATTTGGGGCCCCAAACGCAGGGCCCCAGAACAGCTCACTCCAGAAGGGGGGTCTCAAAAAGGGCTCACCCCAAACAAGTGGCCACAAACCCATGACCCTGAAAAGGCTTGCCCCAAACTGGTGGCCCCAAAAGGGAGGCCCTGAACCCATGGCCCCAAAAGGTTCACCCCAAACCCATGGTCTTGAAAGCGGAGCCCCTAAAAGGCTCACCCCAAGAGGAAGAACCCAAAAAGGGCTCGTCCCAAACCAGTGACCCCAAACCCATGGCCCTAAACGAGGGGCCCAAAAGGGCTCACCCCAAACTGGTGGCCCTGAACCCATGGCCCCAAACCAGTGGCCCCTAAAGGTTCGCCCCAAACCAGGTGGTCCCTACCCTAAAAGCTCACCCCAAACCAGTGGCCCCTCAAGGGTGTCCCCCGCAAAGGCTCACACCAAACCAGGTGGCCCCAAAGCAGCGGCCCCTAAAGACTCACCCCAATCCAGCAGCTCCTAATGGGTGGCCCCTAAAAGCTCTTCCATAAAGGGTGCCCCTGAACCAACGGCCCCTAAAGGCCCACCCCAAACTAGTGTCCCCAAAGCAGTGACCTCTAAAGGCTCACCCCAAACCACAGCCTCTAAAGGGTGGCCCCCCATAAAGGGTCCCACACCCCCACTCGCAGGCGCAGCACAGGTCCCGGGCAGTGTTGGAGCCCTGGATGCAGAGCTAGAAGACGCCACGGCTGCAGGATGAGCCGTCGTTCACGGCTGTCTGGGCCACCGAGTGGTTGGTGGCTGCCGTCTGCAGCAGCCCCAGCACCTTGCGGGGGGACACAGATGCCCCGTTACCCCCCAAAACCACCCACACAACCAATCTGAGCTTTAAAGGGGGGAATCAGGGTCCCCCTACCCCCTCCTTGGAGGCGACGGGGATGCAGCACAGGTTAGGGACATGCACCTCCTCGTTGGCCTGCCGGATCTCCAGCTTGGCCCTGCACTTTGGCCGGCCGGCCAGCAGATCCCACAGAGATTTGTTGTAGATCTCCACAAAGCTGGCAGAGAAACCATACTGCCCGACAGCATCACACCAAGCCCCAAAAAACCCAGAAATGCCCCCAAAATGGAGTTAACGCTTTGGTTTTGGTTTGTTGGGTTTTTTTTTTTAACTCACTTTCCAGCCTTTTTCTGCCAGCTCCCAGGCGCCCTTGAAGACCTGCTGCACTATGCACAGGGTCACACCTCTGGTTTCGGGATCCAAGACATTGTCTCGCTGCTCGTGTCCCACATAAGACTTGGGGGGTGTAAAAGGAGATTTTGGGAGGTCCCCAACTCTGTCCTCACCCCCGGGGCAAGTGGGAGCAGCTAAAACCCCCTGTTTGTCCTAAAAAAATCTCATTGAGCACATCAGAGGGGGACTAAGGACAGCTGAGGGGTTTGTTAGCAGCAGAGACACCCTCAGCCCCTCAAAATAGGGGTAAGCGACAGGGAGACACCCCCAAAGCGACTCACCTCCCCTGCCTTGGAGAGCACCAGAACTTTGTTGTCCTTCGGGGGGAAGTAGAGATGCTCCAGGCCCTTCTGCTGCTGCTCCTCCTCCTCAGGCAGCACCAGCTACACATTACAAAAGACACAGATGTTGCCCTGAGGAAGGAGAGACACTGTTATTTTAGCGGTACAAGGAGGGAATTCAGATGGTTCGTCCCCCACCCAACCCCCCCCGGGCTTCACCTTGAGCTCCTGGACAAGGTTATGGAGATGTCGCCGCTCCATCTCCAGGCCATGGAGCTGCTCCTCCTGCTGCTGCCCCAGCCGCTGCTCCTGGGCAGCTGCCTGCACCCACAGCTTGGCTGCCTGTGCTGCCTGCCGCTGCACCGTCTCCTCCGCCAGCTTCAGCTGCGCCTGCCAGGAGGGAAACAGCAGCAGTTGCAGTGGGGGAGGTAAAAAACATCCCCAGTACGGGGGGAAACCAGCCCCGGATGTAGCATGGGGCAAAAACTGAACCTGGTGGGGGTGAAAAAATGAGCCCCCGTCATGGCAGGGGGTGAAAAGCAACCCCAACAGGGTGGAAAATCAGCCTTGATGGGGGAGAAAACCAGCCCTGGTTGAAGGGGCACGGGCAAAAAACAGCCCTGGCAGGGTGGAAAACCCCAAACCCCCGGGGGGCCTCATGGGGGACTCCAAAAGTCAAGGGGGAATAGCAGCAGTGGGGTCTGAAATTAATGGGCAGAAGAACATAGGGTTTGTCCCCAAAACTGGGAGGTCCCCAAAACCCCAGGAACCCCAAAAACCAAGGGGAAGCAGTTGGGGAAGAGGAGCAAAAATGGGACGGGAGGAATAAAATCAAGGTGGGGAAGAGATGAGGGGAATCCTTGAAACTAGGAGCAACACCAAAACCACAGGGGGGTCCCCAAAACCCCAGCGGGGGTCGCTGCCCCCTGAGGGAAACCAGAAAGCCAAAGAGAAGCAGTGGGATGGAGGAGTGGAAATGGGGCAGCGTGGAGTATGAAATCAAGGCGGGGAGGAAGTGGTCAGGGTCCCCCAAAACTGGGGGGGAGGGGGGGCGGCAAAACCCCAGGGGTGTCCCCCAAAAACCTGGAGAGCATCACTGACCCATGGCGGGACCCCCAAAATTCAAGGGAAAGCAGCAGGAGGCAGGAGCAGGAATGGGGCAGTAGGGGGTAAAATCAAGGAGGAGGGGAGATGGAGGGGTCGTCAAAACCTTGGGGATCAGGAGGGGATGCCAAAATCCAAGCAGAAGCAGTGGGAAGGACAAGTAGAAATGAGGTGGGGAGAATGAAATCCATAGGATCCCCCAAAATTTGGGGGGGCTCAACATACCCCAGGGGCCCCCAAAATGCCCCCATCAGGACCCAAACAGTCTAGGAGAGGGGGGGCCTTGAAACAGGCAACAGAGATTTAGGGGCCACTGGTGGGAAGGGGGGTATCCCTGGAAGTGAGGGGACCCCAAAATGGCCCTAGGGTGGCTCAAAATGGCGAGGGGAGAAGCTCCTGGGGAGGCCCTGAAACCGCTCCTGGGGGGCTGTAAAACCACCCAGGGCGTCCAAGCTTAGAGGGGAGCCCCAAACCTGGCAGGGGGCAGGGCTTAGACCCCGGAGGCGGGCTCTAGACCTGAAAGGGGTGTGGCTAGAGCCAGCCCCACTCCCAAAGCCAACTTGTGGGGAGGACCTCTGGGTCCTGTTTAGAGTTGAGGGGGTAAAAATCTTAGGCGGGGGAGGGACTGGGGGGTATGGGGGAAGGGTTGGAGGAACGCAGACATTCGGGGGGGATGAGTGTGGGTGGGGGAGCAGTACCTCTTGTAGTAGGTATCAGTGCACCCACACGAGGTCCCAGATTTCCATACAACTTTCTGCCACTTCCAGCCCGGGCCCAGGGCGGGGCAGTCCTGCCAGCCCTCTGCCATGCTGCCCGGGGGAGCTACTGCGGAGGGGATGAGCAGCTCCCCCAAACCCCCCAAAACACCTACTCCCGCCCACCCAAAGCTACTGCGAGGGATGCAGGCAGCACCCGAAGCCACACCACCTGCCCGCAGGCCCGCCCCGAGCACCCCAAGCCACTCCCCACCTCGTAACCCCACCCCAAACACCCAAAGTCACGCCCCGCCCCCTCACCCCAAGGACCCGTAGTCCCGCTCCACGCAGGTGGCGCTGAAGCCCTGCCCCCTTTCCCCACACCACGCCCCCAAACTCTGCCAGGCGCGCGGCCAGCGCGGCTCCTCCTCCCCACCAGTCCCCCACAAAATACTGCCCCGCCGCCACACCAACACCCCCCACTGCCCACACCCACATGGATTCCCCCAGCCGCCCCTCCCTCGCCCCAGTCACCCGTAAACTTCACCTCCCCCTCACTAACTACCCTCTCCCCCCAAACTGTACCTTTCCCTCACAAACAGCCCCCCCTCCACACTAACTGCCCCTTCCCTCACACACGTGGACCCTTAAACAGCCCCCTCGCTCCTCGGACACCCCCAAACTGTCCCTCCCTCACACGAACACCCTCCACAAACTGTCCCTGACCCACAAAAACACCCCGACCAGGGGCCTGCATCCCGTCCCAGCCCCACTCCCCGGCCCCCCTAGGGCACGCAGCCCTCCCCCAGCCCCACTCCCCAGCCCCTCTAGGGCACACAGCCCTCACGTCCCCCCCAGCCCCACTCCCCAGATGCTCACAGCCCCTCCCCTGCCTGGAGCCCCCCAGTACCGCTCCCCGGGGCCTGCAGGACCGCCCCCACCCCATTGAAATACCCTCCGCAGCCAATCACTTCGTGGGGTGGGGAGCGAGCGAGCGGCTGTGCGGTGTTAAGCTACCTGCTGAGTTGAACCACAACCATCAGTTCCCCCTGCACCGATTTCAGTGAATGCAGTTTCTGAAGCTTTAAACTGAAGTTAAAGTGAGGCCCAGCAGCGGCCCCCCGGCCAACCTCCCCCCTAGTTTTACTACATGACATGATACGCTCTGGAATATCCCTTGGGTCAGGTGGGGTCAGCTGTCCCAGCTGCGTCCCCCCCCAAACCCTTGTGCACCCCCAGCCTGCTCGCTGGCAGGGCAGGGTGAGGAGCAGAACAACCCCGGTGCTGTGCAGGCGCTGCTCAGCAGGAACTAACGCAGCCCTGCGTCATCAACGCCCTTTGCAGCACAAACCCAAAACGCAGGAGGAGGGAGAGCGGGGTGGCAGTGGGGTGCAGGGGAAAGCCTCGCGTGGGAAAGGGAGGGGCAGACATGAGGAGGGGCATGCGTGGGGATGACCTACACCAGGGGGTCCAGCCGGGACAATCCACAGCAGGTAACTCACCTGGGACAACCCGCAACCGATAATCCGTTCCGGATAACTGACCCTCACTGGATAATCCACACCAGATAACCCCGAGCGATGCCCCTCAAACCGCTGGTATTTCACCCCAAATTGGGAGGTTTTTTGCTTTTCCATAGTATGAAAATTGGGCTTTTTTTCTTTTCCAAAATATTCAACTTGGAGGATTTTCGGCGCTTTTCCACAACATAAAAATTGGTGATTTTTGCTTTTGGTTTTGTGCATGAAAATGGGGTTTTTTCTGCTCTCCGGCTGCACAAATCCAGGTGGATTTGGCTTTCCTGGGAGCTCCAAATTGGGTATTCTTCCCTCAAATTGTGGTTTGTTTTTTGTTCACCCCCCCCGCCCCACCCTTGCAGACCCTGAATCAGGGGTTTTGTGGTATTTTTATGCCACAGCGGCAGGTCCCGCTCTGTATGTGCACAGCCCCGCAGGGGAAAGTCCTCATTGGGGGAACTGGCCCCAAATCAGGATGGGAAAAGGCGGTAAAGGCGAAGGGGAAAGGGGCAGCTTTTGAAAGCGCTTTTATATCTTCAATAGAGAGGTATTTCCAGTGGGAGGGGGGAGGGGCAGCGGGTGGTGTCAATTTTTTACATCCTTTCTGTAAACAGGGTTTCTTTGCATGTTAAAAACCTTATCTATCACAGACATTTACATTTATGTGTCTATTTACACATACATATACATGTATTTAGGGAACATATTTGTTTCACTTTTCCTCCCCCCTATTTCCCACTTTCCCCCCCCTATTTCCCACTTACTACACGTAATACCTATTCAGACTATGAATCTGTTTAGACTCATGTATTTTGACACTTAAATATCTTTATAGACTTCTCTTTTTACACTTACATATATTTACACCTGTGTCTTTATAGACTTAGATATCCATTTACACTTATACCTATTTAGACTTAGATATCTATTTACATTTATATATAACTTCTTATATTACATATATCTATTTAGACGTACTATGTAACAGGTTCTCTATTTCAATGCCTCACACATATATTTACAGTTTTTAAAAATTTTTTTAACACCCCCTGCTCCCCCCTCCATGAATTTTCAGGCATTTTTGGGCTGGACCCCCTTTTTTGGGGGGGACCCCCCCCATTCCCCACTCACCTGCTCCTCCACGGCATCATCACCCCTCGGGTGATGTTGAGGTGCCCCAAATGACATCATCACCCCCCCAGACCCCCAAACCCCCCCTTTTTATTCACCTCCCCAAAAAGGCACAAAACAAGGGAAACGGCCCCAACCGGCAGCTCGTTACTTTAATAATGCCATTTACGTATGTACACACGGACCCCCGCCAAAAAGGGGGGCTCTGCTAGAAAAATAAAGGAGGGGCGGCCCCCCCAAACGGTTGCAGACCCCCACAGTCCCTGTCCCGCAGGCTGGCAGCTGGCCCCTTACCCTCAGCACGTTTAACGACCGGCAGGCAAACCTGGGCCGGGAGTCTCTCCTGAGCACCACGGGACGCTTACAACGAGACATCTGAAAAACAAAAATCCCAAATGGTATTTCAGCATATTAAAAAAATAGCACCGAAGGCAGCAGAGGAATTCAGTCAGGATAAGGGATAGGGTAGTAGTTGAGCTAAAGGAGGATGCTAGGCAAACAGGACAGCTCGAAATACAACACGTCCTTTAAAAGCTAGAGCGATTCGAACGCTTAAAATCAGCGTTAAGACTAATTGACACAATTTTGAACGCGTTCTTAGCAGAGAAGTAAACACTCTCGCTGGTGTCGGAAAACGCCTCATCCCTTCCTTACAGCACCGCTGCAGGGAGATAACCCCGTGAGGCTGCAGGACAAGGGTGTACCGTAATCAGCATCTACGCTCATGGATCCGCCGCCGCAGCTCCAGCCCTTGCGCTGCTGCTGCTGCTGCACATCTCGCTTGCTTGGTCGATAAAGTTGAAAGTGAAGTGTAAAACTTTGAAGAGTAAAATGAAAAAGAAATAACAAATCTCAGCAATTCATTTTATGCTAAAAAGGTGTGCATACGTTTATCTACATACAAGAAGATGACTTATACCATAAAAGTATTTGATTTTCCTTTTGCATTAATTTAAATTGCAGAGCTGTGAATTCATACCGTTAAATTATCTATCTCTACAATACACAGCTATCATTTGACTGGGGTTTTGCGTGTGTTACGTGACTAGGAAGGACGCCTGGCCAGCTGCGCCGAGACTGATGCTACCGAACTGCCGGGGAAACGCGCCATTGAAAGCGAGACAGAAATAAAGTACTTCAGAGCACTCGGTCAAAAGATTGGGAAAAAAACCCGTAACGTTCAGTTGCCTCTCTTTTTAAACATTTAGAGCAGCTACCTAACTGCTTAACTACACCTAATAAATTGTATGCTACAGCTATTTGGCAGTTGCAGTTTAAACAATGCAAGTCAGTTTGGAAATTATACAATTTTAACTTTCTTTTTTAAAGTTTCATTTATGATAGAAAAATCAGTGAGATAAGAGATCTCCCATATGGTTTTACTTTTTTGCGGGGCAGCATGGAGGGTATGGTGGGGAATATCAAATCCCCAGTGCTGTAATACATAAGGCTACCAAAAAGGGTTGGCAGATTTGCTAATGCTTTTGGCTGTACCCAAGCATGCAGAGGAATGCGTTTTTATGATATCTCAACTGTTACACCTGAGAACCAAAGATCAGCGATACATCGACTATTGGAAGACGTGCTGCGCATGGGCCTTTGGAAGGAAATCGACTTACTCCTTTTTTTTTTTCTAGAGAGAGTGAAAAGTCTCATTGCTGATGACTTCTACTGCCAAGTACATCATCTCTGAAGATCCATTCTGATGGGAAGTTCATAAAAGGCAACTCCTTTGAATGAGAAAGATTTCCATTTTGGAAAATCTCTTTCCAACCGAAGTCAAAATTACACACTGTAGGTTAAGGAAAAAGGACATCATAGAAGCAGTAACTCACCAAAAACACATCAGGACTCTCTGTCGCTAGTTACAAGGCTGCTAACGCTTCTTGGGGAAGCCTGGAAAACACACCGAAGCGACGCCGATTTGTCCCGTTTTGTCCACGTCTCTTCTTTGACCTTGATTGCTTTTAGCACAGATGCTAGTATCTCAGTAAGGTTTTCGAGTACTACTGTAAGGTATTTTAAAAACTTACTGATCGAAAAAGCGTAAAGCTTTTTTTGTGAAAACAAAGTCTGTTTCTCCTGAACATCCGAACTCTTACAAACGGTTCCTTTCCTCTTCTAGTCCAACATTATTTTCACAGTACCCTTTAATAGTAAGCACACAGAAACAGAAGACTGTGCTTTCAGGAAGAGAAAACAGACGGAGGGAAGCAAGCTTTGCATAGGTGTACCATGCTCCAGAACAGACCTTATTTATTTTTAGTATTTGTGTTAAAATATTTCACATTAAAAAATTATATAGAAGGAGAGTTGCCACATTCTTAATGTTAACTGTAAAGTCCATACTACAAGCACCTTAGGAAAAATGCAGACACATATCACAGACGTACCTTGTACTTGCACACCGCTATGGATCCTTTGCATCTGTCTTGTACTTTCACGGCAGAAGAAAGGGAGACCGCGGCGAAATGGTGGGAGTTGACATTCTGCTGAGAGGAAAGAAAAAAACCAAACAAAAAAAAAAAACAAAAAACCCCCAACGTTTAGCACAAAGCTTCCTTTTCTGTGAAGGCTATAACTGAGTGGAGGAAAAACTATTTTGCATCATCTTTGGTACAGTTGTTGATACAGGCCACTAGAGCTTTTGCATATTTTAGACAACTGTGCCTTTTTTTTGGCTCATTGGCAGCTTTAGTTTTGCTAGAACTCACTTTCCTAGAGACACGCAGGTGATGGACACAGATACCAACATACATTTTCTCAAGCCTAAGTATAGCCGCGATTTCCTCACCCTATACGTCCCAAGTTGAGTATTTTTGTTAAAGAGTACAGCAACCCATCTGTCCTCGCGAACTTCGCTGCAAAAGACGAATCCTTTTTTCCAGGCCGTTTCTCCAAACAGTCAAGATCTTTTAAAACTGCAGTTGTGCCACCAAACCTGCTCAGGGTCCTTCCCAACCTTCGACCGTCATTAGATTTAACAGGCACACGCTCTATTCCGTCTTCCAACAGCAAAAATACATAACGCACTCAGACCCCAAGCGCAACCCTACGGACGTCCACACGCACCTCGCTGTTTTGATGAGGAGCCACTGAGCACCCCTGCGACCGCAGCGGGATCATGCGAAAGATCAGTGTCCTGGTTTCGGCTGGGATAGAGTTAATTTTCTTCCTGGTAACTGGTATAGCGCTGTGTTTTTGATTTAGGACGAGAAAAACGTGGATGACACGCTGATGTTTTAGTTGTTGCAAAGTAGCGCTTACTCTAGTCAAGGGCTTTTCAGCTTCTCATGCCCTGCCAGCGAGAAGCTGGGAGGGACCTTAGCCAGGACAGCTGACCCAAACCGGCCAAAGGGATATTCCATACCATATGACGTCGCGCTCAGTGTATAAGCTGGGGAAGCTGGCCAGGGGGTGGCGACCACCGCTCGGGGACTGGCTGGGCATCAGTCGGCGGGCAGTGAGCAATCGCATTGTGCATCGCTTATTTTGTATTTCTTTTATCATTATGATTATTTCCCCTTCCTTTTCTGTCCTATTAAACTGTCTTTACCTCACCCCACGAACTTCACTTTTTTTTCCAATTATCTCCCCCATCCCACTTTGGGGGCAGGGGGAGTGAGCGAGCAGCTGCGTGGTGTTTAGCTGCCTGCCAGGTTAAACCACAACAATCAGTTTCACCTACGCCAGTTTCAGCGAATGCACTTTCTGAAGCTTTAAACTGAAAACCGTATCTTGACACTTCGCCACGGTAGAAATGATCCGTAACTAGAACTCCACAAAAATGCAGTAACACAAATTGCAAACCCACAGCAGCGACAGCTTCAGAAGTATTTCGACCGGGAGCAAGGGAGAAAAACAATACAGTTTCATCTCACGCACAGGAAAGCAGCAGGCAGAGAAAAGAGTCGGCATTCATAGCCCTTACAGAACACGGGCATTCTCCTTCCATTCCTGAACCCACCTCTTAGGTCGAAACATCACAACACTACTATGGCAATATTGAGAGTAGGGAACAACAGCCCTGCCACTGGATGTGCTACTGAGTGATGCTATTTACGTAGCAGGACACCTAGACAGAGGGGCATGTTTTTCCACACACAACCCTGAACTTCCTGAAAATTTATGTTTACCAAAACTAGCCATTTGGAACACATTGCCAAACCATGTTTGGCAGTAAGACTTTGATGTGTTTGACACACACAAGTTTGTGGTAACTTGCTACTTGCTTCCTGTTGTTGTTGTTCTTCCTTCAGAAATTCTACTTGTAGCCAAGTTATTTGCTACGGGTTCAAGCATTTACCTTCCAGGTATTACCAGCACATTTACACAAGCAAGTAACTAAATTGCTCTTCTAAAACTACTCGAGTGAAAATTACAGCCATGAAAGAGGAGTGACAGAGAAGAAAAGGAGAGCTCAGGCAGCAAGAGAGCTCTGCAGGCTGCCACGGGTCAACATCGCACTCTTAAAAAAAAAAAAAAAAAAAATAACATAAACACAAAAAAACACAAAAACCAACAACAAAACAAAACCTTGACATTGTACCTTTTTTTTCTTTTGGAGCTCGTTCCTGTCTCAGCATATTGTCTTGTCAGAGCATGAAGTGCAGACGATCTGTATCCCAATGACATCTGCATGTGATGAATACGTGTTCAGAAATAGTCCAGATCTGTAAGACTGGTGTCATTTTTGTGGTTTTAATATCATAACTCAATTTTATCGACCAATGCATTTGCGAGGAAACTAATTAACTTTTAAACGTAGCCTCTCCTTGGGGAGAAAAATGTGTTAGGGAGTGAAAAAAATTCAGATTCAGAGCTCCCAACCATGACAGACAGCGGGGAAATTAATGAAAGTAAGGACCAACAGCAGCAACATGAAGCGACATTTGGCTTTAATTCTGATCACGTACTTAAGCGACTCTCCAAGTCTATACCTCGATCCTATGATTGACTAGCCCTTTTTTGGAAGGACAAACTTTTTTCCTTAAAAGTCCTAGATTGAAGACTCCACTGAATAGAATGTGGATTGAGCCACAGGACAACATGCCATCAACACTCTAATGAAAAAAAAATCAAGTAAAAGTCAAGTTTAAGTATCAGTTTCCATCGCGTTTCATTCATTACATTTCTAGTGTTACCTAGGTGCTCAAAAATTAACTATACTGACACCACATATTACTAAAAATTGAGTTATGTATATAAAAATAAAATGCTATTTCCAACCTGCCCATAAAATCAGTATGAACAAACAGAAGAGAAATACTTGACCCTAAAGAAGGTAACAGGTAGCTCTTAATTTATCGTAGATGAAAGTTCATTCTTTTACCTGAAAGGAAAACATTCGTAACTACCCAGGGACCGATTCGGGAACGAGGCACGCACGCTCTGTTAACGGCAATTGTTCATCAGCTTTTCTGCACTGGCAGCAAATTTGCCTTTTCCCTGGGTTTGATGTGGAGTTGCTGCAGCATCCTTGAACTCACCAATGTTTCTCCCCGCTCCCCCCGCCCCATACGTGCCATTACCTGAGCAGCAAGCGGCATCAACGACGCAGGATTTTCTTCACGTGACGCAGAAGGTGACGCTGGGAAAAGAGGAGGCACAAAATGAACCTGTTTGTCACACCCAGCCAAAGGTGAAAACCCAGGGAAGGATTCTGCCGTGCGGGGCCGGGCTGTGCACCCTGGGAGCTCCAGCCGGCCGGTTTCTCTTCCCTTTGCCAGGTACCGGGGAGACACCGCTGCCTCGTGCTGCCGCCTGCCCCCCGGAAAAGCCGGGGGACCCCCACCTCACTTCAGCCCTCGGGAATGGGACCGGGCGAGACCCTCCATGCAGAGAGAGGCATGTGGCGTGGATTTAATCCCCGAGGGAAGAGGCCGGGCTCCCCGCTGGCAGAAGGACAACTCACCTCCCTGCCGCTCGGACCTCCTTGCTGGGGACAGCCCTGCCTGCGCCTGGCTGCTCTTCAGCCGTGCTGGGAGTGCAGTCTGGCCGACGGATGCTCCGGCAAACAGACACTGCAGTGAATCGTAGCTCCTGCTCATTACAGCTGCAGGTAATTTTGCCTCTGGCTAAGGCATGCCCCAGACAGCGGACACCCCGTCTCGTTCCAGCTCCTGCTTGCTACGGTTCTGGCTAATTGAAGCTCCAGCTCTGCACTGAAGCTCTTGTTGATTTCAGATCCTTCTCCTTACAAGCTCCAGCTATTTGCAACAGCCTGGGCTTTTGACAAAGTCATAAATCAATCGCCGTCAAAACTTGACTATTAGGATTAAATATCATAGTTTTACATTGTACAAATATTGATTAGCTTGTACGACTAATTAGTTAATAACTATTCTAAGCAGTCGACAAGCAAGAGCTGGACTCGAAGAGGGCGTGCGGGGTCTGAAAAGCAGAGACCACCTCTTCCCCCCAGAGACCACCTCAGACGTTGAGTTTGGCCTGGTGCATGCCAGCCTCCTGCACTTTGGGGTCCAGCAGGACCAGACCCCCACCTCCGTGGAGGGTCCACGCACCCTGCCCACTCCCTGCTTTCCCCTGCAGCCCCTAATGCCCTCCCACCCCCCCGCACAAACGGCCAAACCGGCTTCTGCTTTGGGCCCCCAAACCAGCTCACTTGGCACCCATTTCTGAGCCCAAAAACCCAGCTGCTGCGCCTGTTCTCAAGTCCCAAAGATGCCCCCGGGGAGGGCAAGTGCTTGTGTGATGCTTCTGGCAGAAACGGGGCTGAAAGGTCTGATCCCGGTGCCGGGGGAGCAGAGGAGAGCTGGCTGGGACCAGCTTTTGCTCCTGGAACAACCCCAAGTCCCTGCTCCGAGGTCTTCCCCTTGGGGCCCTGGGGTGGACCTGTCCCTCCCCTTCAAATGCTCCAGCAGTTTCGGGGGCAGAAGGCCGTTTCTAAGCCCTCTCTCCAGCAGCTCCTCCCTCGACTCGGCCCGTGAAGCCCCCAGGCTCGAGCACCTCGCTGGGGCGGGCGGCCTCCATTGCCTACAGGCTGCCCGTCTGCCTGCAGGGAGGGCTGGGGGGTCCCCGGCCCCACGGGGCGACAGTGGGAACTCGCAGGGAGGGTCTGTTTGCACACAGCGCCCCCCCCGCCCCCCCGGCCCCACTGCACGGCCCCCCTAGGGCACAGAGGCCCCCCCCAGCCCCACTCCCCAGATGCTCACAGCCCCTCCCCTGCCTGGAGGCCCCCCCAGCCCCCCTCCCTGGAACCTGCAGGACCGCGCACCCCCCCTCGCCCCCCCGCCGCCACAGCCCCACTCCTCAGCTCCCCGGGCCCACGGCCCCCACACTCACGCTGCGCCGCCGCCTCGGTGCGGACCCCGCCGCGCACCCCATTGAAATACCCTCCACAGCCAATCAGCGCGCGGCTCCTCCGGGCCGCCCGCGGGGGGCACGCCGGGAGTTGTAGTCCCCGACCCGGAAGTACGCATGCGCACGGCGCCTTCGCTGTGCGGGTGGCTGTGCAGGGACCCCCGTACAACGGTGGTGATTGTGCAGGGACCCTTGCGCAACAGGGGGTCGGTGTGTGGAGACCCCCGTGCAAGGGGGGGGCAGTGCAGAAGTACCCTTATGCAATTGGTTGGTGTGCAGGCGACTCTTGTGCAATGGCGGGCAGGTGCACAGGGACCCTTGTGCAATGGTGGTGATTGTGCAGGACCCTCGTGCAATGGTAGGGTCCTGCGTAAATGCGGGTGGCTGTGTAGGACCCCCACGTGATGGTTGCAGTTGTGCAGCGACCCTTATGCGACAGTAATGGTTGTGCAGGACCCTTGTACAATGGCGGTGATAGGGCAGGGATCCTCATGCAATGGGGGATAGGTGCAGGGAATCCTCATGTGATGGTGGTGATTGTGCAGGATCCCTGTGCAATGGTTGTGGTTGTGTAGGGAGCCCTGTACCACGATGGTGATTGTGCAGAACCCTCGTGTGGCAGTGGTAGTTGTGCAGGACCCCCATGTGACAGGGGTGGTTATTTTTCTCGGCAGTACCCTTGAGTTCAGGAGCAAAACAGCCGGTGTCTGAAACCACTGGGGTGTTTTGACTGCTGGTGAACAGCCTTGAGGCCGCCTCCAGTTCCCACGTGGCTCCCATGGTGTGCGTGGACCCTCCTGCAACGGGTGCAGGTGTGCAAGGAGTGCGATCCGGGGTAGGGGTCCCTCTCTGGAGGCACCCAGCTCGAGCTGGCACCTAAGAACTAATCAAGGAGTAATGAGGAACCTTCTCTCAGACCTGACGTTAACCAGCGGGATCCCAGGGTCACACCCTGTTACGGTGATTGGACCCCGGGGATGTGGCAGAGGGTGCCCTGAACAGGTTGGGGGGGTTCCCTGGGGAGGAGGGGAGCCCCCACCCCCCCAACTGTGGGCACTCCCCTCAAGGAGCAGAGCATGGTGCAAGACTTCAGGGGGGATGAGGGCCAGCAGGACCCCGAGACGGCGATGCCGGCTCTTCCCAGCATCTCCCCAGGCACCTGCCATGCTGGGGGCGGGGTGTGTGTCTCAGGGATGGGGGTGACCGTGGGGATGGGGGGAACCTCAAGATGGGGCGGGGGGGGGGGGCAATCCTGGGGTCCGGGAGGGACCCTGGGAGTGGGGTAGGGGGACATTTGGGGACAGAGCTGATTCTCGGGAAAATGGGGACACCATGTGGGGGGTTGAGACTGGGAGGGATGACCCTGGGGAGGTGGGGGGCACCCTGGGGAGAAGGGATCCCACCCCCCACACCTGCAGCCACCCCCAGGGGCAGCTGGGACCCCGACCCACTGGGGAACCAGGATGGGAACGATGGGGACTCACTCATGGATACTGCACAGGTAATAAAATAGTTCATGCTGCACCCTGTTGTAGGGTCTCTGGGGTGCCCTGGGCTCTGGGCGCCGAGTCCCCACCACAGCCAGCCCTTCCCGGGGGTCCCCAGGCTGCCCGGCTCCTCTGGCCCCAGCCGGCAGTAGCTGTGTCCTCCCAGCCGCTGGCCACGCAATGGCAGCACCGACCCACAGCCATGCGGAGACAGGGCTGGGGACAGGGCCGGGGGATGCCTGCGCTCCACCTGGGTCTGCAGGGCTTGGGCAGGGGGGGACCCGGCATTCTGCAGCTCCGCTCCCACCCTGGGGACCTCAAACACCCCCGGGGCAAACGGTGTCCCCAGCGTGTCCACCTGACGGGGGGTGGCCTGTGCCCCTGCACACCCGTGTGCGTGGCGGGGGGGATGGGGGATGTGTCGCTGTCCCTGTTGCTGGTGGCAACCGGTATGGGGGGAAGGTGACAGTGAGGGTCCCCGCCAGTGGCCCAGAGCTCGTCACCGCTGGGGGGACAGGGGACAAGCAGGGCCAGCACCAAGGAGCGATGGCAGCACAGCCCACTCTCTGGGGGTCCCCGCCCCCTGTCCCCAGAGCCCAACGATCAGCCGCGGGGACAGGGGATGGGGAGCTGCCCCAGGGATGGGGACAGCACCGGGACACGCTGACACTCTTGGGGGTGCTGGCATGCGGGGGGGGGGCACCCTAACTGTTGCCACCCGGGATGACGAATGCACCGGGATGAGGGATGCACCGGGATGGGGACTGCGCATGGAGGGGCCAGAGCCGGCGCGCGAACGCCGGGCTGCAGTACCACACTTCGGCTTCGGGGTGGCAGCAGCAGTGAGCACCCGCCGGGCGGGGCAGCAGCGGCGTTTCCTTACCAGGACGAAGCAACGAACGCGGCGGCATCACCCCGCAGGCACCGCAGTACGGCATTGCTGTTCCCGGTGGACGGCAGCGCGGAGAAGGGGGGCGCCACCGCGCATGCGCGGCTCAAGAGCTGCAGTACCGAATTTTGGTCGCTCGGTGGCAGCAGCGAGCAAAAAAAAGCCCGCCACCGCGCATGCGCGACGCCCCACCTGCAGTACCGAATTCTGGTTGCTCAGTGGCAGCAGCGAGCAAAGAAAAGCGCACTGCACGCCACTGCGCATGCGCAGCTCAAGAGCCACAGTACCGAATTCTGGTCACTCGGTGGCAGCAGCGAGCAAAGAAAAGCGCGCCACCGTGCATGCGCGGCGCCCGACCTGCAGTACCTGATTTTGGTCGCTCGGTGGCAGCAGCGAGGGCGGCAACGCGCGCCACTGCGCATGCGCGGCTCATGAGCTACAGTACCGAATTTCGGTTGTTCGGTGGCAGCGGCGAGTGCGGTAAAACGCGCCGCTGTGCATGCGCAGCTCCCGAGCTGCAGTACCGAATTCTGGTCGCCGCGTGCCACCATCGCCTCACCGACCCTTTCCCGATCTCTCCGCCCCGTTTGTACCATCGGAAGACGGTAACTGCTTACTGGCGGTACTGGGCTTAGATTTCCCTGCCCTTTTCCCACTCGTGGCCCAGGCACTAATCTTCATCGCCTCTGTACCAAAAAGCACCCAGTGGCTCCAGCATTTCAGTCCTTTCCCTTTGGCTGTTTTAAAAGTCCGGTGGTTGTTTCTGGCCGTGCCCCCCAGCCCATTACCTGGGGAGGAGAAGCAGCACGGGGAACCTGTGGAACAGGTTTCTTTCTATCCCAGAGGAAGCCCCAGGGATTGCTGTCTCGGTCTGCATGTGGCCATCTGGGTTGTGGGAGTGACAGCAGCGACTCAACAGATGCTGGAGAGAGATTTAAAAAAAATAAGGCCACACGGGTGACACCCTGAGAGCAGGGGAGGGGCAGCTATGTCGATCAGGAAACTGCGCTTCTGAGCAGACCCGGTGCCAGTGGCTGACCTGCAAACGAGCGATACGCTGGTGGTCCTGGGGCTTTGTTGCGGTGTTTGCACCTTTCTTCGCCTCTGTGCTATCAGCACTCTGCTCTCCTCATCCTGCTTGCCACGCAGGGCTTGTCACTTGGAGAAGAGACACTGCACGATGTTGCTTACCACCCTGCCCTCCAGCGTGCAAAGTTATTAGAAATGAAGCAGGGAAAGCCAAGAAGCCTGTTGGTGTATTAGGTGTCCTCAGCAGATGACCGTACAGCCCAGCAGGTTCCATCCTTGCTCTGTACAGGGCGCGTAGCTCTGCACTCCTTGCCGCTCCTGCCAGCAAGTGTCACAGTTGCCCTTCGCTGCCTGCAACACGCAGTACTTTTAGTAGGCTGGAGGGGCTGTTCTGCCAACGTGACAGGTGAGCAGCTCGGTTCCTTTAGCTGCCTAAATTGCCTCCTTGAAACAATCACTTCAACACATGGTTTCTTTATTTTAGACCCCTCTGCATATCTCCTGGCTTGCAAGCCATTTTCAGCTAGCAACATAGCTAAATACGGTGCTGGTAGAAACCTAGCTGCCACCTCACTCCGATGTCAAAAGGCTTTTGTAACTTGAACCCCCGATTGTTTTGCCTTCAAGACTGCAAGGCGAGGAATACGCCTCTACTTGAACAAGCAAGACACCTGCCAAATAGCTGAGCTCTGCACAGTGATAGGTGGCTGCCTGTGACCGTCACCTTTTTCTGCTAAAACCAGAGCACGCTTCCCTTGTGAAGAGCCATCGGCAGTACAGAACGTACCTGAGGTCTCCTTGCACCGGCTCCCCAGAGAACGGCGTCTTAGTTCGACTGAAGCATGCAGCAGCCTGTCGTGTCATCGCAGCCCCTCGCCCTCGAGCAAGCGGCTGCCTGTAGCAGCGGCAGAACCGCTGCTGCGCAGAGGGGAAAGGAATGGCTTGGCGCCAAGCTCTGCGGGCTGCCTGTGTCCCCTGCAGAGCTGACAACCTCGGCAGCCCATACAAAGGGCAAAGCTAAGAACCTGAGAAGGAGGCAGAGGGTGTAGCAGTTTCTGCAACAACCATACTTCCCAGCCTGCTTATGGAGCACAAGGCACTTTAAGCAGCAGTAAAGAACAAGGATGGCCTATCAAGATGGCAGGAATAACACGGAGAGCCTAAAGCATTTAGCCAGGCAGGGCTTGCAACTAACCTTGTGTCATGGTTTAATCCCAGCCGGCGACTAAGCACCACGCAACCGCTCACTCGCTCCCCCCTCAGTGGGATGGGGTAGAGAATTGGAAGGGCAAAAGTGAAAAAACTCCACTTGTAAGGAAAAGCAGGGGGGGGAAACCAACAGAGAGAAAAACCCAAGACAGACAAGCGGTACAAATGAAAACAATTGCTCGCCACCAACCGACCGATGCCCAGCCAGCTGCAGCCCAGCAGCGGCCCCCCTGCCAACCTCCCCCCTAGTTTTATTACATGACATCATATGCTCTGGAATATCCCTTGGGTCAGTTGGGGTCAGCTCTCCCAGCGGTGCCCCCTCCCAGGCCCTCGCGCACCCCCAGCCCGCTCGCCGGCAGGGCAGGGCGAGGAGCAGAACAGCCCCCGGCGCCGTGCAAGCGCTGCTCAGCAGGAACTAACACACCCCTGCGTCATCAACGCCCTTTTCAGCACAAACCCAAAACGCAGGAGGAGGGAGAGCGGGGTGGGAGCGGTGTGCGGGGGAGCGGGAGGGGGGTGTCAGAGTTTGGGCGGGGGGCAATGGGCAGGTTGGCGGGGTGGGCAGCACCCCAGGGGTCCGGGGCAGAGGGGTTACGGGGAGGCAGTGCGGAACACGGGGGGTGGGAGGAGGGAGAGGAGAGAGGAGGGCAGTGCGGGCACGAGGTAGGAGGGCAGGGGATACAGGGGGTGCGTCACGGGGAAAACCTCGCACGGGGGAAAAACCTCGCATGGGAAAGGGGGGGCGGACACTGGGAGGGGCGGGGGTGGGTAGAAACATGCGTGGGGGGACATGCGTGGGGGTGACCTACGCCAGGGGGTCCGCCCGGGACCATCCACAGCAGATAACTCACCTGGGATAATCCGCAACAGATAATCCGTTCCCAATAACTGACCCGCACTGGATAACCCACACTAGATAACCACGAGCAATGCCCCTCAAATGGCTGGTGTTTCACCCCAAATTTTCCCCAAATGGCGGGGGGGGTTTGTTTTTCTATAATATAAAAATTGGGGTTTTTTTCCTTTTCCAAAATATTCAATTTGGAGGTTTTTCAATGCTTTTTCACAACAAAAATTGGTGATTTTTGCTTTTGGTTTTGTGGATGAAAATGGGGGTTTTTTTGCTTTCCGGCTGCACAAATCCAGGTGGATTTGGCTTTCCCGGGAGCTCCAAGTTGGGTATTTTTCCCCAAAAATTGTGAGGGTTTTTTTTTTCACCTCTTGCAGACCCTGAATCAGGGGTTTTGTGGTATTTTTATGCCATGGCGGCAGGTCCCGCTCTGTGTGCATGGCCCTGCAGGGGAAAGTCCCTGTTGGGGGAACTGGCCCCAAATCAGGATGGGAAAAGGCGGAAAAGGAGAACAGGGAAGAGGCAGCTTTTGAAAGCGCTTTTATATCTTCAATATCTTTTATCTTCAATAAAGAGGTATTTCGAGGGGGGGGGTCGAGTTTTTAAATCCTTTCTATAAAGAGGGTTTCTTTGTATTTTAAAAACCTTATCTGTCATAGACATTTACACTTAATGTATTTACACATATATATATTTAGTGAATATATTTATGTTTCACTTTTACCCCATTTCCCACTTATCCCCCCTATTTCCCACTTATTATATATAATACCTATTCAGACTATATATCTGTTGACTTACATATTTTGACACTTAAATGTCTTTATAGATTTCTCTATTTACACTTACATGTATTTACACCACCTATATCTTTATAGACTTAGATATCTATTTAGACTTAGATATCTGTTAACACTTATATATAATCTCTTAGATTACATACAATATCTATTTAGACTCTCTAGGTAACACGCAGTAAGTGTAGATAGCTATATCTATTCAGAATTTTTTCTATTTTAAATCCCTTCATATACAAAATATATCATCCTTTTTGCATTTTAAAGTCCTTTATTTTTTAATTTATATATACATGAGTTATTTTTGTATTTTAAAACCCTATATATGTGTTTCGAATTTTTTTATACACTAAAATCCTTTATACAACATAGTAGATATAGGTTCTTATTTTGAAATTCTTTTATATATGTAAATGAATATTATTTTTCAATATACATAAAAATCAGAGATTTTTCTCTATTTCAATGCCTCACACATATATTTACAGTTTTTAAAAATTTTTGAAACCTGACTGTGAATTTTCAGGCATTTTTGGTCTGTGACCCCCTTTTTTGGGGGGGACCCCCCCCCATTCCCCACTCACCTGCTCCTCCACGGCATCATCACCCCTCGGGTGATGTTGAGGTGCCCCAAATGACATCATCACCCCCCCAGACCCCCAAACCCCCCCTTTTTATTCACCTCCCCAAAAAGGCACAAAACAAGGGAAACGGCCCCAACCGGCAGCTCGTTACTTTAATAATGCCATTTACGTATGTACACACGGACCCCCGCCAAAAAGGGGGGCTCTGCTAGAAAAATAAAGGAGGGGCGGCCCCCCCAAACGGTTGCAGACCCCCACAGTCCCTGTCCCGCAGGCTGGCAGCTGGCCCCTTACCCTCAGCACGTTTAACGACCGGCAGGCAAACCTGGGCCGGGGGTCTCTCCTGAGCACCACGGGACGCTTACAACGAGACATCTGAAAAACAAAAATCCCAAATGGTATTTCAGCATATTAAAAAAATAGCACCGAAGGCAGCAGAGGAATTCAGTCAGGATAAGGGATAGGGTAGTAGTTGAGCTAAAGGAGGATGCTAGGCAAACAGGACAGCTCGAAATACAACACGTCCTTTAAAAGCTAGAGCGATTCGAACGCTTAAAATCAGCGTTAAGACTAATTGACACAATTTTGAACGCGTTCTTAGCAGAGAAGTAAACACTCTCGCTGGTGTCGGAAAACGCCTCATCCCTTCCTTACAGCACCGCTGCAGGGAGATAACCCCGTGAGGCTGCAGGACAAGGGTGTACCGTAATCAGCATCTACGCTCACGGATCCTCCGCCGCAGCTCCAGCCCTTGCGCTGCTGCTGCTGCTGCACATCTCGCTTGCTTGGTCGATAAAGTTGAAAGTGAAGTGTAAAACTTTGAAGAGTAAAATGAAAAAGAAATAACAAATCTCAGCAATTAATTTTATGCTAAAAAGGTGTGCATACGTTTATCTACATACAAGAAGACGACTTATACCATAAAAGTATTTGATTTTCCTTTTGCATTAATTTAAATTGCAGAGCTGTGAATTCATACCGTTAAATTATCTATCTCTACAATACACAGCTATCATTTGACTGGGGTTTTGCGTGTGTTACGTGACTAGGAAGGACGCCTGGCCAGCTGCGCCGAGACTGATGCTACCGAACTGCCGGGGAAACGCGCCATTGAAAGCGAGACAGAAATAAAGTACTTCAGAGCACTCGGTCAAAAGATTGGGAAAAAAACCCGTAACGTTCAGTTGCCTCTCTTTTTAAACATTTAGAGCAACTACCTAACTGCTTAACTACACCTAATAAATTGTATGCTACAGCTATTTGGCAGTTACATTTTAAATGCAAGTTTGGAAATTATACAATTTTAACTTTTTTTTAAAGTTTCATTTATGATAGAAAACTATTTTTTATGATAGAAAAATCGGTGAGGCACAAAATCCCCCATATGGTTCTACTTTTGGGAACAAAAAAAAAACGAAACCCAAAGCAAATCCCCAGTGCTGCAATACATAAGGCTACCAAAAAGGACTGGCAGATTTGCTAATGCTTTTGGCTGTACTGAAGCATGCAGAGGAACACGTTTTCATGATCTCTCAACTGTTACAACTGGGAACCAATGACGCCATCAACTGTTGGAAGATGTGCTGTGCTTGGGTCTTTGGGAGGAAATTGACTGGGGGTTTTTTGTTTGGTTTGGTTTTTTGGGTTTTTTTTTGTTTTTGTTTTTAAAGAGAACAAAAAGTCTTGTTGCTGATGACTTCTACTGCCAAGTATATCATCTCTGAAGATCCACTCTGATGGGAAGTTCATAAAATGCACCTCCTTTGAATGAGAAATATTTCCATTTTGGAAAATCTCTTTCGAACTGAAGTCAAAAATTACACACTGTAGGTTAAGGAAAAAGGACATTATTGAAGCAATAACTCACCAAAACCACATCAGGACTCACTGTCACTAGTTACAAGGCCGCTAATGTTTCTTGGGAAAGCCTGGAAAACATGCAGAAGCGAAGCCAATTTGTCCTGATTTGTCCATGTCTCTTCTTTGACTTTGATTGCCTTAAGTACAGATACTAGTATGTCAGTAAAGTTTTCAATTACTACTATAAGATATTTTAAATACTTATTCACTGAAAAAGCATAAAGCTTTTATAATGAAAACAAAGTCTGTTTCTTCTGAATATCTGATCTCTTACAAACAGTTTCTTTCCTCTTCTGGTACAAAATTATTTTCACAGTATCATTTAATAGTAAGCGCACAAAAACAGAAGACCATGCTTTCAGGAATAGGAAATAAATGAGGGAAGTAAGCTTTGCATAGGCGTAACATGCTCCAGAACAGACCTTATTTTATTTTAGTATTTGTGTTAAAATATTTAATAAAAAACTATAGAAGGAGAATTGGCACATTCTTAATATTAACTTTAAAGTCCACACTACAAGTACCTTAGGAAAAATGTAGACATACATCATTGACGTACCTTGTATTTACAGACCACTATGGATCCCTTCCATATGCCTTGTACTTTCATGGCTGGATAAAAGTAGATATAGAAAAAAAAAATTTAAAAGCAATGTGACACAAGAGAGACAGGAAATAATAAAAAAATAAGGTTAGACATCTGGATAAAAGTAGACATAGAAAGAAAAGAGAGGGACAGGCAGAAGAACAGAGGAATAGCAAAAAAGGACAGGAGGGATATAAAAAAAGCTGAAGGACAGGCAGCCAGAAAATGAAATACAGAAAAAAGGAGAGAGACAGCGAGCAGGACAGACTGGGGGAGAGATGGCTGCAGGGGGCGGGCAGGGAGAACGACAGAGAATGGGGGGGCTGGGGGAGAGGGACAGGGGCAAGGAACAGCACAGAGGGACAGAGACAGAAAAAGAGGATGGGAAGCAGGACAGAGAGATGCAGCACGAAAAAAAACAGGGACAGGGAGAAGGACAGAGAGGCGGAGAGACAAAAAGAGCAACAGGGACCAGGACCCCCGAGGGATAAAGAGAGGGACAGAGGGCTGGATGCAAGAACAGAGAGAAGAACAGGAGTACAGGTAAGTGGAAAAAATGACAGAGAGGGAAAGAGAGAGGGTCAGGGAGCCAGGCAGACAGATGGATAGGCAAAAAGAGAACAATGGAGGAATGAAGAACAGTGCAACAGACAGGAGGAGGCAGGGAAAGGCAGACATGGGTAGGGATCTGGGAGGGGTGGGGGATGCAGAGCGGGGCAGGGAGTTACTGGGACGCGGAAGAAGAGAGATGCACGCCCAAGGGTCCAGGACTCACCACAGCTCCCGCTCTTGGCGCCGCATGGAGAAATGTACAATTCGGATGCTTCTTTCTCCCTCACTCTCTCTCCCCCTTCCTCTTCTGTAGCTCTGGTTACTCAACTGTCATTCATCTGAGAGAGCACAGCTAGTATCTTACAGCTTTTTAAATGTGAGGGTTCATAGATACATAGCATTTCTCTCACTCACACACACACAATACATGGACATACTGTACCTTTGGATACATGTACAGACCCTGCATTACACGTTAGCGATGTAGTCTGCTGAGGACTATTAATTGGGATCGTTCCTCACTCAAATCACAGAATCATTAAGGTTGGAAAAGACCTCTAAGATCATCAAGTCCAACCATCAACCCAACACCACCATGCCCACTACACCATGTCCCTAAGCACCTCATCTACATGTCTTTTAAATACTTCCAGGGTTGGTGACTCCACCACTTCCCTGGGCAGCCTGTTCCAATGCTTGACCACTCTTTCAGTAAAGAAATTTTTCCTAATGTCCAACCTAAACCTCCCCTGGCGCAACTTGAGGCCATTTCCTCTCGTCCTATCGCTAGTTACTTGGGAGAAGAGACCAACACCCAACTCACTACAACCTCCTTCCAGGTAGTTGTAGAGTGCAGTAAGGTCTCCCCTCAGCCTCCTCTTCTCCAGGCTAAACACCCCCAGTTCCCTCAGCCGCTCCTCACAAGACTTGTGCTCCAGATCCTTCACCAGCTTCATTGCCCTTTTCTGGACACGCTCTAGCACCTCAATGTCCTTCTTGTAGCGAGGGGCCCAAAACTGAACACAGTATTTGAGGTGCGGCCTCACCAGTGCCGAGTACAGGGGCACGATCACCTCCCTATTCCTGCTGGCCACACTATTTCTGATACAGGCCAGGATGCCGTTGGCCTTCTTGGCTACCTGGGCACACTGCCGGCTCATGTTCAGCCGCTGTCAACCAGCACCCCCAGGTCCTTTTCCTCTGGGCAGCTTTCCAGCCACTCTTCCCCAAGCCTCTAGCGTCGCGTGGGGTTGTTGTGGCCGAAGTGCAGGACCCGGCACTTGGCCTTGTTGAATCTCATACAATTGACCTCGGCCCATCGATCCAGCCTGTCCAGATCCCTCTACAGAGGGTTTCTCTATTATGCACATGGAGGCATCTTCCAGTTGGATCCATGTTGCTTCACTCTTCAGCTGGTTCGCCTTTTTCCATTCTCTTCAACTTCAGCCACGACAGCTAGTCTAAAGAGACAGCGACTATTAGACCTTTCACTTTTCACACACCCTGCTAAAATAACAAGGCAAGCCAAGGACGACACAAGCCAGATGCAGTTAACACAACCACGAGAGGAGGAACAGGTAACTTGGTCGTCAGGGCCGCCCCAGGCAATGAAAAGAACGAGCGATTGTTATCGACAGTTATCTTTGTTCACCCCAGGCTGGAACCACCCCACGGGCCTCCGCTCTTCTCCGGGGCACCCGGGGCAGCAACAGGACTCTCACAACCGAATGGGGTACAGGCAAGGCCCTAGCCCGCTCCCAAGAGCTCCTGCGCACCACAGTGCCGAGCGCCGCCGATGCACTACCCCCAGGCGGGCGGGAGACACCCCCGAGCCTGCGACCGCCGAAGGGTCTGGCTCGCCACACCGGTGGACCCGGCCCCCACCTACCGCCGACGAAATGAACCACGCCGCCATGCTGCTCCCGGGCACCGCGCATGCGCAGGCCAGCGGCGGCGCGTGGGAGGGGCCTGAGGCTGCTCCCGGGACGTGCGCATGCGCGAACGCCGAGCTGCAGTACCTTATATCAGTCAACGGGAGGCAGCAGCGCTATTGCGCGCGGGCCATACGTATGCTGCAATACCGGGTTTTCGTCAAATGGCAGCAGTGATCAAGGGCTCGCCCAGGCGCAGTACCACATCTTGGTCACAAGACCAAGCAGCGAGGCCGGCGCGTCACCAGACCTGCAGTACCGACTGTCGGACACTGGGTGGCAGCAGCGAAGGCGGCGGCTCACCCGAACACGCGCGGGCGCCGCTGTGCAGTGCCGTGTTTTGCTCACGAGGTGGCAGCCGTGAGCGGCACGGCACGACGGCAGGCGCGCTGTCGGTGCGTGCGGCTGTACCACGTTTCGCTGAACGGCCGGCCCACGAACACCGCAAAAAACTATGGAGCAATGGCAGGAAACTACACCTCCTGCAGGGAAGGCGGCTGTAAGAAAGACTACACGTCGCCGCAAGCCCCAAAAACTAACATTGCCACCCGGAAGCCCGGTGCCGGAAGACTACCACTCCTGGCTTGCTCCGCCAGCCAACGGCTCCAAGAGGCAGTGTTCTTCAAGTCCTGACCCCGTGGTGACGCCCGTGTCCTCTGCCCCAGCCCCCCCTTACCCGTGCCCCCCTCAGCAGCAGGCCAGGGTTTTTCCTTTACCCGGTTCCCTCTCTTAGACACAGCCCCATATGTCTGTCTCCTAGCCCCTTACGGCCCCTCTGCCGCTCAGAACGTGCTGACTATGGCTCACGCTACAGGAACCGTGTGTGGGAGACAAGCCCCCCCTCCTCCCCCCCAGGCAGCAAGGCCAGCGTGTTGGCCCAACACCACCTCTTTCCCGCAGGATGAGCCCTTCCTGGAGCAGAAATGCGCAGCCACCGGCTCTCTGGCCTACAGTTCCTTGCAGCTGGAACTGTACGCCCCGCAACAAAGCGAGGACAAGAAACAAGGGAAAGCAGGGCAGGCTAAGGGAGAAAAAAAATGCCAAAGCAGGTGCTAATGAGGGAGAGGGCAGGGCTCTCCCCACTCCGCTAGGGCACCCCAAGAAGCTGTAACCAGCCCTCCCAGGGTACTGCCGCATGTCCGGGGTCTGCTGAAGATTTCGGCACTGCTCACACCTTCTGGGGCTGACGTCGCAGTCTCGGGAATCCCTCGCCTCCTAGAAGCACCACAAAGGCTACAGCCCTTGCCGTGGTCTTACAGACTGTAAAACCATGTACCTGCATTTGGCAAAAAGGGCTGTTCAGAGACAACAGTCTACAAAAGAGGGCTACAAATCAACTACCTCCCTGAACTTCTAGAAAGCCAAAGCCCAACTCACCGCACTCCAGCAGGTATGAAGTCAGACTCGAGGTCAGGTTTTGATTTCCATGTGGTTTAATAAGTTAACAGGTTCAGCCGTTACACAGCAATGGAATTCTTCAACATTTACAAAGGTGCAAGAACTTCATTCATTTAGTCTGAATTAAGTCCTTTTATTCTAATCTCTTAAATAGCTACACAGTTCCTATTTTTTTTCCTCTAAACAACCTGGGGTTAAAATAATCCACCCAGAGAGAAGGCATCGAAGTACAAAAGAGCACGCACAAGGAGGGGCGCTAATTCAAATTCGGCGTGGGTATTTGGTCCAGTACCTGTACGAGCAAGGAAAGGTAGTGTGAAGCAGTCATGCCAGTAGAAGGAGCTGTGATATCGCAAGTACACAAAGACCTTTTCCAGAAGTTTGACCATCACTGGGATTGTTACCCTACCATGACACTCACCGTAACCTAGGGGGAGCGAAGGAGGGAGGGGAGAACAATGCAAAAGACCCCAAAGCACACCAACGCCAGCCACCCAACATTCAAGCATCTCACTTGAATGGGCATCTCAAGCTACCCAGAAATGACTTCTCTGTAGGTTTAGCAAACAATGAACAGAGAGAAGCCATTGCAGGAAGGAAGCGGCATTGCTAGACAAAGAAACAGAATGAAAACATCTGTAAGCGTACACTTCGCCATGCGCCCAGTTCTAGTCTAGAAACAGTACGTGCCCATGGCCCTCTTATATCGGTTTGAAGAAGTTTTCATTACGGTCCCCTCCGCTGAACTGTTTTCTGACTAGCTCTCTACCGAAGTAGTCCCCCCTCGTTCTCTCCCACTTCAGCCAACCTGCCTAAAAACCCATCCTCAACTACCTAAGTTGCATGAGGGCGCTTGCAGGGGCAGGAGTTGGACTTGCTTGCTCAAGTCTGCCCCTGCGGAGGTCTGTGTAACAAGTATTTTGTGGATGCCACAGAAGCTGGTGAGGCTGCTCTCCTGACCCACTGATTGGGCCTGTCGTCCTCAGTCACTTGGCAGCGTGACCGGTATGAGCATTTGCAGGGCGTGCTCCAATTACAAGTGCGTGCAAACACGCGTGGACGGGCGTGATCCCTCTGCCCTCGAATATGCGGCCTTCGAGCGCCCTCTCCAAGTATCGGGCCTCAGTCAGACATCCATCATGCTAAAGCCTACAGCAGCCTCAAATCACTGAGGTTTTGCGGTTCCCCCCGTTTCTTCCCGTGCCTGTTTTCTCTCACCTCAAGAGGATACCCCTCAAAGGCCAATGTAGAAGGTTTTTTCGATGGGGAGTCTCTTAACAAGCCTTACCAAAACATGGTGGGAGGATGTATCCAAACAGAAATATACTTACAAGCATACCGACAACTAGAGAAATCTGTTTTCTTCAGAGAAGTAAAAATACGCAGCATAGGTAAGTTCTAGTAACTCTGTTCAGCCAAAATAGAAGAAAAAAAAAAAAAAAGAAACACCCGAAAAATCACAAAACACCAAATAGTATACTTTGGCTTAATTTACCAATCACCATTTCTACTTGCGTAGCTGGCAGTGAAACACAGCATTTGGAACGCACGCCCTCATAAGCAGATTGAGCTCCTTCAGAAATGACTCCGTGCGTTCAAGCCCGCCGTTCTGCCACTCCTCTTCCCCCACATATTCGGTCGAGGACCGATTTCGCAAGGTGCAAATATTGAGCCTACCCTGAGACAGCAACCTGGCAACTGCAGATCATTCGAGTCTAAAAAGTTAGATGGCGGCCCACGCCGCTCGCTGGGGTTGTTCCGTGCTCCTGGCATTACGAAATGCCACAGACCCCGCAACGGCACCGAGGTGAGGGCATGGGTATCCGGAAGAAGTTAAACAGGGAAAAGCAGATTTCAAATAGCATTTCTTCTGTCATAAAACCAGAAGCACAAGCAGGGATTAAATATAAAAGAGATTACTTTAAGTAGTAGTTCTATGGGGAGAAACTCCCTGGGACTCTGCCTTTACAGTTTCTACTCTAACCTTAACCCTAACCCTAACCCTAACCCTAATGATAAGCCCTAACCCTAATGCTAACCCTAACCCCAAACCCTAACCCATATCCCGAACTCTAACCCTAACCCTGAACCCCAGCCCTAACCCTAACCTTAAACCTAACACTAACCTTTACCCTAACCCTAACCCTAACCCTAAAATTAAACCCTAACCCTAAACCCTAACCCAAACACTAACCCTAACGCTAACCCTAACTCTAAGCCCTAATCCTAACCCTAAACCTAAACCTAACCCTAAAATGAAACCCTAACCCAATCCCTAACCCTAAACCCAAACCATAATCCTAACCCCAACCCTATCCCTAACCCTAACAATAACCCTAAGCCTAACCCTAAACCTAACCCTAACCCTAACCCTAACCCCAACCCCTAACCATAATCCTAATGATAAGCCTAACCCTAATTCTAACCCTAACCCTTAACCCTAACCCATATCCCGAACTCTAACCCTAACTCTGAACCCCAGCCCGAACTCTAACCTTAACCCTAACCCTAAACCTAAAACTAAACCCTAACCCGGAACCCTAACCCAAACCCTATCCTAACCCTAAAACTAACCCTAACCCTAACCGTAACCCTAAGCCCTAACCCTAAACCTAAACCTAACCCTAAAATGAAACCCGAACCCGATCCCTAACCCTAAACCCAAACCATAATCCTAACCCCAACCCTATCCCTAACCCTAACGATAACCCTAAGCCTAACCCTAAACCTAACCCTAACCCTAACCTTAAACCTAACCCCTGCCCCTAACCATAACCCTAATGATAAGCCCTAACCCTAATGTTAACCCTAACCCTAAACCTAACCCTCACCGTAACACTAAGCCCTAACCCTAACCCTAAACTTAATCACAAACACTATAACTGATGTAAATGAGCAATATCAGGGCAGCAAGTCAGGTTCTTTAAATCCTTGCTTTCTCTCTTCCCTTCTCTCTTCTTGCTTTCTCTCTTCCGTTCGAGGAGAGTTCCGTTCGAGGAAGCTTTAGCTAGTTTTATTATATTGTCTGTCTTAGGAGGAACAGCCACTTCTACTTTCCGCTTTGTCTTGTCAATTTTTGCTTTTGGCTTATCCTTCTCTTTTTTCTCCTTTTCAGACATCGGTTTGAAAGCAATAGAATCTGCTTCCATAGGCTCATCTCTCACAGGGGTGGCATCCTCTCTGCTTGGGACCATGAACAGGGAGTCCATTTTAACGTCTTCTGCTGGAACTGGCTCTCTTGGTTTTCTCGCACCTGCTAACAACTCAGCATTGGGAAATCCTTCATCCTCATCCCTTTTTCTTCTCTTTTTATGCTTATTTCCTTGGCCGTCTCCCAGTGGATTTTTCACCTCCTTCTCTTTTGATTTTGTAGGATCCTTGATGCCATGGCTCTCTCTTTCAGAAGGTTTTTCAGGGTAATTTCCAGCTATATTGTGATTTTGGTGGCTCTGCCAAGCAGGATAATCCTCCCTACGTCCCCGAGCATATGGTGAATTCTCTTGTCTGGTCCCAGGTGGACCAAACCTACCTGGAGAAAAGTTCTCTCTGTTTACTGGAGGGTGAGGTTGAGCGCCAACAGCATAGCCCTTGTAAAACTTTCCATGCCATTCTCTGTAGTTCCTTTCCCATTCCCGGTACCTTGTCTTTTCAAATGGATCTCTACAGTCAAGTGATCTGCCATAGCAAGCTTTCAGATCATATGGTGGAACTTCTCTGTATCTGTTAAAATACTCCCTTCCTCCTTCCCCTTGAGGTATAGTCTGTTTAGTGGGAGACTGGCCTCTAAGTACTGGAGACCTTGACCGTGAATAGCATCTTCTGTATGGGGGTGACCTTGACCTTGAATGCTGATAACCGTGTGACCTTGACCTAGAACGATAGTTACGCCTCTTCCCTTTGCCTCTTCTTGGATATGGCAGCAATCGCGAGTAGGAATGAGAATGGGAAGGACTAAATGAGCGAGAGTAGGAGCGAGTGCGGGAAGAACCTGATCTTGATGTGGAGCAGGTAGACGAACTTGTAGAGTAAGGTGAAGCACTATAAGGAGACTTGGACCTGAAAAAAAACACAACACACAAAACCAGAAATGAAGTTAATTCAAAACAGTCATTCTCCCCAATTTTTTTCCTCCTAAATTTGGTTTGGGTTTTTTCTCCTCTCCATACGCTTATGTCAAAGCTTCTTTCAGCTGCTGACATAATGCTACTGTAAATTGAGGAATTTGATAACATTTTTCAATTCCATTTGTCTTGTTTTAGTTATGCATGCTTACTATCTGCAACGAAAAATTCTATTGGAAAAAACACTGTCATTTTTCCTTATGTCAGATGCACTTTAGTGTAACTGCAGTCCGATATGCTGTTGAAATACAAACGTGAAAAACAAGGCAACTTCATTGAGCCAAATACTTCCTCCTCTTTAAGTCTCCGTTGTTCTCTGTAAAACTCCTCCCTAGATAAGGGAGGCCAATGGCATCCTGCCAACTTAAGCATTTTTCTCCCTGCTTTCTGTTCATTAGAGACTACGCTCATTTGGCCTGGTCCTGTCCCTGAATTGTTGTTTTCTTGCTGACTGAATTGGAGATATCAGACAACCTGTGGGATGGATCCTGGTTTTTCTTTTGATTTACCTTTAAGATTTTATAAACGCAATGCACTCTTACAATCTATCTATAACAAACATATAGCAAAAGGAAGGACTAGCTTGACGCTGCAGTAATAGGTAAAACAGACTCCTCTCTCTCCAACCGAGAGAAAGCGTCTTGGCTATGTGAGATGACTAAATTGAAGAAATTCAAAATTGTCATAAAAGAACAGTGTTGACTTTTCCAACCATTTGCTCATTCAGTATCAACTAAGTTGTTAAAAAAAGAATGTTGGAGGCTGATTCCTATTGGGAAATCAATTTCTTCAGCCCTATTCAGCCAGTAATGGAAAAGGTGGCTTTCCATCTGATCCTTTAATTATCTTTAATTTTTATAGGTAATTATGGTTTCCTCAAAAAGCGTTCATTTCTCAGAGTCCTGTTTTCAGTCATGTACCGGAGTTTTATTTTAAATAACCTTAGTGGAAGCACAGATGCCCTTTGTAAAAGCCAATTCAAATGAAGCCATTTAAAAATTAATTACCACTTGGATTCTCCACAACTATCTGTGCATACTTGCTTCATTATAAATCAGCTGTTGTATAAGTTATGCGTTATACAGCCTCTTTTAACAGGTGACAAGGAGTCATCTATTGAATTTCTGTAGAATACTTACACTTCCCAGCCTGGTCTGCCACCTGCTGAGCGAACTGGACTGGCTCTCATTGGATGACCTTTTGGAGTGGGGAGAGGAAAAAGAAAGAAATCCCATTCAGTTCCTCTGAAGGTAATTTTTTTAAAGAAATTCTGAAGTTACAGTTACTTACCAGTTGTGGGTATTGCTTGTCCTTGGGGGCCCAGAAGACTTGGTAATGCTGGTTGTCTTTGTACGGGAACCTGATAGACATCTCAAAAAACCATTAGTAGGCTTGAGTTCTGAAGGTTTTAACCAACTCTCCCGTGGAGAAGAATGTGGATTAAATGCCTAACTATCCGTTTGCTGCAGACCACAGTAAGTCACCAGAGTTGGCTATATCATTTTCTATGAGAGAAATGAATCCCACCTCTCCTTTGCCAGAGGGTAAATGTAAATTGCAGGCTCAGGGTAAAGTTCGTCTCCGAGTAACTACATTTTATAAATGGAAGAAGTCTATTTCCTACAAAACGAGATCCATGACAGAAACACAGAAGTGCTACCAAGTGCATTTTAAAACAGCCACTCCTGTCAGCACACAGCAGTATTTTCTTAGTTTATAGCAACAGGAAAACTTCAGTCTGTTTCACACATGGGATTTGATAAAAGTCAGAGGGGGCGGAAATCTCAGTCCCAACAGCTACTTGTTAAATTTTGCAAGAAGCCTTTGAAACATAAACCAAAAGCAAAACGAGCTTTCAGAGAGAACAACTCCACTGCAAACACTACTGAAATGTTTTGCAGAAATACAGATTCTTAGCATACCACACGTTTAACCAACTTCCAGGGGCACGAACAGCAGGACCACCCTATTTTAATATTCAAAAGTATCACAGATTCTATGGTTAAGCACAATGACAGTGCTTCCTGCCCCGTAATTACAGATGCTGGCCAACTTGGTTGCATAGCCACTCAGACATGCACGCGTGGTTTCTCTCGCTCACTTTTTGGCCAGTCCAATTAATTCCATACTTACGCATTAATAGTTGGTATTGCGTATTTTCCAGTGTTTGTCAGCATAGCACCCTTTGTATTGGGGTCTTTCACCTCCATCATGAAACTCCTTGGAATTCCTGTGCTCTTTAATTCTGGGAACAGGCTCAACATTTTTGTCCTGTTAAGAAAAGAAATGCAGACATATCTCCTTTTAAGACCCACACTTAAAATGACATTTCAATGATTATTTTAAGCAGCAAAGGCCTTTAATCCTCTCCTTTTACCTAGCATAAGGGTTGCTCGAATAAAATACTTATTTTCCTAAATGAATATAGCCAGGATGTTCCAAAGGCTTGAGCAGTGTTTTGAACTCATTCCATTCTTTGGCTTAAGTTCAGGTTCTTTAAGGGTGAAATATCCCTTAGCTCACCATCCACTCAGAAAAGAGATACAAACCCGCTCCTCCTCCAAAGCGCAATTCAGAGCACAAATATTCAATAGATGGGGTCAACAGAAACATCTTGGTTTTACATGAAATACTAAAAACTGTGAACTGTCATTAAACAGAGTTAAAACCAGAAACATTTCCAGTAATATTGAAATATATAAAAATATGCATGAAAGTTCACAGAGCAAGATCTGTGGACATACTTAATGTCTATGACCTACAAAAAAGAAAACTTTACATTTATAATGCCAGGTTTCCCTTGGATTTTGAAGGGCTTTGCAACATTGCCCTATGAACCTCTGTCTTTCACCCCAAGAGAAACAATTCTTAATATGAGTATTCATGGATTTGTTACGTAACTGCCAAGGTAAACAAATGAAAAGCTAAGGAACACCAGAAGTCCCCCACAGTCTTACCCCATTTGTTGGGCAGTTCTTTATACAGTCGCCAGGTTTTCCGCAACGAAAGCAAGCAGATGATGGTGGAGGTGGACCCCAGGGTTTCTGCATGTAACTAAAAGGGTTTGGGGCAAAGAAGAAAAAGGTATGCACGTGTCTCTCTCGTTAAAACAAACTTCTCTACAATCTTTCCATAATCTTCAAAGAACAGATTTGACATTATCAACACTTACTTGATTGGATCATATTCCTGGCAAGACTGTAGCATCATAGCTTTTATTTTATCTTCTTCGGAAGCATTGGCTTCAGCCAGATTGGCACTCTGTTTAACAGGTAATTATTTGACACATACATTAGAAACACATTTAAGCCCACACTGCCAAAGAGAACACCACTCACCCAACCCTGTAAAGAGCAGCACAACGCCAGCTGAGGTTGCATGAAAACAGCTGCTTATATGAAACAGAGTTGTCCAAAAGATGTTCTGGGGAGTCCTTACATCATCACAGGATGTTTATGTGCCTGTTAACCTACTTGAAAAGAGCATTCCTGGCCACTCAAAACCTTAGGCTCTTCATGTTCCCCCCCACTAACTTCTTCATAGGAAGCAAGTTAACTACAACAAGCAAAACCTGCAGTTTTTTTCCAGTTGACCGTGTCCTTTTAACATACAAATTGTAATATAAATGTTATGCAGAACTGGATCTTCAAATTATTGAAGCCAGCTGATTTTTTTAAAGTAGTATTTGTTCAAATGTTTTTATTACACACTAGTACAGATACAAGCAGGGTCTAAGGGAGTGACTGTAAATGATTTGGACCCTCAAGCACCTATCATTCAGATCAACCACTCATGGTTTTGGTTTTAGATGCATTCATTCACAAAAGCAACCAACTTGTTTCAGCATTTTGTTAAAGGGCTGTTTCATATACACAGCTTTTTCTCAACTGTAACATAATCCAGATCGACATCTATGAAATCATTTCCATTAACATTTACAGAAGACTTTACAGATACTTGACTAATTTGTTTGAACCCAAGCCGTTTACAAAACACATCCAAAACCCACAAGACATTACTAGGAATAGACCAAAATTCAATATGGCATTTAATGCATAATAAACAGAAAACTTTTTACAACACATTGCCTCCATGCTAAGCCAGTCTGCACTGAGGAGGTTAGAGTAAGGAACCGTCTGGAGCTGCTTTATCTTATGTTCCTCTATTTTTCTGAAATACTTACATTTTCTCAAAAGCTTAAATGTGTACACCACTTGGACAGTTTTTCACATTTTAGAGTAAAACTTCACCTGAGTTTACAGAACCAAGGACATGTTTAGGGACAGCGCTAACAGAGACCAATTTCTCCTGGTGGCTACCTTCCAAACTATTTTTTTTTTCTTACCAAATGTCCACAATTTAATTTCTGCAGTGAGAGAGGGAAGAAGTTACCAGTGGGAAGAGATTTTTCTTTCTGGGAAAGGAACTCCAGCCTTTATTTTCAGAAGAAAGGACTAGCTCCTCTGCATTAGGCCCTGCCTTCTCTAATCTTTGTAACTTTAAAGACTAGTAATTTAATAGGCTAGCACTACGCCTTTTCACAAAGTGCAATCCCTAGTGCTTTCCCAGACAAAGTTACATGTTGTTGAGCAAAAAATGCAAGCAGTTCCATAGCAAAACATGGCATTACAACATTTTCAGAAGGTCACGTTTGCTAATATGCCACACATACGCATCAGTATTTTCCTGTAAACAATTAGGTGCATTTACACAATTTACACAATTTACACGTCTGCGATCAAACAAATTAGATTGTGTTGTCCACTGTATATATACTACAGTGTATGAAATTGTGCAGCATTCAAAGCATGGATCTATAACTGTAGTGCCTAGAAATTCAAAAATAGCCATGCAGTTGTCCGTGTTCCAGAAACGCTTCTATTTTGGCTCTTGCAAACCCCCCTGAAATGTCCGTCACTTACAGCCAATTAAATTCTTCTGTGAAAATTGTGTTAGTTTCCAATGCAAAATGAACGAAAAGTATGAAAAACGGTAAACAGCTTCTGAAGTGCTTCTTCTTTGTGTCTTGAAGATGAGTAATACTGCAACATTACGTTGCGGCTGATAAGGTCCTCCCCCTTCTATCTTCCCAAACTGGCAACTACTCTTTACCAGGATAGTATCAAAATATACACACATTTTAAAGTTAAAAGAAATACTTTAAATTATTAAAAATTAAATTAAAGGTTTGTTCACATGACAACAGTTCTCCAGCTATAGATCACAGTATAAGATTTAAAAATACAAAGCAAACACTTTTTTTTAGGAATATATATGTACCTTAGTCAGCTGGGCCAGAGAAATAGATGCAGAAGAGTCATCAATCTGTTCACAAAAAATTAAACTCACATTCAAGTTCTACAATCAAAAACAGAGCAATAGTTAACCTCTACTGTAGTCTGACAGTCTGCACTATATCCTCCGAGTGTCACTGAAAGAGCCATTTCCAACCTAGTGTAGTTGGTATTTGTTCAAAACAAAGTCCAAACCTGTGACAGCTTAAGAGTGCCTATGTGGTTAAGGAGAAGAAGCTAAACTAACCAAACCCGCTGGAGATCAACTTATTGCTCCAGAATATCTCAGAGAGGGACCCTTGTCAAATGCTCACAGCTGCTTAAAAGTCGAAGGGGTAAGGAAGCTATCAATTTTCAGCTAAAAAGGATTTTTAAAAAATATTTATTTGAAAAGGAAGCATCACTACAGGAAACTTCTTTTCAGTGTGGTTTGTAAACTAATCAGCCAAGTATTTCCTTGTGTTACTTATTTCTGTTTTAGCAGCAGAACGACAGTGACTTCAAACCTGAAGAAAAACGCTGCCCCTTTTCCAAATGTAAATTCAAAGTGGCAGTATCCTAAAGAAAAGCTTAGCCTTTGGGAAATTAAAGCAGCATCCCGCCCTGAAGTCACCCAGATCCAAAAACGTACTGCAGGCGGAGGTTAAGAAAAATGACAGGGATTTTACCCTTTACAAATGCACCAGGCTCTAACCTTGTGCCAAAATTTGTACACTGGGGTTTACGTATTTTCATTTGCAGACAAACTATTAAACTAAACTGCTTCATCTGATAAAGCGGAAAGGTCAAATGTAGAACTTTAGAATACCACTTTGTGTAGCAACGATATTTAAATTCACAGCAATCTATTAAAGACAGTTATGCACTCAGTTATGCACTCAAACAATATCGCTTCAATTATACAGTTTCAGGAACAAATACCCAAGTCTTTAAGGACATGAAAAGGAAGCATTTAGCTGCACAGAACTGTCCTCAAAACGTGTGGGACATGTTGGTTTTGGTATTTGTTTGAACCCCCAAGTCAAAAGTAAGAAACAGTACCATGTTTAACAATAATGGTTTCTCAGTGGTTTTTGATAACATTTTCAAAAACCATGTTCAGTTGTGCAAACCTTGAACCTACGTGATCTAAAAACGATTGTACATTATCTGTACAACACAAAGTCGTTCAGGAAATAGTCTCGCATATCCAGTATGAAATACAATGCATTACTAGGCACAAACACCAATATTCACATTAGATAGAACTGTGCAAATGATGGCATTACTCCGTTTCTACTAGGCTGAATCAAATACATTGTATTTACAACATATACTATGTTTTACTGGAAAATCTATTAAGTTAATGTTTGGAAAATTAATCCAAGACTACCTTAAGTGCAGCGTGCAGCAAAAAGTGTGAGATTGTGTTTTTACATACTGCTTTTGATGTTCCACTTACTGGCTCAGTTTGACTTCTAGAAGAAGAAATAAAGGTGATCAGAACTTCAAATACAGCACTTGTACCAAAAACATAAAGCACTGAAAACAGATTATAAAACCTGAACATCAAAACTTTATGTTCTGATAGTCGAGTGAATCTGGAAATTTACTCATATACATAAACCGTTGTCTCTTGGTACATTCAGTGCAACTAAAAAAACCCCCCAGAATCCCATTTCTACTTTGTCACAAATTACTCTAAGGCTTACAGATATAGAACACGACCGTGCAAGGGGAAGTCCTCAGATAGTTTGTCTCTGCTACATAAGTATCAAAACCAGGAAGTCTGTACTACAGTTTTGTGTTCATAAATAATCAACCATCAAAATACGAAGGTAACTTTAGCCAATCTGTGTATCGCTAGTATTACAAATAGGTACCAGATGGAGTCCTTTAGTTTCTAAGAAAGAACAGTGATAGTCTAGACACTTCCAAAGTGTCTTAAGTGAAAAGTGTACTTAAGTGAAAAAAATCAGTCATCTGACAAATAACAACAATGTCAGCAGCATTGTCTTTAGAACAGTGTTTCTCTGTGGAAGCCCAAGCACTGTGTTCAGATATCTTAGCCATGAAAGTGCCAAAACACTAAATGTGTTACATATGCTATATGGACTAAAAACAGTAGTAGAAATGTCACCTGAAAGCAGGTCCTAGGCCTTTGTGCGATTTAGGAGACCTGTGACAAAAAAAAAAGGTCTTGGTTGCCAGAATTTGCTTCAAGATAATCTTAAAAATGCTACGATATTTTAGGAAATATTTATTAAATTTGAAAACTTGCTGAGATTCCACATACTCATTGATCTGTATCTGCACGCTACTCATCATGAATCAGCCATGCAACCATTGATGTCGTTAACAAACAATTCACACATCATCCAAAGTGTCCCATGAGCAGAGGCAATTCAAAGGCTGCTGTGCAACTGGTGTACAAATAGAAAGGCGCACGCTCCCTGCCACTGCTAGAACACCACCAGGCTCGCAACGACAGCCACGTACCTCCTGAAGTTGAGGAAGGACAAGGACATCCTTTAGATTACCACAGCATGGATTCTTCATACATTTACCTTCAAGAGCGTACTAAAAGGAGAGTAACGCATTTTTGAAGGCCTCTCCACCATTACAGCATACATTCATCATTCCCAAACATCCACCACTCTACCAGTTGTTTCTGCAATGTTCACAGCTGAAAGACTAGAAAGCTAATCTGCCTGGTTAATTTTCAGCGCTAGAACAGCGGTGCCGTTCCTTCCTTATCCCCTTATACATACAGGTATGTATCTGACCTTTGATGCTAGCCGCATCTATCCTCTCATTTTAGGGCAGCATTACAATACCAGGAGAGGGTGCCCGAAACAGAGGATGCACTGACAAGACAGCACTAAGCAGACGTGTTTAAATTAACCCCCAAAACAAGGCCATGTTTATAAGCACAGTGCTGCGGTGTCCAGAATTACTAGAGGGTGCCTGAAAACACTGCAACAACTACTGCAGGAATACGCCCAAAGTTGAGATGCAGAGCCACATAAATTCAGGGTTTTTTGCTTGCAGATGCCTCGTGGGTACCGGGAAGCTGCTGTACTCTTGTTCGAGACACAGTGTAACTCATCCGTCTACTTGATTTATTGAGAACCAACATTAGAAAGACATGGCAAAACCACAAGCTAATAATATCTACTAATTGTGGTGGAGAGACCTATCTTTAAGGCGGCTGGAAAACATGACCGTTCAAACAATGCTAATGTAGCTGATATAGAACTGGACTGTATGAATACATAAATGACAGCAGTAATCCTCTAGTCAGCACTGCATTGGAATAGCTGTAATTTTAATCAATACACCTGATTCTCTGTCCTCCGTAAATCTTAGGAATACAGAACCAAAACCCGGAGCACAGATACCAGCTTAGGGTAAAAACAGACGTAGCAAGATAACTAGTAACATTTGGTAATGTGCTAAACTGCTTACTGAGTTTCAAGTTTGGAAAGGATTAACTATTCCTTCATCGTACTTGCACAAAAGGCAATACACTTTAGGATACTGTTCTTTTTCTCTTGCCTGAAACGGACATTGTCTTGAGGAAACGCATAGGAATCGCTTACGAATGGAACTTCTTGTTTGCATCGTTCGCCAACTGGTAAACCTTGGTCTTTCCTCTATAGCTAGTATGCAAAAAACCCAGATTTGGGGCGTAAGAATACCTGCCATATCCCCCCCAAATGCCAGAAATAGTCAAACACTGAGAATCAGGCTCTTCTGAGACGGGAACAAAGTATGCGTTTACGCTACAATGCGTATCTGTCTTTACTATAAAAGCCATAAAAGCAAACACATATAATAAGGAATCTCTGCACGTCGAGGAAACAGGATCTACAACTTGGGTCTCAGAACAATCAACCCCAAGAACAAACCCAACAGAATAATCTTAAAAGTTACCATGGTTGGAGTTCGAACCCCATGTCCCAGCAGGCCTAAAAATGTAAGTCCACTTTCGGACAGACACATTAAAATCTACCCCATGCCAACAAAAATTAACAGGAGCTTTAACAAGAAAGAACGCCTCTGTAAACTAATATCCATAAAAAAAGTTAACACACTGAAACCCCTAACAAAGAATACAATGCTTTATGGATACTTACATAACATCGGTTTTGCCGGTAGCTTTAACTCCTCCGACAGGGATTCTTCTAACAATTACCGATGAGTTCTTAGGAATCAGGGCATTCTCATCTGTGTATTCTGAAAACAACGTAAATACAGAGAAAAACATCAGTCCATTCGTAAGAATGCATGCTCATATGTAATTACGTAGCACTTCGCAGAATCCCTTTACAGATACAAAAGCAAAATTTTATATGTAACATCACGCTTTCATCGTCTCAACACACTAACAGTATATTTCAAGAAATCTTGGGGTTTGAGAATCAAACACAAGCAGCAAAATCTTTTTCCTTTTTTTAAAACAGTTTGAATGCCAACAGCAAAATGGACTCAAAGGTCACTAAAGGAGAGTCTGCTAATGCACGAGGTTCTTTCCTGACCTAGCTTAAAGTTGCTTTTGCTTCCATTAGGCTACAAAACCCATAGATCTTTGGAGAAAAACAAACCACAGCAAAGTCTCACCTGCCTAAACCAGATTCTAAAGACTGACTAGCTTGCCCTGCAACCAAACAGTCACTTAGCTAAAGCACGAGAACTCTGCGCCATTGCTTTCATAGCTGTTAACTAAAAACCAGTCACCTGTGCTGGCAGTGCTCAAGCCTGACAGAACACAGAAGAGAGCCTGCCGCCTCTGCCTGTTTCTTGGAGCTTAATCCATCAACAACCACACTTCTCAGCTGCTCAGGGCTTTACGTTTAAATGGAAACAGAACTGGCAGTGCTAGAATTTGGATCACAGACATTTTGGGGTTTTTTTGAGCTTGCTTTCACAAGTAGGGCAGAATTGGCTCAAACTCAAGTGGTATCTCCCCTCTTAAGCTAATCATCTAGTTTGAATTAACCAAAGGGACGTGAATTCGTTCGATCGATTCCCTTTTTGCAGAGCAGAGAGGCCCAAATGAAATTACTTAGGAAGACAGCCTTGAAAAGCCTTTCAGGAACAGCGTGTGCCTGAAGCTCTCCATGCTTTGCCTTGGCTTACACCCTGTTAGTCTTCTGAAGAGGAGGAAAGCCTTCTGACCTTTTACATAAGGCCCAAACAAAAAAAAACCAACTACCTGAGACACTTGGACCGAGTAAGCTTAAAATGCAAAGATCTCTCCATGAGAATGCTTTTTCTATTGTACTTACACAAGCTGGATAGGACTGAATATTTTAAAGCACTATCAGCAGGCATCCCCTGTAATCTGCCTACAGTTTTAAATATTCAAAGCCCTTACCTTTGCAGAGCGAATCAGAACAATGGTCTGAAAACCAAAGATACTGTATACCTCGTCAAGCCCTGTCAGGTGGCATCCCTAAGACCCCTAACGTTGTGCTGTTAAGGCTCTTCACAGACACTCTCCTGAAAATAGTTTAAGTATCTGTAGACAAACAGCAAGCTTTAGGTCCAACCACTTTAAAGGCTAGGGCTGAAGTTACAGTTACCGCAGTGTACATACTACTCTGTTTAAGTTTTAACACATGAAACAGGAAGAGGAAAAAAAACACTAGTACACATTTTAAAGAAAAGCCTGTTGTAAGAGTGTCACAGAACCACAGGGGGAAAAAAAAAAAAAGAAATGTAATGTTTAAGGAATGAAAACACTTTACAATTCTTTTGATTTCTGAAAAGTCACATCCCAAAGTCTTTAATCACATTCAAACTTATCGAGATGGCAGATTACCAAACTGAAATATCCTACTAAGTAATACGAAACCATTATCATCTCTAAGAATCAAGCACCATTTGTTAGATTTAAAAGAATTTATGATGTCTCTAAGAACATTTCTTACGTATATCCACCATAAACGTTCTGCCATAAAACTTCAGTATTGCCCTGATACAGTTAACATGTAGTACAGGAAAAAAAACCACCGTTAGAAACGAATGATGAAATGATGCTCAATAGCATCTGAATGACCATGTCTTTGGTGTGGAAAAGAAGTTATATTAACAAGAAATTCCAAAGTATAATTTAGATACGGAGAACACTCATGCGCAAGACGGCTTTCAAGGGTCTGCACAGATTTTAACTCACAGATACGCTCCTGATCCAAAATGTTGCTAGTGGGCAGTTTCTGCAACAGCCGCAAAACCCATTTTCCAATGCAGTGGAGTAAAACAAGTTGAAGTCAAAATTAAGTCACGAAATTCACCAAATCCAGGTGGTTTCTTTTCTTCAAATTAGCCATCTCTTTTATTTCTATCACTTTCAGCTTTCTCCACCACATTTCAAAGAAATCTGGCAAGTTGGTTATTACAAGATATGCTCCCACATTTCCTTCTCATTTTACCTAGAAGAATTCCAGGAAACCAAAGCTTTTGTAAGCGCCGTATGTCACACATCAACCACGTACTCTTCTACGCCTAGCTCCATGTCTACAACACAGATCTGAAGGTAGTTGTCAGAACAGCAACTACAAAAGAACAGCTCTGTGAGGCCCCGAACACAAGTCACAGCTACCGATGGTGGCCGAATCGCATTATGGCTTCCCACCCCACTTAATGCCCAGCGCCGCTTGCTCTCCCGGTCCTGCCGCATGCTGGCGGCATGGGCCCCAGCCTGACTCACGCTACGTGGGGATGACCCACAAAGAGCAGAGCGCGGCTCCCACAGGCCACGGCCGACGCAGGGTGGTCTGCGACGCCGCCAGCCGGGCGGTGCCCGAGGCCCCGCGCCCGCCGCCCCCGCGCACCTTCTTTGGTCTGGGCGTTGGTGATCTGCAGGTCGCAGCTGGCCGCCTTCAGCTCCTCGCGGCCCATGATCTGGTGCTTGAGGTCACACAGGGAGATGTGGAGGCCGTTGAAGGTGACCATGTCATGGTTCAGCTTGGAGGCGAACTTGTAGTTGGGGCCAGGAGGTGCCTGCTCCGCGATGGCGTCTACCGCGGCAGACAGCGTCGCGGCCGCTGTGCCAGGTGAGGGCCCGCGGCGGTTCCTCCTCCACCGAGGAGGCCAGGGCAAGCAGCGCGGGCTGAGCTCGAGCGGGCCGGCGGCGCTCAGAGGCTGCGGCGCTCCGCCATGGCCTTCCTGGCCGACAACCGCACGGGCCGCTGCGAGCGTGTCACTGTGCACACGCAACGGCACACTGCACCCACCCCCCGCGCCTCACGTGACCCAGCGCATTATGACAAAAGGCCCGCGTCACGTGGGCGTGGCGGCCCCGCGCTCTTCATCCTAACACCAAGCGCCCCCGAGGGGAGGGGGGGCCCGTCAGCCCCGGGCCTGTCACCACCCCGGGCCGCTGGTCTCCCTGCTGTCCCCTGGCCTGTCACCACCCGGTGTCCTGCCACCCCCCAGGCCTGTCACTGCCTGGTGTCCCTCCTGTCACCCCCCAGGCCTGTCCCTGCCCAGTGTCCCTCCTGTCACCCCCCTAGGCTGTCACCACCTGATGTCCCTCCTGTCACCCCCCAGGCCTGTCACTGCCCGGTGTCCCTCCTGTCACCCCCCGGGCCCATCACCGCCTGGTGTCCTGTCACCCCCCAGGCTGTCACCACCTGGTGTCCCTCCTGTCACCCCCCAGGCGGTCACCACCTGGTGTCCCCTCCTGTCAGCAGCCAGCCAGGGCAAGACAGCCTGGGGCAGATGCAGCGGGCTTGGCCGTGTGGCGCTCGGCTGCCCGCGGTGCAGGGCCGGCAAAGGGAGGGGACATCTCAGGGTGCTTGAGTGTATCTTGTGGCATTCATGGAAAGTTCAGTCAAAGAAGCCAATGACCATTTATGTTTATGGCCACAGACCAGTCCCCTGCCCCCATTTTTTAACTCCTCCCTCTCTGCCTTTAGCCCATCACTATTTTTTGCTTTCTCTTTCTCTGCCTCTCTCCCTGTCTGTAGTTTCTAATTCCTCCCTGTCTGTCCTATAGCCTGCTGCTATTTTTTCCTTTCTCTCCATCTCTTTCTCCTGCTCCCTCTCCTTCTCTTTTTTCTATCGCCGTGTCCTGCTTCCTGGCCTTATCTTAATGTTAGGGTTAGGGGCTAGGGTTAGGGTTAGGCTTAGGGTATCGTTAGGGTTAGGGTTAGGGTCGGGGTTAGGATTATGGTTCGGGTTTAGGGTTAGGGATAGGCTTAGGGTTTCGTTTTAGGGTTAGGCTTAGGGCTTAGGGCTTAGAAGTAAAACTGTCCCAAGCACTTACGCCTCCATCAAGGACCACATGCCCTGAGGCTTGTGATGACTGTTGGATGGCTTTCCCTCCCCCCGATGGAAACACCTCTCAGTTCTCTGTGCTCACACCAGGGAAGGAAAGGCAATACACCCCCATATCTAAAGGCATGGCACTCCAAGCAAAGGTAACGTTTCGTTTCTTTAGATGAACTGCCTGGCCAGTTACAACACCTGCTTATACTGACTTCATCCACCCTTACCCGCAAAACATTGTGACAGGCTGAGTCAGCGTGGAGAGTCAGGTGAACTTTGACGCACACACTGCTACCATAGGACTGGATTTTTAACCTATTTACATTTATCCGTCGCTTTGAAGCTGCCCAAGGGTCAGCATGCCCTTGCTACTGGAGGTTCTTGCTCTGTGCAGGCACTAAGGAAGACATTTCTGGTGACAGATTATTTCTAACGGGTAAAGCACAGCAGAACACACTGTTCATGAGCTGCTGAGAATCGTCCCCCAGGCATAGCAGGAACAACGGCAAAGCTTGTATATTTAAGATGCATTTGAGTTACCTTACCATTAAAATACACCACCACCAGACAGTGCTCTAGACGGAAGGCTGACATCAGTGTACAAGGACAGTCCCTTCTGGACATCTCGCTCCTGGGTAGAAATCCTAGAGACTTCCTTTAAGGACAGAAATCCAAAGAGCTACAATAAGCCTTTTAAATTCAGCACAGCAAACAAAAAGCAAACAAACAAAACATGACAGGAAACCCCTGAGGCACTGATGAGGAACACAAGGTCTCCCCTTGAGTCCACTACCCCTCACAAGACTTACTCAAAATTACTCAGTTGCTTACTCAAAAGCAATAACCAACAAGCCATGTACCCTTGGGGAAGCCCTTGTCCTTCTGTGCCGCTGGTGGCATCCCACCATTTCTTTGGGAGTCCACACAAATTCAGAAGTACACTTAGTCCTCCGGCAGTCATTACCTATGGACCCGAACTCCTCCCACACCCCAGAAGTGGCTGTCGGTCGTCTGGCAGTCATTCTCCACAAACTGCAAGCCCTCCATACCTAACCACCTACCTAGTGACTCAGTGGAAATGAGCTGGACCACAACAGAAGTGACACTGCCCGGCCCGGTCACACAGATTAGACCACAAACGGTGGTTACAAGACAGAAAATGCAACACAAACCACAAGGACGGCAAAAAAACAAGCAGAAGACACATCACACAAAAACCAAAGACCCCTATCCAAACCCTAAAAACGCAAACAAGCTACAAAAGGACTTTCCAAAAAAAAGACCACCCAGAACACAACATAAGGCAAAACCAACCTAACCCCAGGAACCCAGCGCTTGCAAACCCAGATCCTGACCATAACAATAACATGCTTTAATCCTAAGTCGCGTAAACTCCCATAACCCTCAAACCCCATAACCCTAGCAGGCTGGAACCCTAGCGCCCCATATCCCTAGCACATTGTAGCCCCAAGATATCAAAACATTGAACACAAACTCCCTGGAGGTCTCTCTCTTCAGGTGGCCCCAGATCTCAGACACCACAACTCTGAAGTGGGGGTGCCCACCGTGCCCAAGTGGAAGATCCACCAGGACAGCACCAGCATCCATCTTCACATCATCCGTCACGCCCTGAAAAAGTGCCCAGGCTGGACACTCCTGGGGAGAAAGGCGGAGGCACTCGGAGACTTTGAACTGGCCAGCCATGGCCACAGGGCTTCAGCTCATCATGTCTGTGTCAGAGCCACCAGGCAGGTGACCCCGTCCCCCCTGCGAAGACCCCTTGGGGTAGCCGTACCCAGCACCAGCTGGCTGGATACGGCCTTTGCTCTATGGGGAGGTGCTCCCTGGGAGCAGGGTCTCTCACGGGGGAACTCACAGCTCACCTGGGCTGCTCTGCGGCCACCGGACGCCTTTGCTGTCAGGTGGCTCTCAGCACCTCTCTGCCAACGGCTGTCACCTCCCTGCAGGACGCTCTCCAGCGCATGGTCCCAGGGTGCTTCAGGAGAGACCTGCCACCCCCAAATGAGCTGTCTGACGTGGACACCACAGACGAGCTGCAGACGGGGGTCAGCACGGTGGCGGGGAGTGGGCAAGATGTCCTGCGGAGCCCCCGGCGCTGGCGGAAAGCAGAGCTGGAGACAACGGGGAGAAGCCCCAGGCAGCCGGCAGCTGGCGGTGGGGCCTGGCAGGGAGCAGCGCCCGCAGAAATGCCCGGCTCCTGGAGCCTCGGCCCCAGGGCTGCAGCCTCAGCACCTCCTGGGGCTTCGCTGGGAAAAACCAGGCAGGGGTGACCCTGACAGCCCGCACACGTACCTGGCCCCGCGATCTGGCAGCCTGTCCCTGTGCCCATCGCTGCCACGGGATCCAGGAAGCAGCGCCCCAGCCCTGGCGTGGCCCTGAGCCGCCTCTCAGGCCAGGCAGCAGGAAGCCGCGCCCCATGGCATGCTGGGAGCTGTAGGCCCGGGGCACGGGCTGCCGCGTGGCCATGTTGGTTCCCGGGGCATGCCGGGAGCTGTAGGCCTGGGGCACGGGGCTGCTGGGCAGCCATGTTGGTCTTGGGAGGTGCGGGCTCTGCTCCAGCTGCGGCCCAGCTGAGGTGAGGACAGGCACGCAGGTGGAGCTACCGAAGAGGAAGGGAGGAGAGCACAGACGGACAGAGAAAGAAGTGCTTGAACTGTAACATTTGCCTGGCAGTGCAGAGAGCGGGAGCTGCGGTGAGTCCCAGCCCCTCGGGGCCGTGTCACCCCTCTTCTGCATCGCAGTCCCTCCCAGCCCCCCCCCCCCCATTTCCCTCTGTGTCATTTTTTTCACTTCCCCATACCTCTCTTCTTCTGTTGCTGTGTTCTGCTCCCCGTCCTCTCTTCTCCAAGTCCCTCTTTCCCTGTCGCTCTACCTGCCCCTGTCTTTTTCTTGCTGCCCCTCCCTCCTGCTCCCTGTCCCTCTTTTTGCCTTCCTCTGTCTCTGCCCTGCAGCACATTGCTGTTGTTTCTTCTCTGTCTCTTTGTCCTGGTCTGCATCCCGCTCTGTTTTTCACAGTCTCTCTGGCCTGTTCCCTGTCGTGATTTGTCTCTCTCTGCCTGTATGTCCCGCTCCCTGTCCTTGTCTTCCCTTCTCCCTCCTTCTGCTTCTCTCTCCCGCTGCCTCCCCCCACGCCCTGCTCACTGTCACTGCGGTTTTCCATGCTGTATCCCACTGTCCCTGTCCTTCTTCCTGTTCATCTCTCTTCTGTCTCTCTCTGCTGCTCCCTGACCCTTCCCCTCCCCGCTTCCTCCATCTCTCTGCAGGGCTTCTGAGACCTCTCTTTCTTTCCCCATCCCTCTGTGCTGCTCACTGTCCCTGTTTCTCTCTTTCTCTTCGTTGTTATTCTTGTCTGTCACTCTGTCCTTCTCCCTGCCCCTATTCCTTTTTCCTCCCTCTCCTTTCTTCTGCCCACCGCAGGTTTTCTTGCGATCTCTATCCTGCCCCTAGCCCTTAGTTCTCTCTCTCTTCCTGCCTCCCTCTCCCTCTTTCTGCCTCTCTTCCTCTTTTCCTGCTGCTTCTTTCTCCATCTTTGTCCAGATCCCTGTCCTCTTTTTTCTCTTGCTGTCCTTCGGTCCTTTTTCTCTTTTCTCTCTTTCTCTCTGTCCAATTCCCTGCCCCACCCTTTCTCACTAAACCCCCCTGTCCAGCTGGCTGTGCCTTCTTTCCTCTCTCTCTCGCTCTCTAGTTCTCCTTTCTTCGTCTCTCTGTCCCACTGCCCATCACAGCTGGTTTTGTCCTCCAGTGGTGTCCTGCCCCCTCTTCTTTTTTTCTCTCGCTGTCATTCTGGCCTCTTCTTTTAAATTCCTCCATCTCGGTCCTGCACCCGGCACTGTTTTTTTCCTCTCCTGTCCCTTTGTCTTGCTCCCTGTTCCCCGTTCTTGTCTCTCCTTCCCTTTGTTCTGCCGCCCATCTCTGTTCCCCTTCTTGCTCCATCTCTCTGCCCTGCTCCCTGGCCCTCTAAGTCTCTCTCTGCTTCTCTCTCCCGCTCCCTGTCTCTCCCCCACCCTATTTTTCTGTCCTACTCCCTTTTCAGGTTCCCCCCGGCCCTCACTTTGTCCTGCTCCCTGCCGCGGCTATTTCTCACTCCATCTCTGTCCTGCAGCCCAGTGCTGTTTTTTCCTTCCATCTCTCTGTCCTGCTGCCCAGCCCAGGCTCTTTTACCTCCTTCTGTGTCCTGCTCCCCGTCCCTTAGTTTTGCCTGTCTTTCCCTTTGTCCTGCCTCCCTGTGCCTTTCTTCTCTCTCTGTATCGCCCTGTCCTGCTCCCTGTCCTTGCCTTTCCCTGACAATCTGTGTCCTACTCCCTTTCCTTGTCTTTCCCTCTCTGCCCCCATCCTTCTTCCTACCTTTCTTTTTCTTCTCTCTCCCCTTCTGTTCCTGCAGCTTCTTCTTCTACCTCTGTCCTGCTCCCTGCCCCTTTTTTCCTCTCGCTGTCCCTCTGCCCTGCTTCCTGTCCCCATCGTTTCTTCTTTATTTCTCTGTCCCGCTGCCTGTCCCATCGTTTCTTGTTGTACTCCCCTGCCCCATCCAGCTGGCTCTCCCTTTTATTTGTTCTCTCTTCCTCTTTTCTGCTTCTCGGTCCTCTTTTCCTCTTCCCCTGTCTCTGTCCTCCAGCCCGTTGCTGGCTTTTCCCCCCCTTCTTGGTCTCCATCAGGATCTGACCCTCTCTTTATTTCTCAGTCCCTTTGTCCTGCTCCCTGTCCTTCCTTCTCTTTCTCCATCTGGACGTCCTGCTCCCTGTCCCTGTCTTTCCCTAGCCCCCCCTTCCTTCTTCCTCTCCTTCCCCACGCCCATCTCTGCCTCTCTGTCCTGCTCCTTGACCCTACTTTTTCTTCCTCCATCTCTCTGCAGGGCTCCTCATCCCTATTTCTCTTGATTTCTCCAGCTCTCTAGCCTTTTCCCCATACCTTTCTTTCTCTCTCAGCTCCTCTATCTTTTCTCTCATCATATTTTTCTCTTTCTAGTCCACTGTCCTTCTCCCCGTCAACTGAAGCTGAGTGACCAGGTGTCCCTGGGCTCTGGTATTTCCTTAGCATTGCCCTAGGGAAGATCTGTGGTTTTAGGGCTAGGGATCATTTAGGAGCTGGTCTCCTTACGTAGGCAGCGGAGCTAGGCATAGTTAAAGCAGAGGTTGTTCTCAGCTGGTGCTCTGTGCGTCCTGTTGAAAGAGCAGGCTGTGGGCCTTATTTTGAAGGAAGGTTTCTTGTTCTGCGCTTCTTGCTCCTCGGGACGCTGCACAGAAGTGGTGGTGGGGTCTGGAGAGACAGATGGGACCTGCTGTGATTCCTAGTAAATGTGAACTTGAACGGGACCAGACTGACTGCATATGGTTTTCTTCTCAGCTCCAATTCCAACCTACGTGCTCGGCGCTAATGAAAAAAGAGACCCTGAGCTGCAAATGAGCAGACAACGTCACTCACTTAGGTCACCGTGCAGTTGGTCTGTGATAAGGGATGTGTACTTCCATGACGGTGCTTTCGTGAACGTTCTCTGGTCTTGCCGCTTCAAAGCCCTCCCTTTTTCCAGAAATTTTAAGATGGCATTTCTTATTCTGGGGTTCAGGCTGGAGTTGGACTTAATGTTGAACAGCTGATATCATGGGCTCCGTAAAATGTGAGAGAGAACCCTGCTTTGTTGTTGTTGTTGTTGTTTTCTAACACGCCCTAAACTTTGCTAAGCAAAGGGAGGAGTGGTTGCAAGAGTCTGTTCTTTGAGAGTGACGTATTCCTGTAGCGTGCCTGTCTTTGTATGGTGAAGGTTTCCTACCTGCAGTATGATTTTGCTGAGCTGTGAGGCTGTATTGGCGTAGCAAAGGTAAGAAGTGGCGTCTTTAAAGGTCATGCAACTGTAGCAAAACTAGCGGGAGAAGCTAGTTCCTTCCCTGACAAAACTAGTAGCAAGTAAAAGCATTTGCAATTGGCTTTTTTATGCAATGTTCACACAGAGCTTTTGGTATTGATTGATTTTTGGGAAGCAAGACAGCAGTGAGGAAAGAAAACTGGGGCTTCTTCACCGTAGGCGGGGTTCAAGCCTTTGCGCTAGAACAGGTCTTCACTACAGTTTACAAAAAGAGAAGATGAGCTGTCTGTAAGGAAAGTTTCAGTAGAAGTAAGGCTAGATTTGCAGAATTTGGTCCTCCGTATCTGTTGCAAATAAGAGATGACTTGGCAGTGTTTACATCTGAAGTGCATGCCGGTGTGTTAATGCAGGCCGTCGAGGTCTTTTCAGGGGTACTTCTGGACTGCAGGTTGCGTGCGTGGGGGGCACCATGTCCCAGGATGAGCCAGTTTTAGCTCAGAGGATGTGACAGAATGGCAACCATCTTTGTGGTGGACCCCTGTCATGGTTTAACCCCAGTCGGCAACTAAGCACCACACAGCCGCTCACTCGCCCTCCCCCCAGCAATGGGATGGGGGAGAGAATCAGAAGAGCAAAAGCAAGAAAACTCACGGGTAGAGATAAGAAGAGTTTAATACTTGAAATAAAATAATAATAGCAATAATAGTAATACTAGTAACAGTAATAATAGTAACACCAATAATACCATAATATTACCAATAATAACACCAATAATAACAATAATAACAATAATAATAATAATAACAACAACAATAATAACACCAATAATAATAATAATAATAACAATAATAACACCAATAATAATAATAATAATAATAATAAAATAATAATAATAATTTGTAATTAAAACGAGAGAGAGAAAGAGAGGGAGAGAGGATCAAGAATAAGAACCCCAATCCTAACACTAACACCAAACCCTCACCCTAACTCGAACCCCTAACGCTACCCGTAAACCCTATGCATAACACTAAGACCTCACCCTTACCCTAAGCCTAACACCGAAACCTAACCCTAAACCTGAACCCCAACCCTAACCCGAACCCTAACCCAAATGCTAACCCTAACCGTAAACCTAACCCTAACTCTAACCCTAACCCTATCCCTAACCCTAAACCCGAACCATCCTAAACCCAACCGTAAAACTAATGCTAACCCTAAGCCTAACCCTAACCCTAAACATAACCCTAACCTTAACCCTAAACCTAACCCCTAACCATAACCCTAACCTTAACGCCTAACCCTAACGTTAACCCCTAACCGTAATGCTAACCCTAACCCCGAACTCTAGCCCTAATCCTGAACCCTAACCCTAACCCTGAACCCCAAGCTAACCCTAACCCCTAAACCTAACCCTAATGCTACCCGTAAACCCTACGCATAACACTACGACCTCACCCTAATACTAACTCTAACCCCAATACCGAACCCTAACTCTAACCCTGAACCCCAATCCTAACCCTAAACCCTAACCCTAAACTTAACCCTAACACTAACCCTAAACCTAACCCTAATGCTACCCGGAAACCCTAAGCGTAACATTAAGACCTCACCCTAAACCTAACACTGGACCCTAACTCTAACCCTTAACTCCAGTCCTAAGCCTAACTCTAACCTTAACCCTAACCCTTAACCCTAAATTGAACACTTAACCCTAACCCTAACCCTAACCTAACCTTAAGCCTAACCTGAATCATAAAGCTCTAACCCTAATGTTAACCCTAACCCCGAACCCTAACCCTAATCCCAAACCCTAACCCTAACCCTGAACCCCAACCCTAACCTTAACGTAATGACCCTAACCCTAACTCTAACCCTAACCCTAATGCTACCCATAAACCCTAACTGTAACACTAAGACCTCACCCTTATACTAACGCTAACCCCAATACCGAACCCTATCTCTAACCCTGAACCAATCTTAAACCCTAACCCTAACCTTAACGCTAACACTAACCCTAAACCTAACCCTAACGCTACCTGTAAACCCTAAGCGTAACATTAAGACCTCACTCTAACCCTAACACTGAATCCTAACTCTAATCCTTAACTCTAATCCTAACCCTAACTCTAACCTTAACCCTAACCCTAGCCCTAAACCTAACACTTAACCCTAACCCTAAGCCTAACACTTAACCCTAAACCGAACACTTAACCCTAACCGTAACCTAACCTTAAGCCTAACCTGAATCATAAAGCTAACTATAGCCCTAACCCTAACCCTAAGGCGAAACCTCACCCTAAAACAAAATCCTAACGCTAACCCTAACCCCAAACCGTAACCCTAACCCTAACATCAAACCGTAACACTAACACTTTGGCATAACCCTAACGTTAAACCTAAACGGAACCATAAAACTAACCCTCACATAACACCGAACCCCTAATTCTAACCGTAACCCTAATGCTAACTCAACCTCAAACCGTAATCTTAAGACATCACCACAACCCTACCCCTACCCCTACCCCTAACCCTAACCCTAAAACTAAACCCTAACCCTATCCCCTAACCCAAACCCTAACCCTAACGCTAAGCCTATCCCTAACTGTAACCCTACGCCCTAACCCTAACGCTAACCCTAACCCTAAAACGAAACCATAACCCTATCCCTAACACTTAACCTGAAACATAATCCTAACCCCAACGATAACCCTAGGCCTAACCCTAACCCCAACCATAACCCTAACCTTAACCCCAACCATAACCCTAACCTTAACCCCTAATCCTAATTTTAAGCCCTAACCCTGATGCTAATCCTAACCCCGACCCCTAACCGTAATCCCGAACCCTAACCCTAACCCTGAACCCCAACCTGAACCCTAATGACCCTAACCCTAACTCTAACCCTAACCCTAATGCTACCCCAAACCTAATACCGTAACCATAACACCTCACCCTAAACCTAATGCGAAACCTAATCCTAAAATTAAACCGCAACTCTAAACCTAAACCCTAACCCTAAAAATTAATGCTACCCCTAACCCAAACTGAAATCCTAACCCATAAGCGTAAACCCAATGTAACCCCTAACCATAACACTAAGCCCTAACCCTAACGCTATCACAAACGTAATACCATAACCGTGAGACCTCACCCTAACCCTAATGCGAAACCTAAACCTAAAACTAAACTGCAACCCTAACCCTAAACCTAATCCTAATACTTAATGCTAACCCTAACACAAACTTAAATCGTAACCCATAAGCATAAACACAACCATAACCCCTAACCATAACACTAATCCCTAACCCTAACCCTAACCCTAACCCCAAACCCTAATCCGTATCCCAAACTCTAACCCTAACCCTGAACCCCAGCCCTAACTCTAACCTTAACCCTAACCCTAACCCTAATAAGCCCTAACCCTAATGCTAACCCTAACCCCAAACCCTAACCCGTATCCCAAACTCTAACCCTAACCCTGAACCCCAGCCCTAACTCTAACCTTAAACCTAACACTAACCTTTACCCTAACCCTAACCTTAAAACTAAACCCTAACCCTAAACCCTAACCCAAACGCTAACCCTAACCCTAAACCTAACCATAACCCTAAGCCCTAACCCTAACCCTAACCCTAACCCTAAAATGAATCCCTAACCTGATCCCTAACCCTAAACCCAAACCATAATCCTAACCCCAACCCTCTCCCTAACCGTAACGATAACCCTAAGCCTAACCCTAAACCTAACCCTAACCCTAACCCTAACCCTAACCCCAACCCCTAACCATAACCCTAATGATAAGCCCTAACCCTAATTCTAACCCTAACCCTAACCCATATCCCGAACTCTAACCCTAACCCTGAACCCCAGCCCGAACCCCAGCCCTCACACTAACCCTAAACCCTAACCCTAAACCCTAACCCAAACCCTAACCCTAACCCTAACCGTAACCCCAAGCCCTAACCCTAACCCTAAACCTAACCCTAAAATGAAACCCTAACCCAATCCCTAACCCTAAACCCAAACCATAATCCTAACCCCAACCCTATCCCTAAACCCTAACGATAACCCTAAGCCTAACCCTAACCCTAACCTTAAACCTAACCCCTGCCCCTAACCATAACCCTAATGATAAGCCCTAACCCTAATGTTAACCCTAACCCTAAACCTAACCCTCACCGTAACACTGAGCCCTAACCCTAACCCTAACCCTAAACTTAATCACAAACACTATAACTGATGTAAATGAGCAATATCAGGGCAGCAAGTCAGGTTCTTTAAATCCTTGCTTTCTCTCTTCCCTTCTCTCTTCTTGCTTTCTCTCTTCCGTTCGAGGAGAGTTCCGTTCGAGGAAGCTTTAGCTAGTTTTATTATATTGTCTGTCTTAGGAGGAACAGCCACTTCTACTTTCCGCTTTGTCTTGTCAATTTTTGCTTTTGGCTTATCCTTCTCTTTTTTCTCCTTTTCAGACATCGGTTTGAAAGCAATAGAATCTGCTTCCATAGGCTCATCTCTCACAGGGGTGGCATCATCTCTGCTTGGGCCATGAACAGGGAGTCCATTTTAACGTCTTCTGCTGGAACTGGCTCTCTTGGTTTTCTCGCACCTGCTAACAACTCAGTATTGGGAAATCCTTCATCCTCATCCCTTTTTCTTCTCTTTTTATGCTTATTTCCTTGGCCATCTCCTAGTGGATTTTTCACCTCCTTCTCTTTTGATTTTGTAGGATCCTTGATGCCATGGCTCTCTCTTTCAGAAGGTTTTTCAGGGTAATTTCCATCTATATTGTGATTTTGGTGGCTCTGCCAAGCAGGATAATCCTCCCTACGTCCCCGAGCATATGGTGAATTCTCTTGTCTGGTCCCAGGTGGACCAAACCTACCTGGAGAAAAGTTCTCTCTGTTTACTGGAGGGTGAGGTTGAGCGCCAACAGCATAGCCCTTGTAAAACTTTCCATGCCATTCTCTGTAGTTCCTTTCCCATTCCCGGTACCTTGCCTTTTCAAATGGATCTCTAAAGTCAAGAGATCTGCCATAGTAAGCTTTCAGATCATATGGTGGAACTTCTCTGTATCTGTTAAAATACTCCCTTCCTCCTTCCCCTTGAGGTATAGTCTGTTTAGTGGGAGACTGGCCTCTAAATACTGGAGACCTTGACCGTGAATGGCATCTTCTGTATGGGGGTGACCTTGACCTTGAACGCTGATAACCGTGTGACCTTGACCTAGAACGATAGTTACGCCTCTTCCCTTTGCCTCTTCTTGGATACGGCAGCAATCGCGAGTAGGAACGAGAATGGGAAGGACTAAATGAGCGAGAGTAGGAGCGAGTGCGGGAAGAACCTGATCTTGATGTGGAGCAGGTAGACGAACTTGTAGAGTAAGGTGAAGCACTATAAGGAGACTTGGACCTGGAAAAAACCACAACACACAGAAAAAGAAATGAAGTTAATTCAAAACAGTCATTCTCCCCAATTTTTTTCCTCCCAAATTTGGTTTGGGTTTTTTCTCCTCTCCATACGCTTATGTCAAAGCTTCTTTCAGCTGCTGACATAATGCTACTGCAAATTGAGGAATTTGATAACATTTTTCAATTCCATTTGTCTTGTTTTAGTTATGCATGCTTACTATCTGCAACGAAAAATTCTATTGGAAAAAACACTGTCATTTTTCCTTATGTCAGATGCACTTTAGTGTAACTGCAGTCCGATATGCTGTTGAAATACAAACGTGAAAAACAAGGCAACTTCATTGAGCCAAATACTTCCTCCTCTTTAAGTCTCCGTTGTTCTCTGTAAAACTCCTCCCTAGATAAGGGAGGCCAATGGCATCCTGCCAACTTAAGCATTTTTCTCCCTGCTTTCTGTTCTTTAGAGACTACGCTCATTTCCTGATCCTCATACTTGCCTTCCACATCCTCACCCCCAACAGTTCATTCAGTCTTCTCTCCTTATACTCAGCTTTGCACCTGTGGATGGAGGCTGCCCACACTTGAAAGAGACTCCCATCTCCCGTGGGCCAAGTGCCCACTGCTCCTCTGCCACTCCTTGATACACTTAATACATCACACTTCTGATCTTCCAAGTACTGCACAGATATTAACTAATCTTCTCTGGAACTTCTTTTAACTTCTTCCACATACGCTTCCTATGTTGTTGCCTCATCATGAGGTATTAGAGACTACGCTCATTTGGCCTGGTCCTGTCCCTGAATTGTTGTTTTCTTGCTGACTGAATTGGAGATATCAGACAACCTGTGGGATGGATCCTGGTTTTTCTTTTGATTTACCTTTAAGATTTTATAAACACAATGCACTCTTACAATCTGTCTATAACAAACATATAGCGAAAGGAAGGACTAGCTTGACGCTGCAGTAATAGGTAAAACAGACTCCTCTCTCTCCAACTGAGAGAAAGCGTCTTGGCTATGTGAGATGACTAAATTGAAGAAATTCAAAATTGTCATAAAAGAACAGTGTTGACTTTTCCAACCATTTGCTCATGCAGTATCAACTAAGTTGTTAAAAAAAGAATGTTGGAGGCTGATTCCTATTGGGAAATCAATTTCTTCAGCCCTATTTAGCCAGTAATGGAAAAGGTGGCTTTCCATCTGATCCTTTAATTATCTTTAATTTTTATAGGCAATTATGGTTTCCTCAAAAAGCGTTCATTTCTCAGAGTCCTGTTTTCAGTCATGTACCGGAGTTTTATTTTAAATAACCTTAGTGGAAGCACAGATGCCCTTTGTAAAAGCCAATTCAAATGAAGCCATTTAAAAATTAATTACCACTTGGATTCTCCACAACTATCTGTGCATACTTGCTTCATTATAAATCAGCTGTTGTATAAGTTATGCGTTATACAGCCTCTTTTAACAGGTGACAAGGAGTCATCTATTGAATTTCTGTAGAATACTTACACTTCCCAGCCTGGTCTGCCACCTGCTGAGCGAACTGGACTGGCTCTCATTGGATGACCTTTTGGAGTGGGGAGAGGAAAAAGAAAGAAATCCCATTCAGTTCCTCTGAAGGTAATTTTTTTAAAGAAATTCTGAAGTTACAGTTACTTACCAGTGTCGTGGTTTAACCTGGCAGGCAGCCAAATACCACGCAGCCGCTCACTCACTCCCCCCGCCCCCCCAGTGGGACGGGGAGAGAATCGGAAGGGTAAGAGTGAGAAACACTCGTGGGTTGAGATAAAGACAGTTTAATAGAACAGAAAAGGGAGAATAATGATAATAAATAATGATAGAATATACAAAATGAGTGATGCACAATGCAATTGCTCACCACCCGCGCTGACCGATAACCAAGTAGCGATCGGTACTTCCTGGATCACGCCTACCGTTCATATACTGAGCATGACGTCACATGGCATGGAATACCCCATTGGCCAGCTGGGCTGGCTGTCCTGATTATGTTCCCTCCCATCTTGTGTACCTAGCTCAGTCAGTAGGCACGGGAACTGTCCTTGGACTAGGAGGGCACTTAGCAACAACTGAAAACATCAGTGCGTTATCAACATTCTCCTCATACTAAATCCAAAACACAGCACTAGGAAGAAATTTAACCCTATCCCTGCCGAAACTAGGACACCAGTTGTGGGTATTGCTTGTCCTTGGGGGCCCAGAAGACTTGGTAATGCTGGTTGTCTTTGTACGGGAACCTGATAGACATCTCAAAAAACCATTAGTAGGCTTGAGTTCTGAAGGTTTTAACCAACTCTCCCGTGGAGAAGAATGTGGATTAAATGCCTAACTATCCGTTTGTTGCAGACCACAGTAAGTCACCAGAGTTGCCTATATCATTTTCTATGAGAGAAATGAATCCCACCTCTCCTTTGCCAGAGGGTAAATGTAAATTGCAGGCTCAGGGTAAAGTTCGTCTCCGAGTAACTACATTTTATAAATGGAAGAAGTCTATGTTACAGCTCCTACAAAACGAGATCCATGACAGAAACACAGAAGTGCTACCAAGTGCATTTTAAAACAGCCACTCCTGTCAGCACACAGCAGTATTTTCTTAGTTTATAGCAACAGGAAAACTTCAGTCTGTTTCACACATGGGATTTGATAAAAGTCAGAGGGGGCGGAAATCTCAGTCCAACAGCTACTTGTTAAATTTTGCAAGAAGCCTTTGAAACATAAACCAAAAGCAAAACGAGCTTTCAGAGAGAACGACTCCACTGCAAACACTACTGAAATGTTTTGCAGAAATACAGATTCTTAGCATACCACACGTTTGACCAACTTCCAGGGGCACGAACAGCAGGACCACCCTATTTTAATATTCAAAAGTATCACAGATTCTATGGTTAAGCACAATGACAGTGCTTCCTGCCCCGTAATTACAGATGCTGGCCAACTTGGTTGCACAGCCACTCAGACATGCACGCGTGGTTTCTCTCGCTCACTTTTTGGCCAGTCCAATTAATTCCATACTTACGCATTAATAGTTGGTATTGCGTATTTTCCAGTGTTTGTCAGCATAGCACCCTTTGTATTGGGGTCTTTCACCTCCATCATGAAACTCCTTGGAATTCCTGTGCTCTTTAATTCTGGGAACAGGCTCAACATTTTTGTCCTGTTAAGAAAAGAAATGCAGACATATCTCCTTTTAAGACCCACACTTAAAATGACATTTCAATGATTATTTTAAGCAGCAAAAGCCTTTAATCCTCTCCTTTTACCCAGCATAAGGGTTGCTCGACTAAAATACTTATTTTCCTAAATGAATATAGCCAGGATGTTCCAAAGGCTTGAGCAGTGTTTTGAACTCATTCCATTCTTTGGCTTAAGTTCAGGTTCTTTAAGGGTGAAATATCCCTTAGCTCACCATCCACTCAGAAAAGAGATACAAACCCGCTCCTCCTCCAAAGCGCAATTCAGAGCACAAATATTCAATAGATGGGGTCAACAGAAACATCTTGGTTTTACATGAAATACTAAAAACTGTGAACTGTCATTAAACAGAGTTAAAACCAGAAACATTTCCAGTAATATTGAAATATATAAAAATATGCATGAAAGTTCACAGAGCAAGATCTGTGGACATACTTAATGTCTATGACCTACAAAAAAGAAAACTTTACATTTATAATGCCAAGTTTCCCTTGGATTTTGAAGGGCTTTGCAACATTGCCCTATGAACCTCTGTCTTTCACCCCAAGAGAAACAATTCTTAATATGAGTATTCATGGATTTGTTACGTAATTGCCAAGGTAAACAAATGAAAAGCTAAGGAACACCAGAAGTCCCCCACAGTCTTACCCCATTTGTTGGGCAGTTCTTTATACAGTCGCCAGGTTTTCCGCAACGAAAGCAAGCAGATGATGGTGGAGGTGGACCCCAGGGTTTCTTCATGAAACTAAAAGGGTTTGGGGCAAAGAAGAAAAAGGTATGCACGTGTCTCTCTCGTTAAAACAAACTTCTCTACAATCTTTCCATAATCTTCAAAGAACAGATTTGACATTATCAACACTTACTTGATTGGATCATATTCCTGGCAAGTCTGTAGCATCATAGCTTTTATTTTATCTTCTTCGGAAGCATTGGCTTCAGCCAGATTGGCACTCTGTTTAACAGGTAATTATTTGACACATACATTAGAAACACATTTAAGCCCACACTGCCAAAGAGAACACCACTCACCCAACCCTGTAAAGAGCAGCACAACGCCAGCTGAGGTTGCATGAAAACAGCTGCTTATATGAAACAGAGTTGTCCAAAAGATGTTCTGGGGAGTCCTTACATCATCACAGGATGTTTATGTGCCTGTTAACCTACTTGAAAAGAGCATTCCTGGGCACTCAAAACCTTAGGCTCTTCATGTTCCCCCCCACTAACTTCTTCATAGGAAGCAAGTTAACTACAATAAGCAAAACCTGCAGTTTTTTTCCAGTTGACCGTGTCCTTTTAACATACAAATTGTAATATAAATGTTATGCAGAACTGGATCTTCAAATTATTGAAGCCAGCTGATTTTTTTAAAGTAGTATTTGTTCAAATGTTTTTATTACACACTAGTACAGATACAAGCAGGGTCTAAGGGAGTGACTGTAAATGATTTGGACCCTCAAGCACCTATCATTCAGATCAACCACTCATGGTTTTGGTTTTAGATGCATTCATTCACAAAAGCAACCAACTTGTTTCAGCATTTTGTTAAAGGGCTGTTTCATATACACAGCTTTTTCTCAACTGTAACATAATCCAGATCGACATCTATGAAATCATTTCCATTAACATTTACAGAAGACTTTACAGATACTTGACTAATTTGTTTGAACCCAAGCCGTTTACAAAACACATCCAAAACCCACAAGACATTACTAGGAATAGACCAAAATTCAAGATGGCATTTAATGCATAATAAAACAGAAAACTTTTTACAACACATTGCCTCCATGCTAAGCCAGTCTGCACTGAGGAGGTTAGAGTAAGGAACCATCTGGAGCTGCTTTATCTTATGTTCCTCTATTTTTCTGAAATACTTACATTTTCTCAAAAGCTTAAATGTGTACACCACTTGGACAGTTTTTCACATTTTAGAGTAAAACTTCACCTGAGTTTACAGAACCAAGGACATGTTTAGGGACAGCGCTAACAGAGACCAATTTCTCCTGGTGGCTACCTTCCAAACTATTTTTTTTTTCTTACCAAATGTCCACAATTTAATTTCTGCAGTGAGAGAGGGAAGAAGTTACCAGTGGGAAGAGATTTTTCTTTCTGGGAAAGGAACTCCAGCCTTTATTTTCAGAAGAAAGAACTAGCTCCTCTGCATTAGGCCCTGCCTTCTCTAATCTTTGTAACTTTAAAGACTAGTAATTTAATAGGCTAGCACTACGCCTTTTCACAAAGTGCAATCCCTAGTGCTTTCCCAGACAAAGTTACATGTTGTTGAGCAAAAAATGCAAGCAGTTCCATAGCAAAACATGGCATTACAACAGTTTCAGAAGGTCACGTTTGCTAATATGCCACACATACGCATCAGTATTTTCCTGTAAACAATTAGGTGCATTTACACAATTTACACAGTCTGCGATCAAACAAATTAGATTGTGTTGTCCACTGTATATATACTACAGTGTATGAAATTGTGCAGCATTCAAAGCATGGATCTATAACTGTAGCGCCTAGAAATTCAAAAATAGCCATGCAGTTGTCCGTGTTCCAGAAACGCTTCTATTTTGGCTCTTGCAAACCCCCCTGAAATGTCCGTCACTTACAGCCAATTAAATTCTTCTGTGAAAATTGTGTTAGTTTCCAATGCAAAATGAACGAAAAGTATGAAAAACGGTAAACAGCTTCTGAAGTGCTTCTTCTTTGTGTCTTGAAGATGAGTAATACTGCAACATTACGTTGCGGCTGATAAGGTCCTCCCCCTTCTATCTTCCCAAACTGGCAACTACTCTTTACCAGGATAGTATCAAAATATACACACATTTTAAAGTTAAAAGAAATACTTTAAATTATTAAAAATTAAATTAAAGGTTTGTTCACATGACAACAGTTCTCCAGCTATAGATCACAGTATAAGATTTAAAAATACAAAGCAAACACTTTTTTTTAGGAATATATATGTACCTTAGTCAGCTGGGCCAGAGAAATAGATGCAGAAGAGTCATCAATCTGTTCACAAAAAATTAAACTCACATTCAAGTTCTACAATCGAAAACAGAGCAATAGTTAACCTCTACTGTAGTCTGACAGTCTGCACTATATCCTCCGAGTGTCACTGAAAGAGCCATTTCCAACCTAGTGTAGTTGGTATTTGTTCAAAACAAAGTCCAAACCTGTGACAGCTTAAGAGTGCCTATGTGGTTAAGGAGAAGAAGCTAAACTAACCAAACCCGCTGGAGATCAACTTATTGCTCCAGAATATCTCAGAGAGGGACCCTTGTCAAATGCTCACAGCTGCTTAAAAGTCGAAGGGGTAAGGAAGCTATCAATTTTCAGCTAAAAAGGATTTTTAAAAAATATTTATTTGAAAAGGAAGCATCACTACAGGAAACTTCTTTTCAGTGTGGTTTGTAAACTAATCAGCCAAGTATTTCCTTGTGTTACTTATTTCTGTTTTAGCAGCAGAACGACAGTGACTTCAAACCTGAAGAAAAACGCTGCCCCTTTTCCAAATGTAAATTCAAAGTGGCAGTATCCTAAAGAAAAGCTTAGCCTTTGGGAAATTAAAGCAGCATCCCGCCCTGAAGTCACCCAGATCCAAAAACGTACTGCAGGCGGAGGTTAAGAAAAATGACAGGGATTTTACCCTTTACAAATGCACCAGGCTCTAACCTTGTGCCAAAATTTGTACACTGGGTTTTACGTATTTTCATTTGCAGACAAACTATTAAACTAAACTGCTTCATCTGATAAAGCGGAAAGGTCAAATGTAGAACTTTAGAATACCACTTTGTGTAGCAACGATATTTAAATTCACAGCAATCTATTAAAGACAGTTATGCACTCAGTTATGCACTCAAACAATATCGCTTCAATTATACAGTTTCAGGAACAAATACCCAAGTCTTTAAGGACATGAAAAGGAAGCATTTAGCTGCACAGAACTGTCCTCAAAACGTGTGGGACATGTTGGTTTTGGTATTTGTTTGAACCCCCAAGTCAAAAGTAAGAAACAGTACCATGTTTAACAATAATGGTTTCTCAGTGGTTTTTGATAACATTTTCAAAAACCATGTTCAGTTGTGCAAACCTTGAACCTACGTGATCTAAAAACGATTGTACATTATCTGTACAACACAAAGTCGTTCAGGAAATAGTCTAGCATATCCAGTATGAAATACAATGCATTACTAGGCACAAACACCAATATTCACATTAGATAGAACTGTGCAAATGATGGCATTACTCCGTTTCTACTAGGCTGAATCAAATACATTGTATTTACAACATATACTATGTTTTACTGGAAAATCTATTAAGTTAATGTTTGGAAAATTAATCCAAGACTACCTTAAGTGCAGCGTGCAGCAAAAAGTGTGAGATTGTGTTTTTACATACTGCTTTTGATGTTCCACTTACTGGCTCAGTTTGACTTCTAGAAGAAGAAATAAAGGTGATCAGAACTTCAAATACAGCACTTGTACCAAAAACATAAAGCACTGAAAACAGATTATAAAACCTGAACATCAAAACTTTATGTTCTGATAGTCGAGTGAATCTGGAAATTTACTCATATACATAAACCGTTGTCTCTTGGTACATTCAGTGCAACTAAAAAAACCCCCCAGAATCCCATTTCTACTTTGTCACAAATTACTCTAAGGCTTACAGATATAGAACACGACCGTGCAAGGGGAAGTCCTCAGATAGTTTGTCTCTGCTACATAAGTATCAAAACCAGGAAGTCTGTACTACAGTTTTGTGTTCATAAATAATCAACCATCAAAATACGAAGGTAACTTTAGCCAATCTGTGTATCGCTAGTATTACAAATAGGTACCAGATGGAGTCCTTTAGTTTCTAAGAAAGAACAGTGATAGTCTAGACACTTCCAAGTGCACCTTTACTTAAGTGAAAAAAATCAGTCATCTGACAAATGACAACAATGTCAGCAGCATCGTCTTTAGAACAGTGTTTCTCTGTGGAAGCCCAAGCACTGTGTTCAGATATCTTAGCCATGAAAGTGCCAAAACACTAAACGTGTTACATATGCTATATGGACTAAAAACAGTAGTAGAAATGTCACCTGAAAGCAGGTCCTAGGCCTTTGTGCGATTTAGGAGACCTGTGACAAAAAAAAAAGGTCTTGGTTGCCAGAATTTGCTTCAAGATAATCTTGAAAATGCTACGATATTTTAGGAAATATTTATTAAATTTGAAAACTTGCTGAGATTCCACATACTCATTGATCTGTATCTGCACGCTACTCATCATGAATCAGCCATGCAACCATTGATGTCGTTAACAAACAATTCACACATCATCCAAAGTGTCCCATGAGCAGAGGCAATTCAAAGGCTGCTGTGCAACTGGTGTACAAATAGAAAGGCGCACGCTCCCTGCCACTGCTAGAACACCACCAGGCTCGCAACGACAGCCACGTACCTCCTGAAGTTGAGGAAGGACAAGGACATCCTTTAGATTACCACAGCATGGATTCTTCATACATTTACCTTCAAGAGCGTACTAAAAGGAGAGTAACGCATTTTTGAAGGCCTCTCCACCATTACAGCATACATTCATCATTCCCAAACATCCACCACTCTACCAGTTGTTTCTGCAATGTTCACAGCTGAAAGACTAGAAAGCTAATCTGCCTGGTTAATTTTCAGCGCTAGAACAGCGGTGCCGTTCCTTCCTTATCCCCTTATACATACAGGTATGTATCTGACCTTTGATGCTAGCCGCATCTATCCTCTCATTTTAGGGCAGCATTACAATACCAGGAGAGGGTGCCCGAAACAGAGGATGCACTGACAAGACAGCACTAAGCAGACGTGTTTAAATTAACCCCCAAAACAAGGCCATGTTTATAAGCACAGTGCTGCGGTGTCCAGAATTACTAGAGGGTGCCTGAAAACACTGCAACAACTACTGCAGGAATACGCCCAAAGTTGAGATGCAGAGCCACATAAATTCAGGGGTTTTTGCTTGCAGATGCCTCGTGGGTACCGGGAGGCTGCTGTACTCTTTGTTCGAGACACAGTGTAACTCATCCGTCTACTTGATTTATTGAGAACCAACATTAGAAAGACATGGCAAAACCACAAGCTAATAATATCTACTAATTGTGGTGGAGAGACCTATCTTTAAGGCGGCTGGAAAACATGACCGTTCAAACAATGCTAATGTAGCTGATATAGAACTGGACTGTATGAATACATAAATGACAGCAGTAATCCTCTAGTCAGCACTGCATTGGAATAGCTGTAATTTTAATCAATACACCTGATTCTCTGTCCTCCGTAAATCTTAGGAATACAGAACCAAAACCCGGAGCACAGATACCAGCTTAGGGTAAAAACAGACGTAGCAAGATAACTAGTAACATTTGGTAATGTGCTAAACTGCTTACTGAGTTTCAAGTTTGGAAAGGATTAACTATTCCTTCATCGTACTTGCACAAAAGGCAATACACTTTAGGATACTGTTCTTTTTCTCTTGCCTGAAACGGACATTGTCTTGAGGAAACGCATAGGAATCGCTTACGAATGGAACTTCTTGTTTGCATCGTTCGCCAACTGGTAAACCTTGGTCTTTCCTCTATAGCTAGTATGCAAAAACCCCAGATTTGGGGCGTAAGAATACCTGCCATATCCCCCCCAAATGCCAGAAATAGTCAAACACTGAGAATCAGGCTCTTCTGAGACGGGAACAAAGTATGCGTTTACGCTACAATGCGTATCTGTCTTTACTATAAAAGCCATAAAAGCAAACACATATAATAAGGAATCTCTGCACGTCGAGGAAACAGGATCTACAACTTGGGTCTCAGAACAATCAACCCCAAGAACAAACCCAACAGAATAATCTTAAAAGTTACCATGGTTGGAGTTCGAACCCCATGTCCCAGCAGGCCTAAAAATGTAAGTCCACTTTCGGACAGACACATTAAAATCTACCCCATGCCAACAAAAATTAACAGGAGCTTTAACAAGAAAGAACGCCTCTGTAAACTAATATCCATAAAAAAAGTTAACACACTGAAACCCCTAACAAAGAATACAATGCTTTATGGATACTTACATAACATCGGTTTTGCCGGTAGCTTTAACTCCTCCGACAGGGATTCTTCTAACAATTACCGATGAGTTCTTAGGAATCAGGGCATTCTCATCTGTGTATTCTGAAAACAACGTAAATACAGAGAAAAACATCAGTCCATTCGTAAGAATGCATGCTCATATGTAATTACGTAGCACTTCGCAGAATCCCTTTACAGATACAAAAGCAAAATTTTATATGTAACATCACGCTTTCATCGTCTCAACACACTAACAGTATATTTCAAGAAATCTTGGGGTTTGAGAATCAAACACAAGCAGCAAAATCTTTTTCCTTTTTTTAAAACAGTTTGAATGCCAACAGCAAAATGGCCTCAAAGGTCACTAAAGGAGAGTCTGCTAATGCACGAGGTTCTTTCCTGACCTAGCTTAAAGTTGCTTTTGCTTCCGTTAGGCTACAAAACCCATAGATCTTTGGAGAAAAACAAACCACAGCAAAGTCTCACCTGCCTAAACCAGATTCTAAAGTCTGACTAGCTTGCCCTGCAACCAAACAGGCACTTAGCTAAAGCACGAGAACTCTGCGCCATTGCTTTCATAGCTGTTAACTAAAAACCAGTCACCTGTGCTGGCAGTGCTCAAGCCTGACAGAACACAGAAGAGAGCCTGCCGCCTCTGCCTGTTTCTTGGAGCTTAATCCATCAACAACCACACTTCTCAGCTGCTCAGGGCTTTACGTTTAAATGGAAACAGAACTGGCAGTGCTAGAATTTGGATCACAGACATTTTGGGGTTTTTTTGAGCTTGCTTTCACAAGTAGGGCAGAATTGGCTCAAACTCAAGTGGTATCTCCCCTCTTAAGCTAATCATCTAGTTTGAATTAACCAAAGGGACGTGAATTCGTTCGATCGATTCCCTTTTTGCAGAGCAGAGAGGCCCAAACGAAATTACTTAGGAAGACAGCCTTGAAAAGCCTTTCAGGAACAGCGTGTGCCTGAAGCTCTCCATGCTTTGCCTTGGCTTACACCCTGTTAGTCTTCTGAAGAGGAGGAAAGCCTTCTGACCTTTTACATAAGGCCCAAACAAAAAAAACCAACTACCTGAGACACTTGGACTGAGTAAGCTTAAAATGCAAAGATCTCTCCATGAGAATGCTTTTTCTATTGTACTTACACAAGCTGGATAGGACTGAATATTTTAAAGCACTATCAGCAGGCATCCCCTGTAATCTGCCTACAGTTTTAAATATTCAAAGCCCTTACCTTTGCAGAGCGAATCAGAACAATGGTCTGAAAACCAAAGATACTGTATACCTCGTCAAGCCCTGTCAGGTGGCATCCCTAAGACCCCTAACGTTGTGCTGTTAAGGCTCTTCACAGACACTCTCCTGAAAATAGTTTAAGTATCTGTAGACAAACAGCAAGCTTTAGGTCCAACCACTTTAAAGGCCAGGGCTGAAGTTACAGTTACCGCAGTGTACATACTACTCTCTTTAAGTTTTAACACATGAAACAGGAAGAGGAAAAAAAACACTAGTACACATTTTAAAGAAAAGCCTGTTGTAAGAGTGTCACAGAACCACAGGGGGAAAAAAAAAAAAAGAAATGTAATGTTTAAGGAATGAAAACACTTTACAAGTCTTTTGATTTCTGAAAAGTCACATCCCAAAGTCTTTAATCACATTCAAACTTATCGAGATGGCAGATTACCAAACTGAAATCTCCTACTAAGTAATACGAAACCATTATCATCTCTAAGAATCAAGCACCATTTGTTAGATTTAAAAGAATTTATGATGTCTCTAAGAACATTTCTTACGTATATCCACCATAAACGTTCTGCCATAAAACTTCAGTACTGCCCTGATACGGTTAACATGTAGTACAGGAAAAAAAACCACCGTTAGAAACGAATGATGAAATGATGCTCAATAGCATCTGAATGACCATGTCTTTGGTGTGGAAAAGAAGTTATATTAACAAGAAATTCCAAAGTATAATTTAGATACGGAGAACACTCATGCGCAAGATGGCTTTCAAGGGTCTGCACAGATTTTAACTCACAGATACGCTCCTGATCCAAAATGTTGCTAGTGGGCAGTTTCTGCAACAGCCGCAAAACCCATTTTCCAATGCAGTGGAGTAAAACAAGTTGAAGTCAAAATTAAGTCACGAAATTCACCAAATCCAGGTGGTTTCTTTTCTTCAAATTAGCCATCTCTTTTATTTCTATCACTTTCAGCTTTCTCCACCACATTTCAAAGAAATCTGGCAAGTTGGTTATTACAAGATATGCTCCCACATTTCCTTCTCATTTTACCTAGAAGAATTCCAGGAAACCAAAGCTTTTGTAAGCGCCGTATGTCACACATCAACCACGTACTCTTCTACGCCTAGCTCCATGTCTACAACACAGATCTGAAGGTAGTTGTCAGAACAGCAACTACAAAAGAACAGCTCTGTGAGGCCCCCAACACAAGTCACAGCTACTGATGGTGGCCGAATCGCATTATGGCTTCCCACCCCACTTAATGCCCAGCGCCGCTTGCCCTCCCGGTCCTGCCGCATGCTGGCGGCATGGGCCCCAGCCTGACTCACGCTACGTGGGGATGACCCACAAAGAGCAGAGCGCGGCTCCCACAGGCCACGGCCGACGCAGGGTGGTCTGCGACGCCGCCAGCCGGGCGGTGCCCGAGGCCCCGCGCCCGCCGCCCCCGCGCACCTTCTTTGGTCTGGGCGTTGGTGATCTGCAGGTCGCAGCTGGCCGCCTTCAGCTCCTCGCGGCCCATGATCTGGTGCTTGAGGTCACACAGGGAGATGTGGAGGCCGTTGAAGGTGACCATGTCATGGTTCAGCTTGGAGGCGAACTTGTAGTGGACGCACGACGTGGTTGGGGCCAGGAGGTGCCTGCTCCGTGATGGCGTCTACCGCGGCAGACAGCGTCGCGGCCGCTGTGCCAGGTGAGGGCCCGCGGCGGTTCCTCCTCCACCGAGGAGGCCAGGGCAAGCAGCGCGGGCTGAGCTCGAGCGGGCCGGCGGCGCTCAGAGGCTGCGGCGCTCCGCCATGGCCTTCCTGGCCGACAACCGCACGGGCCGCTGCGAGCGTGTCACTGTGCACACGCAACGGCACACTGCACCCACCCCCCGCGCCTCACGTGACCCAGCGCATTATGACAAAAGGCCCGCGTCACGTGGGCGTGGCGGCCCCGCGCTCTTCATCCTAACACCAAGCGCCCCCGAGGGGAGGGGGGGCCCGTCAGCCCCGGGCCTGTCACCACCCCGGGCCGCTGGTCTCCCTGCTGTCCCCTGGCCTGTCACCACCCGGTGTCCTGCCACCCCCCAGGCCTGTCACTGCCTGGTGTCCCTCCTGTCACCCCCCAGGCCTGTCCCTGCCCAGTGTCCCTCCTGTCACCCCCCTAGGCTGTCACCACCTGATGTCCCTCCTGTCACCCCCCAGGCCTGTCACTGCCCGGTGTCCCTCCTGTCACCGCCCGGGCCCATCACCGCCTGGTGTCCTGTCACCCCCCAGGCTGTCACCACCTGGTGTCCCTCCTGTCACCCCCCAGGCGATCACCACCTGGTGTCCCCTCCTGTCAGCAGCCAGCCAGGGCAAGACAGCCTGGGGCAGATGCAGCGGGCTTGGCCGTGTGGCGCTCGGCTGCCCGCGGTGCAGGGCCGGCAAAGGGAGGGGACATCTCAGGGTGCTTGAGTGTATCTTGTGGCATTCATGGAAAGTTCAGTCAAAGAAGCCAATGACCATTTATGTTTATGGCCACAGACCAGTCCCCTGCCCCCATTTTTTAACTCCTCCCTCTCTGCCTTTAGCCCATCACTATTTTTTGCTTTCTCTTTCTCTGTCTCTCTCCCTGTCTGTAGTTTCTAATTCCTCCCTGTCTGTCCTATAGCCTGCTGCTATTTTTTCCTTTCTCTCCATCTCTTTCTCCTGCTCCCTCTCCTTCTCTTTTTTCTATCGCCGTGTCCTGCTTCCTGGCCTTATCTTAATGTTAGGGTTAGGGGCTAGGGTTAGGGTTAGGCTTAGGGTATCGTTAGGGTTAGGGTTAGGGTCGGGGTTAGGATTATGGTTCGGGTTTAGGGTTAGGGATAGGCTTAGGGTTTCGTTTTAGGGTTAGGCTTAGGGCTTAGGGCTTAGAAGTAAAACTGTCCCAAGCACTTACGCCTCCATCAAGGACCACGTGCCCTGAGGCTTGTGATGACTGTTGGATGGCTTTCCCGCCCCCCGATGGAAACACCTCTCAGTTCTCTGTGCTCACACCAGGGAAGGAAAGGCAATACACCCCCATATCTAAAGGCATGGCACTCCAAGCAAAGGTAACGTTTCGTTTCTTTAGATGAACTGCCTGGCCAGTTACAACACCTGCTTATACTGACTTCATCCACCCTTACCCGCAAAACATTGTGACAGGCTGAGTCAGCGTGGAGAGTCAGGTGAACTTTGACGCACACACTGCTACCATAGGACTGGATTTTTAACCTATTTACATTTATCCGTCGCTTTGAAGCTGCCCAAGGGTCAGCATGCCCTTGCTACTGGAGGTTCTTGCTCTGTGCAGGCACTAAGGAAGACATTTCTGGTGACAGATTATTTCTAACGGGTAAAGCACAGCAGAACACACTGTTCATGAGCTGCTGAGAATCGTCCCCCAGGCATAGCAGGAACAACGGCAAAGCTTGTATATTTAAGATGCATTTGAGTTACCTTACCATTAAAATACACCACCACCAGACAGTGCTCTAGACGGAAGGCTGACATCAGTGTACAAGGACAGTCCCTTCTGGACATCTCGCTCCTGGCTAGAAATCCTAGAGACTTCCTTTAAGGACAGAAATCCAAAGAGCTACAATAAGCCTTTGAAATTCAGCACAGCAAACAAAAAGCAAACAAACAAAAAATGACAGGAAACCCCTGAGGCACTGATGAGGAACACAAGGTCTCCCCTTGAGTCCACTACCCCTCACAAGACTTACTCAAAATTACTCAGTTGCTTACTCAAAAGCAATAACCAACAAGCCATGTACCCTTGGGGAAGCCCTTGTCCTTCTGTGCCGCTGGTGGCATCCCACCATTTCTTTGGGAGTCCACACAAATTCAGAAGTACACTTAGTCCTCCGGCAGTCATTACCTATGGACCCGAACTCCTCCCACACCCCAGAAGTGGCTGTCGGTCGTCTGGCAGTCATTCTCCACAAACTGCAAGCCCTCCATACCTAACCACCTACCTAGTGACTCAGTGGAAATGAGCTGGACCACAACAGAAGTGACACTGCCCGGCCCGGTCACACAGATTAGACCACAAACGGTGGTTACAAGACAGAAAATGCAACACAAACCACAAGGACGGCAAAAAAACAAGCAGAAGACACATCACACAAAAACCAAAGACCCCTATCCAAACCCTAAAAACGCAAACAAGCTACAAAAGGACTTTCCAAAAAAAAGACCACACAGAACACAACATAAGGCAAAACCAACCTAACCCCAGGAACCCAGCGCTTGCAAACCCAGATCCTGACCATAACAATAACATGCTTTAATCCTAAGTCGCGTAAACTCCCATAACCCTCAAACCCCATAACCCTAGCACGCTGGAACCCTAGCGCCCCATATCCCTAGCACATTGTAGCCCCAAGATATCAAAACATTGAACACAAACTCCCTGGAGGTCTCTCTCTTCAGGTGGCCCCAGATCTCAGACACCACAACTCTGAAGTGGGGGTGCCCACCGTGCCCAAGTGGAAGATCCACCAGGACAGCACCAGCATCCATCTTCACATCATCCGTCACGCCCTGAAAAAGTGCCCAGGCTGGACACTCCTGGGGAGAAAGGCGGAGGCACTCGGAGACTTTGAACTGGCCAGCCATGGCCACAGGGCTTCAGCTCATCATGTCTGTGTCAGAGCCACCAGGCAGGTGACCCCATCCCCCCTGCGAAGACCCCTTGGGGTAGCCGTACCCAGCACCAGCTGGCTGGATACGGCCTTTGCTCTATGGGGAGGTGCTCCCTGGGAGCAGGGTCTCTCACGGGGGAACTCACAGCTCACCTGGGCTGCTCTGCGGCCACCGGACGCCTTTGCTGTCAGGTGGCTCTCAGCACCTCTCTGCCAACGGCTGTCACCTCCCTGCGGGACGCTCTCCAGCGCACGGTCCGTCTCCACTGGGTCTCCCTGGGGACAAAGATCGGAAGGGAGGGATGGGGTTTGCTCTGTCCCCGTTCCCAGGGTGCTTCAGGAGAGACCTGCCACCCCCAAATGAGCTGTCTGACGTGGACACCACAGACGAGCTGCAGACGGGGGTCAGCACGGTGGCGGGGAGTGGGCAAGATGTCCTGCGGAGCCCCCGGCGCTGGCGGAAAGCAGAGCTGGAGACAACGGGGAGAAGCCCCAGGCAGCCGGCAGCTGGCGGTGGGGCCTGGCAGGGAGCAGCGCCCGCAGAAATGCCCGGCTCCTGGAGCCTCGGCCCCAGGGCTGCAGCCTCGGCACCTCCTGGGGCTTCGCTGGGAAAAACCAGGCAGGGGTGACCCTGACAGCCCGCACACGTACCTGGCCCCGGGATCTGGCAGCCTGTCCCTGTGCCCATCACTGCCACGGGATCCAGGAAGCAGCGCCCCAGCCCTGGCGTGGCCCTGAGCCGTCTCTCAGGCCAGGCAGCAGGAAGCCGCGCCCCATGGCATGCTGGGAGCTGTAGGCCCGGGGCACGGGCTGCCGGGCAGCCATGTTGGTTCCCGGGGCATGCCGGGAGCTGTAGGCCTGGGGCACGGGGCTGCTGGGCAGCCATGTTGGTCTTGGGAGGTGCGGGCTCTGCTCCAGCTGCGGCCCAGCTGAGGTGAGGACAGGCACGCAGGTGGAGCTACCGAAGAGGAAGGGAGGAGAGCACAGACGGACAGAGAAAGAAGTGCTTGAACTGTAACATTTGCCTGGCAGTGCAGAGAGCGGGAGCTGCGGTGAGTCCCAGCCCCTCGGGGCCGTGTCACCCCTCTTCTGCATCGCAGTCCCTCCCAGCCCCCCCCCCCCCATTTCCCTCTGTGTCATTTTTTTCACTTCCCCATACCTCTCTTCTTCTGTTGCTGTGTTCTGCTCCCCGTCCTCTCTTCTCCAAGTCCCTCTTTCCCTGTCGCTCTACCTGCCCCTGTCTTTTTCTTGCTGCCCCTCCCTCCTGCTCCCTGTCCCTCTTTTTGCCTTCCTCTGTCTCTGCCCTGCAGCACATTGCTGTTGTTTCTTCTCTGTCTCTTTGTCCTGGTCTGCATCCCGCTCTGTTTTTCACAGTCTCTCTGGCCTGTTCCCTGTCGTGATTTGTCTCTCTCTGCCTGTATGTCCCGCTCCCTGTCCTTGTCTTCCCTTCTCCCTCCTTCTGCTTCTCTCTCCCGCTGCCTCCCCCCACGCCCTGCTCACTGTCACTGCGGTTTTCCATGCTGTATCCCACTGTCCCTGTCCTTCTTCCTGTTCATCTCTCTTCTGTCTCTCTCTGCTGCTCCCTGACCCTTCCCCTCCCCGCTTCCTCCATCTCTCTGCAGGGCTTCTGAGACCTCTCTTTCTTTCCCCATCCCTCTGTGCTGCTCACTGTCCCTGTTTCTCTCTTTCTCTTCGTTGTTATTCTTGTCTGTCACTCTGTCCTTCTCCCTGCCCCTATTCCTTTTTCCTCCCTCTCCTTTCTTCTGCCCACCACAGGTTTTCTTGCGATCTCTATCCTGCCCCTAGCCCTTAGTTCTCTCTCTCTTCCTGCCTCCCTCTCCCTCTTTCTGCCTCTCTTCCTCTTTTCCTGCTGCTTCTTTCTCCATCTTTGTCCAGATCCCTGTCCTCTTTTTTCTCTTGCTGTCCTTCGGTCCTTTTTCTCTTTTCTCTCTTTCTCTCTGTCCCATTCCCTGCCCCACCCTTTCTCACTAAACCCCCCTGTCCAGCTGGCTGTGCCTTCTTTCCTCTCTCTCTCGCTCTCTAGTTCTCCTTTCTTCGTCTCTCTGTCCCACTGCCCATCACAGCTGGTTTTGTCCTCCAGTGGTGTCCTGCCCCCTCTTCCTTTTTTCTCTCGCTGTCATTCTGGCCTCTTCTTTTAAATTCCTCCATCTCGGTCCTGCACCCGTCACTGTTTTTTTCCTCTCCTGTCCCTTTGTCTTGCTCCCTGTTTCCCGTTCTTGTCTCTCCTTCTCTTTGTTCTGCCGCCCATCTCTGTTCCCCTTCTTGCTCCATCTCTCTGCCCTGCTCCCTGGCCCTCTAAGTCTCTCTCTGCTTCTCTCTCCCGCTCCCTGTCGCTCCCCCACCCTATTTTTCTGTCCTACTCCCTTTTCAGGTTCCCCCCGCCCTCACTTTGTCCTGCTCTCTGCCGCGGCTATTTCTCACTCCATCTCTGTCCTGCAGCCCAGTGCTGTTTTTTCCTTCCATCTCTCTGTCCTGCTGCCCAGTGCTGTTTTTTCCTTCCATCTCTCTGTCCTGCTGCCCAGCCCAGGCTCTTTTACCTCCTTCTGTGTCCTGCTCCCCGTCCCTTAGTTTTGCCTGTCTTTCCCTTTGTCCTGCCTCCCTGTGCCTTTCTTCTCTCTCTGTATCGCCCTGTCCTGCTCCCTGTCCTTGCCTTTCCCTGACAATCTGTGTCCTACTCCCTTTCCTTGTCTTTCCCTCTCTGCCCCCATCCTTCTTCCTACCTTTCTTTTTCTTCTCTCTCCCCCTCTGTTCCTGCAGCTTCTTCTTCTACCTCTGTCCTGCTCCCTGCCCCTTTTTTCCTCTCGCTGTCCCTCTGCCCTGCTTCCTGTCCCCATCGTTTCTTCTTTATTTCTCTGTCCCGCTGCCTGTCCCATCGTTTCTTGTTGTACTCCCCTGCCCCGTCCAGCTGGCTCTCCCTTTTATTTGTTCTCTCTTCCTCTTTTCTGCTTCTCGGTCCTCTTTTCCTCTTCCCCTGTCTCTGTCCTCCAGCCCGTTGCTGGCTTTTCCCCCCCTTCTTGGTCTCCATCAGGATCTGACCCTCTCTTTATTTCTCAGTCCCTTTGTCCTGCTCCCTGTCCTTCCTTCTCTTTCTCCATCTGGACGTCCTGCTCCCTGTCCCTGTCTTTCCCTAGCCCTGCCTTCCTTCTTCCTCTCCTTCCCCACGCCCGTCTCTGCCTCTCTGTCCTGCTCCTTGACCCTACTTTTTCTTCCTCCATCTCTCTGCAGGGCTCCTCATCCCTATTTCTCTTGATTTCTCCAGCTCTCTAGCCTTTTCCCCATACCTTTCTTTCTCTCTCAGCTCCTCTCTCTTTTCTCTCATCATATTTTTCTCTTTCTAGTCCACTGTCCTTCTCCCCGTCAACTGAAGCTGAGTGACCAGGTGTCCCTGGGCTCTGGTATTTCCTTAGCATTGCCCTAGGGAAGATCTGTGGTTTTAGGGCTAGGGATCATTTAGGAGCTGGTCTCCTTACGTAGGCAGCGGAGCTAGGCATAGTTAAAGCAGAGGTTGTTCTCAGCTGGTGCTCTGTGCGTCCTGTTGAAAGAGCAGGCTGTGGGCCTTATTTTGAAGGAAGGTTTCTTGTTCTGCGCTTATTGCTCCACGGGACGCTGCACAGAAGTGGTGGTGGGGTCTGGAGAGACAGATGGGACCTGCTGTGATTCCTAGTAAATGTGAACTTGAACGAGACCAGACTGACTGCGTATGGTTTTCTTCTCAGCTCCAATTCCAACCTACGTGCTCGGCGCTAATGAAAAAAGAGACCCTGAGCTGCAAATGAGCAGACAACGTCACTCACTTAGGTCACCGTGCAGTTGGTCTGTGATAAGGGATGTGTACTTCCATGACGGTGCTTTCGTGAATGTTCTCTGGTCTTGCCGCTTCAAAGCCCTCCCTTTTTCCAGAAATTTTAAGATGGCATTTCTTATTCTGGGGTTCAGGCTGGAGTTGGACTTAATGTTGAACAGCTGATATCATGGGCTCCGTAAAATGTGAGAGAGAACCCTGCTTTGTTGTTGTTGTTGTTGTTTTCTAACACGCCCTAAACTTTGCTAAGCAAAGGGAGGAGTGGTTGCAAGAGTCTGTTCTTTGAGAGTGACGTATTCCTGTAGCGTGCCTGTCTTTGTATGGTGAAGGTTTCCTACCTGCAGTATGATTTTGCTGAGCTGTGAGGCTGTATTGGCGTAGCAAAGGTAAGAAGTGGCGTCTTTAAAGGTCACGCAACTGTAGCAAAACTAGCGGGAGAAGCTAGTTCCTTCCCTGACAAAACTAGTAGCAAGTAAAAGCATTTGCAATTGGCTTTTTTATGCAATGTTCACACAGAGCTTTTGGTATTGATTGATTTTTGGGAAGCAAGACAGCAGTGAGGAAAGAAAACTGGGGCTTCTTCACCGTAGGCGGGGTTCAAGCCTTTGCGCTAGAAGAGGTCTTCACTAGAGTTTACAAAAAGAGAAGATGAGCTGTCTGTAAGGAAAGTTTCAGTAGAAGTAAGGCTAGATTTGCAGAATTTGGTCCTCCGTATCTGTTGCAAATAAGAGATGACTTGGCAGTGTTTACATCTGAAGTGCATGCCGGTGTGTTAATGCAGGCCGTCGAGGTCTTTTCAGGGGTACTTCTGGACTGCAGGTTGCGTGCGTGGGGGGCACCATGTCCCAGGATGAGCCAGTTTTAGCTCAGAGGATGTGACAGAATGGCAACCATCTTTGTGGTGGACCCCTGTCATGGTTTAACCCCAGTCGGCAACTAAGCACCACACAGCCGCTCACTCGCCCTCCCCCCAGCAATGGGATGGGGGAGAGAATCAGAAGAGCAAAAGCAAGAAAACTCACGGGTAGAGATAAGAAGAGTTTAATACTTGAAATAAAATAATAATAGCAATAATAGTAATACTAGTAACAGTAATAATAGTAACACCAATAATACCATAATATTACCAATAATAACACCAATAATAACAATAATAACAATAATAATAATAATAATAACAACAATAATAACACCAATAATAATAATAATAATAGTAATAATAACAATAATAACACCAATAAAAATAAAAATAAAAATAAAAATAATAATAATAATAATAAATAATAATAATTTGTAATTAAAACGAGAGAGAGAAAGAGAGGGAGAGAGGATCAAGAATAAGAACCCCAATCCTAACACTAACACCAAACCCTCACCCTAACTCGAACCCCTAACGCTACCCGTAAACCCTATGCATAACACTAAGACCTCACCCTTACCCTAAGCCTAACACCGAAACCTAACCCTAAACCTGAACCCCAACCCTAACCCGAACCCTAACCCAAATGCTAACCCTAACCGTAAACCTAACCCTAACTCTAACCCTAACCCTATCCCTAACCCTAAACCCGAACCATCCTAAACCCAACCGTAAAACTAATGCTAACCCTAAGCCTAACCCTAACCCTAAACATAACCCTAACCCTAACCCTAACCCTAACCCCTAACCATAACCCTAACCTTAACGCCTAACCCTAACGTTAACCCCTAACCCTAATGCTAACCCTAACCCCGAACTCTAGCCCTAATCCTGAACCCTAACGCTAACCCTGAACCCCAACCTAACCCTAACCCCTAAACCTAACCCTAATGCTACCCGTAAACCCTACGCATAACACTACGACCTCACCCTAATACTAACTCTAACCCCAATACCGAACCCTAACTCTAACCCTGAACCCCAATCCTAACCCTAAACCCTAACCCTAAACTTAACCCTAACACTAACCCTAAACCTAACCCTAATGCTACCCGGAAACCCTAAGCGTAACATTAAGACCTCACTCTAAACCTAACACTGGACCCTAACTCTAACCCTTAACTCCAGTCCTAAGCCTAACTCTAACCTTAACCCTAACCCTAACACTTAACCCTAAATTGAACACTTAACCCTAACCCTAACCCTAACCTAACCTTAAGCCTAACCTGAATCATAAAGCTCTAACCCTAATGTTAACCCTAACCCCGAACCCTAACCCTAATCCCAAACCCTAACCCTAACCCTGAACCCCAACCCTAACCTTAACGTAATGACCCTAACCCTAACTCTAACCCTAACCCTAATGCTACCCGTAAACCCTAACTGTAACACTAAGACCTCACCCTTATACTAACGCTAACCCCAATACCGAACCCTATCTCTAACCCTGAACCCAATCTTAAACCCTAACCCTAACCTTAACGCTAACACTAACCCTAAACCTAACCCTAACGCTACCTGTAAACCCTAAGCGTAACATTAAGACCTCACCCTAACCCTAACACTGAATCCTAACTCTAACCCTTAACTCTAATCCTAACCCTAAATCTAACCTTAACCCTAACCCTACCCCTAAACCTAACACTTAAACCTAACCCTAAGCCTAACACTTAACCCTAAACCGAACACTTAACCCTAACCGTAACCTAACCTTAAGCCTAACCTGAATCATAAAGCTAACCCTAGCCCTAACCCTAACCCTAAGGCGAAACCTCACCCTAAAACAAAATCCTAACGCTAACCCTAACCCCAAACCGTAACCCTAACCCTAACGTCAAACCGTAACACTAACACTTTGGCATAACCCTAACGTTAAACCTAAACGGAACCATAAAACTAACCCTCACATAACACCGAACCCCTAATTCTAACCGTAACCCTAATGCTAACTCAACCTCAAACCGTAATCTTAAGACATCACCACAACCCTACCCCTACCCCTACCCCTACCCCTAACCCTAAAACTAAACCCTAACCCTATCCCCTAACCCAAACCCTAACCCTAACGCTAAGCCTATCCCTAACTGTAACCCTACGCCCTAACCCTAACGCTAACCCTAACCCTAAAACGAAACCATAACCCTATCCCTAACACTAAACCTGAACCATAATCCTAACCCCAACGATAACCCTAGGCCTAACCCTAACCCCAACCATAACCCTAACCTTAACCCCAACCATAACCCTAACCTTAAGCCCTAATCCTAATTTTAAACCCTAACCCTGACGCTAATCCTAACCCCGACCCCTAACCGTAATCCCGAACCCTAACCCTAACCCTGAACCCCAACCTGAACCCTAATGACCCTAACCCTAACTCTAACCCTAACCCTAATGCTACCCCAAACCTAATACCGTAACCATAACACCTCACCCTAAACCTAATGCGAAACCTAATCCTAAAATTAAACCGCAACTCTAAACCTAAACCCTAACCCTAAAAATTAATGCTACCCCTAACCCAAACTGAAATCCTAACCCATAAGCGTAAACCCAATGTAACCCCTAACCATAACCCTAAGCCCTAACCCTAACCCTAACCCTAAAATGAATCCCTAACCTGATCCCTAACCCTAAACCCAAACCATAATCCTAACCCCAACCCTCTCCCTAACCCTAACGATAACCCTAAGCCTAACCCTAAACCTAACCCTAACCCTAACCCTAACCCCAACCCCTAACCATAACCCTAATGATAAGCCCTAACCCTAATGTTAACCCTAACCCTAAACCTAACCCTCACCGTAACACTGAGCCCTAACCCTAACCCTAACCCTAACCCTATCCCTAACCCTAACCCTAAACCCAAACCATAATCCTAACCCCAACCCTCTCCCTAACCCTAACGATAACCCTAAGCCTAACCCTAAACCTAACCCTAACCCTAACCCTAACCCTAACCCCAACCCCTAACCATAACCCTAATGATAAGCCCTAACCCTAATTCTAACCCTAACCCTAACCCATATCCCGAACTCTAACCCTAACCCTGAACCCCAGCTCGAACCCCAGCCCTAACTCTAACCCTAAACCCTAACCCTAAACCCTAACCCAAACCCTAACCCAAACCCTAAAACTAACCCTAACCCTAACCGTAACCCCAAGCCCTAACCCTAACCCTAAACCTAACCCTAAAATGAAACCCTAACCCGATCCCTAACCCTAAACCCAAACCATAATCCTAACCCCAACCCTATCCCTAACCCTAACGATAACCCTAAGCCTAACCCTAAACCTAACCCTAACCCTAACCTTAAACCTAACCCCTGCCCCTAACCATAACCCTAATGATAAGCCCTAACCCTAATGTTAACCCTAACCCTAAACCTAACCCTCACCGTAACACTGAGCCCTAACCCTAACCCTAACCCTAAACTTAATCACAAACACTATAACTGATGTAAATGAGCAATATCAGGGCAGCAAGTCAGGTTCTTTAAATCCTTGCTTTCTCTCTTCCCTTCTCTCTTCTTGCTTTCTCTCTTCCGTTCGAGGAGAGTTCCGTTCGAGGAAGCTTTAGCTAGTTTTATTATATTGTCTGTCTTAGGAGGAACAGCCACTTCTACTTTCCGCTTTGTCTTGTCAATTTTTGCTTTTGGCTTATCCTTCTCTTTTTTCTCCTTTTCAGACATCGGTTTGAAAGCAATAGAATCTGCTTCCATAGGCTCATCTCTCACAGGGGTGGCATCATCTCTGCTTGGGCCATGAACAGGGAGTCCATTTTAACGTCTTCTGCTGGAACTGGCTCTCTTGGTTTTCTCGCACCTGCTAACAACTCAGTATTGGGAAATCCTTCATCCTCATCCCTTTTTCTTCTCTTTTTATGCTTATTTCCTTGGCCATCTCCTAGTGGATTTTTCACCTCCTTCTCTTTTGATTTTGTAGGATCCTTGATGCCATGGCTCTCTCTTTCAGAAGGTTTTTCAGGGTAATTTCCAGCTAGATTGTGATTTTGGTGGCTCTGCCAAGCAGGATAATCCTCCCTACGTCCCCGAGCATATGGTGAATTCTCTTGTCTGGTCCCAGGTGGACCAAACCTACCTGGAGAAAAGTTCTCTCTGTTTACTGGAGGGTGAGGTTGAGCGCCAACAGCATAGCCCTTGTAAAACTTTCCATGCCATTCTCTGTAGTTCCTTTCCCATTCCCGGTACCTTGCCTTTTCAAATGGATCTCTAAAGTCAAGAGATCTGCCATAGTAAGCTTTCAGATCATATGGTGGAACTTCTCTGTATCTGTTAAAATACTCCCTTCCTCCTTCCCCTTGAGGTATAGTCTGTTTAGTGGGAGACTGGCCTCTAAATACTGGAGACCTTGACCGTGAATGGCATCTTCTGTATGGGGGTGACCTTGACCTTGAACGCTGATAACCGTGTGACCTTGACCTAGAACGATAGTTACGCCTCTTCCCTTTGCCTCTTCTTGGATACGGCAGCAATCGCGAGTAGGAACGAGAATGGGAAGGACTAAATGAGCGAGAGTAGGAGCGAGTGCGGGAAGAACCTGATCTTGATGTGGAGCAGGTAGACGAACTTGTAGAGTAAGGTGAAGCACTATAAGGAGACTTGGACCTGGAAAAAACCACAACACACAGAAAAAGAAATGAAGTTAATTCAAAACAGTCATTCTCCCCAATTTTTTTCCTCCCAAATTTGGTTTGGGTTTTTTCTCCTCTCCATACGCTTATGTCAAAGCTTCTTTCAGCTGCTGACATAATGCTACTGCAAATTGAGGAATTTGATAACATTTTTCAATTCCATTTGTCTTGTTTTAGTTATGCATGCTTACTATCTGCAACGAAAAATTCTATTGGAAAAAACACTGTCATTTTTCCTTATGTCAGATGCACTTTAGTGTAACTGCAGTCCGATATGCTGTTGAAATACAAACGTGAAAAACAAGGCAACTTCATTGAGCCAAATACTTCCTCCTCTTTAAGTCTCCGTTGTTCTCTGTAAAACTCCTCCCTAGATAAGGGAGGCCAATGGCATCCTGCCAACTTAAGCATTTTTCTCCCTGCTTTCTGTTCTTTAGAGACTACGCTCATTTCCTGATCCTCATACTTGCCTTCCACATCCTCACCCCCAACAGTTCATTCAGTCTTCTCTCCTTATACTCAGCTTTGCACCTGTGGATGGAGGCTGCCCACACTTGAAAGAGACTCCCATCTCCCGTGGGCCAAGTGCCCACTGCTCCTCTGCCACTCCTTGATACACTTAATACATCACACTTCTGATCTTCCAAGTACTGCACAGATATTAACTAATCTTCTCTGGAACTTCTTTTAACTTCTTCCACATCCGCTTCCTATGTTGTTGCCTCATCATGAGGTATTTGGCCTGGTCCTGTCCCTGAATTGTTGTTTTCTTGCTGACTGAATTGGAGATATCAGACAACCTGTGGGATGGATCCTCGTTTTTCTTTTGATTTACCTTTAAGATTTTATAAACACAATGCACTCTTACAATCTGTCTATAACAAACATATAGCGAAAGGAAGGACTAGCTTGACGCTGCAGTAATAGGTAAAACAGAGTCCTCTCTCTCCAACTGAGAGAAAGCGTCTTGGCTATGTGAGATGACTAAATTGAAGAAATTCAAAATTGTCATAAAAGAACAGTGTTGACTTTTCCAACCATTTGCTCATGCAGTATCAACTAAGTTGTTAAAAAAAGAATGTTGGAGGCTGATTCCTATTGGGAAATCAATTTCTTCAGCCCTATTCAGCCAGTAATGGAAAAGGTGGCTTTCCATCTGATCCTTTAATTATCTTTAATTTTTATAGGCAATTATGGTTTCCTCAAAAAGCGTTCATTTCTCAGAGTCCTGTTTTCAGTCATGTACCGGAGTTTTATTTTAAATAACCTTAGTGGAAGCACAGATGCCCTTTGTAAAAGCCAATTCAGATGAAGCCATTTAAAAATTAATTACCACTTGGATTCTCCACAACTATCTGTGCATACTTGCTTCATTATAAATCAGCTGTTGTATAAGTTATGCGTTATACAGCCTCTTTTAACAGGTGACAAGGAGTCATCTATTGAATTTCTGTAGAATACTTACACTTCCCAGCCTGGTCTGCCACCTGCTGAGTGAACTGGACTGGCTCTCATTGGATGACCTTTTGGAGTGGGGAGAGGAAAAAGAAAGAAATCCCATTCAGTTCCTCTGAAGGTAATTTTTTTAAAGAAATTCTGAAGTTACAGTTACTTACCAGTGTCGTGGTTTAACCTGGCAGGCAGCCAAATACCACGCAGCCGCTCACTCACTCCCCCCGCCCCCCCAGTGGGACGGGGAGAGAATCGGAAGGGTAAGAGTGAGAAACACTCGTGGGTTGAGATAAAGACAGTTTAATAGAACAGAAAAGGGAGAATAATGATAATAAATAATGATAGAATATACAAAATGAGTGATGCACAATGCAATTGCTCACCACCCGCGCTGACCGATAACCAAGTAGCGATCGGTACTTCCTGGATCACGCCTACCGTTCATATACTGAGCATGACGTCACATGGCATGGAATACCCCATTGGCCAGCTGGGCTGGCTGTCCTGATTATGTTCCCTCCCATCTTGTGTACCTAGCTCAGTCAGTAGGCACGGGAACTGTCCTTGGACTAGGAGGGCACTTAGCAACAACTGAAAACATCAGTGCGTTATCAACATTCTCCTCATACTAAATCCAAAACACAGCACTAGGAAGAAATTTAACCCTATCCCTGCCGAAACTAGGACACCAGTTGTGGGTATTGCTTGTCCTTGGGGGCCCAGAAGACTTGGTAATGCTGGTTGTCTTTGTACGGGAACCTGATAGACATCTCAAAAAACCATTAGTAGGCTTGAGTTCTGAAGGTTTTAACCAACTCTCCCGTGGAGAAGAATGTGGATTAAATGCCTAACTATCCGTTTGTTGCAGACCACAGTAAGTCACCAGAGTTGCCTATATCATTTTCTATGAGAGAAATGAATCCCACCTCTCCTTTGCCAGAGGGTAAATGTAAATTGCAGGCTCAGGGTAAAGTTCGTCTCCGAGTAATTACATTTTATAAATGGAAGAAGTCTATTTCCTACAAAACGAGATCCATGACAGAAACAGAAGTGCTACCAAGTGCATTTTAAAACAGCCACTCCTGTCAGCACACAGCAGTATTTTCTTAGTTTATAGCAACAGGAAAACTTCAGTCTGTTTCACACATGGGATTTGATAAAAGTCAGAGGGGGCGGAAATCTCAGTCCAACAGCTACTTGTTAAATTTTGCAAGAAGCCTTTGAAACATAAACCAAAAGCAAAACGAGCTTTCAGAGAGAACGACTCCACTGCAAACACTACTGAAATGTTTTGCAGAAATACAGATTCTTAGCATACCACACGTTTGACCAACTTCCAGGGGCACGAACAGCAGGACCACCCTATTTTAATATTCAAAAGTATCACAGATTCTATGGTTAAGCACAATGACAGTGCTTCCTGCCCCGTAATTACAGATGCTGGCCAACTTGGTTGCACAGCCACTCAGACATGCACGCGTGGTTTCTCTCGCTCACTTTTTGGCCAGTCCAATTAATTCCATACTTACGCATTAATAGTTGGTATTGCGTATTTTCCAGTGTTTGTCAGCATAGCACCCTTTGTATTGGGGTCTTTCACCTCCATCATGAAACTCCTTGGAATTCCTGTGCTCTTTAATTCTGGGAACAGGCTCAACATTTTTGTCCTGTTAAGAAAAGAAATGCAGACATATCTCCTTTTAAGACCCACACTTAAAATGACATTTCAATGATTATTTTAAGCAGCAAAAGCCTTTAATCCTCTCCTTTTACCCAGCATAAGGGTTGCTCGACTAAAATACTTATTTTCCTAAATGAATATAGCCAGGATGTTCCAAAGGCTTGAGCAGTGTTTTGAACTCATTCCATTCTTTGGCTTAAGTTCAGGTTCTTTAAGGGTGAAATATCCCTTAGCTCACCATCCACTCAGAAAAGAGATACAAACCCGCTCCTCCTCCAAAGCGCAATTCAGAGCACAAATATTCAATAGATGGGGTCAACAGAAACATCTTGGTTTTACATGAAATACTAAAAACTGTGAACTGTCATTAAACAGAGTTAAAACCAGAAACATTTCCAGTAATATTGAAATATATAAAAATATGCATGAAAGTTCACAGAGCAAGATCTGTGGACATACTTAATGTCTATGACCTACAAAAAAGAAAACTTTACATTTATAATGCCAGGTTTCCCTTGGATTTTGAAGGGCTTTGCAACATTGCCCTATGAACCTCTGTCTTTCACCCCAAGAGAAACAATTCTTAATATGAGTATTCATGGATTTGTTACGTAACTGCCAAGGTAAACAAATGAAAAGCTAAGGAACACCAGAAGTCCCCCACAGTCTTACCCCATTTGTTGGGCAGTTCTTTATACAGTCGCCAGGTTTTCCGCAACGAAAGCAAGCAGATGATGGTGGAGGTGGACCCCAGGGTTTCTTCATGTAACTAAAAGGGTTTGGGGCAAAGAAGAAAAAGGTATGCACGTGTCTCTCTCGTTAAAACAAACTTCTCTACAATTTTTCCATAATCTTCAAAGAACAGATTTGACATTATCAACACTTACTTGATTGGATCATATTCCTGGCAAGACTGTAGCATCATAGCTTTTATTTTATCTTCTTCGGAAGCATTGGCTTCAGCCAGATTGGCAGTCTGTTTAACAGGTAATTATTTGACACATACATTAGCCCACACTGCCAAAGAGAACACCACTCACCCAACCCTGTAAAGAGCAGCACAACGCCAGCTGAGGTTGCATGAAAACAGCTGCTTATATGAAACAGAGTTGTCCAAAAGATGTTCTGGGGAGTCCTTACATCATCACAGGCTGTTTATGTGCCTGTTAACCTACTTGAAAAGAGCATTCCTGGGCACTCAAAACCTTAGGCTCTTCATGTTCCCCCCCACTAACTTCTTCATAGGAAGCAAGTTAACTACAATAAGCAAAACCTGCAGTTTTTTTCCAGTTGACCATGTCCTTTTAACATACAAATTGTAATATAAATGTTATGCAGAACTGGATCTTCAAATTATTGAAGCCAGCTGATTTTTTTAAAGTAGTATTTGTTCAAATGTTTTTATTACACACTAGTACAGATACAAGCAGGGTCTAAGGGAGTGACTGTAAATGATTTGGACCCTCAAGCACCTATCATTCAGATCAACCACTCATGGTTTTGGTTTTAGATGCATTCATTCACAAAAGCAACCAACTTGTTTCAGCATTTTGTTAAAGGGCTGTTTCATATACACAGCTTTTTCTCAACTGTAACATAATCCAGATCGACATCTATGAAATCATTTCCATTAACATTTACAGAAGACTTTACAGATACTTGACTAATTTGTTTGAACCCAAGCCGTTTACAAAACACATCCAAAACCCACAAGACATTACTAGGAATAGACCAAAATTCAAGATGGCATTTAATGCATAATAAAACAGAAAACTTTTTACAACACATTGCCTCCATGCTAAGCCAGTCTGCACTGAGGAGGTTAGAGTAAGGAACTGTTTGGAGCTGCTTTATCCTATGTTCCTCTATTTTTCTGAAATACTTACATTTTCTCAAAAGCTTAAATGTGTACACCACTTGGACAGTTTTTCACATTTTAGAGTAAAACTTCACCTGAGTTTACAGAACCAAGGACATGTTTAGGGACAGCGCTAACAGAGACCAATTTCTCCTGGTGGCTACCTTCCAAACTATTTTTTTTTTCTTACCAAATGTCCACAATTTAATTTCTGCAGTGAGAGAGGGAAGAAGTTACCAGTGGGAAGAGATTTTTCTTTCTGGGAAAGGAACTCCAGCCTTTATTTTCAGAAGAAAGGACTAGCTCCTCTGCATTAGGCCCTGCCTTCTCTAATCTTTGTAACTTTAAAGACTAGTAATTTAATAGGCTAGCACTACGCCTTTTCATAAAGTGCAATCCCTAGTGCTTTCCCAGACAAAGTTACATGTTGTTGAGCAAAAAATGCAAGCAGTTCCATAGCAAAACATGGCATTACAACAGTTTCAGAAGGTCACGTTTGCTAATATGCCACACATACGCATCAGTATTTTCCTGTAAACAATTAGGTGCATTTACACAATTTACACAGTCTGCGATCAAACAAATTAGATTGTGTTGTCCACTGTATATATACTACAGCGTATGAAATTGTGCAGCATTCAAAGCATGGATCTATAACTGTAGCGCCTAGAAATTCAAAAATAGCCATGCAGTTGTCCGTGTTCCAGAAACGCTTCTATTTTGGCTCTTGCAAACCCTCCTGAAATGTCCGTCACTTACAGCCAATTAAATTCTTCTGTGAAAATTGTGTTAGTTTCCAATGCAAAATGAACGAAAAGTATGAAAAACGGTAAACAGCTTCTGAAGTGCTTCTTCTTTGTGTCTTGAAGATGAGTAATACTGCAACATTACGTTGCGGCTGATAAGGTCCTCCCCCTTCTATCTTCCCGAACTGGCAACTACTCTTTACCAGGATAGTATCAAAATATACACACATTTTAAAGTTAAAAGAAATACTTTAAATTATTAAAAATTAAATTAAAGGTTTGTTCACATGACAACAGTTCTCCAGCTATAGATCACAGTATAAGATTTAAAAATACAAAGCAAACACTTTTTTTTAGGAATATATATGTACCTTAGTCAGCTGGGCCAGAGAAATAGATGCAGAAGAGTCATCAATCTGTTCACAAAAAATTAAACTCACATTCAAGTTCTACAATCGAAAACAGAGCAATAGTTAACCTCTACTGTAGTCTGACAGTCTGCACTATATCCTCCGAGTATCACTGAAAGAGCCATTTCCAACCTAGTGTAGTTGGTATTTGTTCAAAACAAAGTCCAAACCTGTGACAGCTTAAGAGTGCCTATGTGGTTAAGGAGAAGAAGCTAAACTAACCAAACCCGCTGGAGATCAACTTATTGCTCCAGAATATCTCAGAGAGGGACCCTTGTCAAATGCTCACAGCTGCTTAAAAGTCAAAGGGGTAAGGAAGCTATCAATTTTCAGCTAAAAAGGATTTTTAAAAAATATTTATTTGAAAAGGAAGCATCACTACAGGAAACTTCTTTTCAGTGTGGTTTGTAAACTAATCAGCCAAGTATTTCCTTGTGTTACTTATTTCTGTTTTAGCAGCAGAACGACAGTGTCTTCAAACCTGAAGAAAAACGCTGCCCCTTTTCCAAATGTAAATTCAAAGTGGCAGTATCCTAAAGAAAAGCTTAGCCTTTGGGAAATTAAAGCAGCATCCCGCCCTGAAGTCACCCAGATCCAAAAACGTACTGCAGGCGGAGGTTAAGAAAAATGACAGGGATTTTACCCTTTACAAATGCACCAGGCTCTAACCTTGTGCCAAAATTTGTACACTGGGGTTTACGTATTTTCATTTGCAGACAAACTATTAAACTAAACTGCTTCATCTGATAAAGCGGAAAGGTCAAATGTAGAACTTTAGAATACCACTTTGTGTAGCAACGATATTTAAATTCACAGCAATCTATTAAAGACAGTTATGCACTCAGTTATGCACTCAAACAATATCGCTTCAATTATACAGTTTCAGGAACAAATACCCAAGTCTTTAAGGACATGAAAAGGAAGCATTTAGCTGCACAGAACTGTCCTCAAAACGTGTGGGACATGTTGGTTTTGGTATTTGTTTGAACCCCCAAGTCAAAAGTAAGAAACAGTACCATGTTTAACAATAATGGTTTCTCAGTGGTTTTTGATAACATTTTCAAAAACCATGTTCAGTTGTGCAAACCTTGAACCTACGTGATCTAAAAACGATTGTACATTATCTGTACAACACAAAGTCGTTCAGGAAATAGTCTAGCATATCCAGTATGAAATACAATGCATTACTAGGCACAAACACCAATATTCACATTAGATAGAACTGTGCAAATGATGGCATTACTCCGTTTCTACTAGGCTGAATCAAATACATTGTATTTACAACATATACTATGTTTTACTGGAAAATCTATTAAGTTAATGTTTGGAAAATTAATCCAAGACTACCTTAAGTGCAGCGTGCAGCAAAAAGTGTGAGATTGTGTTTTTACATACTGCTTTTGATGTTCCACTTACTGGCTCAGTTTGACTTCTAGAAGAAGAAATAAAGGTGATCAGAACTTCAAATACAGCACTTGTACCAAAAACATAAAGCACTGAAAACAGATTATAAAACCTGAACATCAAAACTTTATGTTCTGATAGTCGAGTGAATCTGGAAATTTACTCATATACATAAACCGTTGTCTCTTGGTACATTCAGTGCAACTAAAAAAACCCCCCAGAATCCCATTTCTACTTTGTCACAAATTACTCTAAGGCTTACAGATATAGAACACGACCGTGCAAGGGGAAGTCCTCAGATAGTTTGTCTCTGCTACATAAGTATCAAAACCAGGAAGTCTGTACTACAGTTTTGTGTTCATAAATAATCAACCATCAAAATACGAAGGTAACTTTAGCCAATCTGTGTATCGCTAGTATTACAAATAGGTACCAGATGGAGTCCTTTAGTTTCTAAGAAAGAACAGTGATAGTCTAGACACTTCCAAGTGCACCTTTACTTAAGTGAAAAAAATCAGTCATCTGACAAATGACAACAATGTCAGCAGCATCGTCTTTAGAACAGTGTTTCTCTGTGGAAGCCCAAGCACTGTGTTCAGATATCTTAGCCATGAAAGTGCCAAAACACTAAACGTGTTACATATGCTATATGGACTAAAAACAGTAGTAGAAATGTCACCTGAAAGCAGGTCCTAGGCCTTTGTGCGATTTAGGAGACCTGTGACAAAAAAAAAAGGTCTTGGTTGCCAGAATTTGCTTCAAGATAATCTTGAAAATGCTACGATATTTTAGGAAATATTTATTAAATTTGAAAACTTGCTGAGATTCCACATACTCATTGATCTGTATCTGCACGCTACTCATCATGAATCAGCCATGCAACCATTGATGTCGTTAACAAACAATTCACACATCATCCAAAGTGTCCCATGAGCAGAGGCAATTCAAAGGCTGCTGTGCAACTGGTGTACAAATAGAAAGGCGCACGCTCCCTGCCACTGCTAGAACACCACCAGGCTCGCAACGACAGCCACGTACCTCCTGAAGTTGAGGAAGGACAAGGACATCCTTTAGATTACCACAGCATGGATTCTTCATACATTTACCTTCAAGAGCGTACTAAAAGGAGAGTAACGCATTTTTGAAGGCCTCTCCACCATTACAGCATACATTCATCATTCCCAAACATCCACCACTCTACCAGTTGTTTCTGCAATGTTCACAGCTGAAAGACTAGAAAGCTAATCTGCCTGGTTAATTTTCAGCGCTAGAACAGCGGTGCCGTTCCTTCCTTATCCCCTTATACATACAGGTATGTATCTGACCTTTGATGCTAGCCGCATCTATCCTCTCATTTTAGGGCAGCATTACAATACCAGGAGAGGGTGCCCGAAACAGAGGATGCACTGACAAGACAGCACTAAGCAGACGTGTTTAAATTAACCCCCAAAACAAGGCCATGTTTATAAGCACAGTGCTGCGGTGTCCAGAATTACTAGAGGGTGCCTGAAAACACTGCAACAACTACTGCAGGAATACGCCCAAAGTTGAGATGCAGAGCCACATAAATTCAGGGGTTTTTGCTTGCAGATGCCTCGTGGGTACCGGGAGGCTGCTGTACTCTTTGTTCGAGACACAGTGTAACTCATCCGTCTACTTGATTTATTGAGAACCAACATTAGAAAGACATGGCAAAACCACAAGCTAATAATATCTACTAATTGTGGTGGAGAGACCTATCTTTAAGGCGGCTGGAAAACATGACCGTTCAAACAATGCTAATGTAGCTGATATAGAACTGGACTGTATGAATACATAAATGACAGCAGTAATCCTCTAGTCAGCACTGCATTGGAATAGCTGTAATTTTAATCAATACACCTGATTCTCTGTCCTCCGTAAATCTTAGGAATACAGAACCAAAACCCGGAGCACAGATACCAGCTTAGGGTAAAAACAGACGTAGCAAGATAACTAGTAACATTTGGTAATGTGCTAAACTGCTTACTGAGTTTCAAGTTTGGAAAGGATTAACTATTCCTTCATCGTACTTGCACAAAAGGCAATACACTTTAGGATACTGTTCTTTTTCTCTTGCCTGAAACGGACATTGTCTTGAGGAAACGCATAGGAATCGCTTACGAATGGAACTTCTTGTTTGCATCGTTCGCCAACTGGTAAACCTTGGTCTTTCCTCTATAGCTAGTATGCAAAAACCCCAGATTTGGGGCGTAAGAATACCTGCCATATCCCCCCCAAATGCCAGAAATAGTCAAACACTGAGAATCAGGCTCTTCTGAGACGGGAACAAAGTATGCGTTTACGCTACAATGCGTATCTGTCTTTACTATAAAAGCCATAAAAGCAAACACATATAATAAGGAATCTCTGCACGTCGAGGAAACAGGATCTACAACTTGGGTCTCAGAACAATCAACCCCAAGAACAAACCCAACAGAATAATCTTAAAAGTTACCATGGTTGGAGTTCGAACCCCATGTCCCAGCAGGCCTAAAAATGTAAGTCCACTTTCGGACAGACACATTAAAATCTACCCCATGCCAACAAAAATTAACAGGAGCTTTAACAAGAAAGAACGCCTCTGTAAACTAATATCCATAAAAAAAGTTAACACACTGAAACCCCTAACAAAGAATACAATGCTTTATGGATACTTACATAACATCGGTTTTGCCGGTAGCTTTAACTCCTCCGACAGGGATTCTTCTAACAATTACCGATGAGTTCTTAGGAATCAGGGCATTCTCATCTGTGTATTCTGAAAACAACGTAAATACAGAGAAAAACATCAGTCCATTCGTAAGAATGCATGCTCATATGTAATTACGTAGCACTTCGCAGAATCCCTTTACAGATACAAAAGCAAAATTTTATATGTAACATCACGCTTTCATCGTCTCAACACACTAACAGTATATTTCAAGAAATCTTGGGGTTTGAGAATCAAACACAAGCAGCAAAATCTTTTTCCTTTTTTTAAAACAGTTTGAATGCCAACAGCAAAATGGCCTCAAAGGTCACTAAAGGAGAGTCTGCTAATGCACGAGGTTCTTTCCTGACCTAGCTTAAAGTTGCTTTTGCTTCCGTTAGGCTACAAAACCCATAGATCTTTGGAGAAAAACAAACCACAGCAAAGTCTCACCTGCCTAAACCAGATTCTAAAGTCTGACTAGCTTGCCCTGCAACCAAACAGGCACTTAGCTAAAGCACGAGAACTCTGCGCCATTGCTTTCATAGCTGTTAACTAAAAACCAGTCACCTGTGCTGGCAGTGCTCAAGCCTGACAGAACACAGAAGAGAGCCTGCCGCCTCTGCCTGTTTCTTGGAGCTTAATCCATCAACAACCACACTTCTCAGCTGCTCAGGGCTTTACGTTTAAATGGAAACAGAACTGGCAGTGCTAGAATTTGGATCACAGACATTTTGGGGTTTTTTTGAGCTTGCTTTCACAAGTAGGGCAGAATTGGCTCAAACTCAAGTGGTATCTCCCCTCTTAAGCTAATCATCTAGTTTGAATTAACCAAAGGGACGTGAATTCGTTCGATCGATTCCCTTTTTGCAGAGCAGAGAGGCCCAAACGAAATTACTTAGGAAGACAGCCTTGAAAAGCCTTTCAGGAACAGCGTGTGCCTGAAGCTCTCCATGCTTTGCCTTGGCTTACACCCTGTTAGTCTTCTGAAGAGGAGGAAAGCCTTCTGACCTTTTACATAAGGCCCAAACAAAAAAAACCAACTACCTGAGACACTTGGACTGAGTAAGCTTAAAATGCAAAGATCTCTCCATGAGAATGCTTTTTCTATTGTACTTACACAAGCTGGATAGGACTGAATATTTTAAAGCACTATCAGCAGGCATCCCCTGTAATCTGCCTACAGTTTTAAATATTCAAAGCCCTTACCTTTGCAGAGCGAATCAGAACAATGGTCTGAAAACCAAAGATACTGTATACCTCGTCAAGCCCTGTCAGGTGGCATCCCTAAGACCCCTAACGTTGTGCTGTTAAGGCTCTTCACAGACACTCTCCTGAAAATAGTTTAAGTATCTGTAGACAAACAGCAAGCTTTAGGTCCAACCACTTTAAAGGCTAGGGCTGAAGTTACAGTTACCGCAGTGTACATACTACTCTCTTTAAGTTTTAACACATGAAACAGGAAGAGGAAAAAAAACACTAGTACACATTTTAAAGAAAAGCCTGTTGTAAGAGTGTCACAGAACCACAGGGGGAAAAAAAAAAAAAGAAATGTAATGTTTAAGGAATGAAAACACTTTACAAGTCTTTTGATTTCTGAAAAGTCACATCCCAAAGTCTTTAATCACATTCAAACTTATCGAGATGGCAGATTACCAAACTGAAATCTCCTACTAAGTAATACGAAACCATTATCATCTCTAAGAATCAAGCACCATTTGTTAGATTTAAAAGAATTTATGATGTCTCTAAGAACATTTCTTACGTATATCCACCATAAACGTTCTGCCATAAAACTTCAGTACTGCCCTGATACGGTTAACATGTAGTACAGGAAAAAAAACCACCGTTAGAAACGAATGATGAAATGATGCTCAATAGCATCTGAATGACCATGTCTTTGGTGTGGAAAAGAAGTTATATTAACAAGAAATTCCAAAGTATAATTTAGATACGGAGAACACTCATGCGCAAGATGGCTTTCAAGGGTCTGCACAGATTTTAACTCACAGATACGCTCCTGATCCAAAATGTTGCTAGTGGGCAGTTTCTGCAACAGCCGCAAAACCCATTTTCCAATGCAGTGGAGTAAAACAAGTTGAAGTCAAAATTAAGTCACGAAATTCACCAAATCCAGGTGGTTTCTTTTCTTCAAATTAGCCATCTCTTTTATTTCTATCACTTTCAGCTTTCTCCACCACATTTCAAAGAAATCTGGCAAGTTGGTTATTACAAGATATGCTCCCACATTTCCTTCTCATTTTACCTAGAAGAATTCCAGGAAACCAAAGCTTTTGTAAGCGCCGTATGTCACACATCAACCACGTACTCTTCTACGCCTAGCTCCATGTCTACAACACAGATCTGAAGGTAGTTGTCAGAACAGCAACTACAAAAGAACAGCTCTGTGAGGCCCCCAACACAAGTCACAGCTACTGATGGTGGCCGAATCGCATTATGGCTTCCCACCCCACTTAATGCCCAGCGCCGCTTGCCCTCCCGGTCCTGCCGCATGCTGGCGGCATGGGCCCCAGCCTGACTCACGCTACGTGGGGATGACCCACAAAGAGCAGAGCGCGGCTCCCACAGGCCACGGCCGACGCAGGGTGGTCTGCGACGCCGCCAGCCGGGCGGTGCCCGAGGCCCCGCGCCCGCCGCCCCCGCGCACCTTCTTTGGTCTGGGCGTTGGTGATCTGCAGGTCGCAGCTGGCCGCCTTCAGCTCCTCGCGGCCCATGATCTGGTGCTTGAGGTCACACAGGGAGATGTGGAGGCCGTTGAAGGTGACCATGTCATGGTTCAGCTTGGAGGCGAACTTGTAGTGGACGCACGACGTGGTTGGGGCCAGGAGGTGCCTGCTCCGTGATGGCGTCTACCGCGGCAGACAGCGTCGCGGCCGCTGTGCCAGGTGAGGGCCCGCGGCGGTTCCTCCTCCACCGAGGAGGCCAGGGCAAGCAGCGCGGGCTGAGCTCGAGCGGGCCGGCGGCGCTCAGAGGCTGCGGCGCTCCGCCATGGCCTTCCTGGCCGACAACCGCACGGGCCGCTGCGAGCGTGTCACTGTGCACACGCAACGGCACACTGCACCCACCCCCCGCGCCTCACGTGACCCAGCGCATTATGACAAAAGGCCCGCGTCACGTGGGCGTGGCGGCCCCGCGCTCTTCATCCTAACACCAAGCGCCCCCGAGGGGAGGGGGGGCCCGTCAGCCCCGGGCCTGTCACCACCCCGGGCCGCTGGTCTCCCTGCTGTCCCCTGGCCTGTCACCACCCGGTGTCCTGCCACCCCCCAGGCCTGTCACTGCCTGGTGTCCCTCCTGTCACCCCCCAGGCCTGTCCCTGCCCAGTGTCCCTCCTGTCACCCCCCTAGGCTGTCACCACCTGATGTCCCTCCTGTCACCCCCCAGGCCTGTCACTGCCCGGTGTCCCTCCTGTCACCGCCCGGGCCCATCACCGCCTGGTGTCCTGTCACCCCCCAGGCTGTCACCACCTGGTGTCCCTCCTGTCACCCCCCAGGCGATCACCACCTGGTGTCCCCTCCTGTCAGCAGCCAGCCAGGGCAAGACAGCCTGGGGCAGATGCAGCGGGCTTGGCCGTGTGGCGCTCGGCTGCCCGCGGTGCAGGGCCGGCAAAGGGAGGGGACATCTCAGGGTGCTTGAGTGTATCTTGTGGCATTCATGGAAAGTTCAGTCAAAGAAGCCAATGACCATTTATGTTTATGGCCACAGACCAGTCCCCTGCCCCCATTTTTTAACTCCTCCCTCTCTGCCTTTAGCCCATCACTATTTTTTGCTTTCTCTTTCTCTGTCTCTCTCCCTGTCTGTAGTTTCTAATTCCTCCCTGTCTGTCCTATAGCCTGCTGCTATTTTTTCCTTTCTCTCCATCTCTTTCTCCTGCTCCCTCTCCTTCTCTTTTTTCTATCGCCGTGTCCTGCTTCCTGGCCTTATCTTAATGTTAGGGTTAGGGGCTAGGGTTAGGGTTAGGCTTAGGGTATCGTTAGGGTTAGGGTTAGGGTCGGGGTTAGGATTATGGTTCGGGTTTAGGGTTAGGGATAGGCTTAGGGTTTCGTTTTAGGGTTAGGCTTAGGGCTTAGGGCTTAGAAGTAAAACTGTCCCAAGCACTTACGCCTCCATCAAGGACCACGTGCCCTGAGGCTTGTGATGACTGTTGGATGGCTTTCCCGCCCCCCGATGGAAACACCTCTCAGTTCTCTGTGCTCACACCAGGGAAGGAAAGGCAATACACCCCCATATCTAAAGGCATGGCACTCCAAGCAAAGGTAACGTTTCGTTTCTTTAGATGAACTGCCTGGCCAGTTACAACACCTGCTTATACTGACTTCATCCACCCTTACCCGCAAAACATTGTGACAGGCTGAGTCAGCGTGGAGAGTCAGGTGAACTTTGACGCACACACTGCTACCATAGGACTGGATTTTTAACCTATTTACATTTATCCGTCGCTTTGAAGCTGCCCAAGGGTCAGCATGCCCTTGCTACTGGAGGTTCTTGCTCTGTGCAGGCACTAAGGAAGACATTTCTGGTGACAGATTATTTCTAACGGGTAAAGCACAGCAGAACACACTGTTCATGAGCTGCTGAGAATCGTCCCCCAGGCATAGCAGGAACAACGGCAAAGCTTGTATATTTAAGATGCATTTGAGTTACCTTACCATTAAAATACACCACCACCAGACAGTGCTCTAGACGGAAGGCTGACATCAGTGTACAAGGACAGTCCCTTCTGGACATCTCGCTCCTGGCTAGAAATCCTAGAGACTTCCTTTAAGGACAGAAATCCAAAGAGCTACAATAAGCCTTTGAAATTCAGCACAGCAAACAAAAAGCAAACAAACAAAAAATGACAGGAAACCCCTGAGGCACTGATGAGGAACACAAGGTCTCCCCTTGAGTCCACTACCCCTCACAAGACTTACTCAAAATTACTCAGTTGCTTACTCAAAAGCAATAACCAACAAGCCATGTACCCTTGGGGAAGCCCTTGTCCTTCTGTGCCGCTGGTGGCATCCCACCATTTCTTTGGGAGTCCACACAAATTCAGAAGTACACTTAGTCCTCCGGCAGTCATTACCTATGGACCCGAACTCCTCCCACACCCCAGAAGTGGCTGTCGGTCGTCTGGCAGTCATTCTCCACAAACTGCAAGCCCTCCATACCTAACCACCTACCTAGTGACTCAGTGGAAATGAGCTGGACCACAACAGAAGTGACACTGCCCGGCCCGGTCACACAGATTAGACCACAAACGGTGGTTACAAGACAGAAAATGCAACACAAACCACAAGGACGGCAAAAAAACAAGCAGAAGACACATCACACAAAAACCAAAGACCCCTATCCAAACCCTAAAAACGCAAACAAGCTACAAAAGGACTTTCCAAAAAAAAGACCACACAGAACACAACATAAGGCAAAACCAACCTAACCCCAGGAACCCAGCGCTTGCAAACCCAGATCCTGACCATAACAATAACATGCTTTAATCCTAAGTCGCGTAAACTCCCATAACCCTCAAACCCCATAACCCTAGCACGCTGGAACCCTAGCGCCCCATATCCCTAGCACATTGTAGCCCCAAGATATCAAAACATTGAACACAAACTCCCTGGAGGTCTCTCTCTTCAGGTGGCCCCAGATCTCAGACACCACAACTCTGAAGTGGGGGTGCCCACCGTGCCCAAGTGGAAGATCCACCAGGACAGCACCAGCATCCATCTTCACATCATCCGTCACGCCCTGAAAAAGTGCCCAGGCTGGACACTCCTGGGGAGAAAGGCGGAGGCACTCGGAGACTTTGAACTGGCCAGCCATGGCCACAGGGCTTCAGCTCATCATGTCTGTGTCAGAGCCACCAGGCAGGTGACCCCATCCCCCCTGCGAAGACCCCTTGGGGTAGCCGTACCCAGCACCAGCTGGCTGGATACGGCCTTTGCTCTATGGGGAGGTGCTCCCTGGGAGCAGGGTCTCTCACGGGGGAACTCACAGCTCACCTGGGCTGCTCTGCGGCCACCGGACGCCTTTGCTGTCAGGTGGCTCTCAGCACCTCTCTGCCAACGGCTGTCACCTCCCTGCGGGACGCTCTCCAGCGCACGGTCCGTCTCCACTGGGTCTCCCTGGGGACAAAGATCGGAAGGGAGGGATGGGGTTTGCTCTGTCCCCGTTCCCAGGGTGCTTCAGGAGAGACCTGCCACCCCCAAATGAGCTGTCTGACGTGGACACCACAGACGAGCTGCAGACGGGGGTCAGCACGGTGGCGGGGAGTGGGCAAGATGTCCTGCGGAGCCCCCGGCGCTGGCGGAAAGCAGAGCTGGAGACAACGGGGAGAAGCCCCAGGCAGCCGGCAGCTGGCGGTGGGGCCTGGCAGGGAGCAGCGCCCGCAGAAATGCCCGGCTCCTGGAGCCTCGGCCCCAGGGCTGCAGCCTCGGCACCTCCTGGGGCTTCGCTGGGAAAAACCAGGCAGGGGTGACCCTGACAGCCCGCACACGTACCTGGCCCCGGGATCTGGCAGCCTGTCCCTGTGCCCATCACTGCCACGGGATCCAGGAAGCAGCGCCCCAGCCCTGGCGTGGCCCTGAGCCGTCTCTCAGGCCAGGCAGCAGGAAGCCGCGCCCCATGGCATGCTGGGAGCTGTAGGCCCGGGGCATGGGCTGCCGGGCAGCCATGTTGGTTCCCGGGGCATGCCGGGAGCTGTAGGCCTGGGGCACGGGGCTGCTGGGCAGCCATGTTGGTCTTGGGAGGTGCGGGCTCTGCTCCAGCTGCGGCCCAGCTGAGGTGAGGACAGGCACGCAGGTGGAGCTACCGAAGAGGAAGGGAGGAGAGCACAGACGGACAGAGAAAGAAGTGCTTGAACTGTAACATTTGCCTGGCAGTGCAGAGAGCGGGAGCTGCGGTGAGTCCCAGCCCCTCGGGGCCGTGTCACCCCTCTTCTGCATCGCAGTCCCTCCCAGCCCCCCCCCCCCCATTTCCCTCTGTGTCATTTTTTTCACTTCCCCATACCTCTCTTCTTCTGTTGCTGTGTTCTGCTCCCCGTCCTCTCTTCTCCAAGTCCCTCTTTCCCTGTCGCTCTACCTGCCCCTGTCTTTTTCTTGCTGCCCCTCCCTCCTGCTCCCTGTCCCTCTTTTTGCCTTCCTCTGTCTCTGCCCTGCAGCACATTGCTGTTGTTTCTTCTCTGTCTCTTTGTCCTGGTCTGCATCCCGCTCTGTTTTTCACAGTCTCTCTGGCCTGTTCCCTGTCGTGATTTGTCTCTCTCTGCCTGTATGTCCCGCTCCCTGTCCTTGTCTTCCCTTCTCCCTCCTTCTGCTTCTCTCTCCCGCTGCCTCCCCCCACGCCCTGCTCACTGTCACTGCGGTTTTCCATGCTGTATCCCACTGTCCCTGTCCTTCTTCCTGTTCATCTCTCTTCTGTCTCTCTCTGCTGCTCCCTGACCCCTCCCCTCCCCGCTTCCTCCATCTCTCTGCAGGGCTTCTGAGACCTCTCTTTCTTTCCCCATCCCTCTGTGCTGCTCACTGTCCCTGTTTCTCTCTTTCTCTTCGTTGTTATTCTTGTCTGTCACTCTGTCCTTCTCCCTGCCCCTATTCCTTTTTCCTCCCTCTCCTTTCTTCTGCCCACCACAGGTTTTCTTGCGATCTCTATCCTGCCCCTAGCCCTTAGTTCTCTCTCTCTTCCTGCCTCCCTCTCCCTCTTTCTGCCTCTCTTCCTCTTTTCCTGCTGCTTCTTTCTCCATCTTTGTCCAGATCCCTGTCCTCTTTTTTCTCTTGCTGTCCTTCGGTCCTTTTTCTCTTTTCTCTCTTTCTCTCTGTCCCATTCCCTGCCCCACCCTTTCTCACTAAACCCCCCTGTCCAGCTGGCTGTGCCTTCTTTCCTCTCTCTCTCGCTCTCTAGTTCTCCTTTCTTCGTCTCTCTGTCCCACTGCCCATCACAGCTGGTTTTGTCCTCCAGTGGTGTCCTGCCCCCTCTTCCTTTTTTCTCTCGCTGTCATTCTGGCCTCTTCTTTTAAATTCCTCCATCTCGGTCCTGCACCCGTCACTGTTTTTTTCCTCTCCTGTCCCTTTGTCTTGCTCCCTGTTTCCCGTTCTTGTCTCTCCTTCTCTTTGTTCTGCCGCCCATCTCTGTTCCCCTTCTTGCTCCATCTCTCTGCCCTGCTCCCTGGCCCTCTAAGTCTCTCTCTGCTTCTCTCTCCCGCTCCCTGTCGCTCCCCCACCCTATTTTTCTGTCCTACTCCCTTTTCAGGTTCCCCCCGCCCTCACTTTGTCCTGCTCTCTGCCGCGGCTATTTCTCACTCCATCTCTGTCCTGCAGCCCAGTGCTGTTTTTTCCTTCCATCTCTCTGTCCTGCTGCCCAGTGCTGTTTTTTCCTTCCATCTCTCTGTCCTGCTGCCCAGCCCAGGCTCTTTTACCTCCTTCTGTGTCCTGCTCCCCGTCCCTTAGTTTTGCCTGTCTTTCCCTTTGTCCTGCCTCCCTGTGCCTTTCTTCTCTCTCTGTATCGCCCTGTCCTGCTCCCTGTCCTTGCCTTTCCCTGACAATCTGTGTCCTACTCCCTTTCCTTGTCTTTCCCTCTCTGCCCCCATCCTTCTTCCTACCTTTCTTTTTCTTCTCTCTCCCCCTCTGTTCCTGCAGCTTCTTCTTCTACCTCTGTCCTGCTCCCTGCCCCTTTTTTCCTCTCGCTGTCCCTCTGCCCTGCTTCCTGTCCCCATCGTTTCTTCTTTATTTCTCTGTCCCGCTGCCTGTCCCATCGTTTCTTGTTGTACTCCCCTGCCCCGTCCAGCTGGCTCTCCCTTTTATTTGTTCTCTCTTCCTCTTTTCTGCTTCTCGGTCCTCTTTTCCTCTTCCCCTGTCTCTGTCCTCCAGCCCGTTGCTGGCTTTTCCCCCCCTTCTTGGTCTCCATCAGGATCTGACCCTCTCTTTATTTCTCAGTCCCTTTGTCCTGCTCCCTGTCCTTCCTTCTCTTTCTCCATCTGGACGTCCTGCTCCCTGTCCCTGTCTTTCCCTAGCCCTGCCTTCCTTCTTCCTCTCCTTCCCCACGCCCGTCTCTGCCTCTCTGTCCTGCTCCTTGACCCTACTTTTTCTTCCTCCATCTCTCTGCAGGGCTCCTCATCCCTATTTCTCTTGATTTCTCCAGCTCTCTAGCCTTTTCCCCATACCTTTCTTTCTCTCTCAGCTCCTCTCTCTTTTCTCTCATCATATTTTTCTCTTTCTAGTCCACTGTCCTTCTCCCCGTCAACTGAAGCTGAGTGACCAGGTGTCCCTGGGCTCTGGTATTTCCTTAGCATTGCCCTAGGGAAGATCTGTGGTTTTAGGGCTAGGGATCATTTAGGAGCTGGTCTCCTTACGTAGGCAGCGGAGCTAGGCATAGTTAAAGCAGAGGTTGTTCTCAGCTGGTGCTCTGTGCGTCCTGTTGAAAGAGCAGGCTGTGGGCCTTATTTTGAAGGAAGGTTTCTTGTTCTGCGCTTATTGCTCCACGGGACGCTGCACAGAAGTGGTGGTGGGGTCTGGAGAGACAGATGGGACCTGCTGTGATTCCTAGTAAATGTGAACTTGAACGAGACCAGACTGACTGCGTATGGTTTTCTTCTCAGCTCCAATTCCAACCTACGTGCTCGGCGCTAATGAAAAAAGAGACCCTGAGCTGCAAATGAGCAGACAACGTCACTCACTTAGGTCACCGTGCAGTTGGTCTGTGATAAGGGATGTGTACTTCCATGACGGTGCTTTCGTGAATGTTCTCTGGTCTTGCCGCTTCAAAGCCCTCCCTTTTTCCAGAAATTTTAAGATGGCATTTCTTATTCTGGGGTTCAGGCTGGAGTTGGACTTAATGTTGAACAGCTGATATCATGGGCTCCGTAAAATGTGAGAGAGAACCCTGCTTTGTTGTTGTTGTTGTTGTTTTCTAACACGCCCTAAACTTTGCTAAGCAAAGGGAGGAGTGGTTGCAAGAGTCTGTTCTTTGAGAGTGACGTATTCCTGTAGCGTGCCTGTCTTTGTATGGTGAAGGTTTCCTACCTGCAGTATGATTTTGCTGAGCTGTGAGGCTGTATTGGCGTAGCAAAGGTAAGAAGTGGCGTCTTTAAAGGTCACGCAACTGTAGCAAAACTAGCGGGAGAAGCTAGTTCCTTCCCTGACAAAACTAGTAGCAAGTAAAAGCATTTGCAATTGGCTTTTTTATGCAATGTTCACACAGAGCTTTTGGTATTGATTGATTTTTGGGAAGCAAGACAGCAGTGAGGAAAGAAAACTGGGGCTTCTTCACCGTAGGCGGGGTTCAAGCCTTTGCGCTAGAAGAGGTCTTCACTAGAGTTTACAAAAAGAGAAGATGAGCTGTCTGTAAGGAAAGTTTCAGTAGAAGTAAGGCTAGATTTGCAGAATTTGGTCCTCCGTATCTGTTGCAAATAAGAGATGACTTGGCAGTGTTTACATCTGAAGTGCATGCCGGTGTGTTAATGCAGGCCGTCGAGGTCTTTTCAGGGGTACTTCTGGACTGCAGGTTGCGTGCGTGGGGGGCACCATGTCCCAGGATGAGCCAGTTTTAGCTCAGAGGATGTGACAGAATGGCAACCATCTTTGTGGTGGACCCCTGTCATGGTTTAACCCCAGTCGGCAACTAAGCACCACACAGCCGCTCACTCGCCCTCCCCCCAGCAATGGGATGGGGGAGAGAATCAGAAGAGCAAAAGCAAGAAAACTCACGGGTAGAGATAAGAAGAGTTTAATACTTGAAATAAAATAATAATAGCAATAATAGTAATACTAGTAACAGTAATAATAGTAACACCAATAATACCATAATATTACCAATAATAACACCAATAATAACAATAATAACAATAATAATAATAATAATAACAACAATAATAACACCAATAATAATAATAATAATAGTAATAATAACAATAATAACACCAATAAAAATAAAAATAAAAATAAAAATAATAATAATAATAATAAATAATAATAATTTGTAATTAAAACGAGAGAGAGAAAGAGAGGGAGAGAGGATCAAGAATAAGAACCCCAATCCTAACACTAACACCAAACCCTCACCCTAACTCGAACCCCTAACGCTACCCGTAAACCCTATGCATAACACTAAGACCTCACCCTTACCCTAAGCCTAACACCGAAACCTAACCCTAAACCTGAACCCCAACCCTAACCCGAACCCTAACCCAAATGCTAACCCTAACCGTAAACCTAACCCTAACTCTAACCCTAACCCTATCCCTAACCCTAAACCCGAACCATCCTAAACCCAACCGTAAAACTAATGCTAACCCTAAGCCTAACCCTAACCCTAAACATAACCCTAACCCTAACCCTAACCCTAACCCCTAACCATAACCCTAACCTTAACGCCTAACCCTAACGTTAACCCCTAACCCTAATGCTAACCCTAACCCCGAACTCTAGCCCTAATCCTGAACCCTAACGCTAACCCTGAACCCCAACCTAACCCTAACCCCTAAACCTAACCCTAATGCTACCCGTAAACCCTACGCATAACACTACGACCTCACCCTAATACTAACTCTAACCCCAATACCGAACCCTAACTCTAACCCTGAACCCCAATCCTAACCCTAAACCCTAACCCTAAACTTAACCCTAACACTAACCCTAAACCTAACCCTAATGCTACCCGGAAACCCTAAGCGTAACATTAAGACCTCACTCTAAACCTAACACTGGACCCTAACTCTAACCCTTAACTCCAGTCCTAAGCCTAACTCTAACCTTAACCCTAACCCTAACACTTAACCCTAAATTGAACACTTAACCCTAACCCTAACCCTAACCTAACCTTAAGCCTAACCTGAATCATAAAGCTCTAACCCTAATGTTAACCCTAACCCCGAACCCTAACCCTAATCCCAAACCCTAACCCTAACCCTGAACCCCAACCCTAACCTTAACGTAATGACCCTAACCCTAACTCTAACCCTAACCCTAATGCTACCCGTAAACCCTAACTGTAACACTAAGACCTCACCCTTATACTAACGCTAACCCCAATACCGAACCCTATCTCTAACCCTGAACCCAATCTTAAACCCTAACCCTAACCTTAACGCTAACACTAACCCTAAACCTAACCCTAACGCTACCTGTAAACCCTAAGCGTAACATTAAGACCTCACCCTAACCCTAACACTGAATCCTAACTCTAACCCTTAACTCTAATCCTAACCCTAAATCTAACCTTAACCCTAACCCTACCCCTAAACCTAACACTTAAACCTAACCCTAAGCCTAACACTTAACCCTAAACCGAACACTTAACCCTAACCGTAACCTAACCTTAAGCCTAACCTGAATCATAAAGCTAACCCTAGCCCTAACCCTAACCCTAAGGCGAAACCTCACCCTAAAACAAAATCCTAACGCTAACCCTAACCCCAAACCGTAACCCTAACCCTAACGTCAAACCGTAACACTAACACTTTGGCATAACCCTAACGTTAAACCTAAACGGAACCATAAAACTAACCCTCACATAACACCGAACCCCTAATTCTAACCGTAACCCTAATGCTAACTCAACCTCAAACCGTAATCTTAAGACATCACCACAACCCTACCCCTACCCCTACCCCTACCCCTAACCCTAAAACTAAACCCTAACCCTATCCCCTAACCCAAACCCTAACCCTAACGCTAAGCCTATCCCTAACTGTAACCCTACGCCCTAACCCTAACGCTAACCCTAACCCTAAAACGAAACCATAACCCTATCCCTAACACTAAACCTGAACCATAATCCTAACCCCAACGATAACCCTAGGCCTAACCCTAACCCCAACCATAACCCTAACCTTAACCCCAACCATAACCCTAACCTTAAGCCCTAATCCTAATTTTAAACCCTAACCCTGACGCTAATCCTAACCCCGACCCCTAACCGTAATCCCGAACCCTAACCCTAACCCTGAACCCCAACCTGAACCCTAATGACCCTAACCCTAACTCTAACCCTAACCCTAATGCTACCCCAAACCTAATACCGTAACCATAACACCTCACCCTAAACCTAATGCGAAACCTAATCCTAAAATTAAACCGCAACTCTAAACCTAAACCCTAACCCTAAAAATTAATGCTACCCCTAACCCAAACTGAAATCCTAACCCATAAGCGTAAACCCAATGTAACCCCTAACCATAACCCTAAGCCCTAACCCTAACCCTAACCCTAAAATGAATCCCTAACCTGATCCCTAACCCTAAACCCAAACCATAATCCTAACCCCAACCCTCTCCCTAACCCTAACGATAACCCTAAGCCTAACCCTAAACCTAACCCTAACCCTAACCCTAACCCCAACCCCTAACCATAACCCTAATGATAAGCCCTAACCCTAATGTTAACCCTAACCCTAAACCTAACCCTCACCGTAACACTGAGCCCTAACCCTAACCCTAACCCTAACCCTATCCCTAACCCTAACCCTAAACCCAAACCATAATCCTAACCCCAACCCTCTCCCTAACCCTAACGATAACCCTAAGCCTAACCCTAAACCTAACCCTAACCCTAACCCTAACCCCAACCCCTAACCATAACCCTAATGATAAGCCCTAACCCTAATTCTAACCCTAACCCTAACCCATATCCCGAACTCTAACCCTAACCCTGAACCCCAGCTCGAACCCCAGCCCTAACTCTAACCCTAAACCCTAACCCTAAACCCTAACCCAAACCCTAACCCAAACCCTAAAACTAACCCTAACCCTAACCGTAACCCCAAGCCCTAACCCTAACCCTAAACCTAACCCTAAAATGAAACCCTAACCCGATCCCTAACCCTAAACCCAAACCATAATCCTAACCCCAACCCTATCCCTAACCCTAACGATAACCCTAAGCCTAACCCTAAACCTAACCCTAACCCTAACCTTAAACCTAACCCCTGCCCCTAACCATAACCCTAATGATAAGCCCTAACCCTAATGTTAACCCTAACCCTAAACCTAACCCTCACCGTAACACTGAGCCCTAACCCTAACCCTAACCCTAAACTTAATCACAAACACTATAACTGATGTAAATGAGCAATATCAGGGCAGCAAGTCAGGTTCTTTAAATCCTTGCTTTCTCTCTTCCCTTCTCTCTTCTTGCTTTCTCTCTTCCGTTCGAGGAGAGTTCCGTTCGAGGAAGCTTTAGCTAGTTTTATTATATTGTCTGTCTTAGGAGGAACAGCCACTTCTACTTTCCGCTTTGTCTTGTCAATTTTTGCTTTTGGCTTATCCTTCTCTTTTTTCTCCTTTTCAGACATCGGTTTGAAAGCAATAGAATCTGCTTCCATAGGCTCATCTCTCACAGGGGTGGCATCATCTCTGCTTGGGCCATGAACAGGGAGTCCATTTTAACGTCTTCTGCTGGAACTGGCTCTCTTGGTTTTCTCGCACCTGCTAACAACTCAGTATTGGGAAATCCTTCATCCTCATCCCTTTTTCTTCTCTTTTTATGCTTATTTCCTTGGCCATCTCCTAGTGGATTTTTCACCTCCTTCTCTTTTGATTTTGTAGGATCCTTGATGCCATGGCTCTCTCTTTCAGAAGGTTTTTCAGGGTAATTTCCAGCTAGATTGTGATTTTGGTGGCTCTGCCAAGCAGGATAATCCTCCCTACGTCCCCGAGCATATGGTGAATTCTCTTGTCTGGTCCCAGGTGGACCAAACCTACCTGGAGAAAAGTTCTCTCTGTTTACTGGAGGGTGAGGTTGAGCGCCAACAGCATAGCCCTTGTAAAACTTTCCATGCCATTCTCTGTAGTTCCTTTCCCATTCCCGGTACCTTGCCTTTTCAAATGGATCTCTAAAGTCAAGAGATCTGCCATAGTAAGCTTTCAGATCATATGGTGGAACTTCTCTGTATCTGTTAAAATACTCCCTTCCTCCTTCCCCTTGAGGTATAGTCTGTTTAGTGGGAGACTGGCCTCTAAATACTGGAGACCTTGACCGTGAATGGCATCTTCTGTATGGGGGTGACCTTGACCTTGAACGCTGATAACCGTGTGACCTTGACCTAGAACGATAGTTACGCCTCTTCCCTTTGCCTCTTCTTGGATACGGCAGCAATCGCGAGTAGGAACGAGAATGGGAAGGACTAAATGAGCGAGAGTAGGAGCGAGTGCGGGAAGAACCTGATCTTGATGTGGAGCAGGTAGACGAACTTGTAGAGTAAGGTGAAGCACTATAAGGAGACTTGGACCTGGAAAAAACCACAACACACAGAAAAAGAAATGAAGTTAATTCAAAACAGTCATTCTCCCCAATTTTTTTCCTCCCAAATTTGGTTTGGGTTTTTTCTCCTCTCCATACGCTTATGTCAAAGCTTCTTTCAGCTGCTGACATAATGCTACTGCAAATTGAGGAATTTGATAACATTTTTCAATTCCATTTGTCTTGTTTTAGTTATGCATGCTTACTATCTGCAACGAAAAATTCTATTGGAAAAAACACTGTCATTTTTCCTTATGTCAGATGCACTTTAGTGTAACTGCAGTCCGATATGCTGTTGAAATACAAACGTGAAAAACAAGGCAACTTCATTGAGCCAAATACTTCCTCCTCTTTAAGTCTCCGTTGTTCTCTGTAAAACTCCTCCCTAGATAAGGGAGGCCAATGGCATCCTGCCAACTTAAGCATTTTTCTCCCTGCTTTCTGTTCTTTAGAGACTACGCTCATTTCCTGATCCTCATACTTGCCTTCCACATCCTCACCCCCAACAGTTCATTCAGTCTTCTCTCCTTATACTCAGCTTTGCACCTGTGGATGGAGGCTGCCCACACTTGAAAGAGACTCCCATCTCCCGTGGGCCAAGTGCCCACTGCTCCTCTGCCACTCCTTGATACACTTAATACATCACACTTCTGATCTTCCAAGTACTGCACAGATATTAACTAATCTTCTCTGGAACTTCTTTTAACTTCTTCCACATCCGCTTCCTATGTTGTTGCCTCATCATGAGGTATTTGGCCTGGTCCTGTCCCTGAATTGTTGTTTTCTTGCTGACTGAATTGGAGATATCAGACAACCTGTGGGATGGATCCTCGTTTTTCTTTTGATTTACCTTTAAGATTTTATAAACACAATGCACTCTTACAATCTGTCTATAACAAACATATAGCGAAAGGAAGGACTAGCTTGACGCTGCAGTAATAGGTAAAACAGAGTCCTCTCTCTCCAACTGAGAGAAAGCGTCTTGGCTATGTGAGATGACTAAATTGAAGAAATTCAAAATTGTCATAAAAGAACAGTGTTGACTTTTCCAACCATTTGCTCATGCAGTATCAACTAAGTTGTTAAAAAAAGAATGTTGGAGGCTGATTCCTATTGGGAAATCAATTTCTTCAGCCCTATTCAGCCAGTAATGGAAAAGGTGGCTTTCCATCTGATCCTTTAATTATCTTTAATTTTTATAGGCAATTATGGTTTCCTCAAAAAGCGTTCATTTCTCAGAGTCCTGTTTTCAGTCATGTACCGGAGTTTTATTTTAAATAACCTTAGTGGAAGCACAGATGCCCTTTGTAAAAGCCAATTCAGATGAAGCCATTTAAAAATTAATTACCACTTGGATTCTCCACAACTATCTGTGCATACTTGCTTCATTATAAATCAGCTGTTGTATAAGTTATGCGTTATACAGCCTCTTTTAACAGGTGACAAGGAGTCATCTATTGAATTTCTGTAGAATACTTACACTTCCCAGCCTGGTCTGCCACCTGCTGAGTGAACTGGACTGGCTCTCATTGGATGACCTTTTGGAGTGGGGAGAGGAAAAAGAAAGAAATCCCATTCAGTTCCTCTGAAGGTAATTTTTTTAAAGAAATTCTGAAGTTACAGTTACTTACCAGTGTCGTGGTTTAACCTGGCAGGCAGCCAAATACCACGCAGCCGCTCACTCACTCCCCCCGCCCCCCCAGTGGGACGGGGAGAGAATCGGAAGGGTAAGAGTGAGAAACACTCGTGGGTTGAGATAAAGACAGTTTAATAGAACAGAAAAGGGAGAATAATGATAATAAATAATGATAGAATATACAAAATGAGTGATGCACAATGCAATTGCTCACCACCCGCGCTGACCGATAACCAAGTAGCGATCGGTACTTCCTGGATCACGCCTACCGTTCATATACTGAGCATGACGTCACATGGCATGGAATACCCCATTGGCCAGCTGGGCTGGCTGTCCTGATTATGTTCCCTCCCATCTTGTGTACCTAGCTCAGTCAGTAGGCACGGGAACTGTCCTTGGACTAGGAGGGCACTTAGCAACAACTGAAAACATCAGTGCGTTATCAACATTCTCCTCATACTAAATCCAAAACACAGCACTAGGAAGAAATTTAACCCTATCCCTGCCGAAACTAGGACACCAGTTGTGGGTATTGCTTGTCCTTGGGGGCCCAGAAGACTTGGTAATGCTGGTTGTCTTTGTACGGGAACCTGATAGACATCTCAAAAAACCATTAGTAGGCTTGAGTTCTGAAGGTTTTAACCAACTCTCCCGTGGAGAAGAATGTGGATTAAATGCCTAACTATCCGTTTGTTGCAGACCACAGTAAGTCACCAGAGTTGGCTATATCATTTTCTATGAGAGAAATGAATCCCACCTCTCCTTTGCCAGAGGGTAAATGTAAATTGCAGGCTCAGGGTAAAGTTCGTCTCCGAGTAACTACATTTTATAAATGGAAGAAGTCTATTTCCTACAAAACGAGATCCATGACAGAAACAGAAGTGCTACCAAGTGCATTTTAAAACAGCCACTCCTGTCAGCACACAGCAGTATTTTCTTAGTTTATAGCAACAGGAAAACTTCAGTCTGTTTCACACATGGGATTTGATAAAAGTCAGAGGGGGCGGAAATCTCAGTCCAACAGCTACTTGTTAAATTTTGCAAGAAGCCTTTGAAACATAAACCAAAAGCAAAACGAGCTTTCAGAGAGAACGACTCCACTGCAAACACTACTGAAATGTTTTGCAGAAATACAGATTCTTAGCATACCACACGTTTGACCAACTTCCAGGGGCACGAACAGCAGGACCACCCTATTTTAATATTCAAAAGTATCACAGATTCTATGGTTAAGCACAATGACAGTGCTTCCTGCCCCGTAATTACAGATGCTGGCCAACTTGGTTGCACAGCCACTCAGACATGCACGCGTGGTTTCTCTCGCTCACTTTTTGGCCAGTCCAATTAATTCCATACTTACGCATTAATAGTTGGTATTGCGTATTTTCCAGTGTTTGTCAGCATAGCACCCTTTGTATTGGGGTCTTTCACCTCCATCATGAAACTCCTTGGAATTCCTGTGCTCTTTAATTCTGGGAACAGGCTCAACATTTTTGTCCTGTTAAGAAAAGAAATGCAGACATATCTCCTTTTAAGACCCACACTTAAAATGACATTTCAATGATTATTTTAAGCAGCAAAAGCCTTTAATCCTCTCCTTTTACCCAGCATAAGGGTTGCTCGACTAAAATACTTATTTTCCTAAATGAATATAGCCAGGATGTTCCAAAGGCTTGAGCAGTGTTTTGAACTCATTCCATTCTTTGGCTTAAGTTCAGGTTCTTTAAGGGTGAAATATCCCTTAGCTCACCATCCACTCAGAAAAGAGATACAAACCCGCTCCTCCTCCAAAGCGCAATTCAGAGCACAAATATTCAATAGATGGGGTCAACAGAAACATCTTGGTTTTACATGAAATACTAAAAACTGTGAACTGTCATTAAACAGAGTTAAAACCAGAAACATTTCCAGTAATATTGAAATATATAAAAATATGCATGAAAGTTCACAGAGCAAGATCTGTGGACATACTTAATGTCTATGACCTACAAAAAAGAAAACTTTACATTTATAATGCCAGGTTTCCCTTGGATTTTGAAGGGCTTTGCAACATTGCCCTATGAACCTCTGTCTTTCACCCCAAGAGAAACAATTCTTAATATGAGTATTCATGGATTTGTTACGTAACTGCCAAGGTAAACAAATGAAAAGCTAAGGAACACCAGAAGTCCCCCACAGTCTTACCCCATTTGTTGGGCAGTTCTTTATACAGTCGCCAGGTTTTCCGCAACGAAAGCAAGCAGATGATGGTGGAGGTGGACCCCAGGGTTTCTTCATGTAACTAAAAGGGTTTGGGGCAAAGAAGAAAAAGGTATGCACGTGTCTCTCTCGTTAAAACAAACTTCTCTACAATTTTTCCATAATCTTCAAAGAACAGATTTGACATTATCAACACTTACTTGATTGGATCATATTCCTGGCAAGACTGTAGCATCATAGCTTTTATTTTATCTTCTTCGGAAGCATTGGCTTCAGCCAGATTGGCAGTCTGTTTAACAGGTAATTATTTGACACATACATTAGCCCACACTGCCAAAGAGAACACCACTCACCCAACCCTGTAAAGAGCAGCACAACGCCAGCTGAGGTTGCATGAAAACAGCTGCTTATATGAAACAGAGTTGTCCAAAAGATGTTCTGGGGAGTCCTTACATCATCACAGGCTGTTTATGTGCCTGTTAACCTACTTGAAAAGAGCATTCCTGGGCACTCAAAACCTTAGGCTCTTCATGTTCCCCCCCACTAACTTCTTCATAGGAAGCAAGTTAACTACAATAAGCAAAACCTGCAGTTTTTTTCCAGTTGACCATGTCCTTTTAACATACAAATTGTAATATAAATGTTATGCAGAACTGGATCTTCAAATTATTGAAGCCAGCTGATTTTTTTAAAGTAGTATTTGTTCAAATGTTTTTATTACACACTAGTACAGATACAAGCAGGGTCTAAGGGAGTGACTGTAAATGATTTGGACCCTCAAGCACCTATCATTCAGATCAACCACTCATGGTTTTGGTTTTAGATGCATTCATTCACAAAAGCAACCAACTTGTTTCAGCATTTTGTTAAAGGGCTGTTTCATATACACAGCTTTTTCTCAACTGTAACATAATCCAGATCGACATCTATGAAATCATTTCCATTAACATTTACAGAAGACTTTACAGATACTTGACTAATTTGTTTGAACCCAAGCCGTTTACAAAACACATCCAAAACCCACAAGACATTACTAGGAATAGACCAAAATTCAAGATGGCATTTAATGCATAATAAAACAGAAAACTTTTTACAACACATTGCCTCCATGCTAAGCCAGTCTGCACTGAGGAGGTTAGAGTAAGGAACTGTTTGGAGCTGCTTTATCCTATGTTCCTCTATTTTTCTGAAATACTTACATTTTCTCAAAAGCTTAAATGTGTACACCACTTGGACAGTTTTTCACATTTTAGAGTAAAACTTCACCTGAGTTTACAGAACCAAGGACATGTTTAGGGACAGCGCTAACAGAGACCAATTTCTCCTGGTGGCTACCTTCCAAACTATTTTTTTTTTCTTACCAAATGTCCACAATTTAATTTCTGCAGTGAGAGAGGGAAGAAGTTACCAGTGGGAAGAGATTTTTCTTTCTGGGAAAGGAACTCCAGCCTTTATTTTCAGAAGAAAGGACTAGCTCCTCTGCATTAGGCCCTGCCTTCTCTAATCTTTGTAACTTTAAAGACTAGTAATTTAATAGGCTAGCACTACGCCTTTTCATAAAGTGCAATCCCTAGTGCTTTCCCAGACAAAGTTACATGTTGTTGAGCAAAAAATGCAAGCAGTTCCATAGCAAAACATGGCATTACAACAGTTTCAGAAGGTCACGTTTGCTAATATGCCACACATACGCATCAGTATTTTCCTGTAAACAATTAGGTGCATTTACACAATTTACACAGTCTGCGATCAAACAAATTAGATTGTGTTGTCCACTGTATATATACTACAGCGTATGAAATTGTGCAGCATTCAAAGCATGGATCTATAACTGTAGCGCCTAGAAATTCAAAAATAGCCATGCAGTTGTCCGTGTTCCAGAAACGCTTCTATTTTGGCTCTTGCAAACCCTCCTGAAATGTCCGTCACTTACAGCCAATTAAATTCTTCTGTGAAAATTGTGTTAGTTTCCAATGCAAAATGAACGAAAAGTATGAAAAACGGTAAACAGCTTCTGAAGTGCTTCTTCTTTGTGTCTTGAAGATGAGTAATACTGCAACATTACGTTGCGGCTGATAAGGTCCTCCCCCTTCTATCTTCCCGAACTGGCAACTACTCTTTACCAGGATAGTATCAAAATATACACACATTTTAAAGTTAAAAGAAATACTTTAAATTATTAAAAATTAAATTAAAGGTTTGTTCACATGACAACAGTTCTCCAGCTATAGATCACAGTATAAGATTTAAAAATACAAAGCAAACACTTTTTTTTAGGAATATATATGTACCTTAGTCAGCTGGGCCAGAGAAATAGATGCAGAAGAGTCATCAATCTGTTCACAAAAAATTAAACTCACATTCAAGTTCTACAATCGAAAACAGAGCAATAGTTAACCTCTACTGTAGTCTGACAGTCTGCACTATATCCTCCGAGTATCACTGAAAGAGCCATTTCCAACCTAGTGTAGTTGGTATTTGTTCAAAACAAAGTCCAAACCTGTGACAGCTTAAGAGTGCCTATGTGGTTAAGGAGAAGAAGCTAAACTAACCAAACCCGCTGGAGATCAACTTATTGCTCCAGAATATCTCAGAGAGGGACCCTTGTCAAATGCTCACAGCTGCTTAAAAGTCAAAGGGGTAAGGAAGCTATCAATTTTCAGCTAAAAAGGATTTTTAAAAAATATTTATTTGAAAAGGAAGCATCACTACAGGAAACTTCTTTTCAGTGTGGTTTGTAAACTAATCAGCCAAGTATTTCCTTGTGTTACTTATTTCTGTTTTAGCAGCAGAACGACAGTGTCTTCAAACCTGAAGAAAAACGCTGCCCCTTTTCCAAATGTAAATTCAAAGTGGCAGTATCCTAAAGAAAAGCTTAGCCTTTGGGAAATTAAAGCAGCATCCCGCCCTGAAGTCACCCAGATCCAAAAACGTACTGCAGGCGGAGGTTAAGAAAAATGACAGGGATTTTACCCTTTACAAATGCACCAGGCTCTAACCTTGTGCCAAAATTTGTACACTGGGGTTTACGTATTTTCATTTGCAGACAAACTATTAAACTAAACTGCTTCATCTGATAAAGCGGAAAGGTCAAATGTAGAACTTTAGAATACCACTTTGTGTAGCAACGATATTTAAATTCACAGCAATCTATTAAAGACAGTTATGCACTCAGTTATGCACTCAAACAATATCGCTTCAATTATACAGTTTCAGGAACAAATACCCAAGTCTTTAAGGACATGAAAAGGAAGCATTTAGCTGCACAGAACTGTCCTCAAAACGTGTGGGACATGTTGGTTTTGGTATTTGTTTGAACCCCCAAGTCAAAAGTAAGAAACAGTACCATGTTTAACAATAATGGTTTCTCAGTGGTTTTTGATAACATTTTCAAAAACCATGTTCAGTTGTGCAAACCTTGAACCTACGTGATCTAAAAACGATTGTACATTATCTGTACAACACAAAGTCGTTCAGGAAATAGTCTAGCATATCCAGTATGAAATACAATGCATTACTAGGCACAAACACCAATATTCACATTAGATAGAACTGTGCAAATGATGGCATTACTCCGTTTCTACTAGGCTGAATCAAATACATTGTATTTACAACATATACTATGTTTTACTGGAAAATCTATTAAGTTAATGTTTGGAAAATTAATCCAAGACTACCTTAAGTGCAGCGTGCAGCAAAAAGTGTGAGATTGTGTTTTTACATACTGCTTTTGATGTTCCACTTACTGGCTCAGTTTGACTTCTAGAAGAAGAAATAAAGGTGATCAGAACTTCAAATACAGCACTTGTACCAAAAACATAAAGCACTGAAAACAGATTATAAAACCTGAACATCAAAACTTTATGTTCTGATAGTCGAGTGAATCTGGAAATTTACTCATATACATAAACCGTTGTCTCTTGGTACATTCAGTGCAACTAAAAAAACCCCCCAGAATCCCATTTCTACTTTGTCACAAATTACTCTAAGGCTTACAGATATAGAACACGACCGTGCAAGGGGAAGTCCTCAGATAGTTTGTCTCTGCTACATAAGTATCAAAACCAGGAAGTCTGTACTACAGTTTTGTGTTCATAAATAATCAACCATCAAAATACGAAGGTAACTTTAGCCAATCTGTGTATCGCTAGTATTACAAATAGGTACCAGATGGAGTCCTTTAGTTTCTAAGAAAGAACAGTGATAGTCTAGACACTTCCAAGTGCACCTTTACTTAAGTGAAAAAAATCAGTCATCTGACAAATGACAACAATGTCAGCAGCATCGTCTTTAGAACAGTGTTTCTCTGTGGAAGCCCAAGCACTGTGTTCAGATATCTTAGCCATGAAAGTGCCAAAACACTAAACGTGTTACATATGCTATATGGACTAAAAACAGTAGTAGAAATGTCACCTGAAAGCAGGTCCTAGGCCTTTGTGCGATTTAGGAGACCTGTGACAAAAAAAAAAGGTCTTGGTTGCCAGAATTTGCTTCAAGATAATCTTGAAAATGCTACGATATTTTAGGAAATATTTATTAAATTTGAAAACTTGCTGAGATTCCACATACTCATTGATCTGTATCTGCACGCTACTCATCATGAATCAGCCATGCAACCATTGATGTCGTTAACAAACAATTCACACATCATCCAAAGTGTCCCATGAGCAGAGGCAATTCAAAGGCTGCTGTGCAACTGGTGTACAAATAGAAAGGCGCACGCTCCCTGCCACTGCTAGAACACCACCAGGCTCGCAACGACAGCCACGTACCTCCTGAAGTTGAGGAAGGACAAGGACATCCTTTAGATTACCACAGCATGGATTCTTCATACATTTACCTTCAAGAGCGTACTAAAAGGAGAGTAACGCATTTTTGAAGGCCTCTCCACCATTACAGCATACATTCATCATTCCCAAACATCCACCACTCTACCAGTTGTTTCTGCAATGTTCACAGCTGAAAGACTAGAAAGCTAATCTGCCTGGTTAATTTTCAGCGCTAGAACAGCGGTGCCGTTCCTTCCTTATCCCCTTATACATACAGGTATGTATCTGACCTTTGATGCTAGCCGCATCTATCCTCTCATTTTAGGGCAGCATTACAATACCAGGAGAGGGTGCCCGAAACAGAGGATGCACTGACAAGACAGCACTAAGCAGACGTGTTTAAATTAACCCCCAAAACAAGGCCATGTTTATAAGCACAGTGCTGCGGTGTCCAGAATTACTAGAGGGTGCCTGAAAACACTGCAACAACTACTGCAGGAATACGCCCAAAGTTGAGATGCAGAGCCACATAAATTCAGGGGTTTTTGCTTGCAGATGCCTCGTGGGTACCGGGAGGCTGCTGTACTCTTTGTTCGAGACACAGTGTAACTCATCCGTCTACTTGATTTATTGAGAACCAACATTAGAAAGACATGGCAAAACCACAAGCTAATAATATCTACTAATTGTGGTGGAGAGACCTATCTTTAAGGCGGCTGGAAAACATGACCGTTCAAACAATGCTAATGTAGCTGATATAGAACTGGACTGTATGAATACATAAATGACAGCAGTAATCCTCTAGTCAGCACTGCATTGGAATAGCTGTAATTTTAATCAATACACCTGATTCTCTGTCCTCCGTAAATCTTAGGAATACAGAACCAAAACCCGGAGCACAGATACCAGCTTAGGGTAAAAACAGACGTAGCAAGATAACTAGTAACATTTGGTAATGTGCTAAACTGCTTACTGAGTTTCAAGTTTGGAAAGGATTAACTATTCCTTCATCGTACTTGCACAAAAGGCAATACACTTTAGGATACTGTTCTTTTTCTCTTGCCTGAAACGGACATTGTCTTGAGGAAACGCATAGGAATCGCTTACGAATGGAACTTCTTGTTTGCATCGTTCGCCAACTGGTAAACCTTGGTCTTTCCTCTATAGCTAGTATGCAAAAAACCCAGATTTGGGGCGTAAGAATACCTGCCATATCCCCCCCAAATGCCAGAAATAGTCAAACACTGAGAATCAGGCTCTTCTGAGACGGGAACAAAGTATGCGTTTACGCTACAATGCGTATCTGTCTTTACTATAAAAGCCATAAAAGCAAACACATATAATAAGGAATCTCTGCACGTCGAGGAAACAGGATCTACAACTTGGGTCTCAGAACAATCAACCCCAAGAACAAACCCAACAGAATAATCTTAAAAGTTACCATGGTTGGAGTTCGAACCCCATGTCCCAGCAGGCCTAAAAATGTAAGTCCACTTTCGGACAGACACATTAAAATCTACCCCATGCCAACAAAAATTAACAGGAGCTTTAACAAGAAAGAACGCCTCTGTAAACTAATATCCATAAAAAAAGTTAACACACTGAAACCCCTAACAAAGAATACAATGCTTTATGGATACTTACATAACATCGGTTTTGCCGGTAGCTTTAACTCCTCCGACAGGGATTCTTCTAACAATTACCGATGAGTTCTTAGGAATCAGGGCATTCTCATCTGTGTATTCTGAAAACAACGTAAATACAGAGAAAAACATCAGTCCATTCGTAAGAATGCATGCTCATATGTAATTACGTAGCACTTCGCAGAATCCCTTTACAGATACAAAAGCAAAATTTTATATGTAACATCACGCTTTCATCGTCTCAACACACTAACAGTATATTTCAAGAAATCTTGGGGTTTGAGAATCAAACACAAGCAGCAAAATCTTTTTCCTTTTTTTAAAACAGTTTGAATGCCAACAGCAAAATGGCCTCAAAGGTCACTAAAGGAGAGTCTGCTAATGCACGAGGTTCTTTCCTGACCTAGCTTAAAGTTGCTTTTGCTTCCGTTAGGCTACAAAACCCATAGATCTTTGGAGAAAAACAAACCACAGCAAAGTCTCACCTGCCTAAACCAGATTCTAAAGTCTGACTAGCTTGCCCTGCAACCAAACAGGCACTTAGCTAAAGCACGAGAACTCTGCGCCATTGCTTTCATAGCTGTTAACTAAAAACCAGTCACCTGTGCTGGCAGTGCTCAAGCCTGACAGAACACAGAAGAGAGCCTGCCGCCTCTGCCTGTTTCTTGGAGCTTAATCCATCAACAACCACACTTCTCAGCTGCTCAGGGCTTTACGTTTAAATGGAAACAGAACTGGCAGTGCTAGAATTTGGATCACAGACATTTTGGGGTTTTTTTGAGCTTGCTTTCACAAGTAGGGCAGAATTGGCTCAAACTCAAGTGGTATCTCCCCTCTTAAGCTAATCATCTAGTTTGAATTAACCAAAGGGACGTGAATTCGTTCGATCGATTCCCTTTTTGCAGAGCAGAGAGGCCCAAACGAAATTACTTAGGAAGACAGCCTTGAAAAGCCTTTCAGGAACAGCGTGTGCCTGAAGCTCTCCATGCTTTGCCTTGGCTTACACCCTGTTAGTCTTCTGAAGAGGAGGAAAGCCTTCTGACCTTTTACATAAGGCCCAAACAAAAAAAACCAACTACCTGAGACACTTGGACTGAGTAAGCTTAAAATGCAAAGATCTCTCCATGAGAATGCTTTTTCTATTGTACTTACACAAGCTGGATAGGACTGAATATTTTAAAGCACTATCAGCAGGCATCCCCTGTAATCTGCCTACAGTTTTAAATATTCAAAGCCCTTACCTTTGCAGAGCGAATCAGAACAATGGTCTGAAAACCAAAGATACTGTATACCTCGTCAAGCCCTGTCAGGTGGCATCCCTAAGACCCCTAACGTTGTGCTGTTAAGGCTCTTCACAGACACTCTCCTGAAAATAGTTTAAGTATCTGTAGACAAACAGCAAGCTTTAGGTCCAACCACTTTAAAGGCTAGGGCTGAAGTTACAGTTACCGCAGTGTACATACTACTCTCTTTAAGTTTTAACACATGAAACAGGAAGAGGAAAAAAAACACTAGTACACATTTTAAAGAAAAGCCTGTTGTAAGAGTGTCACAGAACCACAGGGGGAAAAAAAAAAAAAGAAATGTAATGTTTAAGGAATGAAAACACTTTACAAGTCTTTTGATTTCTGAAAAGTCACATCCCAAAGTCTTTAATCACATTCAAACTTATCGAGATGGCAGATTACCAAACTGAAATCTCCTACTAAGTAATACGAAACCATTATCATCTCTAAGAATCAAGCACCATTTGTTAGATTTAAAAGAATTTATGATGTCTCTAAGAACATTTCTTACGTATATCCACCATAAACGTTCTGCCATAAAACTTCAGTACTGCCCTGATACGGTTAACATGTAGTACAGGAAAAAAAACCACCGTTAGAAACGAATGATGAAATGATGCTCAATAGCATCTGAATGACCATGTCTTTGGTGTGGAAAAGAAGTTATATTAACAAGAAATTCCAAAGTATAATTTAGATACGGAGAACACTCATGCGCAAGATGGCTTTCAAGGGTCTGCACAGATTTTAACTCACAGATACGCTCCTGATCCAAAATGTTGCTAGTGGGCAGTTTCTGCAACAGCCGCAAAACCCATTTTCCAATGCAGTGGAGTAAAACAAGTTGAAGTCAAAATTAAGTCACGAAATTCACCAAATCCAGGTGGTTTCTTTTCTTCAAATTAGCCATCTCTTTTATTTCTATCACTTTCAGCTTTCTCCACCACATTTCAAAGAAATCTGGCAAGTTGGTTATTACAAGATATGCTCCCACATTTCCTTCTCATTTTACCTAGAAGAATTCCAGGAAACCAAAGCTTTTGTAAGCGCCGTATGTCACACATCAACCACGTACTCTTCTACGCCTAGCTCCATGTCTACAACACAGATCTGAAGGTAGTTGTCAGAACAGCAACTACAAAAGAACAGCTCTGTGAGGCCCCCAACACAAGTCACAGCTACTGATGGTGGCCGAATCGCATTATGGCTTCCCACCCCACTTAATGCCCAGCGCCGCTTGCCCTCCCGGTCCTGCCGCATGCTGGCGGCATGGGCCCCAGCCTGACTCACGCTACGTGGGGATGACCCACAAAGAGCAGAGCGCGGCTCCCACAGGCCACGGCCGACGCAGGGTGGTCTGCGACGCCGCCAGCCGGGCGGTGCCCGAGGCCCCGCGCCCGCCGCCCCCGCGCACCTTCTTTGGTCTGGGCGTTGGTGATCTGCAGGTCGCAGCTGGCCGCCTTCAGCTCCTCGCGGCCCATGATCTGGTGCTTGAGGTCACACAGGGAGATGTGGAGGCCGTTGAAGGTGACCATGTCATGGTTCAGCTTGGAGGCGAACTTGTAGTGGACGCACGACGTGGTTGGGGCCAGGAGGTGCCTGCTCCGTGATGGCGTCTACCGCGGCAGACAGCGTCGCGGCCGCTGTGCCAGGTGAGGGCCCGCGGCGGTTCCTCCTCCACCGAGGAGGCCAGGGCAAGCAGCGCGGGCTGAGCTCGAGCGGGCCGGCGGCGCTCAGAGGCTGCGGCGCTCCGCCATGGCCTTCCTGGCCGACAACCGCACGGGCCGCTGCGAGCGTGTCACTGTGCACACGCAACGGCACACTGCACCCACCCCCCGCGCCTCACGTGACCCAGCGCATTATGACAAAAGGCCCGCGTCACGTGGCCGTGGCGGCCCCGCGCTCTTCATCCTAACACCAAGCGCCCCCGAGGGGAGGGGGGGCCCGTCAGCCCCGGGCCTGTCACCACCCCGGGCCGCTGGTCTCCCTGCTGTCCCCTGGCCTGTCACCACCCGGTGTCCTGCCACCCCCCAGGCCTGTCACTGCCTGGTGTCCCTCCTGTCACCCCCCAGGCCTGTCCCTGCCCAGTGTCCCTCCTGTCACCCCCCTAGGCTGTCACCACCTGATGTCCCTCCTGTCACCCCCCAGGCCTGTCACTGCCCGGTGTCCCTCCTGTCACCGCCCGGGCCCATCACCGCCTGGTGTCCTGTCACCCCCCAGGCTGTCACCACCTGGTGTCCCTCCTGTCACCCCCCAGGCGATCACCACCTGGTGTCCCCTCCTGTCAGCAGCCAGCCAGGGCAAGACAGCCTGGGGCAGATGCAGCGGGCTTGGCCGTGTGGCGCTCGGCTGCCCGCGGTGCAGGGCCGGCAAAGGGAGGGGACATCTCAGGGTGCTTGAGTGTATCTTGTGGCATTCATGGAAAGTTCAGTCAAAGAAGCCAATGACCATTTATGTTTATGGCCACAGACCAGTCCCCTGCCCCCATTTTTTAACTCCTCCCTCTCTGCCTTTAGCCCATCACTATTTTTTGCTTTCTCTTTCTCTGTCTCTCTCCCTGTCTGTAGTTTCTAATTCCTCCCTGTCTGTCCTATAGCCTGCTGCTATTTTTTCCTTTCTCTCCATCTCTTTCTCCTGCTCCCTCTCCTTCTCTTTTTTCTATCGCCGTGTCCTGCTTCCTGGCCTTATCTTAATGTTAGGGTTAGGGGCTAGGGTTAGGGTTAGGCTTAGGGTATCGTTAGGGTTAGGGTTAGGGTCGGGGTTAGGATTATGGTTCGGGTTTAGGGTTAGGGATAGGCTTAGGGTTTCGTTTTAGGGTTAGGCTTAGGGCTTAGGGCTTAGAAGTAAAACTGTCCCAAGCACTTACGCCTCCATCAAGGACCACGTGCCCTGAGGCTTGTGATGACTGTTGGATGGCTTTCCCGCCCCCCGATGGAAACACCTCTCAGTTCTCTGTGCTCACACCAGGGAAGGAAAGGCAATACACCCCCATATCTAAAGGCATGGCACTCCAAGCAAAGGTAACGTTTCGTTTCTTTAGATGAACTGCCTGGCCAGTTACAACACCTGCTTATACTGACTTCATCCACCCTTACCCGCAAAACATTGTGACAGGCTGAGTCAGCGTGGAGAGTCAGGTGAACTTTGACGCACACACTGCTACCATAGGACTGGATTTTTAACCTATTTACATTTATCCGTCGCTTTGAAGCTGCCCAAGGGTCAGCATGCCCTTGCTACTGGAGGTTCTTGCTCTGTGCAGGCACTAAGGAAGACATTTCTGGTGACAGATTATTTCTAACGGGTAAAGCACAGCAGAACACACTGTTCATGAGCTGCTGAGAATCGTCCCCCAGGCATAGCAGGAACAACGGCAAAGCTTGTATATTTAAGATGCATTTGAGTTACCTTACCATTAAAATACACCACCACCAGACAGTGCTCTAGACGGAAGGCTGACATCAGTGTACAAGGACAGTCCCTTCTGGACATCTCGCTCCTGGCTAGAAATCCTAGAGACTTCCTTTAAGGACAGAAATCCAAAGAGCTACAATAAGCCTTTGAAATTCAGCACAGCAAACAAAAAGCAAACAAACAAAAAATGACAGGAAACCCCTGAGGCACTGATGAGGAACACAAGGTCTCCCCTTGAGTCCACTACCCCTCACAAGACTTACTCAAAATTACTCAGTTGCTTACTCAAAAGCAATAACCAACAAGCCATGTACCCTTGGGGAAGCCCTTGTCCTTCTGTGCCGCTGGTGGCATCCCACCATTTCTTTGGGAGTCCACACAAATTCAGAAGTACACTTAGTCCTCCGGCAGTCATTACCTATGGACCCGAACTCCTCCCACACCCCAGAAGTGGCTGTCGGTCGTCTGGCAGTCATTCTCCACAAACTGCAAGCCCTCCATACCTAACCACCTACCTAGTGACTCAGTGGAAATGAGCTGGACCACAACAGAAGTGACACTGCCCGGCCCGGTCACACAGATTAGACCACAAACGGTGGTTACAAGACAGAAAATGCAACACAAACCACAAGGACGGCAAAAAAACAAGCAGAAGACACATCACACAAAAACCAAAGACCCCTATCCAAACCCTAAAAACGCAAACAAGCTACAAAAGGACTTTCCAAAAAAAAGACCACACAGAACACAACATAAGGCAAAACCAACCTAACCCCAGGAACCCAGCGCTTGCAAACCCAGATCCTGACCATAACAATAACATGCTTTAATCCTAAGTCGCGTAAACTCCCATAACCCTCAAACCCCATAACCCTAGCACGCTGGAACCCTAGCGCCCCATATCCCTAGCACATTGTAGCCCCAAGATATCAAAACATTGAACACAAACTCCCTGGAGGTCTCTCTCTTCAGGTGGCCCCAGATCTCAGACACCACAACTCTGAAGTGGGGGTGCCCACCGTGCCCAAGTGGAAGATCCACCAGGACAGCACCAGCATCCATCTTCACATCATCCGTCACGCCCTGAAAAAGTGCCCAGGCTGGACACTCCTGGGGAGAAAGGCGGAGGCACTCGGAGACTTTGAACTGGCCAGCCATGGCCACAGGGCTTCAGCTCATCATGTCTGTGTCAGAGCCACCAGGCAGGTGACCCCATCCCCCCTGCGAAGACCCCTTGGGGTAGCCGTACCCAGCACCAGCTGGCTGGATACGGCCTTTGCTCTATGGGGAGGTGCTCCCTGGGAGCAGGGTCTCTCACGGGGGAACTCACAGCTCACCTGGGCTGCTCTGCGGCCACCGGACGCCTTTGCTGTCAGGTGGCTCTCAGCACCTCTCTGCCAACGGCTGTCACCTCCCTGCGGGACGCTCTCCAGCGCACGGTCCGTCTCCACTGGGTCTCCCTGGGGACAAAGATCGGAAGGGAGGGATGGGGTTTGCTCTGTCCCCGTTCCCAGGGTGCTTCAGGAGAGACCTGCCACCCCCAAATGAGCTGTCTGACGTGGACACCACAGACGAGCTGCAGACGGGGGTCAGCACGGTGGCGGGGAGTGGGCAAGATGTCCTGCGGAGCCCCCGGCGCTGGCGGAAAGCAGAGCTGGAGACAACGGGGAGAAGCCCCAGGCAGCCGGCAGCTGGCGGTGGGGCCTGGCAGGGAGCAGCGCCCGCAGAAATGCCCGGCTCCTGGAGCCTCGGCCCCAGGGCTGCAGCCTCGGCACCTCCTGGGGCTTCGCTGGGAAAAACCAGGCAGGGGTGACCCTGACAGCCCGCACACGTACCTGGCCCCGGGATCTGGCAGCCTGTCCCTGTGCCCATCACTGCCACGGGATCCAGGAAGCAGCGCCCCAGCCCTGGCGTGGCCCTGAGCCGTCTCTCAGGCCAGGCAGCAGGAAGCCGCGCCCCATGGCATGCTGGGAGCTGTAGGCCCGGGGCACGGGCTGCCGGGCAGCCATGTTGGTTCCCGGGGCATGCCGGGAGCTGTAGGCCTGGGGCACGGGGCTGCTGGGCAGCCATGTTGGTCTTGGGAGGTGCGGGCTCTGCTCCAGCTGCGGCCCAGCTGAGGTGAGGACAGGCACGCAGGTGGAGCTACCGAAGAGGAAGGGAGGAGAGCACAGACGGACAGAGAAAGAAGTGCTTGAACTGTAACATTTGCCTGGCAGTGCAGAGAGCGGGAGCTGCGGTGAGTCCCAGCCCCTCGGGGCCGTGTCACCCCTCTTCTGCATCGCAGTCCCTCCCAGCCCCCCCCCTCCCATTTCCCTCTGTGTCATTTTTTTCACTTCCCCATACCTCTCTTCTTCTGTTGCTGTGTTCTGCTCCCCGTCCTCTCTTCTCCAAGTCCCTCTTTCCCTGTCGCTCTACCTGCCCCTGTCTTTTTCTTGCTGCCCCTCCCTCCTGCTCCCTGTCCCTCTTTTTGCCTTCCTCTGTCTCTGCCCTGCAGCACATTGCTGTTGTTTCTTCTCTGTCTCTTTGTCCTGGTCTGCATCCCGCTCTGTTTTTCACAGTCTCTCTGGCCTGTTCCCTGTCGTGATTTGTCTCTCTCTGCCTGTATGTCCCGCTCCCTGTCCTTGTCTTCCCTTCTCCCTCCTTCTGCTTCTCTCTCCCGCTGCCTCCCCCCACGCCCTGCTCACTGTCACTGCGGTTTTCCATGCTGTATCCCACTGTCCCTGTCCTTCTTCCTGTTCATCTCTCTTCTGTCTCTCTCTGCTGCTCCCTGACCCTTCCCCTCCCCGCTTCCTCCATCTCTCTGCAGGGCTTCTGAGACCTCTCTTTCTTTCCCCATCCCTCTGTGCTGCTCACTGTCCCTGTTTCTCTCTTTCTCTTCGTTGTTATTCTTGTCTGTCACTCTGTCCTTCTCCCTGCCCCTATTCCTTTTTCCTCCCTCTCCTTTCTTCTGCCCACCACAGGTTTTCTTGCGATCTCTATCCTGCCCCTAGCCCTTAGTTCTCTCTCTCTTCCTGCCTCCCTCTCCCTCTTTCTGCCTCTCTTCCTCTTTTCCTGCTGCTTCTTTCTCCATCTTTGTCCAGATCCCTGTCCTCTTTTTTCTCTTGCTGTCCTTCGGTCCTTTTTCTCTTTTCTCTCTTTCTCTCTGTCCCATTCCCTGCCCCACCCTTTCTCACTAAACCCCCCTGTCCAGCTGGCTGTGCCTTCTTTCCTCTCTCTCTCGCTCTCTAGTTCTCCTTTCTTCGTCTCTCTGTCCCACTGCCCATCACAGCTGGTTTTGTCCTCCAGTGGTGTCCTGCCCCCTCTTCCTTTTTTCTCTCGCTGTCATTCTGGCCTCTTCTTTTAAATTCCTCCATCTCGGTCCTGCACCCGTCACTGTTTTTTTCCTCTCCTGTCCCTTTGTCTTGCTCCCTGTTTCCCGTTCTTGTCTCTCCTTCTCTTTGTTCTGCCGCCCATCTCTGTTCCCCTTCTTGCTCCATCTCTCTGCCCTGCTCCCTGGCCCTCTAAGTCTCTCTCTGCTTCTCTCTCCCGCTCCCTGTCTCTCCCCCACCCTATTTTTCTGTCCTACTCCCTTTTCAGGTTCCCCCCGCCCTCACTTTGTCCTGCTCTCTGCCGCGGCTATTTCTCACTCCATCTCTGTCCTGCAGCCCAGTGCTGTTTTTTCCTTCCATCTCTCTGTCCTGCTGCCCAGTGCTGTTTTTTCCTTCCATCTCTCTGTCCTGCTGCCCAGCCCAGGCTCTTTTACCTCCTTCTGTGTCCTGCTCCCCGTCCCTTAGTTTTGCCTGTCTTTCCCTTTGTCCTGCCTCCCTGTGCCTTTCTTCTCTCTCTGTATCGCCCTGTCCTGCTCCCTGTCCTTGCCTTTCCCTGACAATCTGTGTCCTACTCCCTTTCCTTGTCTTTCCCTCTCTGCCCCCATCCTTCTTCCTACCTTTCTTTTTCTTCTCTCTCCCCCTCTGTTCCTGCAGCTTCTTCTTCTACCTCTGTCCTGCTCCCTGCCCCTTTTTTCCTCTCGCTGTCCCTCTGCCCTGCTTCCTGTCCCCATCGTTTCTTCTTTATTTCTCTGTCCCGCTGCCTGTCCCATCGTTTCTTGTTGTACTCCCCTGCCCCGTCCAGCTGGCTCTCCCTTTTATTTGTTCTCTCTTCCTCTTTTCTGCTTCTCGGTCCTCTTTTCCTCTTCCCCTGTCTCTGTCCTCCAGCCCGTTGCTGGCTTTTCCCCCCCTTCTTGGTCTCCATCAGGATCTGACCCTCTCTTTATTTCTCAGTCCCTTTGTCCTGCTCCCTGTCCTTCCTTCTCTTTCTCCATCTGGACGTCCTGCTCCCTGTCCCTGTCTTTCCCTAGCCCTGCCTTCCTTCTTCCTCTCCTTCCCCACGCCCGTCTCTGCCTCTCTGTCCTGCTCCTTGACCCTACTTTTTCTTCCTCCATCTCTCTGCAGGGCTCCTCATCCCTATTTCTCTTGATTTCTCCAGCTCTCTAGCCTTTTCCCCATACCTTTCTTTCTCTCTCAGCTCCTCTCTCTTTTCTCTCATCATATTTTTCTCTTTCTAGTCCACTGTCCTTCTCCCCGTCAACTGAAGCTGAGTGACCAGGTGTCCCTGGGCTCTGGTATTTCCTTAGCATTGCCCTAGGGAAGATCTGTGGTTTTAGGGCTAGGGATCATTTAGGAGCTGGTCTCCTTACGTAGGCAGCGGAGCTAGGCATAGTTAAAGCAGAGGTTGTTCTCAGCTGGTGCTCTGTGCGTCCTGTTGAAAGAGCAGGCTGTGGGCCTTATTTTGAAGGAAGGTTTCTTGTTCTGCGCTTATTGCTCCACGGGACGCTGCACAGAAGTGGTGGTGGGGTCTGGAGAGACAGATGGGACCTGCTGTGATTCCTAGTAAATGTGAACTTGAACGAGACCAGACTGACTGCGTATGGTTTTCTTCTCAGCTCCAATTCCAACCTACGTGCTCGGCGCTAATGAAAAAAGAGACCCTGAGCTGCAAATGAGCAGACAACGTCACTCACTTAGGTCACCGTGCAGTTGGTCTGTGATAAGGGATGTGTACTTCCATGACGGTGCTTTCGTGAATGTTCTCTGGTCTTGCCGCTTCAAAGCCCTCCCTTTTTCCAGAAATTTTAAGATGGCATTTCTTATTCTGGGGTTCAGGCTGGAGTTGGACTTAATGTTGAACAGCTGATATCATGGGCTCCGTAAAATGTGAGAGAGAACCCTGCTTTGTTGTTGTTGTTGTTGTTTTCTAACACGCCCTAAACTTTGCTAAGCAAAGGGAGGAGTGGTTGCAAGAGTCTGTTCTTTGAGAGTGACGTATTCCTGTAGCGTGCCTGTCTTTGTATGGTGAAGGTTTCCTACCTGCAGTATGATTTTGCTGAGCTGTGAGGCTGTATTGGCGTAGCAAAGGTAAGAAGTGGCGTCTTTAAAGGTCACGCAACTGTAGCAAAACTAGCGGGAGAAGCTAGTTCCTTCCCTGACAAAACTAGTAGCAAGTAAAAGCATTTGCAATTGGCTTTTTTATGCAATGTTCACACAGAGCTTTTGGTATTGATTGATTTTTGGGAAGCAAGACAGCAGTGAGGAAAGAAAACTGGGGCTTCTTCACCGTAGGCGGGGTTCAAGCCTTTGCGCTAGAAGAGGTCTTCACTAGAGTTTACAAAAAGAGAAGATGAGCTGTCTGTAAGGAAAGTTTCAGTAGAAGTAAGGCTAGATTTGCAGAATTTGGTCCTCCGTATCTGTTGCAAATAAGAGATGACTTGGCAGTGTTTACATCTGAAGTGCATGCCGGTGTGTTAATGCAGGCCGTCGAGGTCTTTTCAGGGGTACTTCTGGACTGCAGGTTGCGTGCGTGGGGGGCACCATGTCCCAGGATGAGCCAGTTTTAGCTCAGAGGATGTGACAGAATGGCAACCATCTTTGTGGTGGACCCCTGTCATGGTTTAACCCCAGTCGGCAACTAAGCACCACACAGCCGCTCACTCGCCCTCCCCCCAGCAATGGGATGGGGGAGAGAATCAGAAGAGCAAAAGCAAGAAAACTCACGGGTAGAGATAAGAAGAGTTTAATACTTGAAATAAAATAATAATAGCAATAATAGTAATACTAGTAACAGTAATAATAGTAACACCAATAATACCATAATATTACCAATAATAACACCAATAATAACAATAATAACAATAATAATAATAATAATAACAACAATAATAACACCAATAATAATAATAATAATAGTAATAATAACAATAATAACACCAATAAAAATAAAAATAAAAATAAAAATAATAATAATAATAATAAATAATAATAATTTGTAATTAAAACGAGAGAGAGAAAGAGAGGGAGAGAGGATCAAGAATAAGAACCCCAATCCTAACACTAACACCAAACCCTCACCCTAACTCGAACCCCTAACGCTACCCGTAAACCCTATGCATAACACTAAGACCTCACCCTTACCCTAAGCCTAACACCGAAACCTAACCCTAAACCTGAACCCCAACCCTAACCCGAACTCTAACCCAAATGCTAACCCTAACCGTAAACCTAACCCTAACTCTAACCCTAACCCTATCCCTAACCCTAAACCCGAACCATCCTAAACCCAACCCTAACCCTAAACCTAACCCTAACCCTAACCCTAACCCTAACCCCTAACCATAACCCTAACCTTAACGCCTAACCCTAACGTTAACCCCTAACCCTAAGGCTAACCCTAACCCCGAACTCTAGCCCTAATCCTGAACCCTAACCCTAACCCTGAACCCCAACCTAACCCTAAGCCCTAAACCTAACCCTAATGCTACCCGTAAACCGTACGCATAACACTACGACCTCACCCTAATACTAACTCTAACCCCAATACCGAACCCTAACTCTAACCCTGAACCCCAATCCTAACCCTAAACCCTAACCCTAAACTTAACCCTAACACTAACCCTAAACCTAACCCTAATGCTACCCGGAAACCCTAAGCGTAACATTAAGACCTCACCCTAAACCTAACACTGGACCCTAACTCTAACCCTTAACTCCAGTCCTAAGCCTAACTCTAACCTTAACCCTAACCCTAACACTTAACCCTAAATTGAACACTTAACCCTAACCCTAACCGTAACCTAACCTTAAGCCTAACCTGAATCATAAAGCTAACCCTAGCCCTAACCCTAACCCTAAGGCGAAACCTCACCCTAAAACAAAATCCTAACGCTAACCCTAACCCCAAACCGTAACCCTAACCCTAACGTCAAACCGTAACACTAACACTTTGGCATAACCCTAACGTTAAACCTAAACGGAACCATAAAACTAACCCTCACATAACACCGAACCCCTAATTCTAACCGTAACCCTAATGCTAACTCAACCTCAAACCGTAATCTTAAGACATCACCACAACCCTACCCCTACCCCTACCCCTACCCCTAACCCTAAAACTAAACCCTAACCCTATCCCCTAACCCAAACCCTAACCCTAACGCTAAGCCTATCCCTAACTGTAACCCTACGCCCTAACCCTAACGCTAACCCTAACCCTAAAACGAAACCATAACCCTATCCCTAACACTAAACCTGAACCATAATCCTAACCCCAACGATAACCCTAGGCCTAACCCTAACCCCAACCATAACCCTAACCTTAACCCCAACCATAACCCTAACCTTAACCCCTAATCCTAATTTTAAGCCCTAACCCTGATGCTAATCCTAACCCCGACCCCTAACCGTAATCCTGAACCCTAACCCTAACCCTGAACCCCAACCTTAACCCTAATGACCCTAACCCTAACTCTAACCCTAACCCTAATGCTACCGCAAACCTAATACCGTAACCATAACACCTCACCCTAAACCTAATGCGAAACCTAATCCTAAAATTAAACCGCAACTCTAAACCTAAACCCTAACCCTAATAATTAATGCTACCCCTAACCCAAACTGAAATCCTAACCCATAAGCGTAAACCCAATGTAACCCCTAACCATAACACTAAGCCCTAACCCTAACGCTATCACAAACCTAATACCATAACCGTGAGACCTCACCCTAACCCTAATGCGAAACCTAACCCTAAAACTAAACTGCAACCCTAACCCTAAACCTAATCCTAATACTTAATGCTAACCCTAACACAAACTGAAATCCTAACCCATAAGCATAAACCCAACCATAACCACTAACCATAACACTAATCCCTAACCCTAACCCTAACCCTAACCCCAAACCCTAACCCGTATCCCAAACTCTAACCCTAACCCTGAACCCCAGCCCTAACTCTAACCTTAAACCTAACACTAACCTTTACCCTAACCCTAACCTTAAAACTAAACCCTAACCCTAAACCCTAACCCAAACGCTAACCCTAACCCTAAACCTAACCATAACCCTAAGCCCTAACCCTAACCCTAACCCTAAAATGAATCCCTAACCTGATCCCTAACCCTAAACCCAAACCATAATCCTAACCCCAACCCTCTCCCTAACCCTAACGATAACCCTAAGCCTAACCCTAAACCTAACCCTAACCCTAACCCTAACCCCAACCCCTAACCATAACCCTAATGATAAGCCCTAACCCTAATTCTAACCCTAACCCTAACCCATATCCCGAACTCTAACCCTAACCCTGAACCCCAGCCCGAACCCCAGCCCTAACTCTAACCCTAAACCCTAACCCTAACCCTAACCCTAACCCTAACCGTAACCCCAAGCCCTAACCCTAACCCTAAACCTAACCCTAAAATGAAACCCTAACCCGATCCCTAACCCTAAACCCAAACCATAATCCTAACCCTAAACCTAACCCTAACCCTAACCTTAAACCTAACCCCTGCCCCTAACCATAACCCTAATGATAAGCCCTAACCCTAATGTTAACCCTAACCCTAAACCTAACCCTCACCGTAACACTAAGCCCTAACCCTAACCCTAACCCTAAACTTAATCACAAACACTATAACTGATGTAAATGAGCAATATCAGGGCAGCAAGTCAGGTTCTTTAAATCCTTGCTTTCTCTCTTCCCTTCTCTCTTCTTGCTTTCTCTCTTCCGTTCGAGGAGAGTTCCGTTCGAGGAAGCTTTAGCTAGTTTTATTATATTGTCTGTCTTAGGAGGAACAGCCACTTCTACTTTCCGCTTTGTCTTGTCAATTTTTGCTTTTGGCTTATCCTTCTCTTTTTTCTCCTTTTCAGACATCGGCTTGAAAACAATAGAATCTGCTTCCATAGGCTCATCTCTCACAGGGGTGGCATCATCTCTGCTTGGGCCATGAACAGGGAGTCCATTTTAACGTCTTCTGCTGGAACTGGCTCTCTTGGTTTTCTCGCACCTGCTAACAACTCAGTATTGGGAAATCCTTCATCCTCATCCCTTTTTCTTCTCTTTTTATGCTTATTTCCTTGGCCATCTCCTAGTGGATTTTTCACCTCCTTCTCTTTTGATTTTGTAGGATCCTTGATGCCATGGCTCTCTCTTTCAGAAGGTTTTTCAGGGTAATTTCCATCTATATTGTGATTTTGGTGGCTCTGCCAAGCAGGATAATCCTCCCTACGTCCCCGAGCATATGGTGAATTCTCTTGTCTGGTCCCAGGTGGACCAAACCTACCTGGAGAAAAGTTCTCTCTGTTTACTGGAGGGTGAGGTTGAGCGCCAACAGCATAGCCCTTGTAAAACTTTCCATGCCATTCTCTGTAGTTCCTTTCCCATTCCCGGTACCTTGCCTTTTCAAATGGATCTCTAAAGTCAAGAGATCTGCCATAGTAAGCTTTCAGATCATATGGTGGAACTTCTCTGTATCTGTTAAAATACTCCCTTCCTCCTTCCCCTTGAGGTATAGTCTGTTTAGTGGGAGACTGGCCTCTAAATACTGGAGACCTTGACCGTGAATGGCATCTTCTGTATGGGGGTGACCTTGACCTTGAACGCTGATAACCGTGTGACCTTGACCTAGAACGATAGTTACGCCTCTTCCCTTTGCCTCTTCTTGGATACGGCAGCAATCGCGAGTAGGAACGAGAATGGGAAGGACTAAATGAGCGAGAGTAGGAGCGAGTGCGGGAAGAACCTGATCTTGATGTGGAGCAGGTAGACGAACTTGTAGAGTAAGGTGAAGCACTATAAGGAGACTTGGACCTGGAAAAAACCACAACACACAGAAAAAGAAATGAAGTTAATTCAAAACAGTCATTCTCCCCAATTTTTTTCCTCCCAAATTTGGTTTGGGTTTTTTCTCCTCTCCATACGCTTATGTCAAAGCTTCTTTCAGCTGCTGACATAATGCTACTGCAAATTGAGGAATTTGATAACATTTTTCAATTCCATTTGTCTTGTTTTAGTTATGCATGCTTACTATCTGCAACGAAAAATTCTATTGGAAAAAACACTGTCATTTTTCCTTATGTCAGATGCACTTTAGTGTAACTGCAGTCCGATATGCTGTTGAAATACAAACGTGAAAAACAAGGCAACTTCATTGAGCCAAATACTTCCTCCTCTTTAAGTCTCCGTTGTTCTCTGTAAAACTCCTCCCTAGATAAGGGAGGCCAATGGCATCCTGCCAACTTAAGCATTTTTCTCCCTGCTTTCTGTTCTTTAGAGACTACGCTCATTTCCTGATCCTCATACTTGCCTTCCACATCCTCACCCCCAACAGTTCATTCAGTCTTCTCTCCTTATACTCAGCTTTGCACCTGTGGATGGAGGCTGCCCACACTTGAAAGAGACTCCCATCTCCCGTGGGCCAAGTGCCCACTGCTCCTCTGCCACTCCTTGATACACTTAATACATCACACTTCTGATCTTCCAAGTACTGCACAGATATTAACTAATCTTCTCTGGAACTTCTTTTAACTTCTTCCACATACGCTTCCTATGTTGTTGCCTCATCATGAGGTATTAGAGACTACGCTCATTTGGCCTGGTCCTGTCCCTGAATTGTTGTTTTCTTGCTGACTGAATTGGAGATATCAGACAACCTGTGGGATGGATCCTGGTTTTTCTTTTGATTTACCTTTAAGATTTTATAAACACAATGCACTCTTACAATCTGTCTATAACAAACATATAGCGAAAGGAAGGACTAGCTTGACGCTGCAGTAATAGGTAAAACAGACTCCTCTCTCTCCAACTGAGAGAAAGCGTCTTGGCTATGTGAGATGACTAAATTGAAGAAATTCAAAATTGTCATAAAAGAACAGTGTTGACTTTTCCAACCATTTGCTCATGCAGTATCAACTAAGTTGTTAAAAAAAGAATGTTGGAGGCTGATTCCTATTGGGAAATCAATTTCTTCAGCCCTATTTAGCCAGTAATGGAAAAGGTGGCTTTCCATCTGATCCTTTAATTATCTTTAATTTTTATAGGCAATTATGGTTTCCTCAAAAAGCGTTCATTTCTCAGAGTCCTGTTTTCAGTCATGTACCGGAGTTTTATTTTAAATAACCTTAGTGGAAGCACAGATGCCCTTTGTAAAAGCCAATTCAAATGAAGCCATTTAAAAATTAATTACCACTTGGATTCTCCACAACTATCTGTGCATACTTGCTTCATTATAAATCAGCTGTTGTATAAGTTATGCGTTATACAGCCTCTTTTAACAGGTGACAAGGAGTCATCTATTGAATTTCTGTAGAATACTTACACTTCCCAGCCTGGTCTGCCACCTGCTGAGCGAACTGGACTGGCTCTCATTGGATGACCTTTTGGAGTGGGGAGAGGAAAAAGAAAGAAATCCCATTCAGTTCCTCTGAAGGTAATTTTTTTAAAGAAATTCTGAAGTTACAGTTACTTACCAGTGTCGTGGTTTAACCTGGCAGGCAGCCAAATACCACGCAGCCGCTCACTCACTCCCCCCGCCCCCCCAGTGGGACGGGGAGAGAATCGGAAGGGTAAGAGTGAGAAACACTCGTGGGTTGAGATAAAGACAGTTTAATAGAACAGAAAAGGGAGAATAATGATAATAAATAATGATAGAATATACAAAATGAGTGATGCACAATGCAATTGCTCACCACCCGCGCTGACCGATAACCAAGTAGCGATCGGTACTTCCTGGATCACGCCTACCGTTCATATACTGAGCATGACGTCACATGGCATGGAATACCCCATTGGCCAGCTGGGCTGGCTGTCCTGATTATGTTCCCTCCCATCTTGTGTACCTAGCTCAGTCAGTAGGCACGGGAACTGTCCTTGGACTAGGAGGGCACTTAGCAACAACTGAAAACATCAGTGCGTTATCAACATTCTCCTCATACTAAATCCAAAACACAGCACTAGGAAGAAATTTAACCCTATCCCTGCCGAAACTAGGACACCAGTTGTGGGTATTGCTTGTCCTTGGGGGCCCAGAAGACTTGGTAATGCTGGTTGTCTTTGTACGGGAACCTGATAGACATCTCAAAAAACCATTAGTAGGCTTGAGTTCTGAAGGTTTTAACCAACTCTCCCGTGGAGAAGAATGTGGATTAAATGCCTAACTATCCGTTTGTTGCAGACCACAGTAAGTCACCAGAGTTGCCTATATCATTTTCTATGAGAGAAATGAATCCCACCTCTCCTTTGCCAGAGGGTAAATGTAAATTGCAGGCTCAGGGTAAAGTTCGTCTCCGAGTAACTACATTTTATAAATGGAAGAAGTCTATGTTACAGCTCCTACAAAACGAGATCCATGACAGAAACACAGAAGTGCTACCAAGTGCATTTTAAAACAGCCACTCCTGTCAGCACACAGCAGTATTTTCTTAGTTTATAGCAACAGGAAAACTTCAGTCTGTTTCACACATGGGATTTGATAAAAGTCAGAGGGGGCGGAAATCTCAGTCCAACAGCTACTTGTTAAATTTTGCAAGAAGCCTTTGAAACATAAACCAAAAGCAAAACGAGCTTTCAGAGAGAACGACTCCACTGCAAACACTACTGAAATGTTTTGCAGAAATACAGATTCTTAGCATACCACACGTTTGACCAACTTCCAGGGGCACGAACAGCAGGACCACCCTATTTTAATATTCAAAAGTATCACAGATTCTATGGTTAAGCACAATGACAGTGCTTCCTGCCCCGTAATTACAGATGCTGGCCAACTTGGTTGCACAGCCACTCAGACATGCACGCGTGGTTTCTCTCGCTCACTTTTTGGCCAGTCCAATTAATTCCATACTTACGCATTAATAGTTGGTATTGCGTATTTTCCAGTGTTTGTCAGCATAGCACCCTTTGTATTGGGGTCTTTCACCTCCATCATGAAACTCCTTGGAATTCCTGTGCTCTTTAATTCTGGGAACAGGCTCAACATTTTTGTCCTGTTAAGAAAAGAAATGCAGACATATCTCCTTTTAAGACCCACACTTAAAATGACATTTCAATGATTATTTTAAGCAGCAAAAGCCTTTAATCCTCTCCTTTTACCCAGCATAAGGGTTGCTCGACTAAAATACTTATTTTCCTAAATGAATATAGCCAGGATGTTCCAAAGGCTTGAGCAGTGTTTTGAACTCATTCCATTCTTTGGCTTAAGTTCAGGTTCTTTAAGGGTGAAATATCCCTTAGCTCACCATCCACTCAGAAAAGAGATACAAACCCGCTCCTCCTCCAAAGCGCAATTCAGAGCACAAATATTCAATAGATGGGGTCAACAGAAACATCTTGGTTTTACATGAAATACTAAAAACTGTGAACTGTCATTAAACAGAGTTAAAACCAGAAACATTTCCAGTAATATTGAAATATATAAAAATATGCATGAAAGTTCACAGAGCAAGATCTGTGGACATACTTAATGTCTATGACCTACAAAAAAGAAAACTTTACATTTATAATGCCAGGTTTCCCTTGGATTTTGAAGGGCTTTGCAACATTGCCCTATGAACCTCTGTCTTTCACCCCAAGAGAAACAATTCTTAATATGAGTATTCATGGATTTGTTACGTAACTGCCAAGGTAAACAAATGAAAAGCTAAGGAACACCAGAAGTCCCCCACAGTCTTACCCCATTTGTTGGGCAGTTCTTTATACAGTCGCCAGGTTTTCCGCAACGAAAGCAAGCAGATGATGGTGGAGGTGGACCCCAGGGTTTCTTCATGTAACTAAAAGGGTTTGGGGCAAAGAAGAAAAAGGTATGCACGTGTCTCTCTCGTTAAAACAAACTTCTCTACAATTTTTCCATAATCTTCAAAGAACAGATTTGACATTATCAACACTTACTTGATTGGATCATATTCCTGGCAAGACTGTAGCATCATAGCTTTTATTTTATCTTCTTCGGAAGCATTGGCTTCAGCCAGATTGGCAGTCTGTTTAACAGGTAATTATTTGACACATACATTAGAAACACATTTAAGCCCACACTGCCAAAGAGAACACCACTCACCCAACCCTGTAAAGAGCAGCACAACGCCAGCTGAGGTTGCATGAAAACAGCTGCTTATATGAAACAGAGTTGTCCAAAAGATGTTCTGGGGAGTCCTTACATCATCACAGGCTGTTTATGTGCCTGTTAACCTACTTGAAAAGAGCATTCCTGGGCACTCAAAACCTTAGGCTCTTCATGTTCCCCCCCACTAACTTCTTCATAGGAAGCAAGTTAACTACAATAAGCAAAACCTGCAGTTTTTTTCCAGTTGACCGTGTCCTTTTAACATACAAATTGTAATATAAATGTTATGCAGAACTGGATCTTCAAATTATTGAAGCCAGCTGATTTTTTTAAAGTAGTATTTGTTCAAATGTTTTTATTACACACTAGTACAGATACAAGCAGGGTCTAAGGGAGTGACTGTAAATGATTTGGACCCTCAAGCACCTATCATTCAGATCAACCACTCATGGTTTTGGTTTTAGATGCATTCATTCACAAAAGCAACCAACTTGTTTCAGCATTTTGTTAAAGGGCTGTTTCATATACACAGCTTTTTCTCAACTGTAACATAATCCAGATCGACATCTATGAAGTCATTTCCATTAACATTTACAGAAGACTTTACAGATACTTGACTAATTTGTTTGAACCCAAGCCGTTTACAAAACACATCCAAAACCCACAAGACATTACTAGGAATAGACCAAAATTCAAGATGGCATTTAATGCATAATAAAACAGAAAACTTTTTACAACACATTGCCTCCATGCTAAGCCAGTCTGCACTGAGGAGGTTAGAGTAAGGAACCGTCTGGAGCTGCTTTATCTTATGTTCCTCTATTTTTCTGAAATACTTACATTTTCTCAAAAGCTTAAATGTGTACACCACTTGGACAGTTTTTCACATTTTAGAGTAAAACTTCACCTGAGTTTACAGAACCAAGGACATGTTTAGGGACAGCGCTAACAGAGACCAATTTCTCCTGGTGGCTACCTTCCAAACTATTTTTTTTTTCTTACCAAATGTCCACAATTTAATTTCTGCAGTGAGAGAGGGAAGAAGTTACCAGTGGGAAGAGATTTTTCTTTCTGGGAAAGGAACTCCAGCCTTTATTTTCAGAAGAAAGGACTAGCTCCTCTGCATTAGGCCCTGCCTTCTCTAATCTTTGTAACTTTAAAGACTAGTAATTTAATAGGCTAGCACTACGCCTTTTCACAAAGTGCAATCCCTAGTGCTTTCCCAGACAAAGTTACATGTTGTTGAGCAAAAAATGCAAGCAGTTCCATAGCAAAACATGGCATTACAACAGTTTCAGAAGGTCACGTTTGCTAATATGCCACACATACGCATCAGTATTTTCCTGTAAACAATTAGGTGCATTTACACAATTTACACAATTTACACGTCTGCGATCAAACAAATTAGATTGTGTTGTCCACTGTATATATACTACAGTGTATGAAATTGTGCAGCATTCAAAGCATGGATCTATAACTGTAGTGCCTAGAAATTCAAAAATAGCCATGCAGTTGTCCGTGTTCCAGAAACGCTTCTATTTTGGCTCTTGCAAACCCCCCTGAAATGTCCGTCACTTACAGCCAATTAAATTCTTCTGTGAAAATTGTGTTAGTTTCCAATGCAAAATGAACGAAAAGTATGAAAAACGGTAAACAGCTTCTGAAGTGCTTCTTCTTTGTGTCTTGAAGATGAGTAATACTGCAACATTACGTTGCGGCTGATAAGGTCCTCCCCCTTCTATCTTCCCAAACTGGCAACTACTCTTTACCAGGATAGTATCAAAATATACACACATTTTAAAGTTAAAAGAAATACTTTAAATTATTAAAAATTAAATTAAAGGTTTGTTCACATGACAACAGTTCTCCAGCTATAGATCACAGTATAAGATTTAAAAATACAAAGCAAACACTTTTTTTTAGGAATATATATGTACCTTAGTCAGCTGGGCCAGAGAAATAGATGCAGAAGAGTCATCAATCTGTTCACAAAAAATTAAACTCACATTCAAGTTCTACAATCAAAAACAGAGCAATAGTTAACCTCTACTGTAGTCTGACAGTCTGCACTATATCCTCCGAGTGTCACTGAAAGAGCCATTTCCAACCTAGTGTAGTTGGTATTTGTTCAAAACAAAGTCCAAACCTGTGACAGCTTAAGAGTGCCTATGTGGTTAAGGAGAAGAAGCTAAACTAACCAAACCCGCTGGAGATCAACTTATTGCTCCAGAATATCTCAGAGAGGGACCCTTGTCAAATGCTCACAGCTGCTTAAAAGTCGAAGGGGTAAGGAAGCTATCAATTTTCAGCTAAAAAGGATTTTTAAAAAATATTTATTTGAAAAGGAAGCATCACTACAGGAAACTTCTTTTCAGTGTGGTTTGTAAACTAATCAGCCAAGTATTTCCTTGTGTTACTTATTTCTGTTTTAGCAGCAGAACGACAGTGTCTTCAAACCTGAAGAAAAACGCTGCCCCTTTTCCAAATGTAAATTCAAAGTGGCAGTATCCTAAAGAAAAGCTTAGCCTTTGGGAAATTAAAGCAGCATCCCGCCCTGAAGTCACCCAGATCCAAAAACGTACTGCAGGTGGAGGTTAAGAAAAATGACAGGGATTTTACCCTTTACAAATGCACCAGGCTCTAACCTTGTGCCAAAATTTGTACACTGGGTTTTACGTATTTTCATTTGCAGACAAACTATTAAACTAAACTGCTTCATCTGATAAAGCGGAAAGGTCAAATGTAGAACTTTAGAATACCACTTTGTGTAGCAACGATATTTAAATTCACAGCAATCTATTAAAGACAGTTATGCACTCAGTTATGCACTCAAACAATATCGCTTCAATTATACAGTTTCAGGAACAAATACCCAAGTCTTTAAGGACATGAAAAGGAAGCATTTAGCTGCACAGAACTGTCCTCAAAACGTGTGGGACATGTTGGTTTTGGTATTTGTTTGAACCCCCAAGTCAAAAGTAAGAAACAGTACCATGTTTAACAATAATGGTTTCTCAGTGGTTTTTGATAACATTTTCAAAAACCATGTTCAGTTGTGCAAACCTTGAACCTACGTGATCTAAAAACGATTGTACATTATCTGTACAACACAAAGTCGTTCAGGAAATAGTCTAGCATATCCAGTATGAAATACAATGCATTACTAGGCACAAACACCAATATTCACATTAGATAGAACTGTGCAAATGATGGCATTACTCCGTTTCTACTAGGCTGAATCAAATACATTGTATTTACAACATATACTATGTTTTACTGGAAAATCTATTAAGTTAATGTTTGGAAAATTAATCCAAGACTACCTTAAGTGCAGCGTGCAGCAAAAAGTGTGAGATTGTGTTTTTACATACTGCTTTTGATGTTCCACTTACTGGCTCAGTTTGACTTCTAGAAGAAGAAATAAAGGTGATCAGAACTTCAAATACAGCACTTGTACCAAAAACATAAAGCACTGAAAACAGATTATAAAACCTGAACATCAAAACTTTATGTTCTGATAGTCGAGTGAATCTGGAAATTTACTCATATACATAAACCGTTGTCTCTTGGTACATTCAGTGCAACTAAAAAAACCCCCCAGAATCCCATTTCTACTTTGTCACAAATTACTCTAAGGCTTACAGATATAGAACACGACCGTGCAAGGGGAAGTCCTCAGATAGTTTGTCTCTGCTACATAAGTATCAAAACCAGGAAGTCTGTACTACAGTTTTGTGTTCATAAATAATCAACCATCAAAATACGAAGGTAACTTTAGCCAATCTGTGTATCGCTAGTATTACAAATAGGTACCAGATGGAGTCCTTTAGTTTCTAAGAAAGAACAGTGATAGTCTAGACACTTCCAAGTGCACCTTTACTTAAGTGAAAAAAATCAGTCATCTGACAAATGACAACAATGTCAGCAGCATCGTCTTTAGAACAGTGTTTCTCTGTGGAAGCCCAAGCACTGTGTTCAGATATCTTAGCCATGAAAGTGCCAAAACACTAAACGTGTTACATATGCTATATGGACTAAAAACAGTAGTAGAAATGTCACCTGAAAGCAGGTCCTAGGCCTTTGTGCGATTTAGGAGACCTGTGACAAAAAAAAAAGGTCTTGGTTGCCAGAATTTGCTTCAAGATAATCTTGAAAATGCTACGATATTTTAGGAAATATTTATTAAATTTGAAAACTTGCTGAGATTCCACATACTCATTGATCTGTATCTGCACGCTACTCATCATGAATCAGCCATGCAACCATTGATGTCGTTAACAAACAATTCACACATCATCCAAAGTGTCCCATGAGCAGAGGCAATTCAAAGGCTGCTGTGCAACTGGTGTACAAATAGAAAGGCGCACGCTCCCTGCCACTGCTAGAACACCACCAGGCTCGCAACGACAGCCACGTACCTCCTGAAGTTGAGGAAGGACAAGGACATCCTTTAGATTACCACAGCATGGATTCTTCATACATTTACCTTCAAGAGCGTACTAAAAGGAGAGTAACGCATTTTTGAAGGCCTCTCCACCATTACAGCATACATTCATCATTCCCAAACATCCACCACTCTACCAGTTGTTTCTGCAATGTTCACAGCTGAAAGACTAGAAAGCTAATCTGCCTGGTTAATTTTCAGCGCTAGAACAGCGGTGCCGTTCCTTCCTTATCCCCTTATACATACAGGTATGTATCTGACCTTTGATGCTAGCCGCATCTATCCTCTCATTTTAGGGCAGCATTACAATACCAGGAGAGGGTGCCCGAAACAGAGGATGCACTGACAAGACAGCACTAAGCAGACGTGTTTAAATTAACCCCCAAAACAAGGCCATGTTTATAAGCACAGTGCTGCGGTGTCCAGAATTACTAGAGGGTGCCTGAAAACACTGCAACAACTACTGCAGGAATACGCCCAAAGTTGAGATGCAGAGCCACATAAATTCAGGGTTTTTTGCTTGCAGATGCCTCGTGGGTACCGGGAAGCTGCTGTACTCTTGTTCGAGACACAGTGTAACTCATCCGTCTACTTGATTTATTGAGAACCAACATTAGAAAGACATGGCAAAACCACAAGCTAATAATATCTACTAATTGTGGTGGAGAGACCTATCTTTAAGGCGGCTGGAAAACATGACCGTTCAAACAATGCTAATGTAGCTGATATAGAACTGGACTGTATGAATACATAAATGACAGCAGTAATCCTCTAGTCAGCATTGCATTGGAATAGCTGTAATTTTAATCAATACACCTGATTCTCTGTCCTCCGTAAATCTTAGGAATACAGAACCAAAACCCGGAGCACAGATACCAGCTTAGGGTAAAAACAGACGTAGCAAGATAACTAGTAACATTTGGTAATGTGCTAAACTGCTTACTGAGTTTCAAGTTTGGAAAGGATTAACTATTCCTTCATCGTACTTGCACAAAAGGCAATACACTTTAGGATACTGTTCTTTTTCTCTTGCCTGAAACGGACATTGTCTTGAGGAAACGCATAGGAATCGCTTACGAATGGAACTTCTTGTTTGCATCGTTCGCCAACTGGTAAACCTTGGTCTTTCCTCTATAGCTAGTATGCAAAAAACCCAGATTTGGGGCGTAAGAATACCTGCCATATCCCCCCCAAATGCCAGAAATAGTCAAACACTGAGAATCAGGCTCTTCTGAGACGGGAACAAAGTATGCGTTTACGCTACAATGCGTATCTGTCTTTACTATAAAAGCCATAAAAGCCAACACATATAATAAGGAATCTCTGCACGTCGAGGAAACAGGATCTACAACTTGGGTCTCAGAACAATCAACCCCAAGAACAAACCCAACAGAATAATCTTAAAAGTTACCATGGTTGGAGTTCGAACCCCATGTCCCAGCAGGCCTAAAAATGTAAGTCCACTTTCGGACAGACACATTAAAATCTACCCCATGCCAACAAAAATTAACAGGAGCTTTAACAAGAAAGAACGCCTCTGTAAACTAATATCCATAAAAAAAGTTAACACACTGAAACCCCTAACAAAGAATACAATGCTTTATGGATACTTACATAACATCGGTTTTGCCGGTAGCTTTAACTCCTCCGACAGGGATTCTTCTAACAATTACCGATGAGTTCTTAGGAATCAGGGCATTCTCATCTGTGTATTCTGAAAACAACGTAAATACAGAGAAAAACATCAGTCCATTCGTAAGAATGCATGCTCATATGTAATTACGTAGCACTTCGCAGAATCCCTTTACAGATACAAAAGCAAAATTTTATATGTAACATCACGCTTTCATCGTCTCAACACACTAACAGTATATTTCAAGAAATCTTGGGGTTTGAGAATCAAACACAAGCAGCAAAATCTTTTTCCTTTTTTTAAAACAGTTTGAATGCCAACAGCAAAATGGCCTCAAAGGTCACTAAAGGAGAGTCTGCTAATGCACGAGGTTCTTTCCTGACCTAGCTTAAAGTTGCTTTTGCTTCCGTTAGGCTACAAAACCCATAGATCTTTGGAGAAAAACAAACCACAGCAAAGTCTCACCTGCCTAAACCAGATTCTAAAGTCTGACTAGCTTGCCCTGCAACCAAACAGGCACTTAGCTAAAGCACGAGAACTCTGCGCCATTGCTTTCATAGCTGTTAACTAAAAACCAGTCACCTGTGCTGGCAGTGCTCAAGCCTGACAGAACACAGAAGAGAGCCTGCCGCCTCTGCCTGTTTCTTGGAGCTTAATCCATCAACAACCACACTTCTCAGCTGCTCAGGGCTTTACGTTTAAATGGAAACAGAACTGGCAGTGCTAGAATTTGGATCACAGACATTTTGGGGTTTTTTTGAGCTTGCTTTCACAAGTAGGGCAGAATTGGCTCAAACTCAAGTGGTATCTCCCCTCTTAAGCTAATCATCTAGTTTGAATTAACCAAAGGGACGTGAATTCGTTCGATCGATTCCCTTTTTGCAGAGCAGAGAGGCCCAAACGAAATTACTTAGGAAGACAGCCTTGAAAAGCCTTTCAGGAACAGCGTGTGCCTGAAGCTCTCCATGCTTTGCCTTGGCTTACACCCTGTTAGTCTTCTGAAGAGGAGGAAAGCCTTCTGACCTTTTACATAAGGCCCAAACAAAAAAAACCAACTACCTGAGACACTTGGACTGAGTAAGCTTAAAATGCAAAGATCTCTCCATGAGAATGCTTTTTCTATTGTACTTACACAAGCTGGATAGGACTGAATATTTTAAAGCACTATCAGCAGGCATCCCCTGTAATCTGCCTACAGTTTTAAATATTCAAAGCCCTTACCTTTGCAGAGCGAATCAGAACAATGGTCTGAAAACCAAAGATACTGTATACCTCGTCAAGCCCTGTCAGGTGGCATCCCTAAGACCCCTAACGTTGTGCTGTTAAGGCTCTTCACAGACACTCTCCTGAAAATAGTTTAAGTATCTGTAGACAAACAGCAAGCTTTAGGTCCAACCACTTTAAAGGCTAGGGCTGAAGTTACAGTTACCGCAGTGTACATACTACTCTCTTTAAGTTTTAACACATGAAACAGGAAGAGGAAAAAAAAACACTAGTACACATTTTAAAGAAAAGCCTGTTGTAAGAGTGTCACAGAACCACAGGGGGAAAAAAAAAAAAAGAAATGTAATGTTTAAGGAATGAAAACACTTTACAAGTCTTTTGATTTCTGAAAAGTCACATCCCAAAGTCTTTAATCACATTCAAACTTATCGAGATGGCAGATTACCAAACTGAAATCTCCTACTAAGTAATACGAAACCATTATCATCTCTAAGAATCAAGCACCATTTGTTAGATTTAAAAGAATTTATGATGTCTCTAAGAACATTTCTTACGTATATCCACCATAAACGTTCTGCCATAAAACTTCAGTACTGCCCTGATACGGTTAACATGTAGTACAGGAAAAAAAACCACCGTTAGAAACGAATGATGAAATGATGCTCAATAGCATCTGAATGACCATGTCTTTGGTGTGGAAAAGAAGTTATATTAACAAGAAATTCCAAAGTATAATTTAGATACGGAGAACACTCATGCGCAAGATGGCTTTCAAGGGTCTGCACAGATTTTAACTCACAGATACGCTCCTGATCCAAAATGTTGCTAGTGGGCAGTTTCTGCAACAGCCGCAAAACCCATTTTCCAATGCAGTGGAGTAAAACAAGTTGAAGTCAAAATTAAGTCACGAAATTCACCAAATCCAGGTGGTTTCTTTTCTTCAAATTAGCCATCTCTTTTATTTCTATCACTTTCAGCTTTCTCCACCACATTTCAAAGAAATCTGGCAAGTTGGTTATTACAAGATATGCTCCCACATTTCCTTCTCATTTTACCTAGAAGAATTCCAGGAAACCAAAGCTTTTGTAAGCGCCGTATGTCACACATCAACCACGTACTCTTCTACGCCTAGCTCCATGTCTACAACACAGATCTGAAGGTAGTTGTCAGAACAGCAACTACAAAAGAACAGCTCTGTGAGGCCCCCAACACAAGTCACAGCTACTGATGGTGGCCGAATCGCATTATGGCTTCCCACCCCACTTAATGCCCAGCGCCGCTTGCCCTCCCGGTCCTGCCGCATGCTGGCGGCATGGGCCCCAGCCTGACTCACGCTACGTGGGGATGACCCACAAAGAGCAGAGCGCGGCTCCCACAGGCCACGGCCGACGCAGGGTGGTCTGCGACGCCGCCAGCCGGGCGGTGCCCGAGGCCCCGCGCCCGCCGCCCCCGCGCACCTTCTTTGGTCTGGGCGTTGGTGATCTGCAGGTCGCAGCTGGCCGCCTTCAGCTCCTCGCGGCCCATGATCTGGTGCTTGAGGTCACACAGGGAGATGTGGAGGCCGTTGAAGGTGACCATGTCATGGTTCAGCTTGGAGGCGAACTTGTAGTGGACGCACGACGTGGTTGGGGCCAGGAGGTGCCTGCTCCGTGATGGCGTCTACCGCGGCAGACAGCGTCGCGGCCGCTGTGCCAGGTGAGGGCCCGCGGCGGTTCCTCCTCCACCGAGGAGGCCAGGGCAAGCAGCGCGGGCTGAGCTCGAGCGGGCCGGCGGCGCTCAGAGGCTGCGGCGCTCCGCCATGGCCTTCCTGGCCGACAACCGCACGGGCCGCTGCGAGCGTGTCACTGTGCACACGCAACGGCACACTGCACCCACCCCCCGCGCCTCACGTGACCCAGCGCATTATGACAAAAGGCCCGCGTCACGTGGGCGTGGCGGCCCCGCGCTCTTCATCCTAACACCAAGCGCCCCCGAGGGGAGGGGGGGCCCGTCAGCCCCGGGCCTGTCACCACCCCGGGCCGCTGGTCTCCCTGCTGTCCCCTGGCCTGTCACCACCCGGTGTCCTGCCACCCCCCAGGCCTGTCACTGCCTGGTGTCCCTCCTGTCACCCCCCAGGCCTGTCCCTGCCCAGTGTCCCTCCTGTCACCCCCCTAGGCTGTCACCACCTGATGTCCCTCCTGTCACCCCCCAGGCCTGTCACTGCCCGGTGTCCCTCCTGTCACCGCCCGGGCCCATCACCGCCTGGTGTCCTGTCACCCCCCAGGCTGTCACCACCTGGTGTCCCTCCTGTCACCCCCCAGGCGGTCACCACCTGGTGTCCCCTCCTGTCAGCAGCCAGCCAGGGCAAGACAGCCTGGGGCAGATGCAGCGGGCTTGGCCGTGTGGCGCTCGGCTGCCCGCGGTGCAGGGCCGGCAAAGGGAGGGGACATCTCAGGGTGCTTGAGTGTATCTTGTGGCATTCATGGAAAGTTCAGTCAAAGAAGCCAATGACCATTTATGTTTATGGCCACAGACCAGTCCCCTGCCCCCATTTCTTAACTCCTCCCTCTCTGCCTTTAGCCCATCACTATTTTTTGCTTTCTCTTTCTCTGCCTCTCTCCCTGTCTGTAGTTTCTAATTCCTCCCTGTCTGTCCTATAGCCTGCTGCTATTTTTTCCTTTCTCTCCATCTCTTTCTCCTGCTCCCTCTCCTTCTCTTTTTTCTATCGCCGTGTCCTGCTTCCTGGCCTTATCTTAATGTTAGGGTTAGGGGCTAGGGTTAGGGTTAGGCTTAGGGTATCGTTAGGGTTAGGGTTAGGGTCGGGGTTAGGATTATGGTTCGGGTTTAGGGTTAGGGATAGGCTTAGGGTTTCGTTTTAGGGTTAGGCTTAGGGCTTAGGGCTTAGAAGTAAAACTGTCCCAAGCACTTACGCCTCCATCAAGGACCACGTGCCCTGAGGCTTGTGATGACTGTTGGATGGCTTTCCCGCCCCCCGATGGAAACACCTCTCAGTTCTCTGTGCTCACACCAGGGAAGGAAAGGCAATACACCCCCATATCTAAAGGCATGGCACTCCAAGCAAAGGTAACGTTTCGTTTCTTTAGATGAACTGCCTGGCCAGTTACAACACCTGCTTATACTGACTTCATCCACCCTTACCCGCAAAACATTGTGACAGGCTGAGTCAGCGTGGAGAGTCAGGTGAACTTTGACGCACACACTGCTACCATAGGACTGGATTTTTAACCTATTTACATTTATCCGTCGCTTTGAAGCTGCCCAAGGGTCAGCATGCCCTTGCTACTGGAGGTTCTTGCTCTGTGCAGGCACTAAGGAAGACATTTCTGGTGACAGATTATTTCTAACGGGTAAAGCACAGCAGAACACACTGTTCATGAGCTGCTGAGAATCGTCCCCCAGGCATAGCAGGAACAACGGCAAAGCTTGTATATTGAAGATGCATTTGAGTTACCTTACCATTAAAATACACCACCACCAGACAGTGCTCTAGACGGAAGGCTGACATCAGTGTACAAGGACAGTCCCTTCTGGACATCTCGCTCCTGGCTAGAAATCCTAGAGACTTCCTTTAAGGACAGAAATCCAAAGAGCTACAATAAGCCTTTGAAATTCAGCACAGCAAACAAAAAGCAAACAAACAAAAAATGACAGGAAACCCCTGAGGCACTGATGAGGAACACAAGCTCTCCCCTTGAGTCCACTACCCCTCACAAGACTTACTCAAAATTACTCAGTTGCTTACTCAAAAGCAATAACCAACAAGCCATGTACCCTTGGGGAAGCCCTTGTCCTTCTGTGCTGCTGGTGGCATCCCACCATTTCTTTGGGAGTCCACACAAATTCAGAAGTACACTTAGTCCTCCGGCAGTCATTACCTATGGACCCGAACTCCTCCCACACCCCAGAAGTGGCTGTCGGTCGTCTGGCAGTCATTCTCCACAAACTGCAAGCCCTCCATACCTAACCACCTACCTAGTGACTCAGTGGAAATGAGCTGGACCACAACAGAAGTGACACTGCCCGGCCCGGTCACACAGATTAGACCACAAACGGTGGTTACAAGACAGAAAATGCAACACAAACCACAAGGACGGCAAAAAAACAAGCAGAAGACACATCACACAAAAACCAAAGACCCCTATCCAAACCCTAAAAACGCAAGCAATCTACAAAAGGACTTTCCAAAAAAAAGACCACCCAGAACACAACATAAGGCAAAACCAACCTAACCCCAGGAACCCAGCGCTTGCAAACCCAGATCCTGACCATAACAATAACATGCTTTAATCCTAAGTCGCGTAAACTCCCATAACCCTCAAACCCCATAACCCTAGCAGGCTGGAACCCTAGCGCCCCATATCCCTAGCACATTGTAGCCCCAAGATATCAAAACATTGAACACAAACTCCCTGGAGGTCTCTCTCTTCAGGTGGCCCCAGATCTCAGACACCACAACTCTGAAGTGGGGGTGCCCACCGTGCCCAAGTGGAAGATCCACCAGGACAGCACCAGCATCCATCTTCACATCATCCGTCACGCCCTGAAAAAGTGCCCAGGCTGGACACTCCTGGGGAGAAAGGCGGAGGCACTCGGAGACTTTGAACTGGCCAGCCATGGCCACAGGGCTTCAGCTCATCATGTCTGTGTCAGAGCCACCAGGCAGGTGACCCCGTCCCCCCTGCGAAGACCCCTTGGGGTAGCCGTACCCAGCACCAGCTGGCTGGATACGGCCTTTGCTCTATGGGGAGGTGCTCCCTGGGAGCAGGGTCTCTCACGGGGGAACTCACAGCTCACCTGGGCTGCTCTGCGGCCACCGGACGCCTTTGCTGTCAGGTGGCTCTCAGCACCTCTCTGCCAACGGCTGTCACCTCCCTGCGGGACGCTCTCCAGCGCATGGTCCGTCTCCACTGGGTCTCCCTGGGGACAAAGATCGGAAGGGAGGGATGGGGTTTGCTCTGTCCCCGTTCCCAGGGTGCTTCAGGAGAGACCTGCCACCCCCAAATGAGCTGTCTGACGTGGACACCACAGACGAGCTGCAGACGGGGGTCAGCACGGTGGCGGGGAGTGGGCAAGATGTCCTGCGGAGCCCCCGGCGCTGGCGGAAAGCAGAGCTGGAGACAACGGGGAGAAGCCCCAGGCAGTCGGCAGCTGGCGGTGGGGCCTGGCAGGGAGCAGCGCCCGCAGAAATGCCCGGCTCCTGGAGCCTCGGCCCCAGGGCTGCAGCCTCGGCACCTCCTGGGGCTTCGCTGGGAAAAACCAGGCAGGGGTGACCCTGACAGCCCGCACACGTACCTGGCCCCGGGATCTGGCAGCCTGTCCCTGTGCCCATCACTGCCACGGGATCCAGGAAGCAGCGCCCCAGCCCTGGCGTGGCCCTGAGCCGTCTCTCAGGCCAGGCAGCAGGAAGCCGCGCCCCATGGCATGCTGGGAGCTGTAGGCTCGGGGCACGGGCTGCCGGGCAGCCATGTTGGTTCCCGGGGCATGCCGGGAGCTGTAGGCCTGGGGCACGGGGCTGCTGGGCAGCCATGTTGGTCTTGGGAGGTGCGGGCTCTGCTCCAGCTGCGGCCCAGCTGAGGTGAGGACAGGCACGCAGGTGGAGCTACCGAAGAGGAAGGGAGGAGAGCACAGACAGACAGAGAAAGAAGTGCTTGAACTGTAACATTTGCCTGGCCGTGCAGAGAGTGGGAGCTGCGGTGAGTCCCAGCCCCTCGGGGCCGTGTCACCCCTCTTCTGCATCGCAGTCCCTCCCAGCCCCCCCCCCCCATTTCCCTCTGTGTCATTTTTTTCACTTCCCCATACCTCTCTTCTTCTGTTGCTGTGTTCTGCTCCCCGTCCTCTCTTCTCCAAGTCCCTCTTTCCCTGTCGCTCTACCTGCCCCTGTCTTTTTCTTGCTGCCCCTCCCTCCTGCTCCCTGTCCCTCTTTTTGCCTTCCTCTGTCTCTGCCCTGCAGCACATTGCTGTTGTTTCTTCTCTGTCTCTTTGTCCTGGTCTGCATCCCGCTCTGTTTTTCACAGTCTCTCTGGCCTGTTCCCTGTCGTGATTTGTCTCTCTCTGCCTGTATGTCCCGCTCCCTGTCCTTGTCTTCCCTTCTCCCTCCTTCTGCTTCTCTCTCTCTCTGCCTCCCCCCCCGCCCTGCTCACTGTCACTGCGGTTTTCCATGCTGTATCCCACTGTCCCTGTCCTTCTTCCTGTTCATCTCTCTTCTGTCTCTCTCTGCTGCTCCCTGACCCTTCCCCTCCCCGCTTCCTCCATCTCTCTGCAGGGCTTCTGAGACCTCTCTTTCTTTCCCCATCCCTCTGTGCTGCTCACTGTCCCTGTTTCTCTCTTTCTCTTCGTTGTTATTCTTGTCTGTCACTCTGTCCTTCTCCCTGCCCCTATTCCTTTTTCCTCCCTCTCCTTTCTTCTGCCCACCGCAGGTTTTCTTGCGATCTCTATCCTGCCCCTAGCCCTTAGTTCTCTCTCTCTTCCTGCCTCCCTCTCCCTCTTTCTGCCTCTCTTCCTCTTTTCCTGCTGCTTCTTTCTCCATCTTTGTCCAGATCCCTGTCCTCTTTTTTCTCTTGCTGTCCTTCGGTCCTTTTTCTCTTTTCTCTCTTTCTCTCTGTCCCATTCCCTGCCCCACCCTTTCTCACTAAACCCCCCTGTCCAGCTGGCTGTGCCTTCTTTCCTCTCTCTCTCGCTCTCTAGTTCTCCTTTCTTCGTCTCTCTGTCCCACTGCCCATCACAGCTGGTTTTGTCCTCCAGTGGTGTCCTGCCCCCTCTTCCTTTTTTCTCTCGCTGTCATTCTGGCCTCTTCTTTTAAATTCCTCCATCTCGGTCCTGCACCCGTCACTGTTTTTTTCCTCTCCTGTCCCTTTGTCTTGCTCCCTGTTTCCCGTTCTTGTCTCTCCTTCTCTTTGTTCTGCCGCCCATCTCTGTTCCCCTTCTTGCTCCATCTCTCTGCCCTGCTCCCTGGCCCTCTAAGTCTCTCTCTGCTTCTCTCTCCCGCTCCCTGTCTCTCCCCCACCCTATTTTTCTGTCCTACTCCCTTTTCAGGTTCCCCCCGCCCTCACTTTGTCCTGCTCTCTGCCGCGGCTATTTCTCACTCCATCTCTGTCCTGCAGCCCAGTGCTGTTTTTTCCTTCCATCTCTCTGTCCTGCTGCCCAGCCCAGGCTCTTTTACCTCCTTCTGTGTCCTGCTCCCCGTCCCTTAGTTTTGCCTGTCTTTCCCTTTGTCCTGCCTCCCTGTGCCTTTCTTCTCTCTCTGTATCGCCCTGTCCTGCTCCCTGTCCTTGCCTTTCCCTGACAATCTGTGTCCTACTCCCTTTCCTTGTCTTTCCCTCTCTGCCCCCATCCTTCTTCCTACCTTTCTTTTTCTTCTCTCTCCCCTTCTGTTCCTGCAGCTTCTTCTTCTACCTCTGTCCTGCTCCCTGCCCCTTTTTTCCTCTCGCTGTCCCTCTGCCCTGCTTCCTGTCCCCATCGTTTCTTCTTTATTTCTCTGTCCCGCTGCCTGTCCCATCGTTTCTTGTTGTACTCCCCTGCCCCATCCAGCTGGCTCTCCCTTTTATTTGTTCTCTCTTCCTCTTTTCTGCTTCTCGGTCCTCTTTTCCTCTTCCCCTGTCTCTGTCCTCCAGCCCGTTGCTGGCTTTTCCCCCCCTTCTTGGTCTCCATCAGGATCTGACCCTCTCTTTATTTCTCAGTCCCTTTGTCCTGCTCCCTGTCCTTCCTTCTCTTTCTCCATCTGGACGTCCTGCTCCCTGTCCCTGTCTTTCCCTAGCCCCCCCTTCCTTCTTCCTCTCCTTCCCCACGCCCGTCTCTGCCTCTCTGTCCTGCTCCTTGACCCTACTTTTTCTTCCTCCATCTCTCTGCAGGGCTCCTCATCCCTATTTCTCTTGATTTCTCCAGCTCTCTAGCCTTTTCCCCATACCTTTCTTTCTCTCTCAGCTCCTCTCTCTTTTCTCTCATCATATTTTTCTCTTTCTAGTCCACTGTCCTTCTCCCCGTCAACTGAAGCTGAGTGACCAGGTGTCCCTGGGCTCTGGTATTTCCTTAGCATTGCCCTAGGGAAGATCTGTGGTTTTAGGGCTAGGGATCATTTAGGAGCTGGTCTCCTTACGTAGGCAGCGGAGCTAGGCATAGTTAAAGCAGAGGTTGTTCTCAGCTGGTGCTCTGTGCGTCGTGTTGAAAGAGCAGGCTGTGGGCCTTATTTTGAAGGAAGGTTTCTTGTTCTGCGCTTCTTGCTCCTCGGGACGCTGCACAGAAGTGGTGGTGGGGTCTGGAGAGACAGATGGGACCTGCTGTGATTCCTAGTAAATGTGAACTTGAACGAGACCAGACTGACTGCGTATGGTTTTCTTCTCAGCTCCAATTCCAACCTACGTGCTCGGCGCTAATGAAAAAAGAGACCCTGAGCTGCAAATGAGCAGACAACGTCACTCACTTAGGTCACCGTGCAGTTGGTCTGTGATAAGGGATGTGTACTTCCATGACGGTGCTTTCGTGAACGTTCTCTGGTCTTGCCGCTTCAAAGCCCTCCCTTTTTCCAGAAATTTTAAGATGGCATTTCTTATTCTGGGGTTCAGGCTGGAGTTGGACTTAATGTTGAACAGCTGATATCATGGGCTCCGTAAAATGTGAGAGAGAACCCTGCTTTGTTGTTGTTGTTGTTGTTTTCTAACACGCCCTAAACTTTGCTAAGCAAAGGGAGGAGTGGTTGCAAGAGTCTGTTCTTTGAGAGTGACGTATTCCTGTAGCGTGCCTGTCTTTGTATGGTGAAGGTTTCCTACCTGCAGTATGATTTTGCTGAGCTGTGAGGCTGTATTGGCGTAGCAAAGGTAAGAAGTGGCGTCTTTAAAGGTCATGCAACTGTAGCAAAACTAGCGGGAGAAGCTAGTTCCTTCCCTGACAAAACTAGTAGCAAGTAAAAGCATTTGCTATTGGCTTTTTTATGCAATGTTCATACAGAGCTTTTGGTATTGATTGATTTTTGGGAAGCAAGACAGCAGTGAGGAAAGAAAACTGGGGCTTCTTCACCGTAGGCGGGGTTCAAGCCTTTGCGCTAGAACAGGTCTTCACTAGAGTTTACAAAAAGAGAAGATGAGCTGTCTGTAAGGAAAGTTTCAGTAGAAGTAAGGCTAGATTTGCAGAATTTGGTCCTCCGTATCTGTTGCAAATAAGAGATGACTTGGCAGTGTTTACATCTGAAGTGCATGCCGGTGTGTTAATGCAGGCCGTCGAGGTCTTTTCAGGGGTACTTCTGGACTGCAGGTTGCGTGCGTGGGGGGCACCATGTCCCAGGATGAGCCAGTTTTAGCTCAGAGGATGTGACAGAATGGCAACCATCTTTGTGGTGGACCCCTGTCATGGTTTAACCCCAGTCGGCAACTAAGCACCACACAGCCGCTCACTCGCCCTCCCCCCAGCAATGGGATGGGGGAGAGAATCAGAAGAGCAAAAGCAAGAAAACTCACGGGTAGAGATAAGAAGAGTTTAATACTTGAAATAAAATAATAATAGCAATAATAGTAATACTAGTAACAGTAATAATAGTAACACCAATAATACCATAATATTACCAATAATAACACCAATAATAACACCAATAATAACAATAATAATAATAATAACAACAACAATAATAACACCAATAATAATAATAATAATAGTAATAATAACAATAATAACACCAATAAAAATAAAAATAAAAATAATAATAATAATGATAATAATAATAAATAATAATAATTTGTAATTAAAACGAGAGAGAGAAAGAGAGGGAGAGGATCAAGAATAAGAACCCCAATCCTAACACTAACACCAAACCCTCACCCTAACTCGAACCCCTAACGCTACCCGTAAACCCTATGCATAACACTAAGACCTCACCCTTACCCTAAGCCTAACACCGAAACCTAACCCTAAACCTGAACCCCAACCCTAACCCGAACCCTAACCCAAATGCTAACCCTAACCGTAAACCTAACCCTAACTCTAACCCTAACCCTATCCCTAACCCTAAACCCGAACCATCCTAAACCCAACCGTAAAACTAATGCTAACCCTAAGCCTAACCCTAACCCTAAACATAACCCTAACCTTAACCCTAAACCTAACCCCTAACCATAACCCTAACCTTAACGCCTAACCCTAACGTTAACCCCTAACCCTAATGCTAACCCTAACCCCGAACTCTAGCCCTAATCCTGAACCCTAACCCTAACCCTGAACCCCAAGCTAACCCTAACCCCTAAACCTAACCCTAATGCTACCCGTAAACCCTACGCATAACACTACGACCTCACCCTAATACTAACTCTAACCCCAATACCGAACCCTAACTCTAACCCTAAACCCCAATCCTAACCCTAAACCCTAACCCTAAACTTAACTCTAACACTAACCCTAAACCTAACCCTAATGCTACCCGGAAACCCTAAGCGTAACATTAAGACCTCACCCTAAACCTAACACTGGACCCTAACTCTAACCCTTAACTACAGTCCTAAGCCTAACTCTAACCTTAACCCTAACCCTAACACTTAACCCTAAATTGAACACTTAACCCTAACCCTAACCCTAACCTTAAGCCTAACCTGAATCATAAAGCTCTAACCCTAATGTTAACCCTAACCCCGAACCCTAACCCTAATCCCAAACCCTAACCCTAACCCTGAACCCCAACCCTAACCTTAACGTAATGACCCTAACCCTAACTCTAACCTTAACCCTAATGCTACCCGTAAACCCTAACTGTAACACTAAGACCTCACCCTTATACTAACGCTAACCCCAATACCGAACCCTATCTCTAACCCTGAACCCAATCTTAAACCCTAACTCTAACCTTAACGCTAACACTAATCCTAAACCTAACCCTAACGCTACCTGTAAACCCTAAGCGTAACATTAAGACCTCACTCTAACCCTAACACTGAATCCTAACTCTAATCCTTAACTCTAATCCTAACCCTAACTCTAACCTTAACCCTAACCCTACCCCTAAACCTAACACTTAAACCTAACCCTAAGCCTAACACTTAACCCTAAACCGAACACTTAACCCTAACCGTAACCTAACCTTAAGCCTAACCTGAATCATAAAGCTAACCCTAGCCCTAACCCTAACCCTAAGGCGAAACCTCACCCTAAAACAAAATCCTAACGCTAACCCTAACCCCAAACCGTAACCCTAACCCTAACATCAAACGGTAACACTAACACTTTGGCATAACCCTAACGTTAAACCTAAACGGAACCATAAAACTAACCCTCACATAACACCGAACCCCTAATTCTAACCGTAACCCTAATGCTAACTCAACCTCAAACCGTAATCTTAAGACATCACCACAACCCTACCCCTACCCCTACCCCTAACCCTAAAACTAAACCCTAACCCTATCCCCTAACCCAAACCCTAACCCTAACGCTAAGGCTATCCCTAACTGTAACCCTACGCCCTAACCCTAACGCTAACCCTAACCCTAAAACGAAACCATAACCCTATCCCTAACACTAAACCTGAACCATAATCCTAACCCCAACGATAACCCTAGGCCTAACCCTAACCCCAACCATAACCCTAACCTTAACCCCAACCATAACCCTAACCTTAACCCCTAATCCTAATTTTAAGCCCTAACCCTGATGCTAATCCTAACCCCGACCCCTAACCGTAATCCCGAACCCTAACCCTAACCCTGAACCCCAACCTGAACCCTAATGACCCTAACCCTAACTCTAACCCTAACCCTAATGCTACCCCAAACCTAATACCGTAACCATAACACCTCACCCTAAACCTAATGCGAAACCTAATCCTAAAATTAAACCGCAACTCTAAACCTAAACCCTAACCCTAAAAATTAATGCTACCCCTAACCCAAACTGAAATCCTAACCCATAAGCGTAAACCCAATGTAACCCCTAACCATAACACTAAGCCCTAACCCTAACGCTATCACAAACCTAATACCATAACCGTGAGACCTCACCCTAACCCTAATGCGAAACCTAAACCTAAAACTAAACTGCAACCCTAACCCTAAACCTAATCCTAATAATGCTAACCCTAACCCAAACTGAAATCCTAACCCATAAGCATAAACCCAACCATAACCCCTAACAATAACACTAATCCCTAACCCTAACCCTAACCCTAACCCTAACCCTAACCCTAACCCCAAACCCTAATCCGTATCCCAAACTCTAACCCTAACCCTGAAGCCCAGCCCTAACTCTAACCTTAACCCTAACCCTAACCCTAATGATAAGCCCTAACCCTAATGCTAACCCTAACCCCAAACCCTAACCCGTATCCCAAACTCTAACCCTAACCCTGAACCCCAGCCCTAACTCTAACCTTAACCCTAACCCTAACCCTAATAAGCCCTAGCCCTAATGCTAACCCTAACCCCAAACCCTAACCCGTATCCCAAACTCTAACTCTAACCCTAACCCTGAACCCCAGCCCTAACTCTAACCTTAAACCTAACACTAACCTTTACCCTAACCCTAACCTTAAAACTAAACCCTAACCCTAAACCCTAACCCAAACGCTAACCCTAACCCTAAACCTAACCATAACCCTAAGCCCTAACCCTAACCCTAACCCTAAAATGAATCCCTAACCTGATCCCTAACCCTAAACCCAAACCATAATCCTAACCCCAACCCTCTCCCTAACCCTAACGATAACCCTAAGCCTAACCCTAAACCTAACCCTAACCCTAACCCTAACCCCAACCCCTAACCATAACCCTAATGATAAGCCCTAACCCTAATTCTAACCCTAACCCTAACCCATATCCCGAACTCTAACCCTAACCCTGAACCCCAGCCCGAACCCCAGCCCTAACTCTAACCCTAAACCCTAACCCTAAACCCTAACCCAAACCCTAACCCTAACCGTAACCCCAAGCCCTAACCCTAACCCTAAACCTAACCCTAAAATGAAACCCTAACCCGATCCCTAACCCTAAACCCAAACCATAATCCTAACCGCAACCCTATCCCTAACCCTAACGATAACTCTAAGCCTAACCCTAAACCTAACCCTAACCCTAACCTTAAACCTAACCCCTGCCCCTAACCATAACCCTAATGATAAGCCCTAACCCTAATGTTAACCCTAACCCTAAACCTAACCCTCACCGTAACACTAAGCCCTAACCCTAACCCTAACCCTAAACTTAATCACAAACACTATAACTGATGTAAATGAGCAATATCAGGGCAGCAAGTCAGGTTCTTTAAATCCTTGCTTTCTCTCTTCCCTTCTCTCTTCTTGCTTTCTCTCTTCCGTTCGAGGAGAGTTCCGTTCGAGGAAGCTTTAGCTAGTTTTATTATATTGTCTGTCTTAGGAGGAACAGCCACTTCTACTTTCCGCTTTGTCTTGTCAATTTTTGCTTTTGGCTTATCCTTCTCTTTTTTCTCCTTTTCAGACATCGGTTTGAAAGCAATAGAATCTGCTTCCATAGGCTCATCTCTCACAGGGGTGGCATCATCTCTGCTTGGGCCATGAACAGGAGTCCATTTTAACGTCTTCTGCTGGAACTGGCTCTCTTGGTTTTCTCGCACCTGCTAACAACTCAGTATTGGGAAATCCTTCATCCTCATCCCTTTTTCTTCTCTTTTTATGCTTATTTCCTTGGCCATCTCCTAGTGGATTTTTCACCTCCTTCTCTTTTGATTTTGTAGGATCCTTGATGCCATGGCTCTCTCTTTCAGAAGGTTTTTCAGGGTAATTTCCATCTATATTGTGATTTTGGTGGCTCTGCCAAGCAGGATAATCCTCCCTACGTCCCCGAGCATATGGTGAATTCTCTTGTCTGGTCCCAGGTGGACCAAACCTACCTGGAGAAAAGTTCTCTCTGTTTACTGGAGGGTGAGGTTGAGCGCCAACAGCATAGCCCTTGTAAAACTTTCCATGCCATTCTCTGTAGTTCCTTTCCCATTCCCGGTACCTTGCCTTTTCAAATGGATCTCTAAAGTCAAGAGATCTGCCATAGTAAGCTTTCAGATCATATGGTGGAACTTCTCTGTATCTGTTAAAATACTCCCTTCCTCCTTCCCCTTGAGGTATAGTCTGTTTAGTGGGAGACTGGCCTCTAAATACTGGAGACCTTGACCGTGAATGGCATCTTCTGTATGGGGGTGACCTTGACCTTGAACGCTGATAACCGTGTGACCTTGACCTAGAACGATAGTTACGCCTCTTCCCTTTGCCTCTTCTTGGATACGGCAGCAATCGCGAGTAGGAACGAGAATGGGAAGGACTAAATGAGCGAGAGTAGGAGCGAGTGCGGGAAGAACCTGATCTTGATGTGGAGCAGGTAGACGAACTTGTAGAGTAAGGTGAAGCACTATAAGGAGACTTGGACCTGGAAAAAACCACAACACACAGAAAAAGAAATGAAGTTAATTCAAAACAGTCATTCTCCCCAATTTTTTTCCTCCCAAATCTGGTTTGGGTTTTTTCTCCTCTCCATACGCTTATGTCAAAGCTTCTTTCAGCTGCTGACATAATGCTACTGCAAATTGAGGAATTTGATAACATTTTTCAATTCCATTTGTCTTGTTTTAGTTATGCATGCTTACTATCTGCAACGAAAAATTCTATTGGAAAAAACACTGTCATTTTTCCTTATGTCAGATGCACTTTAGTGTAACTGCAGTCCGATATGCTGTTGAAATACAAACGTGAAAAACAAGGCAACTTCATTGAGCCAAATACTTCCTCCTCTTTAAGTCTCCGTTGTTCTCTGTAAAACTCCTCCCTAGATAAGGGAGGCCAATGGCATCCTGCCAACTTAAGCATTTTTCTCCCTGCTTTCTGTTCTTTAGAGACTACGCTCATTTCCTGATCCTCATACTTGCCTTCCACATCCTCACCCCCAACAGTTCATTCAGTCTTCTCTCCTTATACTCAGCTTTGCACCTGTGGATGGAGGCTGCCCACACTTGAAAGAGACTCCCATCTCCCGTGGGCCAAGTGCCCACTGCTCCTCTGCCACTCCTTGATACACTTAATACATCACACTTCTGATCTTCCAAGTACTGCACAGATATTAACTAATCTTCTCTGGAACTTCTTTTAACTTCTTCCACATACGCTTCCTATGTTGTTGCCTCATCATGAGGTATTTGGCCTGGTCCTGTCCCTGAATTGTTGTTTTCTTGCTGACTGTATTGGAGATATCAGACAACCTGTGGGATGGATCCTGGTTTTTCTTTTGATTTACCTTTAAGATTTTATAAACACAATGCACTCTTACAATCTGTCTATAACAAACATATAGCGAAAGGAAGGACTAGCTTGACGCTGCAGTAATAGGTAAAACAGACTCCTCTCTCTCCAACTGAGAGAAAGCGTCTTGGCTATGTGAGATGACTAAATTGAAGAAATTCAAAATTGTCATAAAAGAACAGTGTTGACTTTTCCAACCATTTGCTCATGCAGTATCAACTAAGTTGTTAAAAAAAGAATGTTGGAGGCTGATTCCTATTGGGAAATCAATTTCTTCAGCCCTATTCAGCCAGTAATGGAAAAGGTGGCTTTCCATCTGATCCTTTAATTATCTTTAATTTTTATAGGCAATTATGGTTTCCTCAAAAAGCGTTCATTTCTCAGAGTCCTGTTTTCAGTCATGTACCGGAGTTTTATTTTAAATAACCTTAGTGGAAGCACAGATGCCCTTTGTAAAAGCCAATTCAAATGAAGCCATTTAAAAATTAATTACCACTTGGATTCTCCACAACTATCTGTGCATACTTGCTTCATTATAAATCAGCTGTTGTATAAGTTATGCGTTATACAGCCTCTTTTAACAGGTGACAAGGAGTCATCTATTGAATTTCTGTAGAATACTTACACTTCCCAGCCTGGTCTGCCACCTGCTGAGCGAACTGGACTGGCTCTCATTGGATGACCTTTTGGAGTGGGGAGAGGAAAAAGAAAGAAATCCCATTCAGTTCCTCTGAAGGTAATTTTTTTAAAGAAATTCTGAAGTTACAGTTACTTACCAGTGTCGTGGTTTAACCTGGCAGGCAGCCAAATACCACGCAGCCGCTCACTCACTCCCCCCGCCCCCCCAGTGGGATGGGGAGAGAATCGGAAGGGTAAGAGTGAGAAACACTCGTGGGTTGAGATAAAGACAGTTTAATAGAACAGAAAAGGGAGAATAATGATAATAAATAATGATAGAATATACAAAATGAGTGATGCACAATGCAATTGCTCACCACCCGCGCTGACCGATAACCAAGTAGCGATCGGTACTTCCTGGATCACGCCTACCGTTCATATACTGAGCATGACGTCACATGGCATGGAATACCCCATTGGCCAGCTGGGCTGGCTGTCCTGATTATGTTCCCTCCCATCTTGTGTACCTAGCTCAGTCAGTAGGCACGGGAACTGTCCTTGGACTAGGAGGGCACTTAGCAACAACTGAAAACATCAGTGCGTTATCAACATTCTCCTCATACTAAATCCAAAACACAGCACTAGGAAGAAATTTAACCCTATCCCTGCCGAAACTAGGACACCAGTTGTGGGTATTGCTTGTCCTTGGGGGCCCAGAAGACTTGGTAATGCTGGTTGTCTTTGTACGGGAACCTGATAGACATCTCAAAAAACCATTAGTAGGCTTGAGTTCTGAAGGTTTTAACCAACTCTCCCGTGGAGAAGAATGTGGATTAAATGCCTAACTATCCGTTTGTTGCAGACCACAGTAAGTCACCAGAGTTGGCTATATCATTTTCTATGAGAGAAATGAATCCCACCTCTCCTTTGCCAGAGGGTAAATGTAAATTGCAGGCTCAGGGTAAAGTTCGTCTCCGAGTAACTACATTTTATAAATGGAAGAAGTCTATTTCCTACAAAACGAGATCCATGACAGAAACACAGAAGTGCTACCAAGTGCGTTTTAAAACAGCCACTCCTGTCAGCACACAGCAGTATTTTCTTAGTTTATAGCAACAGGAAAACTTCAGTCTGTTTCACACATGGGATTTGATAAAAGTCAGAGGGGGCGGAAATCTCAGTCCAACAGCTACTTGTTAAATTTTGCAAGAAGCCTTTGAAACATAAACCAAAAGCAAAACGAGCTTTCAGAGAGAACGACTCCACTGCAAACACTACTGAAATGTTTTGCAGAAATACAGATTCTTAGCATACCACACGTTTGACCAACTTCCAGGGGCACGAACAGCAGGACCACCCTATTTTAATATTCAAAAGTATCACAGATTCTATGGTTAAGCACAATGACAGTGCTTCCTGCCCCGTAATTACAGATGCTGGCCAACTTGGTTGCACAGCCACTCAGACATGCACGCGTGGTTTCTCTCGCTCACTTTTTGGCCAGTCCAATTAATTCCATACTTACGCATTAATAGTTGGTATTGCGTATTTTCCAGTGTTTGTCAGCATAGCACCCTTTGTATTGGGGTCTTTCACCTCCATCATGAAACTCCTTGGAATTCCTGTGCTCTTTAATTCTGGGAACAGGCTCAACATTTTTGTCCTGTTAAGAAAAGAAATGCAGACATATCTCCTTTTAAGACCCACACTTAAAATGACATTTCAATGATTATTTTAAGCAGCAAAAGCCTTTAATCCTCTCCTTTTACCCAGCATAAGGGTTGCTCGACTAAAATACTTATTTTCCTAAATGAATATAGCCAGGATGTTCCAAAGGCTTGAGCAGTGTTTTGAACTCATTCCATTCTTTGGCTTAAGTTCAGGTTCTTTAAGGGTGAAATATCCCTTAGCTCACCATCCACTCAGAAAAGAGATACAAACCCGCTCCTCCTCCAAAGCGCAATTCAGAGCACAAATATTCAATAGATGGGGTCAACAGAAACATCTTGGTTTTACATGAAATACTAAAAACTGTGAACTGTCATTAAACAGAGTTAAAACCAGAAACATTTCCAGTAATATTGAAATATATAAAAATATGCATGAAAGTTCACAGAGCAAGATCTGTGGACATACTTAATGTCTATGACCTACAAAAAAGAAAAGTTTACATTTATAATGCCAGGTTTCCCTTGGATTTTGAAGGGCTTTGCAACATTGCCCTATGAACCTCTGTCTTTCACCCCAAGAGAAACAATTCTTAATATGAGTATTCATGGATTTGTTACGTAACTGCCAAGGTAAACAAATGAAAAGCTAAGGAACACCAGAAGTCCCCCACAGTCTTACCCCATTTGTTGGGCAGTTCTTTATACAGTCGCCAGGTTTTCCGCAACGAAAGCAAGCAGATGATGGTGGAGGTGGACCCCAGGGTTTCTTCATGTAACTAAAAGGGTTTGGGGCAAAGAAGAAAAAGGTATGCACGTGTCTCTCTCGTTAAAACAAACTTCTCTACAATTTTTCCATAATCTTCAAAGAACAGATTTGACATTATCAACACTTACTTGATTGGATCATATTCCTGGCAAGACTGTAGCATCATAGCTTTTATTTTATCTTCTTCGGAAGCATTGGCTTCAGCCAGATTGGCAGTCTGTTTAACAGGTAATTATTTGACACATACATTAGAAACACATTTAAGCCCACACTGCCAAAGAGAACACCACTCACCCAACCCTGTAAAGAGCAGCACAACGCCAGCTGAGGTTGCATGAAAACAGCTGCTTATATGAAACAGAGTTGTCCAAAAGATGTTCTGGGGAGTCCTTACATCATCACAGGCTGTTTATGTGCCTGTTAACCAACTTGAAAAGAGCATTCCTGGGCACTCAAAACCTTAGGCTCTTCATGTTCCCCCCCACTAACTTCTTCATAGGAAGCAAGTTAACTACAATAAGCAAAACCTGCAGTTTTTTTCCAGTTGACCGTGTCCTTTTAACATACAAATTGTAATATAAATGTTATGCAGAACTGGATCTTCAAATTATTGAAGCCAGCTGATTTTTTTAAAGTAGTATTTGTTCAAATGTTTTTATTACACACTAGTACAGATACAAGCAGGGTCTAAGGGAGTGACTGTAAATGATTTGGACCCTCAAGCACCTATCATTCAGATCAACCACTCATGGTTTTGGTTTTAGATGCATTCATTCACAAAAGCAACCAACTTGTTTCAGCATTTTGTTAAAGGGCTGTTTCATATACACAGCCTTTTCTCAACTGTAACATAATCCAGATCGACATCTATGAAATCATTTCCATTAACATTTACAGAAGACTTTACAGATACTTGACTAATTTGTTTGAACCCAAGCCGTTTACAAAACACATCCAAAACCCACAAGACATTACTAGGAATAGACCAAAATTCAAGATGGCATTTAATGCATAATAAAACAGAAAACTTTTTACAACACATTGCCTCCATGCTAAGCCAGTCTGCACTGAGGAGGTTAGAGTAAGGAACTGTTTGGAGCTGCTTTATCCTATGTTCCTCTATTTTTCTGAAATACTTACATTTTCTCAAAAGCTTAAATGTGTACACCACTTGGACAGTTTTTCACATTTTAGAGTAAAACTTCACCTGAGTTTACAGAACCAAGGACATGTTTAGGGACAGCGCTAACAGAGACCAATTTCTCCTGGTGGCTACCTTCCAAACTATTTTTTTTTTCTTACCAAATGTCCACAATTTAATTTCTGCAGTGAGAGAGGGAAGAAGTTACCAGTGGGAAGAGATTTTTCTTTCTGGGAAAGGAACTCCAGCCTTTATTTTCAGAAGAAAGGACTAGCTCCTCTGCATTAGGCCCTGCCTTCTCTAATCTTTGTAACTTTAAAGACTAGTAATTTAATAGGCTAGCACTACGCCTTTTCATAAAGTGCAATCCCTAGTGCTTTCCCAGACAAAGTTACATGTTGTTGAGCAAAAAATGCAAGCAGTTCCATAGCAAAACATGGCATTACAACAGTTTCAGAAGGTCACGTTTGCTAATATGCCACACATACGCATCAGTATTTTCCTGTAAACAATTAGGTGCATTTACACAATTTACACAGTCTGCGATCAAACAAATTAGATTGTGTTGTCCACTGTATATATACTACAGTGTATGAAATTGTGCAGCATTCAAAGCATGGATCTATAACTGTAGCGCCTAGAAATTCAAAAATAGCCATGCAGTTGTCCGTGTTCCAGAAACGCTTCTATTTTGGCTCTTGCAAACCCCCCTGAAATGTCCGTCACTTACAGCCAATTAAATTCTTCTGTGAAAATTGTGTTAGTTTCCAATGCAAAATGAACGAAAAGTATGAAAAACGGTAAACAGCTTCTGAAGTGCTTCTTCTTTGTGTCTTGAAGATGAGTAATACTGCAACATTACGTTGCGGCTGATAAGGTCCTCCCCCTTCTATCTTCCCGAACTGGCAACTACTCTTTACCAGGATAGTATCAAAATATACACACATTTTAAAGTTAAAAGAAATACTTTAAATTATTAAAAATTAAATTAAAGGTTTGTTCACATGACAACAGTTCTCCAGCTATAGATCACAGTATAAGATTTAAAAATACAAAGCAAACACTTTTTTTTAGGAATATATATGTACCTTAGTCAGCTGGGCCAGAGAAATAGATGCAGAAGAGTCATCAATCTGTTCACAAAAAATTAAACTCACATTCAAGTTCTACAATCAAAAACAGAGCAATAGTTAACCTCTACTGTAGTCTGACAGTCTGCACTATATCCTCCGAGTGTCACTGAAAGAGCCATTTCCAACCTAGTGTAGTTGGTACTTGTTCAAAACAAAGTCCAAACCTGTGACAGCTTAAGAGTGCCTATGTGGTTAAGGAGAAGAAGCTAAACTAACCAAACCCGCTGGAGATCAACTTATTGCTCCAGAATATCTCAGAGAGGGACCCTTGTCAAATGCTCACAGCTGCTTAAAAGTCGAAGGGGTAAGGAAGCTATCAATTTTCAGCTAAAAAGGATTTTTAAAAAATATTTATTTGAAAAGGAAGCATCACTACAGGAAACTTCTTTTCAGTGTGGTTTGTAAACTAATCAGCCAAGTATTTCCTTGTGTTACTTATTTCTGTTTTAGCAGCAGAACGACAGTGACTTCAAACCTGAAGAAAAACGCTGCCCCTTTTCCAAATGTAAATTCAAAGTGGCAGTATCCTAAAGAAAAGCTTAGCCTTTGGGAAATTAAAGCAGCATCCCGCCCTGAAGTCACCCAGATCCAAAAACGTACTGCAGGCGGAGGTTAAGAAAAATGACAGGGATTTTACCCTTTACAAATGCACCAGGCTCTAACCTTGTGCCAAAATTTGTACACTGGGGTTTACGTATTTTCATTTGCAGACAAACTATTAAACTAAACTGCTTCATCTGATAAAGCGGAAAGGTCAAATGTAGAACTTTAGAATACCACTTTGTGTAGCAACGATATTTAAATTCACAGCAATCTATTAAAGACAGTTATGCACTCAGTTATGCACTCAAACAATATCGCTTCAATTATACAGTTTCAGGAACAAATACCCAAGTCTTTAAGGACATGAAAAGGAAGCATTTAGCTGCACAGAACTGTCCTCAAAACGTGTGGGACATGTTGGTTTTGGTATTTGTTTGAACCCCCAAGTCAAAAGTAAGAAACAGTACCATGTTTAACAATAATGGTTTCTCAGTGGTTTTTGATAACATTTTCAAAAACCATGTTCAGTTGTGCAAACCTTGAACCTACGTGATCTAAAAACGATTGTACATTATCTGTACAACACAAAGTCGTTCAGGAAATAGTCTAGCATATCCAGTATGAAATACAATGCATTACTAGGCACAAACACCAATATTCACATTAGATAGAACTGTGCAAATGATGGCATTACTCCGTTTCTACTAGGCTGAATCAAATACATTGTATTTACAACATATACTATGTTTTACTGGAAAATCTATTAAGTTAATGTTTGGAAAATTAATCCAAGACTACCTTAAGTGCAGCGTGCAGCAAAAAGTGTGAGATTGTGTTTTTACATACTGCTTTTGATGTTCCACTTACTGGCTCAGTTTGACTTCTAGAAGAAGAAATAAAGGTGATCAGAACTTCAAATACAGCACTTGTACCAAAAACATAAAGCACTGAAAACAGATTATAAAACCTGAACATCAAAACTTTATGTTCTGATAGTCGAGTGAATCTGGAAATTTACTCATATACATAAACCGTTGTCTCTTGGTACATTCAGTGCAACTAAAAAAACCCCCCAGAATCCCATTTCTACTTTGTCACAAATTACTCTAAGGCTTACAGATATAGAACACGACCGTGCAAGGGGAAGTCCTCAGATAGTTTGTCTCTGCTACATAAGTATCAAAACCAGGAAGTCTGTACTACAGTTTTGTGTTCATAAATAATCAACCATCAAAATACGAAGGTAACTTTAGCCAATCTGTGTATCGCTAGTATTACAAATAGGTACCAGATGGAGTCCTTTAGTTTCTAAGAAAGAACAGTGATAGTCTAGACACTTCCAAGTGCACCTTTACTTAAGTGAAAAAAATCAGTCATCTGACAAATGACAACAATGTCAGCAGCATCGTCTTTAGAACAGTGTTTCTCTGTGGAAGCCCAAGCACTGTGTTCAGATATCTTAGCCATGAAAGTGCCAAAACACTAAATGTGTTACATATGCTATATGGACTAAAAACAGTAGTAGAAATGTCACCTGAAAGCAGGTCCTAGGCCTTTGTGCGATTTAGGAGACCTGTGACAAAAAAAAAAGGTCTTGGTTGCCAGAATTTGCTTCAAGATAATCTTGAAAATGCTACGATATTTTAGGAAATATTTATTAAATTTGAAAACTTGCTGAGATTCCACATACTCATTGATCTGTATCTGCACGCTACTCATCATGAATCAGCCATGCAACCATTGATGTCGTTAACAAACAATTCACACATCATCCAAAGTGTCCCATGAGCAGAGGCAATTCAAAGGCTGCTGTGCAACTGGTGTACAAATAGAAAGGCGCACGCTCCCTGCCACTGCTAGAACACCACCAGGCTCGCAACGACAGCCACGTACCTCCTGAAGTTGAGGAAGGACAAGGACATCCTTTAGATTACCACAGCATGGATTCTTCATACATTTACCTTCAAGAGCGTACTAAAAGGAGAGTAACGCATTTTTGAAGGCCTCTCCACCATTACAGCATACATTCATCATTCCCAAACATCCACCACTCTACCAGTTGTTTCTGCAATGTTCACAGCTGAAAGACTAGAAAGCTAATCTGCCTGGTTAATTTTCAGCGCTAGAACAGCGGTGCCGTTCCTTCCTTATCCCCTTATACATACAGGTATGTATCTGACCTTTGATGCTAGCCGCATCTATCCTCTCATTTTAGGGCAGCATTACAATACCAGGAGAGGGTGCCCGAAACAGAGGATGCACTGACAAGACAGCACTAAGCAGACGTGTTTAAATTAACCCCCAAAACAAGGCCATGTTTATAAGCACAGTGCTGCGGTGTCCAGAATTACTAGAGGGTGCCTGAAAACACTGCAACAACTACTGCAGGAATACGCCCAAAGTTGAGATGCAGAGCCACATAAATTCAGGGGTTTTTGCTTGCAGATGCCTCGTGGGTACCGGGAGGCTGCTGTACTCTTTGTTCGAGACACAGTGTAACTCATCCGTCTACTTGATTTATTGAGAACCAACATTAGAAAGACATGGCAAAACCACAAGCTAATAATATCTACTAATTGTGGTGGAGAGACCTATCTTTAAGGCGGCTGGAAAACATGACCGTTCAAACAATGCTAATGTAGCTGATATAGAACTGGACTGTATGAATACATAAATGACAGCAGTAATCCTCTAGTCAGCACTGCATTGGAATAGCTGTAATTTTAATCAATACACCTGATTCTCTGTCCTCCGTAAATCTTAGGAATACAGAACCAAAACCCGGAGCACAGATACCAGCTTAGGGTAAAAACAGACGTAGCAAGATAACTAGTAACATTTGGTAATGTGCTAAACTGCTTACTGAGTTTCAAGTTTGGAAAGGATTAACTATTCCTTCATCGTACTTGCACAAAAGGCAATACACTTTAGGATACTGTTCTTTTTCTCTTGCCTGAAACGGACATTGTCTTGAGGAAACGCATAGGAATCGCTTACGAATGGAACTTCTTGTTTGCATCGTTCGCCAACTGGTAAACCTTGGTCTTTCCTCTATAGCTAGTATGCAAAAAACCCAGATTTGGGGCGTAAGAATACCTGCCATATCCCCCCCAAATGCCAGAAATAGTCAAACACTGAGAATCAGGCTCTTCTGAGACGGGAACAAAGTATGCGTTTACGCTACAATGCGTATCTGTCTTTACTATAAAAGCCATAAAAGCAAACACATATAATAAGGAATCTCTGCACGTCGAGGAAACAGGATCTACAACTTGGGTCTCAGAACAATCAACCCCAAGAACAAACCCAACAGAATAATCTTAAAAGTTACCATGGTTGGAGTTCGAACCCCATGTCCCAGCAGGCCTAAAAATGTAAGTCCACTTTCGGACAGACACATTAAAATCTACCCCATGCCAACAAAAATTAACAGGAGCTTTAACAAGAAAGAACGCCTCTGTAAACTAATATCCATAAAAAAAGTTAACACACTGAAACCCCTAACAAAGAATACAATGCTTTATGGATACTTACATAACATCGGTTTTGCCGGTAGCTTTAACTCCTCCGACAGGGATTCTTCTAACAATTACCGATGAGTTCTTAGGAATCAGGGCATTCTCATCTGTGTATTCTGAAAACAACGTAAATACAGAGAAAAACATCAGTCAATTCGTAAGAATGCATGCTCATATGTAATTACGTAGCACTTCGCAGAATCCCTTTACAGATACAAAAGCAAAATTTTATATGTAACATCACGCTTTCATCGTCTCAACACACTAACAGTATATTTCAAGAAATCTTGGGGTTTGAGAATCAAACACAAGCAGCAAAATCTTTTTCCTTTTTTTAAAACAGTTTGAATGCCAACAGCAAAATGGCCTCAAAGGTCACTAAAGGAGAGTCTGCTAATGCACGAGGTTCTTTCCTGACCTAGCTTAAAGTTGCTTTTGCTTCCGTTAGGCTACAAAACCCATAGATCTTTGGAGAAAAACAAACCACAGCAAAGTCTCACCTGCCTAAACCAGATTCTAAAGTCTGACTAGCTTGCCCTGCAACCAAACAGGCACTTAGCTAAAGCACGAGAACTCTGCGCCATTGCTTTCATAGCTGTTAACTAAAAACCAGTCACCTGTGCTGGCAGTGCTCAAGCCTGACAGAACACAGAAGAGAGCCTGCCGCCTCTGCCTGTTTCTTGGAGCTTAATCCATCAACAACCACACTTCTCAGCTGCTCAGGGCTTTACGTTTAAATGGAAACAGAACTGGCAGTGCTAGAATTTGGATCACAGACATTTTGGGGTTTTTTTGAGCTTGCTTTCACAAGTAGGGCAGAATTGGCTCAAACTCAAGTGGTATCTCCCCTCTTAAGCTAATCATCTAGTTTGAATTAACCAAAGGGACGTGAATTCGTTCGATCGATTCCCTTTTTGCAGAGCAGAGAGGCCCAAACGAAATTACTTAGGAAGACAGCCTTGAAAAGCCTTTCAGGAACAGCGTGTGCCTGAAGCTCTCCATGCTTTGCCTTGGCTTACACCCTGTTAGTCTTCTGAAGAGGAGGAAAGCCTTCTGACCTTTTACATAAGGCCCAAACAAAAAAAACCAACTACCTGAGACACTTGGACTGAGTAAGCTTAAAATGCAAAGATCTCTCCATGAGAATGCTTTTTCTATTGTACTTACACAAGCTGGATAGGACTGAATATTTTAAAGCACTATCAGCAGGCATCCCCTGTAATCTGCCTACAGTTTTAAATATTCAAAGCCCTTACCTTTGCAGAGCGAATCAGAACAATGGTCTGAAAACCAAAGATACTGTATACCTCGTCAAGCCCTGTCAGGTGGCATCCCTAAGACCCCTAACGTTGTGCTGTTAAGGCTCTTCACAGACACTCTCCTGAAAATAGTTTAAGTATCTGTAGACAAACAGCAAGCTTTAGGTCCAACCACTTTAAAGGCTAGGGCTGAAGTTACAGTTACCGCAGTGTACATACTACTCTCTTTAAGTTTTAACACATGAAACAGGAAGAGGAAAAAAAACACTAGTACACATTTTAAAGAAAAGCCTGTTGTAAGAGTGTCACAGAACCACAGGGGGGAAAAAAAAAAAAGAAATGTAATGTTTAAGGAATGAAAACACTTTACAAGTCTTTTGATTTCTGAAAAGTCACATCCCAAAGTCTTTAATCACATTCAAACTTATCGAGATGGCAGATTACCAAACTGAAATATCCTACTAAGTAATACGAAACCATTATCATCTCTAAGAATCAAGCACCATTTGTTAGATTTAAAAGAATTTATGATGTCTCTAAGAACATTTCTTACGTATATCCACCATAAACGTTCTGCCATAAAACTTCAGTACTGCCCTGATACGGTTAACATGTAGTACAGGAAAAAAAACCACCGTTAGAAACGAATGATGAAATGATGCTCAATAGCATCTGAATGACCATGTCTTTGGTGTGGAAAAGAAGTTATATTAACAAGAAATTCCAAAGTATAATTTAGATACGGAGAACACTCATGCGCAAGATGGCTTTCAAGGGTCTGCACAGATTTTAACTCACAGATACGCTCCTGATCCAAAATGTTGCTAGTGGGCAGTTTCTGCAACAGCCGCAAAACCCATTTTCCAATGCAGTGGAGTAAAACAAGTTGAAGTCAAAATTAAGTCACGAAATTCACCAAATCCAGGTGGTTTCTTTTCTTCAAATTAGCCATCTCTTTTATTTCTATCACTTTCAGCTTTCTCCACCACATTTCAAAGAAATCTGGCAAGTTGGTTATTACAAGATATGCTCCCACATTTCCTTCTCATTTTACCTAGAAGAATTCCAGGAAACCAAAGCTTTTGTAAGCGCCGTATGTCACACATCAACCACGTACTCTTCTACGCCTAGCTCCATGTCTACAACACAGATCTGAAGGTAGTTGTCAGAACAGCAACTACAAAAGAACAGCTCTGTGAGGCCCCCAACACAAGTCACAGCTACTGATGGTGGCCGAATCGCATTATGGCTTCCCACCCCACTTAATGCCCAGCGCCGCTTGCCCTCCCGGTCCTGCCGCATGCTGGCGGCATGGGCCCCAGCCTGACTCACGCTACGTGGGGATGACCCACAAAGAGCAGAGCGCGGCTCCCACAGGCCACGGCCGACACAGGGTGGTCTGCGACGCCGCCAGCCGGGCGGTGCCCGAGGCCCCGCGCCCGCCGCCCCCGCGCACCTTCTTTGGTCTGGGCGTTGGTGATCTGCAGGTCGCAGCTGGCCGCCTTCAGCTCCTCGCGGCCCATGATCTGGTGCTTGAGGTCACACAGGGAGATGTGGAGGCCGTTGAAGGTGACCATGTCATGGTTCAGCTTGGAGGCGAACTTGTAGTGGACGCACGACGTGGTTGGGGCCAGGAGGTGCCTGCTCCGTGATGGCGTCTACCGCGGCAGACAGCGTCGCGGCCGCTGTGCCAGGTGAGGGCCCGCGGCGGTTCCTCCTCCACCGAGGAGGCCAGGGCAAGCAGCGCGGGCTGAGCTCGAGCGGGCCGGCGGCGCTCAGAGGCTGCGGCGCTCCGCCATGGCCTTCCTGGCCGACAACCGCACGGGCCGCTGCGAGCGTGTCACTGTGCACACGCAACGGCACACTGCACCCACCCCCCGCGCCTCACGTGACCCAGCGCATTATGACAAAAGGCCCGCGTCACGTGGGCGTGGCGGCCCCGCGCTCTTCATCCTAACACCAAGCGCCCCTGAGGGGAGGGGGGGCCCGTCAGCCCCGGGCCTGTCACCACCCCGGGCCGCTGGTCTCCCTGCTGTCCCCTGGCCTGTCACCACCCGGTGTCCTGCCACCCCCCAGGCCTGTCACTGCCTGGTGTCCCTCCTGTCACCCCCCAGGCCTGTCCCTGCCCAGTGTCCCTCCTGTCACCCCCCTAGGCTGTCACCACCTGATGTCCCTCCTGTCACCCCCCAGGCCTGTCACTGCCCGGTGTCCCTCCTGTCACCGCCCGGGCCCATCACCGCCTGGTGTCCTGTCACCCCCCAGGCTGTCACCACCTGGTGTCCCTCCTGTCACCCCCCAGGCGATCACCACCTGGTGTCCCCTCCTGTCAGCAGCCAGCCAGGGCAAGACAGCCTGGGGCAGATGCAGCGGGCTTGGCCGTGTGGCGCTCGGCTGCCCGCGGTGCAGGGCCGGCAAAGGGAGGGGACATCTCAGGGTGCTTGAGTGTATCTTGTGGCATTAATGGAAAGTTCAGTCAAAGAAGCCAATGACCATTTATGTTTATGGCCACAGACCAGTCCCCTGCCCCCATTTTTTAACTCCTCCCTCTCTGCCTTTAGCCCATCACTATTTTTTGCTTTCTCTTTCTCTGTCTCTCTCCCTGTCTGTAGTTTCTAATTCCTCCCTGTCTGTCCTATAGCCTGCTGCTATTTTTTCCTTTCTCTCCATCTCTTTCTCCTGCTCCCTCTCCTTCTCTTTTTTCTATCGCCGTGTCCTGCTTCCTGGCCTTATCTTAATGTTAGGGTTAGGGGCTAGGGTTAGGGTTAGGCTTAGGGTATCGTTAGGGTTAGGGTTAGGGTCGGGGTTAGGATTATGGTTCGGGTTTAGGGTTAGGGATAGGCTTAGGGTTTCGTTTTAGGGTTAGGCTTAGGGCTTAGGGCTTAGAAGTAAAACTGTCCCAAGCACTTACGCCTCCATCAAGGACCACGTGCCCTGAGGCTTGTGATGACTGTTGGATGGCTTTCCCGCCCCCCGATGGAAACACCTCTCAGTTCTCTGTGCTCACACCAGGGAAGGAAAGGCAATACACCCCCATATCTAAAGGCATGGCACTCCAAGCAAAGGTAACGTTTCGTTTCTTTAGATGAACTGCCTGGCCAGTTACAACACCTGCTTATACTGACTTCATCCACCCTTACCCGCAAAACATTGTGACAGGCTGAGTCAGCGTGGAGAGTCAGGTGAACTTTGACGCACACACTGCTACCATAGGACTGGATTTTTAACCTATTTACATTTATCCGTCGCTTTGAAGCTGCCCAAGGGTCAGCATGCCCTTGCTACTGGAGGTTCTTGCTCTGTGCAGGCACTAAGGAAGACATTTCTGGTGACAGATTATTTCTAACGGGTAAAGCACAGCAGAACACACTGTTCATGAGCTGCTGAGAATCGTCCCCCAGGCATAGCAGGAACAACGGCAAAGCTTGTATATTGAAGATGCATTTGAGTTACCTTACCATTAAAATACACCACCACCAGACAGTGCTCTAGACGGAAGGCTGACATCAGTGTACAAGGACAGTCCCTTCTGGACATCTCGCTCCTGGCTAGAAATCCTAGAGACTTCCTTTAAGGACAGAAATCCAAAGAGCTACAATAAGCCTTTGAAATTCAGCACAGCAAACAAAAAGCAAACAAACAAAAAATGACAGGAAACCCCTGAGGCACTGATGAGGAACACAAGGTCTCCCCTTGAGTCCACTACCCCTCACAAGACTTACTCAAAATTACTCAGTTGCTTACTCAAAAGCAATAACCAACAAGCCATGTACCCTTGGGGAAGCCCTTGTCCTTCTGTGCCGCTGGTGGCATCCCACCATTTCTTTGGGAGTCCACACAAATTCAGAAGTACACTTAGTCCTCCGGCAGTCATTACCTATGGACCCGAACTCCTCCCACACCCCAGAAGTGGCTGTCGGTCGTCTGGCAGTCATTCTCCACAAACTGCAAGCCCTCCATACCTAACCACCTACCTAGTGACTCAGTGGAAATGAGCTGGACCACAACAGAAGTGACACTGCCCGGCCCGGTCACACAGATTAGACCACAAACGGTGGTTACAAGACAGAAAATGCAACACAAACCACAAGGACGGCAAAAAAACAAGCAGAAGACACATCACACAAAAACCAAAGACCCCTATCCAAACCCTAAAAACGCAAACAAGCTACAAAAGGACTTTCCAAAAAAAAGACCACACAGAACACAACATAAGGCAAAACCAACCTAACCCCAGGAACCCAGCGCTTGCAAACCCAGATCCTGACCATAACAATAACATGCTTTAATCCTAAGTCGCGTAAACTCCCATAACCCTCAAACCCCATAACCCTAGCACGCTGGAACCCTAGCGCCCCATATCCCTAGCACATTGTAGCCCCAAGATATCAAAACATTGAACACAAACTCCCTGGAGGTCTCTCTCTTCAGGTGGCCCCAGATCTCAGACACCACAACTCTGAAGTGGGGGTGCCCACCGTGCCCAAGTGGAAGATCCACCAGGACAGCACCAGCATCCATCTTCACATCATCCGTCACGCCCTGAAAAAGTGCCCAGGCTGGACACTCCTGGGGAGAAAGGCGGAGGCACTCGGAGACTTTGAACTGGCCAGCCATGGCCACAGGGCTTCAGCTCATCATGTCTGTGTCAGAGCCACCAGGCAGGTGACCCCATCCCCCCTGCGAAGACCCCTTGGGGTAGCCGTACCCAGCACCAGCTGGCTGGATACGGCCTTTGCTCTATGGGGAGGTGCTCCCTGGGAGCAGGGTCTCTCACGGGGGAACTCACAGCTCACCTGGGCTGCTCTGCGGCCACCGGACGCCTTTGCTGTCAGGTGGCTCTCAGCACCTCTCTGCCAACGGCTGTCACCTCCCTGCGGGACGCTCTCCAGCGCACGGTCCGTCTCCACTGGGTCTCCCTGGGGACAAAGATCGGAAGGGAGGGATGGGGTTTGCTCTGTCCCCGTTCCCAGGGTGCTTCAGGAGAGACCTGCCACCCCCAAATGAGCTGTCTGACGTGGACACCACAGACGAGCTGCAGACGGGGGTCAGCACGGTGGCGGGGAGTGGGCAAGATGTCCTGCGGAGCCCCCGGCGCTGGCGGAAAGCAGAGCTGGAGACAACGGGGAGAAGCCCCAGGCAGCCGGCAGCTGGCGGTGGGGCCTGGCAGGGAGCAGCGCCCGCAGAAATGCCCGGCTCCTGGAGCCTCGGCCCCAGGGCTGCAGCCTCGGCACCTCCTGGGGCTTCGCTGGGAAAAACCAGGCAGGGGTGACCCTGACAGCCCGCACACGTACCTGGCCCCGGGATCTGGCAGCCTGTCCCTGTGCCCATCACTGCCACGGGATCCAGGAAGCAGCGCCCCAGCCCTGGCGTGGCCCTGAGCCGTCTCTCAGGCCAGGCAGCAGGAAGCCGCGCCCCATGGCATGCTGGGAGCTGTAGGCCCGGGGCACGGGCTGCCGGGCAGCCATGTTGGTTCCCGGGGCATGCCGGGAGCTGTAGGCCTGGGGCACGGGGCTGCTGGGCAGCCATGTTGGTCTTGGGAGGTGCGGGCTCTGCTCCAGCTGCGGCCCAGCTGAGGTGAGGACAGGCACGCAGGTGGAGCTACCGAAGAGGAAGGGAGGAGAGCACAGACGGACAGAGAAAGAAGTGCTTGAACTGTAACATTTGCCTGGCAGTGCAGAGAGCGGGAGCTGCGGTGAGTCCCAGCCCCTCGGGGCCGTGTCACCCCTCTTCTGCATCGCAGTCCCTCCCAGCCCCCCCCCCCCCATTTCCCTCTGTGTCATTTTTTTCACTTCCCCATACCTCTCTTCTTCTGTTGCTGTGTTCTGCTCCCCGTCCTCTCTTCTCCAAGTCCCTCTTTCCCTGTCGCTCTACCTGCCCCTGTCTTTTTCTTGCTGCCCCTCCCTCCTGCTCCCTGTCCCTCTTTTTGCCTTCCTCTGTCTCTGCCCTGCAGCACATTGCTGTTGTTTCTTCTCTGTCTCTTTGTCCTGGTCTGCATCCCGCTCTGTTTTTCACAGTCTCTCTGGCCTGTTCCCTGTCGTGATTTGTCTCTCTCTGCCTGTATGTCCCGCTCCCTGTCCTTGTCTTCCCTTCTCCCTCCTTCTGCTTCTCTCTCCCGCTGCCTCCCCCCACGCCCTGCTCACTGTCACTGCGGTTTTCCATGCTGTATCCCACTGTCCCTGTCCTTCTTCCTGTTCATCTCTCTTCTGTCTCTCTCTGCTGCTCCCTGACCCTTCCCCTCCCCGCTTCCTCCATCTCTCTGCAGGGCTTCTGAGACCTCTCTTTCTTTCCCCATCCCTCTGTGCTGCTCACTGTCCCTGTTTCTCTCTTTCTCTTCGTTGTTATTCTTGTCTGTCACTCTGTCCTTCTCCCTGCCCCTATTCCTTTTTCCTCCCTCTCCTTTCTTCTGCCCACCACAGGTTTTCTTGCGATCTCTATCCTGCCCCTAGCCCTTAGTTCTCTCTCTCTTCCTGCCTCCCTCTCCCTCTTTCTGCCTCTCTTCCTCTTTTCCTGCTGCTTCTTTCTCCATCTTTGTCCAGATCCCTGTCCTCTTTTTTCTCTTGCTGTCCTTCGGTCCTTTTTCTCTTTTCTCTCTTTCTCTCTGTCCCATTCCCTGCCCCACCCTTTCTCACTAAACCCCCCTGTCCAGCTGGCTGTGCCTTCTTTCCTCTCTCTCTCGCTCTCTAGTTCTCCTTTCTTCGTCTCTCTGTCCCACTGCCCATCACAGCTGGTTTTGTCCTCCAGTGGTGTCCTGCCCCCTCTTCCTTTTTTCTCTCGCTGTCATTCTGGCCTCTTCTTTTAAATTCCTCCATCTCGGTCCTGCACCCGTCACTGTTTTTTTCCTCTCCTGTCCCTTTGTCTTGCTCCCTGTTTCCCGTTCTTGTCTCTCCTTCTCTTTGTTCTGCCGCCCATCTCTGTTCCCCTTCTTGCTCCATCTCTCTGCCCTGCTCCCTGGCCCTCTAAGTCTCTCTCTGCTTCTCTCTCCCGCTCCCTGTCGCTCCCCCACCCTATTTTTCTGTCCTACTCCCTTTTCAGGTTCCCCCCGCCCTCACTTTGTCCTGCTCTCTGCCGCGGCTATTTCTCACTCCATCTCTGTCCTGCAGCCCAGTGCTGTTTTTTCCTTCCATCTCTCTGTCCTGCTGCCCAGTGCTGTTTTTTCCTTCCATCTCTCTGTCCTGCTGCCCAGCCCAGGCTCTTTTACCTCCTTCTGTGTCCTGCTCCCCGTCCCTTAGTTTTGCCTGTCTTTCCCTTTGTCCTGCCTCCCTGTGCCTTTCTTCTCTCTCTGTATCGCCCTGTCCTGCTCCCTGTCCTTGCCTTTCCCTGACAATCTGTGTCCTACTCCCTTTCCTTGTCTTTCCCTCTCTGCCCCCATCCTTCTTCCTACCTTTCTTTTTCTTCTCTCTCCCCCTCTGTTCCTGCAGCTTCTTCTTCTACCTCTGTCCTGCTCCCTGCCCCTTTTTTCCTCTCGCTGTCCCTCTGCCCTGCTTCCTGTCCCCATCGTTTCTTCTTTATTTCTCTGTCCCGCTGCCTGTCCCATCGTTTCTTGTTGTACTCCCCTGCCCCGTCCAGCTGGCTCTCCCTTTTATTTGTTCTCTCTTCCTCTTTTCTGCTTCTCGGTCCTCTTTTCCTCTTCCCCTGTCTCTGTCCTCCAGCCCGTTGCTGGCTTTTCCCCCCCTTCTTGGTCTCCATCAGGATCTGACCCTCTCTTTATTTCTCAGTCCCTTTGTCCTGCTCCCTGTCCTTCCTTCTCTTTCTCCATCTGGACGTCCTGCTCCCTGTCCCTGTCTTTCCCTAGCCCTGCCTTCCTTCTTCCTCTCCTTCCCCACGCCCGTCTCTGCCTCTCTGTCCTGCTCCTTGACCCTACTTTTTCTTCCTCCATCTCTCTGCAGGGCTCCTCATCCCTATTTCTCTTGATTTCTCCAGCTCTCTAGCCTTTTCCCCATACCTTTCTTTCTCTCTCAGCTCCTCTCTCTTTTCTCTCATCATATTTTTCTCTTTCTAGTCCACTGTCCTTCTCCCCGTCAACTGAAGCTGAGTGACCAGGTGTCCCTGGGCTCTGGTATTTCCTTAGCATTGCCCTAGGGAAGATCTGTGGTTTTAGGGCTAGGGATCATTTAGGAGCTGGTCTCCTTACGTAGGCAGCGGAGCTAGGCATAGTTAAAGCAGAGGTTGTTCTCAGCTGGTGCTCTGTGCGTCCTGTTGAAAGAGCAGGCTGTGGGCCTTATTTTGAAGGAAGGTTTCTTGTTCTGCGCTTATTGCTCCACGGGACGCTGCACAGAAGTGGTGGTGGGGTCTGGAGAGACAGATGGGACCTGCTGTGATTCCTAGTAAATGTGAACTTGAACGAGACCAGACTGACTGCGTATGGTTTTCTTCTCAGCTCCAATTCCAACCTACGTGCTCGGCGCTAATGAAAAAAGAGACCCTGAGCTGCAAATGAGCAGACAACGTCACTCACTTAGGTCACCGTGCAGTTGGTCTGTGATAAGGGATGTGTACTTCCATGACGGTGCTTTCGTGAATGTTCTCTGGTCTTGCCGCTTCAAAGCCCTCCCTTTTTCCAGAAATTTTAAGATGGCATTTCTTATTCTGGGGTTCAGGCTGGAGTTGGACTTAATGTTGAACAGCTGATATCATGGGCTCCGTAAAATGTGAGAGAGAACCCTGCTTTGTTGTTGTTGTTGTTGTTTTCTAACACGCCCTAAACTTTGCTAAGCAAAGGGAGGAGTGGTTGCAAGAGTCTGTTCTTTGAGAGTGACGTATTCCTGTAGCGTGCCTGTCTTTGTATGGTGAAGGTTTCCTACCTGCAGTATGATTTTGCTGAGCTGTGAGGCTGTATTGGCGTAGCAAAGGTAAGAAGTGGCGTCTTTAAAGGTCATGCAACTGTAGCAAAACTAGCGGGAGAAGCTAGTTCCTTCCCTGACAAAACTAGTAGCAAGTAAAAGCATTTGCTATTGGCTTTTTTATGCAATGTTCATACAGAGCTTTTGGTATTGATTGATTTTTGGGAAGCAAGACAGCAGTGAGGAAAGAAAACTGGGGCTTCTTCACCGTAGGCGGGGTTCAAGCCTTTGCGCTAGAACAGGTCTTCACTAGAGTTTACAAAAAGAGAAGATGAGCTGTCTGTAAGGAAAGTTTCAGTAGAAGTAAGGCTAGATTTGCAGAATTTGGTCCTCCGTATCTGTTGCAAATAAGAGATGACTTGGCAGTGTTTACATCTGAAGTGCATGCCGGTGTGTTAATGCAGGCCGTCGAGGTCTTTTCAGGGGTACTTCTGGACTGCAGGTTGCGTGCGTGGGGGGCACCATGTCCCAGGATGAGCCAGTTTTAGCTCAGAGGATGTGACAGAATGGCAACCATCTTTGTGGTGGACCCCTGTCATGGTTTAACCCCAGTCGGCAACTAAGCACCACACAGCCGCTCACTCGCCCTCCCCCCAGCAATGGGATGGGGGAGAGAATCAGAAGAGCAAAAGCAAGAAAACTCACGGGTAGAGATAAGAAGAGTTTAATACTTGAAATAAAATAATAATAGCAATAATAGTAATACTAGTAACAGTAATAATAGTAACACCAATAATACCATAATATTACCAATAATAACACCAATAATAACAATAATAATAATAATAACAACAACAATAATAACACCAATAATAATAATAATAATAGTAATAATAACAATAATAACACCAATAAAAATAAAAATAAAAATAATAATAATAATGATAATAATAATAAATAATAATAATTTGTAATTAAAACGAGAGAGAGAAAGAGAGGGAGAGGATCAAGAATAAGAACCCCAATCCTAACACTAACACCAAACCCTCACCCTAACTCGAACCCCTAACGCTACCCGTAAACCCTATGCATAACACTAAGACCTCACCCTTACCCTAAGCCTAACACCGAAACCTAACCCTAAACCTGAACCCCAACCCTAACCCGAACCCTAACCCAAATGCTAACCCTAACCGTAAACCTAACCCTAACTCTAACCCTAACCCTATCCCTAACCCTAAACCCGAACCATCCTAAACCCAACCGTAAAACTAATGCTAACCCTAAGCCTAACCCTAACCCTAAACATAACCCTAACCTTAACCCTAAACCTAACCCCTAACCATAACCCTAACCTTAACGCCTAACCCTAACGTTAACCCCTAACCCTAATGCTAACCCTAACCCCGAACTCTAGCCCTAATCCTGAACCCTAACCCTAACCCTGAACCCCAAGCTAACCCTAACCCCTAAACCTAACCCTAATGCTACCCGTAAACCCTACGCATAACACTACGACCTCACCCTAATACTAACTCTAACCCCAATACCGAACCCTAACTCTAACCCTAAACCCCAATCCTAACCCTAAACCCTAACCCTAAACTTAACTCTAACACTAACCCTAAACCTAACCCTAATGCTACCCGGAAACCCTAAGCGTAACATTAAGACCTCACCCTAAACCTAACACTGGACCCTAACTCTAACCCTTAACTCCAGTCCTAAGCCTAACTCTAACCTTAACCCTAACCCTAACACTTAACCCTAAATTGAACACTTAACCCTAACCCTAACCCTAACCTAACCTTAAGCCTAACCTGAATCATAAAGCTCTAACCCTAATGTTAACCCTAACCCCGAACCCTAACCCTAATCCCAAACCCTAACCCTAACCCTGAACCCCAACCCTAACCTTAACGTAATGACAATAACCCTAACTCTAACCTTAACCCTAATTCTACCCGTAAACCCTAACTGTAACACTAAGACCTCACCCTTATACTAACGCTAACCCCAATACCGAACCCTATCTCTAACCCTGAACCCAATCTTAAACCCTAACACTAACCTTAACGCTAACACTAATCCTAAACCTAACCCTAACGCTACCTGTAAACCCTAAGAGTAACATTAAGACCTCACCCTAACCCTAACACTGAATCCTAACTCTAACCCTTAACTCTAATCCTAACCCTAACTCTAACCTTAACCCTAACCCTACCCCTAAACCTAACACTTAAACCTAACCCTAAGCCTAACACTTAACCCTAAACCGAACACTTAACCCTAACCGTAACCTAACCTTAAGCCTAACCTGAATCATAAAGCTAACCCTAGCCCTAACCCTAACCCTAAGGCGAAACCTCACCCTAAAACAAAATCCTAACGCTAACCCTAACCCCAAACCGTAACCCTAACCCTAACATCAAACGGTAACACTAACACTTTGGCATAACCCTAACGTTAAACCTAAACGGAACCATAAAACTAACCCTCACATAACACCGAACCCCTAATTCTAACCGTAACCCTAATGCTAACTCAACCTCAAACCGTAATCTTAAGACATCACCACAACCCTACCCCTACCCCTACCCCTAACCCTAAAACTAAACCCTAACCCTATCCCCTAACCCAAACCCTAACCCTAACGCTAAGCCTATCCCTAACTGTAACCCTACGCCCTAACCCTAACGCTAACCCTAACCCTAAAACGAAACCATAACCCTATCCCTAACACTAAACCTGAACCATAATCCTAACCCCAACGATAACCCTAGGCCTAACCCTAACCCCAACCATAACCCTAACCTTAACCCCAACCATAACCCTAACCTTAACCCCTAATCCTAATTTTAAGCCCTAACCCTGATGCTAATCCTAACCCCGACCCCTAACCGTAATCCCGAACCCTAACCCTAACCCTGAACCCCAACCTGAACCCTAATGACCCTAACCCTAACTCTAACCCTAACCCTAATGCTACCCCAAACCTAATACCGTAACCATAACACCTCACCCTAAACCTAATGCGAAACCTAATCCTAAAATTAAACCGCAACTCTAAACCTAAACCCTAACCCTAAAAATTAATGCTACCCCTAACCCAAACTGAAATCCTAACCCATAAGCGTAAACCCAATGTAACCCCTAACCATAACACTAAGCCCTAACCCTAACGCTATCACAAACCTAATACCATAACCGTGAGACCTCACCCTAACCCTAATGCGAAACCTAAACCTAAAACTAAACTGCAACCCTAACCCTAAACCTAATCCTAATAATGCTAACCCTAACCCAAACTGAAATCCTAACCCATAAGCATAAACCCAACCATAACCCCTAACAATAACACTAATCCCTAACCCTAACCCTAACCCTAACCCTAACCCTAACCCCAAACCCTAATCCGTATCCCAAACTCTAACCCTAACCCTGAAGCCCAGCCCTAACTCTAACCTTAACCCTAACCCTAACCCTAATGATAAGCCCTAACCCTAATGCTAACCCTAACCCCAAACCCTAACCCGTATCCCAAACTCTAACCCTAACCCTGAACCCCAGCCCTAACTCTAACCTTAACCCTAACCCTAACCCTAATAAGCCCTAGCCCTAATGCTAACCCTAACCCCAAACCCTAACCCGTATCCCAAACTCTAACTCTAACCCTAACCCTGAACCCCAGCCCTAACTCTAACCTTAAACCTAACACTAACCTTTACCCTAACCCTAACCTTAAAACTAAACCCTAACCCTAAACCCTAACCCAAACGCTAACCCTAACCCTAAACCTAACCATAACCCTAAGCCCTAACCCTAACCCTAACCCTAAAATGAATCCCTAACCTGATCCCTAACCCTAAACCCAAACCATAATCCTAACCCCAACCCTCTCCCTAACCCTAACGATAACCCTAAGCCTAACCCTAAACCTAACCCTAACCCTAACCCTAACCCCAACCCCTAACCATAACCCTAATGATAAGCCCTAACCCTAATTCTAACCCTAACCCTAACCCATATCCCGAACTCTAACCCTAACCCTGAATCCCAGCCCGAACCCCAGCCCTAACTCTAACCCTAAACCCTAACCCTAAACCCTAACCCAAACCCTAACCCTAACCGTAACCCCAAGCCCTAACCCTAACCCTAAACCTAACCCTAAAATGAAACCCTAACCCGATCCCTAACCCTAAACCCAAACCATAATCCTAACCGCAACCCTATCCCTAACCCTAACGATAACCCTAAGCCTAACCCTAAACCTAACCCTAACCCTAACCTTAAACCTAACCCCTGCCCCTAACCATAACCCTAATGATAAGCCCTAACCCTAATGTTAACCCTAACCCTAAACCTAACCCTCACCGTAACACTGAGCCCTAACCCTAACCCTAACCCTAAACTTAATCACAAACACTATAACTGATGTAAATGAGCAATATCAGGGCAGCAAGTCAGGTTCTTTAAATCCTTGCTTTCTCTCTTCCCTTCTCTCTTCTTGCTTTCTCTCTTCCGTTCGAGGAGAGTTCCGTTCGAGGAAGCTTTAGCTAGTTTTATTATATTGTCTGTCTTAGGAGGAACAGCCACTTCTACTTTCCGCTTTGTCTTGTCAATTTTTGCTTTTGGCTTATCCTTCTCTTTTTTCTCCTTTTCAGACATCGGTTTGAAAGCAATAGAATCTGCTTCCATAGGCTCATCTCTCACAGGGGTGGCATCATCTCTGCTTGGGCCATGAACAGGAGTCCATTTTAACGTCTTCTGCTGGAACTGGCTCTCTTAGTTTTCTCGCACCTGCTAACAACTCAGTATTGGGAAATCCTTCATCCTCATCCCTTTTTCTTCTCTTTTTATGCTTATTTCCTTGGCCATCTCCTAGTGGATTTTTCACCTCCTTCTCTTTTGATTTTGTAGGATCCTTGATGCCATGGCTCTCTCTTTCAGAAGGTTTTTCAGGGTAATTTCCAGCTATATTGTGATTTTGGTGGCTCTGCCAAGCAGGATAATCCTCCCTACGTCCCCGAGCATATGGTGAATTCTCTTGTCTGGTCCCAGGTGGACCAAACCTACCTGGAGAAAAGTTCTCTCTGTTTACTGGAGGGTGAGGTTGAGCGCCAACAGCATAGCCCTTGTAAAACTTTCCATGCCATTCTCTGTAGTTCCTTTCCCATTCCCGGTACCTTGCCTTTTCAAATGGATCTCTAAAGTCAAGAGATCTGCCATAGTAAGCTTTCAGATCATATGGTGGAACTTCTCTGTATCTGTTAAAATACTCCCTTCCTCCTTCCCCTTGAGGTATAGTCTGTTTAGTGGGAGACTGGCCTCTAAATACTGGAGACCTTGACCGTGAATGGCATCTTCTGTATGGGGGTGACCTTGACCTTGAACGCTGATAACCGTGTGACCTTGACCTAGAACGATAGTTACGCCTCTTCCCTTTGCCTCTTCTTGGATACGGCAGCAATCGCGAGTAGGAACGAGAATGGGAAGGACTAAATGAGCGAGAGTAGGAGCGAGTGCGGGAAGAACCTGATCTTGATGTGGAGCAGGTAGACGAACTTGTAGAGTAAGGTGAAGCACTATAAGGAGACTTGGACCTGGAAAAAAACACAACACACAGAAAAAGAAATGAAGTTAATTCAAAACAGTCATTCTCCCCAATTTTTTTCCTCCCAAATCTGGTTTGGGTTTTTTCTCCTCTCCATACGCTTATGTCAAAGCTTCTTTCAGCTGCTGACATAATGCTACTGCAAATTGAGGAATTTGATAACATTTTTCAATTCCATTTGTCTTGTTTTAGTTATGCATGCTTACTATCTGCAACGAAAAATTCTATTGGAAAAAACACTGTCATTTTTCCTTATGTCAGATGCACTTTAGTGTAACTGCAGTCCGATATGCTGTTGAAATACAAACGTGAAAAACAAGGCAACTTCATTGAGCCAAATACTTCCTCCTCTTTAAGTCTCCGTTGTTCTCTGTAAAACTCCTCCCTAGATAAGGGAGGCCAATGGCATCCTGCCAACTTAAGCATTTTTCTCCCTGCTTTCTGTTCTTTAGAGACTACGCTCATTTCCTGATCCTCATACTTGCCTTCCACATCCTCACCCCCAACAGTTCATTCAGTCTTCTCTCCTTATACTCAGCTTTGCACCTGTGGATGGAGGCTGCCCACACTTGAAAGAGACTCCCATCTCCCGTGGGCCAAGTGCCCACTGCTCCTCTGCCACTCCTTGATACACTTAATACATCACACTTCTGATCTTCCAAGTACTGCACAGATATTAACTAATCTTCTCTGGAACTTCTTTTAACTTCTTCCACATCCGCTTCCTATGTTGTTGCCTCATCATGAGGTATTTGGCCTGGTCCTGTCCCTGAATTGTTGTTTTCTTGCTGACTGAATTGGAGATATCAGACAACCTGTGGGATGGATCCTGGTTTTTCTTTTGATTTACCTTTAAGATTTTATAAACACAATGCACTCTTACAATCTGTCTATAACAAACATATAGCGAAAGGAAGGACTAGCTTGACGCTGCAGTAATAGGTAAAACAGAGTCCTCTCTCTCCAACTGAGAGAAAGCGTCTTGGCTATGTGAGATGACTAAATTGAAGAAATTCAAAATTGTCATAAAAGAACAGTGTTGACTTTTCCAACCATTTGCTCATGCAGTATCAACTAAGTTGTTAAAAAAAGAATGTTGGAGGCTGATTCCTATTGGGAAATCAATTTCTTCAGCCCTATTCAGCCAGTAATGGAAAAGGTGGCTTTCCATCTGATCCTTTAATTATCTTTAATTTTTATAGGCAATTATGGTTTCCTCAAAAAGCGTTCATTTCTCAGAGTCCTGTTTTCAGTCATGTACCGGAGTTTTATTTTAAATAACCTTAGTGGAAGCACAGATGCCCTTTGTAAAAGCCAATTCAGATGAAGCCATTTAAAAATTAATTACCACTTGGATTCTCCACAACTATCTGTGCATACTTGCTTCATTATAAATCAGCTGTTGTATAAGTTATGCGTTATACAGCCTCTTTTAACAGGTGACAAGGAGTCATCTATTGAATTTCTGTAGAATACTTACACTTCCCAGCCTGGTCTGCCACCTGCTGAGTGAACTGGACTGGCTCTCATTGGATGACCTTTTGGAGTGGGGAGAGGAAAAAGAAAGAAATCCCATTCAGTTCCTCTGAAGGTAATTTTTTTAAAGAAATTCTGAAGTTACAGTTACTTACCAGTGTCGTGGTTTAACCTGGCAGGCAGCCAAATACCACGCAGCCGCTCACTCACTCCCCCCGCCCCCCCAGTGGGACGGGGAGAGAATCGGAAGGGTAAGAGTGAGAAACACTCGTGGGTTGAGATAAAGACAGTTTAATAGAACAGAAAAGGGAGAATAATGATAATAAATAATGATAGAATATACAAAATGAGTGATGCACAATGCAATTGCTCACCACCCGCGCTGACCGATAACCAAGTAGCGATCGGTACTTCCTGGATCACGCCTACCGTTCATATACTGAGCATGACGTCACATGGCATGGAATACCCCATTGGCCAGCTGGGCTGGCTGTCCTGATTATGTTCCCTCCCATCTTGTGTACCTAGCTCAGTCAGTAGGCACGGGAACTGTCCTTGGACTAGGAGGGCACTTAGCAACAACTGAAAACATCAGTGCGTTATCAACATTCTCCTCATACTAAATCCAAAACACAGCACTAGGAAGAAATTTAACCCTATCCCTGCCGAAACTAGGACACCAGTTGTGGGTATTGCTTGTCCTTGGGGGCCCAGAAGACTTGGTAATGCTGGTTGTCTTTGTACGGGAACCTGATAGACATCTCAAAAAACCATTAGTAGGCTTGAGTTCTGAAGGTTTTAACCAACTCTCCCGTGGAGAAGAATGTGGATTAAATGCCTAACTATCCGTTTGTTGCAGACCACAGTAAGTCACCAGAGTTGGCTATATCATTTTCTATGAGAGAAATGAATCCCACCTCTCCTTTGCCAGAGGGTAAATGTAAATTGCAGGCTCAGGGTAAAGTTCGTCTCCGAGTAACTACATTTTATAAATGGAAGAAGTCTATTTCCTACAAAACGAGATCCATGACAGAAACACAGAAGTGCTACCAAGTGCGTTTTAAAACAGCCACTCCTGTCAGCACACAGCAGTATTTTCTTAGTTTATAGCAACAGGAAAACTTCAGTCTGTTTCACACATGGGATTTGATAAAAGTCAGAGGGGGCGGAAATCTCAGTCCAACAGCTACTTGTTAAATTTTGCAAGAAGCCTTTGAAACATAAACCAAAAGCAAAACGAGCTTTCAGAGAGAACGACTCCACTGCAAACACTACTGAAATGTTTTGCAGAAATACAGATTCTTAGCATACCACACGTTTGACCAACTTCCAGGGGCACGAACAGCAGGACCACCCTATTTTAATATTCAAAAGTATCACAGATTCTATGGTTAAGCACAATGACAGTGCTTCCTGCCCCGTAATTACAGATGCTGGCCAACTTGGTTGCACAGCCACTCAGACATGCACGCGTGGTTTCTCTCGCTCACTTTTTGGCCAGTCCAATTAATTCCATACTTACGCATTAATAGTTGGTATTGCGTATTTTCCAGTGTTTGTCAGCATAGCACCCTTTGTATTGGGGTCTTTCACCTCCATCATGAAACTCCTTGGAATTCCTGTGCTCTTTAATTCTGGGAACAGGCTCAACATTTTTGTCCTGTTAAGAAAAGAAATGCAGACATATCTCCTTTTAAGACCCACACTTAAAATGACATTTCAATGATTATTTTAAGCAGCAAAAGCCTTTAATCCTCTCCTTTTACCCAGCATAAGGGTTGCTCGACTAAAATACTTATTTTCCTAAATGAATATAGCCAGGATGTTCCAAAGGCTTGAGCAGTGTTTTGAACTCATTCCATTCTTTGGCTTAAGTTCAGGTTCTTTAAGGGTGAAATATCCCTTAGCTCACCATCCACTCAGAAAAGAGATACAAACCCGCTCCTCCTCCAAAGCGCAATTCAGAGCACAAATATTCAATAGATGGGGTCAACAGAAACATCTTGGTTTTACATGAAATACTAAAAACTGTGAACTGTCATTAAACAGAGTTAAAACCAGAAACATTTCCAGTAATATTGAAATATATAAAAATATGCATGAAAGTTCACAGAGCAAGATCTGTGGACATACTTAATGTCTATGACCTACAAAAAAGAAAACTTTACATTTATAATGCCAGGTTTCCCTTGGATTTTGAAGGGCTTTGCAACATTGCCCTATGAACCTCTGTCTTTCACCCCAAGAGAAACAATTCTTAATATGAGTATTCATGGATTTGTTACGTAACTGCCAAGGTAAAAAACTGAAAAGCTAAGGAACACCAGAAGTCCCCCACAGTCTTACCCCATTTGTTGGGCAGTTCTTTATACAGTCGCCAGGTTTTCCGCAACGAAAGCAAGCAGATGATGGTGGAGGTGGACCCCAGGGTTTCTGCATGTAACTAAAAGGGTTTGGGGCAAAGAAGAAAAAGGTATGCACGTGTCTCTCTCGTTAAAACAAACTTCTCTACAATTTTTCCATAATCTTCAAAGAACAGATTTGACATTATCAACACTTACTTGATTGGATCATATTCCTGGCAAGACTGTAGCATCATAGCTTTTATTTTATCTTCTTCGGAAGCATTGGCTTCAGCCAGATTGGCAGTCTGTTTAACAGGTAATTATTTGACACATACATTAGAAACACATTTAAGCCCACACTGCCAAAGAGAACACCACTCACCCAACCCTGTAAAGAGCAGCACAACGCCAGCTGAGGTTGCATGAAAACAGCTGCTTATATGAAACAGAGTTGTCCAAAAGATGTTCTGGGGAGTCCTTACATCATCACAGGCTGTTTATGTGCCTGTTAACCAACTTGAAAAGAGCATTCCTGGGCACTCAAAACCTTAGGCTCTTCATGTTCCCCCCCACTAACTTCTTCATAGGAAGCAAGTTAACTACAATAAGCAAAACCTGCAGTTTTTTTCCAGTTGACCGTGTCCTTTTAACATACAAATTGTAATATAAATGTTATGCAGAACTGGATCTTCAAATTATTGAAGCCAGCTGATTTTTTTAAAGTAGTATTTGTTCAAATGTTTTTATTACACACTAGTACAGATACAAGCAGGGTCTAAGGGAGTGACTGTAAATGATTTGGACCCTCAAGCACCTATCATTCAGATCAACCACTCATGGTTTTGGTTTTAGATGCATTCATTCACAAAAGCAACCAACTTGTTTCAGCATTTTGTTAAAGGGCTGTTTCATATACACAGCTTTTTCTCAACTGTAACATAATCCAGATCGACATCTATGAAGTCATTTCCATTAACATTTACAGAAGACTTTACAGATACTTGACTAATTTGTTTGAACCCAAGCAGTTTACAAAACACATCCAAAACCCACAAGACATTACTAGGAATAGACCAAAATTCAAGATGGCATTTAATGCATAATAAAACAGAAAACTTTTTACAACACATTGCCTCCATGCTAAGCCAGTCTGCACTGAGGAGGTTAGAGTAAGGAACCGTCTGGAGCTGCTTTATCTTATGTTCCTCTATTTTTCTGAAATACTTACATTTTCTCAAAAGCTTAAATGTGTACACCACTTGGACAGTTTTTCACATTTTAGAGTAAAACTTCACCTGAGTTTACAGAACCAAGGACATGTTTAGGGACAGCGCTAACAGAGACCAATTTCTCCTGGTGCCTACCTTCCAAACTATTTTTTTTTTCTTACCAAATGTCCACAATTTAATTTCTGCAGTGAGAGAGGGAAGAAGTTACCAGTGGGAAGAGATTTTTCTTTCTGGGAAAGGAACTCCAGCCTTTATTTTCAGAAGAAAGAACTAGCTCCTCTGCATTAGGCCCTGCCTTCTCTAATCTTTGTAACTTTAAAGACTAGTAATTTAATAGGCTAGCACTACGCCTTTTCACAAAGTGCAATCCCTAGTGCTTTCCCAGACAAAGTTACATGTTGTTGAGCAAAAAATGCAAGCAGTTCCATAGCAAAACATGGCATTACAACAGTTTCAGAAGGTCACGTTTGCTAATATGCCACACATACGCATCAGTATTTTCCTGTAAACAATTAGGTGCATTTACACAATTTACACAGTCTGCGATCAAACAAATTAGATTGTGTTGTCCACTGTATATATACTACAGCGTATGAAATTGTGCAGCATTCAAAGCATGGATCTATAACTGTAGCGCCTAGAAATTCAAAAATAGCCATGCAGTTGTCCGTGTTCCAGAAACGCTTCTATTTTGGCTCTTGCAAACCCCCCTGAAATGTCCGTCACTTACAGCCAATTAAATTCTTCTGTGAAAATTGTGTTAGTTTCCAATGCAAAATGAACGAAAAGTATGAAAAACAGTAAACAGCTTCTGAAGTGCTTCTTCTTTGTGTCTTGAAGATGAGTAATACTGCAACATTACGTTGCGGCTGATAAGGTCCTCCCCCTTCTATCTTCCCAAACTGGCAACTACTCTTTACCAGGATAGTATCAAAATATACACACATTTTAAAGTTAAAAGAAATACTTTAAATTATTAAAAATTAAATTAAAGGTTTGTTCACATGACAACAGTTCTCCAGCTATAGATCACAGTATAAGATTTAAAAATACAAAGCAAACACTTTTTTTTAGGAATATATATGTACCTTAGTCAGCTGGGCCAGAGAAATAGATGCAGAAGAGTCATCAATCTGTTCACAAAAAATTAAACTCACATTCAAGTTCTACAATCAAAAACAGAGCAATAGTTAACCTCTACTGTAGTCTGACAGTCTGCACTATATCCTCCGAGTGTCACTGAAAGAGCCATTTCCAACCTAGTGTAGTTGGTATTTGTTCAAAACAAAGTCCAAACCTGTGACAGCTTAAGAGTGCCTATGTGGTTAAGGAGAAGAAGCTAAACTAACCAAACCCGCTGGAGATCAACTTATTGCTCCAGAATATCTCAGAGAGGGACCCTTGTCAAATGCTCACAGCTGCTTAAAAGTCGAAGGGGTAAGGAAGCTATCAATTTTCAGCTAAAAAGGATTTTAAAAAAATATTTATTTGAAAAGGAAGCATCACTACAGGAAACTTCTTTTCAGTGTGGTTTGTAAACTAATCAGCCAAGTATTTCCTTGTGTTACTTATTTCTGTTTTAGCAGCAGAACGACAGTGTCTTCAAACCTGAAGAAAAACGCTGCCCCTTTTCCAAATGTAAATTCAAAGTGGCAGTATCCTAAAGAAAAGCTTAGCCTTTGGGAAATTAAAGCAGCATCCAGCCCTGAAGTCACCCAGATCCAAAAACGTACTGCAGGCGGAGGATAAGAAAAATGACAGGGATTTTACCCTTTACAAATGCACCAGGCTCTAACCTTGTGCCAAAATTTGTACACTGGGGTTTACGTATTTTCATTTGCAGACAAACTATTAAACTAAACTGCTTCATCTGATAAAGCGGAAAGGTCAAATGTAGAACTGTAGAATACCACTTTGTGTAGCAACGATATTTAAATTCACAGCAATCTATTAAAGACAGTTATGCACTCAGTTATGCACTCAAACAATATCGCTTCAATTATACAGTTTCAGGAACAAATACCCAAGTCTTTAAGGACATGAAAAGGAAGCATTTAGCTGCACAGAACTGTCCTCAAAACGTGTGGGACATGTTGGTTTTGGTATTTGTTTGAACCCCCAAGTCAAAAGTAAGAAACAGTACCATGTTTAACAATAATGGTTTCTCAGTGGTTTTTGATAACATTTTCAAAAACCATGTTCAGTTGTGCAAACCTTGAACCTACGTGATCTAAAAACGATTGTACATTATCTGTACAACACAAAGTCGTTCAGGAAATAGTCTAGCATATCCAGTATGAAATACAATGCATTACTAGGCACAAACACCAATATTCACATTAGATAGAACTGTGCAAATGATGGCATTACTCCGTTTCTACTAGGCTGAATCAAATACATTGTATTTACAACATATACTATGTTTTACTGGAAAATCTATTAAGTTAATGTTTGGAAAATTAATCCAAGACTACCTTAAGTGCAGCGTGCAGCAAAAAGTGTGAGACTGTGTTTTTACATACTGCTTTTGATGTTCCACTTACTGGCTCAGTTTGACTTCTAGAAGAAGAAATAAAGGTGATCAGAACTTCAAATACAGCACTTGTACCAAAAACATAAAGCACTGAAAACAGATTATAAAACCTGAACATCAAAACTTTATGTTCTGATAGTCGAGTGAATCTGGAAATTTACTCATATACATAAACCGTTGTCTCTTGGTACATTCAGTGCAACTAAAAAAACCCCCCAGAATCCCATTTCTACTTTGTCACAAATTACTCTAAGGCTTACAGATATAGAACACGACCGTGCAAGGGGAAGTCCTCAGATAGTTTGTCTCTGCTACATAAGTATCAAAACCAGGAAGTCTGTACTACAGTTTTGTGTTCATAAATAATCAACCATCAAAATACGAAGGTAACTTTAGCCAATCTGTGTATCGCTAGTATTACAAATAGGTACCAGATGGAGTCCTTTAGTTTCTAAGAAAGAACAGTGATAGTCTAGACACTTCCAAGTGCACCTTTACTTAAGTGAAAAAAATCAGTCATCTGACAAATGACAACAATGTCAGCAGCATCGTCTTTAGAACAGTGTTTCTCTGTGGAAGCCCAAGCACTGTGTTCAGATATCTTAGCCATGAAAGTGCCAAAACACTAAACGTGTTACATATGCTATATGGACTAAAAACAGTAGTAGAAATGTCACCTGAAAGCAGGTCCTAGGCCTTTGTGCGATTTAGGAGACCTGTGACAAAAAAAAAAGGTCTTGGTTGCCAGAATTTGCTTCAAGATAATCTTGAAAATGCTACGATATTTTAGGAAATATTTATTAAATTTGAAAACTTGCTGAGATTCCACATACTCATTGATCTGTATCTGCACGCTACTCATCATGAATCAGCCATGCAACCATTGATGTCGTTAACAAACAATTCACACATCATCCAAAGTGTCCCATGAGCAGAGGCAATTCAAAGGCTGCTGTGCAACTGGTGTACAAATAGAAAGGCGCACGCTCCCTGCCACTGCTAGACCACCACCAGGCTCGCAACGACAGCCACGTACCTCCTGAAGTTGAGGAAGGACAAGGACATCCTTTAGATTACCACAGCATGGATTCTTCATACATTTACCTTCAAGAGCGTACTAAAAGGAGAGTAACGCATTTTTGAAGGCCTCTCCACCATTACAGCATACATTCATCATTCCCAAACATCCACCACTCTACCAGTTGTTTCTGCAATGTTCACAGCTGAAAGACTAGAAAGCTAATCTGCCTGGTTAATTTTCAACGCTAGAACAGCAGTGCCGTTCCTTCCTTATCCCCTTATACATACAGGTATGTATCTGACCTTTGATGCTAGCCGCATCTATCCTCTCATTTTAGGGCAGCATTACAATACCAGGAGAGGGTGCCCGAAACAGAGGATGCACTGACAAGACAGCACTAAGCAGACGTGTTTAAATTAACCCCCAAAACAAGGCCATGTTTATAAGCACAGTGCTGCGGTGTCCAGAATTACTAGAGGGTGCCTGAAAACACTGCAACAACTACTGCAGGAATACGCCCAAAGTTGAGATGCAGAGCCACATAAATTCAGGGTTTTTTGCTTGCAGATGCCTCGTGGGTACCGGGAGGCTGCTGTACTCTTTGTTCGAGACACAGTGTAACTCATCCATCTACTTGATTTATTGAGAACCAACATTAGAAAGACATGGCAAAACCACAAGCTAATAATATCTACTAATTGTGGTGGAGAGACCTATCTTTAAGGCGGCTGGAAAACATGACCGTTCAAACAATGCTAATGTAGCTGATATAGAACTGGACTGTATGAATACATAAATGACAGCAGTAATCCTCTAGTCAGCATTGCATTGGAATAGCTGTAATTTTAATCAATACACCTGATTCTCTGTCCTCCGTAAATCTTAGGAATACAGAACCAAAACCCGGAGCACAGATACCAGCTTAGGGTAAAAACAGACGTAGCAAGATAACTAGTAACATTTGGTAATGTGCTAAACTGCTTACTGAGTTTCAAGTTTGGAAAGGATTAACTATTCCTTCATCGTACTTGCACAAAAGGCAATACACTTTAGGATACTGTTCTTTTTCTCTTGCCTGAAACGGACATTGTCTTGAGGAAACGCATAGGAATCGCTTACGAATGGAACTTCTTGTTTGCATCGTTCGCCAACTGGTAAACCTTGGTCTTTCCTCTATAGCTAGTATGCAAAAAACCCAGATTCGGGGCGTAAGAATACCTGCCATATCCCCCCCAAATGCCAGAAATAGTCAAACACTGAGAATCAGGCTCTTCTGAGACGGGAACAAAGTATGCGTTTACGCTACAATGCGTATCTGTCTTTACTATAAAAGCCATAAAAGCAAACACATATAATAAGGAATCTCTGCACGTCGAGGAAACAGGATCTACAACTTGGGTCTCAGAACAATCAACCCCAAGAACAAACCCAATAGAATAATCTTAAAAGTTACCATGGTTGGAGTTCGAACCCCATGTCCCAGCAGGCCTAAAAATGTAAGTCCACTTTCGGACAGACACATTAAAATCTACCCCATGCCAACAAAAATTAACAGCGGCTTTAACAAGAAAGAACGCCTCTGTAAACTAATATCCATAAAAAAAGTTAACACACTGAAACCCCTAACAAAGAATACAATGCTTTATGGATACTTACATAACATCGGTTTTGCCGGTAGCTTTAACTCCTCCGACAGGGATTCTTCTAACAATTACCGAAGAGTTCTTAGGAATCAGGGCATTCTCATCTGTGTATTCTGAAAACAACGTAAATACAGAGAAAAACATCAGTCAATTCGTAAGAATGCATGCTCATATGTAATTACGTAGCACTTCGCAGAATCCCTTTACAGATACAAAAGCAAAATTTTATATGTAACATCACGCTTTCATCGTCTCAACACACTAACAGTATATTTCAAGAAATCTTGGGGTTTGAGAATCAAACACAAGCAGCAAAATCTTTTTCCTTTTTTTAAAACAGTTTGAATGCCAACAGCAAAATGGACTCAAAGGTCACTAAAGGAGAGTCTGCTAATGCACGAGGTTCTTTCCTGACCTAGCTTAAAGTTGCTTTTGCTTCCGTTAGGCTACAAAACCCATAGATCTTTGGAGAAAAACAAACCACAGCAAAGTCTCACCTGCCTAAACCAGATTCTAAAGTCTGACTAGCTTGCCCTGCCACCAAACAGGCACTTAGCTAAAGCACGAGAACTCTGCGCCATTGCTTTCATAGCTGTTAACTAAAAACCAGTCACCTGTGCTGCCAGTGCTCAAGCCTGACAGAACACAGAAGAGAGCCTGCCGCCTCTGCCTGTTTCTTGGAGCTTAATCCATCAACAACCACACTTCTCAGCTGCTCAGGGCTTTACGTTTAAATGGAAACAGAACTGGCAGTGCTAGAATTTGGATCACAGACATTTTGGGGTTTTTTTGAGCTTGCTTTCACAAGTAGGGCAGAATTGGCTCAAACTCAAGTGGTATCTCCCCTCTTAAGCTAATCATCTAGTTTGAATTAACCAAAGGGACGTGAATTCGTTCGATCGATTCCCTTTTTGCAGAGCAGAGAGGCCCAAACGAAATTACTTAGGAAGACAGCCTTGAAAAGCCTTTCAGGAACAGCGTGTGCCTGAAGCTCTCCATGCTTTGCCTTGGCTTACACCCTGTTAGTCTTCTGAAGAGGAGGAAAGCCTTCTGACCTTTTACATAAGGCCCAAACAAAAAAAACCAACTACCTGAGACACTTGGACTGAGTAAGCTTAAAATGCAAAGATCTCTCCATGAGAATGCTTTTTCTATTGTACTTACACAAGCTGGATAGGACTGAATATTTTAAAGCACTATCAGCAGGCATCCCCTGTAATCTGCCTACAGTTTTAAATATTCAAAGCCCTTACCTTTGCAGAGCGAATCAGAACAATGGTCTGAAAACCAAAGATACTGTATACCTCGTCAAGCCCTGTCAGGTGGCATCCCTAAGACCCCTAACGTTGTGCTGTTAAGGCTCTTCACAGACACTCTCCTGAAAATAGTTTAAGTATCTGTAGACAAACAGCAAGCTTTAGGTCCAACCACTTTAAAGGCTAGGGCTGAAGTTACAGTTACCGCAGTGTACATACTACTCTGTTTAAGTTTTAACACATGAAACAGGAAGAGGAAAAAAAACACTAGTACACATTTTAAAGAAAAGCCTGTTGTAAGAGTGTCACAGAACCACAGGGGGAAAAAAAAAAAAAGAAATGTAATGTTTAAGGAATGAAAACACTTTACAAGTCTTTTGATTTCTGAAAAGCCACATCCCAAAGTCTTTAATCACATTCAAACTTATCGAGATGGCAGATTACCAAACTGAAATATCCTACTAAGTAATACGAAACCATTATCATCTCTAAGAATCAAGCACCATTTGTTAGATTTAAAAGAATTTATGATGTCTCTAAGAACATTTCTTACGTATATCCACCATAAACGTTCTGCCATAAAACTTCAGTACTGCCCTGATACGGTTAACATGTAGTACAGGAAAAAAAACCACCGTTAGAAACGAATGATGAAATGATGCTCAATAGCATCTGAATGACCATGTCTTTGGTGTGGAAAAGAAGTTATATTAACAAGAAATTCCAAAGTATAATTTAGATACGGAGAACACTCATGCGCAAGACGGCTTTCAAGGGTCTGCACAGATTTTAACTCACAGATACGCTCCTGATCCAAAATGTTGCTAGTGGGCAGTTTCTGCAACAGCCGCAAAACCCATTTTCCAATGCAGTGGAGTAAAACAAGTTGAAGTCAAAATTAAGTCACGAAATTCACCAAATCCAGGTGGTTTCTTTTCTTCAAATTAGCCATCTCTTTTATTTCTATCACTTTCAGCTTTCTCCACCACATTTCAAAGAAATCTGGCAAGTCGGTTATTACAAGACATGCTGCCACATTTCCTTCTCATTTTACCTAGAAGAATTCCAGGAAACCAAAGCTTTTGTAAGCGCCGTATGTCACACATCAACCACGTACTCTTCTACGCCTAGCTCCATGTCTACAACACAGATCTGAAGGTAGTTGTCAGAACAGCAACTACAAAAGAACAGCTCTGTGAGGCCCCCAACACAAGTCACAGCTACCGATGGTGGCCGAATCGCATTATGGCTTCCCACCCCACTTAATGCCCAGCGCCGCTTACCCTCCCGGTCCCGCCGCATGCTGGCGGCATGGGCCCCAGCCTGACTCACGCTACGTGGGGATGACCCACAAAGAGCAGAGCGCGGCTCCCGCAGGCCACGGCCGACGCAGGGTGGTCTGCGACGCCGCCAGCCGGGCGGTGCCCGAGGCCCCGCGCCCGCCGCCCCCGCGCACCTTCTTTGGTCTGGGCGTTGGTGATCTGCAGGTCGCAGTTGGCCGCCTTCAGCTCCTCGCGGCCCATGATCTGGTGCCTGAGGTCACACAGGGAGATGTGGAGGCCGTTGAAGGTGACCATGTCATGGTTCAGCTTGGAGGCGAACTTGTAGTGGACGCACGACGTGGTTGGGGCCAGGAGGTGCCTGCTCCGTGATGGCGTCTACCGCGGCAGACAGCGTCGCGGCCGCTGTGCCAGGTGAGGGCCCGCGGCGGTTCCTCCTCCACCGAGGAGGCCAGGGCAAGCAGCGCGGGCTGAGCTCGAGCGGGCCGGCGGCGCTCAGAGGCTGCGGCGCTCCGCCATGGCCTTCCTGGCCGACAACCGCACGGGCTGCTGCGAGCGTGTCACTGTGCACACGCAACGGCACACTGCACCCACCCCCCGCGCCTCACGTGACCCAGCGCATTATGACAAAAGGCCCGCGTCACATGGGCGTGGCGGCCCCGCGCTCTTCATCCTAACACCAAGCGCCCCCGAGGGGAGGGGGGGCCCGTCAGCCCCGGGCCTGTCACCACCCCGGGCCGCTGGTCTCCCTGCTGTCCCCTGGCCTGTCACCACCCGGTGTCCTGCCACCCCCCAGGCCTGTCACTGCCTGGTGTCCCTCCTGTCACCCCCCAGGCCTGTCCCTGCCCGGTGTCCCTCCTGTCACCCCCCTAGGCTGTCACCACCTGATGTCCCTCCTGTCACCCCCCAGGCCTGTCACTGCCCGGTGTCCCTCCTGTCACCGCCCGGGCCCATCACCGCCTGGTGTCCTGTCACCCCCCAGGCTGTCACCACCTAGTGTCCCTCCTGTCACCCCCCAGGCGGTCACCACCTGGTGTCCCCTCCTGTCAGCAGCCAGCCAGGGCAAGACAGCCTGGGGCAGATGCAGCGGGCTTGGCCGTGTGGCGCTCGGCTGCCCGCGGTGCAGGGCCGGCAAAGGGAGGGGACATCTCAGGGTGCTTGAGTGTATCTTGTGGCATTCATGGAAAGTTCAGTCAAAGAAGCCAATGACCATTTATGTTTATGGCCACAGACCAGTCCCCTGCCCCCATTTTTTAACTCCTCCCTCTCTGCCTTTAGCCCATCACTATTTTTTGCTTTCTCTTTCTCTGTCTCTCTCCCTGTCTGTAGTTTCTAATTCCTCCCTGTCTGTCCTATAGCCTGCTGCTATTTTTTCCTTTCTCTCCATCTCTTTCTCCTGCTCCCTCTCCTTCTCTTGTTTCTATCGCCGTGTCCTGCTTCCTGGCCTTATCTTAATGTTAGGGTTAGGGGCTAGGGTTAGGGTTAGGCTTAGGGTATCGTTAGGGTTAGGGTTAGGGTCGGGGTTAGGATTATGGTTCGGGTTTAGGGTTAGGGATAGGCTTAGGGTTTCGTTTTAGGGTTAGGCTTAGGGCTTAGGGCTTAGAAGTAAAACTGTCCCAAGCACTTACGCCTCCATCAAGGACCACATGCCCTGAGGCTTGTGATGACTGTTGGATGGCTTTCCCTCCCCCCGATGGAAACACCTCTCAGTTCTCTGTGCTCACACCAGGGAAGGAAAGGCAATACACCCCCATATCTAAAGGCATGGCACTCCAAGCAAAGGTAACGTTTCGTTTCTTTAGATGAACTGCCTGGCCAGTTACACCACCTGCTTATACTGACTTCATCCACCCTTACCCGCAAAACATTGTGACAGGCTGAGTCAGCGTGGAGAGTCAGGTGAACTTTGACGCACACACTGCTACCATAGGACTGGATTTTTAACCTATTTACATTTATCCGTCGCTTTGAAGCTGCCCAAGGGTCAGCATGCCCTTGCTACTGGAGGTTCTTGCTCTGTGCAGGCACTAAGGAAGACATTTCTGGTGACAGATTATTTCTAACGGGTAAAGCACAGCAGAACACACTGTTCATGAGCTGCTGAGAATCGTCCCCCAGGCATAGCAGGAACAACGGCAAAGCTTGTATATTTAAGATGCATTTGAGTTACCTTACCATTAAAATACACCACCACCAGACAGTGCTCTAGACGGAAGGCTGACATCAGTGTACAAGGACAGTCCCTTCTGGACATCTCGCTCCTGGCTAGAAATCCTAGAGACTTCCTTTAAGGACAGAAATCCAAAGAGCTACAATAAGCCTTTTAAATTCAGCACAGCAAACAAAAAGCAAACAAACAAAAAATGACAGGAAACCCCTGAGGCACTGATGAGGAACACAAGCTCTCCCCTTGAGTCCACTACCCCTCACAAGACTTACTCAAAATTACTCAGTTGCTTACTCAAAAGCAATAACCAACAAGCCATGTACCCTTGGGGAAGCCCTTGTCCTTCTGTGCTGCTGGTGGCATCCCACCATTTCTTTGGGAGTCCACACAAATTCAGAAGTACACTTAGTCCTCCGGCAGTCATTACCTATGGACCCGAACTCCTCCCACACCCCAGAAGTGGCTGTCGGTCGTCTGGCAGTCATTCTCCACAAACTGCAAGCCCTCCATACCTAACCACCTACCTAGTGACTCAGTGGAAATGAGCTGGACCACAACAGAAGTGACACTGCCCGGCCCGGTCACACAGATTAGACCACAAACGGTGGTTACAAGACAGAAAATGCAACACAAACCACAAGGACGGCAAAAAAACAAGCAGAAGACACATCACACAAAAACCAAAGACCCCTATCCAAACCCTAAAAACGCAAGCAAGCTACAAAAGGACTTTCCAAAAAAAAGACCACCCAGAACACAACATAAGGCAAAACCAACCTAACCCCAGGAACCCAGCGCTTGCAAACCCAGATCCTGACCATAACAATAACATGCTTTAATCCTAAGTCGCGTAAACTCCCATAACCCTCAAACCCCATAACCCTAGCAGGCTGGAACCCTAGCGCCCCATATCCCTAGCACATTGTAGCCCCAAGATATCAAAACATTGAACACAAACTCCCTGGAGGTCTCTCTCTTCAGGTGGCCCCAGATCTCAGACACCACAACTCTGAAGTGGGGGTGCCCACCGTGCCCAAGTGGAAGATCCACCAGGACAGCACCAGCATCCATCTTCACATCATCCGTCACGCCCTGAAAAAGTGCCCAGGCTGGACACTCCTGGGGAGAAAGGCGGAGGCACTCGGAGACTTTGAACTGGCCAGCCATGGCCACAGGGCTTCAGCTCATCATGTCTGTGTCAGAGCCACCAGGCAGGTGACCCCGTCCCCCCTGCGAAGACCCCTTGGGGTAGCCGTACCCAGCACCAGCTGGCTGGATACGGCCTTTGCTCTATGGGGAGGTGCTCCCTGGGAGCAGGGTCTCTCACGGGGGAACTCACAGCTCACCTGGGCTGCTCTGCGGCCACCGGACGCCTTTGCTGTCAGGTGGCTCTCAGCACCTCTCTGCCAACGGCTGTCACCTCCCTGCGGGACGCTCTCCAGCGCATGGTCCGTCTCCACTGGGTCTCCCTGGGGACAAAGATCAGAAGGGAGGGATGGGGTTTGCTCTGTCCCCGTTCCCAGGGTGCTTCAGGAGAGACCTGCCACCCCCAAATGAGCTGTCTGACGTGGACACCACAGACGAGCTGCAGACGGGGGTCAGCACGGTGGCGGGGAGTGGGCAAGATGTCCTGCGGAGCCCCCGGCGCTGGCGGAAAGCAGAGCTGGAGACAACGGGGAGAAGCCCCAGGCAGCCGGCAGCTGGCGGTGGGGCCTGGCAGGGAGCAGCGCCCGCAGAAATGCCCGGCTCCTGGAGCCTCGGCCCCAGGGCTGCAGCCTCGGCACCTCCTGGGGCTTCGCTGGGAAAAACCAGGCAGGGGTGACCCTGACAGCCCGCACACGTACCTGGCCCCGGGATCTGGCAGCCTGTCCCTGTGCCCATCGCTGCCACGGGATCCAGGAAGCAGCGCCCCAGCCCTGGCGTGGCCCTGAGCCGCCTCTCAGGCCAGGCAGCAGGAAGCCGCGCCCCATGGCATGCTGGGAGCTGTAGGCCTGGGGCACGGGCTGGCGCGCGGCCATGTTGGTTCCCGGGGCATGCCGGGAGCTGTAGGCCTGGGGCACAGGGCTGCCGGGCGGCCATGTTGGTTCCCGGGGCATGCCGGGAGCTGTAGGCCTGGGGCACGGGGCTGCTGGGCAGCCATGTTGGTCTTGGGAGGTGCGGGCTCTGCTCCAGCTGCGGCCCAGCTGAGGTGAGGACAGGCACGCAGGTGGAGCTACCGAAGAGGAAGGGAGGAGAGCACAGACGGACAGAGAAAGAAGTGCTTGAACTGTAACATTTGCCTGGCAGTGCAGAGAGCGGGAGCTGCGGTGAGTCCCAGCCCCTCGGGGCCGTGTCACCCCTCTTCTGCATCGCAGTCCCTCCCAGCCCCCCCCTCCCATTTCAGCCCCCCCCTCCCATTTCCCTCTGTGTCATTTTTTTCACTTCCCCATACCTCTCTTCTTCTGTTGCTGTGTTCTGCTCCCCATCCTCTCTTCTCCAAGTCCCTCTTTCCCTGTCGCTCTACCTGCCCCTGTCTTTTTCTTGCTGCCCCTCCCTCCTGCTCCCTGTCCCTCTTTTTGCCTTCCTCTGTCTCTGCCCTGCAGCACATTGCTGTTGTTTCTTCTCTGTCTCTTTGTCCTGGTCTGCATCCCGCTCTGTTTTTCACAGTCTCTCTGGCCTGTTCCCTGTCGTGATTTGTCTCTCTCTGCCTGTATGTCCCGCTCCCTGTCCTTGTCTTCCCTTCTCCCTCCTTCTGCTTCTCTCTCTCTCTGCCTCCCCCCCCGCCCTGCTCACTGTCACTGCGGTTTTCCATGCTGTATCCCACTGTCCCTGTCCTTCTTCCTGTTCATCTCTCTTCTGTCTCTCTCTGCTGCTCCCTGACCCTTCCCCTCCCCGCTTCCTCCATCTCTCTGCAGGGCTTCTGAGACCTCTCTTTCTTTCCCCATCCCTCTGTGCTGCTCACTGTCCCTGTTTCTCTCTTTCTCTTCGTTGTTATTCTTGTCTGTCACTCTGTCCTTCTCCCTGCCCCTATTCCTTTTTCCTCCCTCTCCTTTCTTCTGCCCACCGCAGGTTTTCTTGCGATCTCTATCCTGCCCCTAGCCCTTAGTTCTCTCTCTCTTCCTGCCTCCCTCTCCCTCTTTCTGCCTCTCTTCCTCTTTTCCTGCTGCTTCTTTCTCCATCTTTGTCCAGATCCCTGTCCTCTTTTTTCTCTTGCTGTCCTTCGGTCCTTTTTCTCTTTTCTCTCTTTCTCTCTGTCCCATTCCCTGCCCCACCCTTTGTCACTAAACCCCCCTGTCCAGCTGGCTGTGCCTTCTTTCCTCTCTCTCTCGCTCTCTAGTTCTCCTTTCTTCGTCTCTCTGTCCCACTGCCCATCACAGCTGGTTTTGTCCTCCAGTGGTGTCCTGCCCCCTCTTCCTTTTTTCTCTCGCTGTCATTCTGGCCTCTTCTTTTAAATTCCTCCATCTCGGTCCTGCACCCGTCACTGTTTTTTTCCTCTCCTGTCCCTTTGTCTTGCTCCCTGTTTCCCGTTCTTGTCTCTCCTTCCCTTTGTTCTGCCGCCCATCTCTGTTCCCCTTCTTGCTCCATCTCTCTGCCCTGCTCCCTGGCCCTCTAAGTCTCTCTCTGCTTCTCTCTCCCGCTCCCTGTCTCTCCCCCACCCTATTTTTCTGTCCTACTCCCTTTTCAGGTTCCCCCCGCCCTCACTTTGTCCTGCTCTCTGCCGCGGCTATTTCTCACTCCATCTCTGTCCTGCAGCCCAGTGCTGTTTTTTCCTTCCATCTCTCTGTCCTGCTGCCCAGCCCAGGCTCTTTTACCTCCTTCTGTGTCCTGCTCCCCGTCCCTTAGTTTTGCCTGTCTTTCCCTTTGTCCTGCCTCCCTGTGCCTTTCTTCTCTCTCTGTATCGCCCTGTCCTGCTCCCTGTCCTTGCCTTTCCCTGACAATCTGTGTCCTACTCCCTTTCCTTGTCTTTCCCTCTCTGCCCCCATCCTTCTTCCTACCTTTCTTTTTCTTCTCTCTCCCCCTCTGTTCCTGCAGCTTCTTCTTCTACCTCTGTCCTGCTCCCTGCCCCTTTTTTCCTCTCGCTGTCCCTCTGCCCTGCTTCCTGTCCCCATCGTTTCTTCTTTATTTCTCTGTCCCGCTGCCTGTCCCATCGTTTCTTGTTGTACTCCCCTGCCCCGTCCAGCTGGCTCTCCCTTTTATTTGTTCTCTCTTCCTCTTTTCTGCTTCTCGGTCCTCTTTTCCTCTTCCCCTGTCTCTGTCCTCCAGCCCGTTGCTGGCTTTTCCCCCCCTTCTTGGTCTCCATCAGGATCTGACCCTCTCTTTATTTCTCAGTCCCTTTGTCCTGCTCCCTGTCCTTCCTTCTCTTTCTCCATCTGGACGTCCTGCTCCCTGTCCCTGTCTTTCCCTAGCCCCCCCTTCCTTCTTCCTCTCCTTCCCCACGCCCATCTCTGCCTCTCTGTCCTGCTCCTTGACCCTACTTTTTCTTCCTCCATCTCTCTGCAGGGCTCCTCATCCCTATTTCTCTTGATTTCTCCAGCTCTCTAGCCTTTTCCCCATACCTTTTTTTCTCTCTCAGCTCCTCTCTCTTTTCTCTCATCATATTTTTCTCTTTCTAGTCCACTGTCCTTCTCCCCGTCAACTGAAGCTGAGTGACCAGGTGTCCCTGGGCTCTGGTATTTCCTTAGCATTGCCCTAGGGAAGATCTGTGGTTTTAGGGCTAGGGATCATTTAGGAGCTGGTCTCCTTACGTAGGCAGCGGAGCTAGGCATAGTTAAAGCAGAGGTTGTTCTCAGCTGGTGCTCTGTGCGTCCTGTTGAAAGAGCAGGCTGTGGGCCTTATTTTGAAGGAAGGTTTCTTGTTCTGCGCTTCTTGCTCCTCGGGACGCTGCACAGAAGTGGTGGTGGGGTCTGGAGAGACAGATGGGACCTGCTGTTATTCCTAGTAAATGTGAACTTGAACGAGACCAGACTGACTGCATATGGTTTTCTTCTCAGCTCCAATTCCAACCTACGTGCTCGGCGCTAATGAAAAAAGAGACCCTGAGCTGCAAATGAGCAGACAACGTCACTCACTTAGGTCACCGTGCAGTTGGTCTGTGATAAGGGATGTGTACTTCCATGACGGTGCTTTCGTGAACGTTCTCTGGTCTTGCCGCTTCAAAGCCCTCCCTTTTTCCAGAAATTTTAAGATGGCATTTCTTATTCTGGGGTTCAGGCTGGAGTTGGACTTATGTTGAACAGCTGATATCATGGGCTCCGTAAAATGTGAGAGAGAACCCTGCTTTGTTGTTGTTGTTGTTGTTTTCTAACACGCCCTAAACTTTGCTAAGCAAAGGGAGGAGTGGTTGCAAGAGTCTGTTCTTTGAGAGTGACGTATTCCTGTAGCGTGCCTGTCTTTGTATGGTGAAGGTTTCCTACCTGCAGTATGATTTTGCTGAGCTGTGAGGCTGTATTGGCGTAGCAAAGGTAAGAAGTGGCGTCTTTAAAGGTCATGCAACTGTAGCAAAACTAGCGGGAGAAGCTAGTTCCTTCCCTGACAAAACTAGTAGCAAGTAAAAGCATTTGCTATTGGCTTTTTTATGCAATGTTCACACAGAGCTTTTGGTATTGATTGATTTTTGGGAAGCAAGACAGCAGTGAGGAAAGAAAACTGGGGCTTCTTCACCGTAGGCGGGGTTCAAGCCTTTGCGCTAGAACAGGTCTTCACTACAGTTTACAAAAAGAGAAGATGAGCTGTCTGTAAGGAAAGTTTCAGTAGAAGTAAGGCTAGATTTGCAGAATTTGGTCCTCCGTATCTGTTGCAAATAAGAGATGACTTGGCAGTGTTTACATCTGAAGTGCATGCCGGTGTGTTAATGCAGGCCGTCGAGGTCTTTTCAGGGGTACTTCTGGACTGCAGGTTGCGTGCGTGGGGGGCACCATGTCCCAGGATGAGCCAGTTTTAGCTCAGAGGATGTGACAGAATGGCAACCATCTTTGTGGTGGACCCCTGTCATGGTTTAACCCCAGTCGGCAACTAAGCACCACACAGCCACTCACTCGCCCTCCCCCCAGCAATGGGATGGGGGAGAGAATCAGAAGAGCAAAAGCAAGAAAACTCACGGGTAGAGATAAGAAGAGTTTAATACTTGAAATAAAATAATAATAGCAATAATAGTAATACTAGTAACAGTAATAATAGTAACACCAATAATACCATAATATTACCAATAATAACACCAATAATAACAATAATAACAATAATAATAATAATAATAATAACAACAACAATAATAACACCAATAATAATAAGAATAATAATAACAATAATAACACCATTAATAATAATAATAATAATAAAATAATAATAATAATTTGTAATTAAAACGAGAGAGAGAAAGAGAGGGAGAGAGGATCAAGAATAAGAACCCCAATCCTAACACTAACACCAAACCCTCACCCTAACTCGAACCCCTAACGCTACCCGTAAACCCTATGCATAACACTAAGACCTCACCCTTACCCTAAGCCTAACACCGAAACCTAACCCTAAACCTGAACCCCAACCCTAACCCGAACCCTAACCCAAATGCTAACCCTAACCGTAAACCTAACCCTAACTCTAACCCTAACCCTATCCCTAACCCTAAACCCGAACCATCCTAAACCCAACCGTAAAACTAATGCTAACCCTAAGCCTAACCCTAACCCTAAACATAACCCTAACCCTAACCCTAACCCTAACCCTAACCCCTAACCATAACCCTAACCTTAACGCCTAACCCTAACGTTAACCCCTAACCCTAATGCTAACCCTAACCCCGAACTCTAGCCCTAATCCTGAACCCTAACGCTAACCCTGAACCCCAACCTAACCCTAACCCCTAAACCTAACCCTAATGCTACCCGTAAACCCTACGCATAACACTACGACCTCACCCTAATACTAACTCTAACCCCAATACCGAACCCTAACTCTAACCCTGAACCCCAATCCTAACCCTAAACCCTAACCCTAAACTTAACCCTAACACTAACCCTAAACCTAACCCTAATGCTACCCGGAAACCCTAAGCGTAACATTAAGACCTCACCCTAAACCTAACACTGGACCCTAACTCTAACCCTTAACTCCAGTCCTAAGCCTAACTCTAACCTTAACCCTAACCCTAACACTTAACCCTAAATTGAACACTTAACCCTAACCCTAACCCTAACCTAACCTTAAGCCTAACCTGAATCATAAAGCTCTAACCCTAATGTTAACCCTAACCCCGAACCCTAACCCTAATCCCAAACCCTAACCCTAACCCTGAACCCCAACCCTAACCTTAACGTAATGACCCTAACCCTAACTCTAACCCTAACCCTAATGCTACCCGTAAACCCTAACTGTAACACTAAGACCTCACCCTTATACTAACGCTAACCCCAATACCGAACCCTATCTCTAACCCTGAACCAATCTTAAACCCTAACCCTAACCTTAACGCTAACACTAACCCTAAACCTAACCCTAACGCTACCTGTAAACCCTAAGCGTAACATTAAGACCTCACTCTAACCCTAACACTGAATCCTAACTCTAACCCTTAACTCTAATCCTAACCCTAACTCTAACCTTAACCCTAACCCTACCCCTAAACCTAACACTTAAACCTAACCCTAAGCCTAACACTTAACCCTAAACCGAACACTTAACCCTAACCGTAACCTAACCTTAAGCCTAACCTGAATCATAAAGCTAACCCTAGCCCTAACCCTAACCCTAAGGCGAAACCTCACCCTAAAACAAAATCCTAACGCAAACCGTAACCCTAACCCTAACATCAAACCGTAACACTAACACTTTGGCATAACCCTAACGTTAAACCTAAACGGAACCATAAAACTAACCCTCACATAACACCGAACCCCTAATTCTAACCGTAACCCTAATGCTAACTCAACCTCAAACCGTAATCTTAAGACATCACCACAACCCTACCCCTACCCCTACCCCTACCCCTAACCCTAAAACTAAACCCTAACCCTATCCCCTAACCCAAACCCTAACCCTAACGCTAAGCCTATCCCTAACTGTAACCCTACGCCCTAACCCTAACGCTAACCCTAACCCTAAAACGAAACCATAACCCTATCCCTAACACTAAACCTGAACCATAATCCTAACCCCAACGATAACCCTAGGCCTAACCCTAACCCCAACCATAACCCTAACCTTAACCCCAACCATAACCCTAACCTTAACCCCTAATCCTAATTTTAAGCCCTAACCCTGATGCTAATCCTAACCCCGACCCCTAACCGTAATCCCGAACCCTAACCCTAACCCTGAACCCCAACCTGAACCCTAATGACCCTAACCCTAACTCTAACCCTAACCCTAATGCTACCCCAAACCTAATACCGTAACCATAACACCTCACCCTAAACCTAATGCGAAACCTAATCCTAAAATTAAACCGCAACTCTAAACCTAAACCCTAACCCTAAAAATTAATGCTACCCCTAACCCAAACTGAAATCCTAACCCATAAGCGTAAACCCAATGTAACCCCTAACCATAACACTAAGCCCTAACCCTAACGCTATCACAAACGTAATACCATAACCGTGAGACCTCACCCTAACCCTAATGCGAAACCTAACCCTAAAACTAAACTGCAACCCTAACCCTAAACCTAATCCTAATACTTAATGCTAACCCTAACCCAAACTGAAATCCTAACCCATAAGCATAAACCCAACCATAACCCCTAACCATAACACTAATCCCTAACCCTAATGCTAACCCTAACCCCAAACCCTAACCCGTATCCCAAACTCTAACCCTAACCCTGAACCCCAGCCCTAACTCTAACCTTAACCCTAACCCTAACCCTAATAAGCCCTAACCCTAATGCTAACCCTAACCCCAAACCCTAACCCGTATCCCAAACTCTAACCCTAACCCTGAACCCCAGCCCTAACTCTAACCTTAAACCTAACACTAACCTTTACCCTAACCCTAACCTTAAAACTAAACCCTAACCCTAAACCCTAACCCAAACGCTAACCCTAACCCTAAACCTAACCATAACCCTAAGCCCTAACCCTAACCCTAACCCTAAAATGAATCCCTAACCTGATCCCTAACCCTAAACCCAAACCATAATCCTAACCCCAACCCTCTCCCTAACCCTAACGATAACCCTAAGCCTAACCCTAAACCTAACCCTAACCCTAACCCTAACCCTAACCCCAACCCCTAACCATAACCCTAATGATAAGCCCTAACCCTAATTCTAACCCTAACCCTAACCCATATCCCGAACTCTAACCCTAACCCTGAACCCCAGCCCGAACCCCAGCCCTAACTCTAACCCTAAACCCTAACCCTAAACCCTAACCCAAACCCTAACCCTACCCCTACCCCTAACCCTAACCGTAACCCCAAGCCCTAACCCTAACCCTAAACCTAACCCTAAAATGAAACCCTAACCCGATCCCTAACCCTAAACCCAAACCATAATCCTAACCCCAACCCTATCCCTAACCCTAATGATAACCCTAAGCCTAACCCTAAACCTAACCCTAACCCTAACCTTAAACCTAACCCCTGCCCCTAACCATAACCCTAATGATAAGCCCTAACCCTAATGTTAACCCTAACCCTAAACCTAACCCTCACCGTAACACTGAGCCCTAACCCTAACCCTAACCCTAAACTTAATCACAAACACTATAACTGATGTAAATGAGCAATATCAGGGCAGCAAGTCAGGTTCTTTAAATCCTTGCTTTCTCTCTTCCCTTCTCTCTTCTTGCTTTCTCTCTTCCGTTCGAGGAGAGTTCCGTTCGAGGAAGCTTTAGCTAGTTTTATTATATTGTCTGTCTTAGGAGGAACAGCCACTTCTACTTTCCGCTTTGTCTTGTCAATTTTTGCTTTTGGCTTATCCTTCTCTTTTTTCTCCTTTTCAGACATCGGTTTGAAAGCAATAGAATCTGCTTCCATAGGCTCATCTCTCACAGGGGTGGCATCATCTCTGCTTGGGCCATGAACAGGGAGTCCATTTTAACGTCTTCTGCTGGAACTGGCTCTCTTGGTTTTCTCGCACCTGCTAACAACTCAGTATTGGGAAATCCTTCATCCTCATCCCTTTTTCTTCTCTTTTTATGCTTATTTCCTTGGCCATCTCCTAGTGGATTTTTCACCTGCTTCTCTTTTGATTTTGTAGGATCCTTGATGCCATGGCTCTCTCTTTCAGAAGGTTTTTCAGGGTAATTTCCAGCTAGATTGTGATTTTGGTGGCTCTGCCAAGCAGGATAATCCTCCCTACGTCCCCGAGCATATGGTGAATTCTCTTGTCTGGTCCCAGGTGGACCAAACCTACCTGGAGAAAAGTTCTCTCTGTTTACTGGAGGGTGAGGTTGAGCGCCAACAGCATAGCCCTTGTAAAACTTTCCATGCCATTCTCTGTAGTTCCTTTCCCATTCCCGGTACCTTGCCTTTTCAAATGGATCTCTAAAGTCAAGAGATCTGCCATAGTAAGCTTTCAGATCATATGGTGGAACTTCTCTGTATCTGTTAAAATACTCCCTTCCTCCTTCCCCTTGAGGTATAGTCTGTTTAGTGGGAGACTGGCCTCTAAATACTGGAGACCTTGACCGTGAATGGCATCTTCTGTATGGGGGTGACCTTGACCTTGAACGCTGATAACCGTGTGACCTTGACCTAGAACGATAGTTACGCCTCTTCCCTTTGCCTCTTCTTGGATACGGCAGCAATCGCGAGTAGGAACGAGAATGGGAAGGACTAAATGAGCGAGAGTAGGAGCGAGTGCGGGAAGAACCTGATCTTGATGTGGAGCAGGTAGACGAACTTGTAGAGTAAGGTGAAGCACTATAAGGAGACTTGGACCTGGAAAAAACCACAACACACAGAAAAAGAAATGAAGTTAATTCAAAACAGTCATTCTCCCCAATTTTTTTCCTCCCAAATTTGGTTTGGGTTTTTTCTCCTCTCCATACGCTTATGTCAAAGCTTCTTTCAGCTGCTGACATAATGCTACTGCAAATTGAGGAATTTGATAACATTTTTCAATTCCATTTGTCTTGTTTTAGTTATGCATGCTTACTATCTGCAACGAAAAATTCTATTGGAAAAAACACTGTCATTTTTCCTTATGTCAGATGCACTTTAGTGTAACTGCAGTCCGATATGCTGTTGAAATACAAACATGAAAAACAAGGCAACTTCATTGAGCCAAATACTTCCTCCTCTTTAAGTCTCCGTTGTGCTCTGTAAAACTCCTCCCTAGATCAGGGAGGCCAATGGCATCCTGCCAACTTAAGCATTTTTCTCCCTGCTTTCTGTTCTTTAGAGACTACGCTCATTTCCTGATCCTCATACTTGCCTTCCACATCCTCACCCCCAACAGTTCATTCAGTCTTCTCTCCTTATACTCAGCTTTGCACCTGTGGATGGAGGCTGCCCACACTTGAAAGAGACTCCCATCTCCCGTGGGCCAAGTGCCCACTGCTCCTCTGCCACTCCTTGATACACTTAATACATCACACTTCTGATCTTCCAAGTACTGCACAGATATTAACTAATCTTCTCTGGAACTTCTTTTAACTTCTTCCACATACGCTTCCTATGTTGTTGCCTCATCATGAGGTATTTGGCCTGGTCCTGTCCCTGAATTGTTGTTTTCTTGCTGACTGAATTGGAGATATCAGACAACCTGTGGGATGGATCCTGGTTTTTCTTTTGATTTACCTTTAAGATTTTATAAACACAATGCACTCTTACAATCTGTCTATAACAAACATATAGCGAAAGGAAGGACTAGCTTGACGCTGCAGTAATAGGTAAAACAGAGTCCTCTCTCTCCAACTGAGAGAAAGCATCTTGGCTATGTGAGATGACTAAATTGAAGAAATTCAAAATTGTCATAAAGGAACAGTGTTGACTTTTCCAACCATTTGCTCATGCAGTATCAACTAAGTTATTAAAAAAAGAATGTTGGAGGCTGATTCCTATTGGGAAATCAATTTCTTCAGCCCTATTCAGCCAGTAATGGAAAAGGTGGCTTTCCATCTGATCCTTTAATTATCTTTAATTTTTATAGGTAATTATGGTTTCCTCAAAAAGCGTTCATTTCTCAGAGTCCTGTTTTCAGTCATGTACCGGAGTTTTATTTTAAATAACCTTAGTGGAAGCACAGATGCCCTTTGTAAAAGCCAATTCAAATGAAGCCATTTAAAAATTAATTACCACTTGGATTCTCCACAACTATCTGTGCATACTTGCTTCATTATAAATCAGCTGTTGTATAAGTTATGCGTTATACAGCCTCTTTTAACAGGTGACAAGGAGTCATCTATTGAATTTCTGTAGAATACTTACACTTCCCAGCCTGGTCTGCCACCTGCTGAGCGAACTGGACTGGCTCTCATTGGATGACCTTTTGGAGTGGGGAGAGGAAAAAGAAAGAAATCCCATTCAGTTCCTCTGAAGGTAATTTTTTTAAAGAAATTCTGAAGTTACAGTTACTTACCAGTTGTGGGTATTGCTTGTCCTTGGGGGCCCAGAAGACTTGGTAATGCTGGTTGTCTTTGTACGGGAACCTGATAGACATCTCAAAAAACCATTAGTAGGCTTGAGTTCTGAAGGTTTTAACCATCTCTCCCGTGGAGAAGAATGTGGATTAAATGCCTAACTATCCGTTTGTTGCAGACCACAGTAAGTCACCAGAGTTGGCTATATCATTTTCTATGAGAGAAATGAATCCCACCTCTCCTTTGCCAGAGGGTAAATGTAAATTGCAGGCTCAGGGTAAAGTTCGTCTCCGAGTAACTACATTTTATAAATGGAAGAAGTCTATGTTACAGCTCCTACAAAACGAGATCCATGACAGAAACACAGAAGTGCTACCAAGTGCATTTTAAAACAGCCACTCCTGTCAGCACACAGCAGTATTTTCTTAGTTTATAGCAACAGGAAAACTTCAGTCTGTTTCACACATGGGATTTGATAAAAGTCAGAGGGGGCGGAAATCTCAGTCCAACAGCTACTTGTTAAATTTTGCAAGAAGCCTTTGAAACATAAACCAAAAGCAAAACGAGCTTTCAGAGAGAACGACTCCACTGCAAACACTACTGAAATGTTTTGCAGAAATACAGATTCTTAGCATACCACACGTTTGACCAACTTCCAGGGGCACGAACAGCAGGACCACCCTATTTTAATATTCAAAAGTATCACAGATTCTATGGTTAAGCACAATGACAGTGCTTCCTGCCCCGTAATTACAGATGCTGGCCAACTTGGTTGCACAGCCACTCAGACATGCACGCGTGGTTTCTCTCGCTCACTTTTTGGCCAGTCCAATTAATTCCATACTTACGCATTAATAGTTGGTATTGCGTATTTTCCAGTGTTTGTCAGCATAGCACCCTTTGTATTGGGGTCTTTCACCTCCATCATGAAACTCCTTGGAATTCCTGTGCTCTTTAATTCTGGGAACAGGCTCAACATTTTTGTCCTGTTAAGAAAAGAAATGCAGACATATCTCCTTTTAAGACCCACACTTAAAATGACATTTCAATGATTATTTTAAGCAGCAAAAGCCTTTAATCCTCTCCTTTTACCCAGCATAAGGGTTGCTCGACTAAAATACTTATTTTCCTAAATGAATATAGCCAGGATGTTCCAAAGGCTTGAGCAGTGTTTTGAACTCATTCCATTCTTTGGCTTAAGTTCAGGTTCTTTAAGGGTGAAATATCCCTTAGCTCACCATCCACTCAGAAAAGAGATACAAACCCGCTCCTCCTCCAAAGCGCAATTCAGAGCACAAATATTCAATAGATGGGGTCAACAGAAACATCTTGGTTTTACATGAAATACTAAAAACTGTGAACTGTCATTAAACAGAGTTAAAACCAGAAACATTTCCAGTAATATTGAAATATATAAAAATATGCATGAAAGTTCACAGAGCAAGATCTGTGGACATACTTAATGTCTATGACCTACAAAAAAGAAAAGTTTACATTTATAATGCCAGGTTTCCCTTGGATTTTGAAGGGCTTTGCAACATTGCCCTATGAACCTCTGTCTTTCACCCCAAGAGAAACAATTCTTAATATGAGTATTCATGGATTTGTTACGTAACTGCCAAGGTAAACAAATGAAAAGCTAAGGAACACCAGAAGTCCCCCACAGTCTTACCCCATTTGTTGGGCAGTTCTTTATACAGTCGCCAGGTTTTCCGCAACGAAAGCAAGCAGATGATGGTGGAGGTGGACCCCAGGGTTTCTTCATGAAACTAAAAGGGTTTGGGGCAAAGAAGAAAAAGGTATGCACGTGTCTCTCTCGTTAAAACAAACTTCTCTACAATCTTTCCATAATCTTCAAAGAACAGATTTGACATGATCAACACTTAATTGATTGGATCATATTCCTGGCAAGTCTGTAGCATCATAGCTTTTATTTTATCTTCTTCGGAAGCATTGGCTTCAGCCAGATTGGCAGTCTGTTTAACAGGTAATTATTTGACACATACATTAGAAACACATTTAAGCCCACACTGCCAAAGAGAACACCACTCACCCAACCCTGTAAAGAGCAGCACAACGCCAGCTGAGGTTGCATGAAAACAGCTGCTTATATGAAACAGAGTTGTCCAAAAGATGTTCTGGGGAGTCCTTACATCATCACAGGCTGTTTATGTGCCTGTTAACCTACTTGAAAAGAGCATTCCTGGGCACTCAAAACCTTAGGCTCTTCATGTTCCCACCCACTAACTTCTTCATAGGAAGCAAGTTAACTACAATAAGCAAAACCTGCAGTTTTTTTCCAGTTGACCGTGTCCTTTTAACATACAAATTGTAATATAAATGTTATGCAGAACTGGATCTTCAAATTATTGAAGCCAGCTGATTTTTTTAAAGTAGTATTTGTTCAAATGTTTTTATTACACACTAGTACAGATACAAGCAGGGTCTAAGGGAGTGACTGTAAATGATTTGGACCCTCAAGCACCTATCATTCAGATCAACCACTCATGGTTTTGGTTTTAGATGCATTCATTCACAAAAGCAACCAACTTGTTTCAGCATTTTGTTAAAGGGCTGTTTCATATACACAGCTTTTTCTCAACTGTAACATAATCCAGATCGACATCTATGAAATCATTTCCATTAACATTTACAGAAGACTTTACAGATACTTGACTAATTTGTTTGAACCCAAGCGGTTTACAAAACACATCCAAAACCCACAAGACATTACTAGGAATAGACCAAAATTCAAGATGGCATTTAATGCATAATAAAACAGAAAACTTTTTACAACACATTGCCTCCATGCTAAGCCAGTCTGCACTGAGGAGGTTAGAGTAAGGAACCGTCTGGAGCTGCTTTATCTTATGTTCCTCTATTTTTCTGAAATACTTACATTTTCTCAAAAGCTTAAATGTGTACACCACTTGGACAGTTTTTCACATTTTAGAGTAAAACTTCACCTGAGTTTACAGAACCAAGGACATGTTTAGGGACAGCGCTAACAGAGACCAATTTCTCCTGGTGGCTACCTTCCAAACTATTTTTTTTTTCTTACCAAATGTCCACAATTTAATTTCTGCAGTGAGAGAGGGAAGAAGTTACCAGTGGGAAGAGATTTTTCTTTCTGGGAAAGGAACTCCAGCCTTTATTTTCAGAAGAAAGGACTAGCTCCTCTGCATTAGGCCCTGCCTTCTCTAATCTTTGTAACTTTAAAGACTAGTAATTTAATTGGCTAGCACTACGCCTTTTCACAAAGTGCAATCCCTAGTGCTTTCCCAGACAAAGTTACATGTTGTTGAGCAAAAAATGCAAGCAGTTCCATAGCAAAACATGGCATTACAACAGTTTCAGAAGGTCACGTTTGCTAATATGCCACACATACGCATCAGTATTTTCCTGTAAACAATTAGGTGCATTTACACAATTTACACAGTCTGCGATCAAACAAATTAGATTGTGTTGTCCACTGTATATATACTACAGCGTATGAAATTGTGCAGCATTCAAAGCATGGATCTATAACTGTAGCGCCTAGAAATTCAAAAATAGCCATGCAGTTGTCCGTGTTCCAGAAACGCTTCTATTTTGGCTCTTGCAAACCCCCCTGAAATGTCCGTCACTTACAGCCAATTAAATTCTTCTGTGAAAATTGTGTTAGTTTCCAATGCAAAATGAACGAAAAGTATGAAAAACAGTAAACAGCTTCTGAAGTGCTTCTTCTTTGTGTCTTGAAGATGAGTAATACTGCAACATTACGTTGCGGCTGATAAGGTCCTCCCCCTTCTATCTTCCCAAACTGGCAACTACTCTTTACCAGGATAGTATCAAAATATACACACATTTTAAAGTTAAAAGAAATACTTTAAATTATTAAAAATTAAATTAAAGGTTTGTTCACATGACAACAGTTCTCCAGCTATAGATCACAGTATAAGATTTAAAAATACAAAGCAAACACTTTTTTTTAGGAATATATATGTACCTTAGTCAGCTGGGCCAGAGAAATAGATGCAGAAGAGTCATCAATCTGTTCACAAAAAATTAAACTCACATTCAAGTTCTACAATCAAAAACAGAGCAATAGTTAACCTCTACTGTAGTCTGACAGTCTGCACTATATCCTCCGAGTGTCACTGAAAGAGCCATTTCCAACCTAGTGTAGTTGGTATTTGTTCAAAACAAAGTCCAAACCTGTGACAGCTTAAGAGTGCCTATGTGGTTAAGGAGAAGAAGCTAAACTAACCAAACCCGCTGGAGATCAACTTATTGCTCCAGAATATCTCAGAGAGGGACCCTTGTCAAATGCTCACAGCTGCTTAAAAGTCGAAGGGGTAAGGAAGCTATCAATTTTCAGCTAAAAAGGATTTTTAAAAAATATTTATTTGAAAAGGAAGCATCACTACAGGAAACTTCTTTTCAGTGTGGTTTGTAAACTAATCAGCCAAGTATTTCCTTGTGTTACTTATTTCTGTTTTAGCAGCAGAACGACAGTGTCTTCAAACCTGAAGAAAAACGCTGCCCCTTTTCCAAATGTAAATTCAAAGTGGCAGTATCCTAAAGAAAAGCTTAGCCTTTGGGAAATTAAAGCAGCATCCAGCCCTGAAGTCACCCAGATCCAAAAACGTACTGCAGGCAGAGGTTAAGAAAAATGACAGGGATTTTACCCTTTACAAATGCACCAGGCTCTAACCTTGTGCCAAAATTTGTACACTGGGTTTTACGTATTTTCATTTGCAGACAAACTATTAAACTAAACTGCTTCATCTGATAAAGCGGAAAGGTCAAATGTAGAACTTTAGAATACCACTTTGTGTAGCAACGATATTTAAATTCACAGCAATCTATTAAAGACAGTTATGCACTCAGTTATGCACTCAAACAATATCGCTTCAATTATACAGTTTCAGGAACAAATACCCAAGTCTTTAAGGACATGAAAAGGAAGCATTTAGCTGCACAGAACTGTCCTCAAAACGTGTGGGACATGTTGGTTTTGGTATTTGTTTGAACCCCCAAGTCAAAAGTAAGAAACAGTACCATGTTTAACAATAATGGTTTCTCAGTGGTTTTTGATAACATTTTCAAAAACCATGTTCAGTTGTGCAAACCTTGAACCTACGTGATCTAAAAACGATTGTACATTATCTGTACAACACAAAGTCGTTCAGGAAATAGTCTAGCATATCCAGTATGAAATACAATGCATTACTAGGCACAAACACCAATATTCACATTAGATAGAACTGTGCAAATGATGGCATTACTCCGTTTCTACTAGGCTGAATCAAATACATTGTATTTACAACATATACTATGTTTTACTGGAAAATCTATTAAGTTAATGTTTGGAAAATTAATCCAAGACTACCTTAAGTGCAGCGTGCAGCAAAAAGTGTGAGATTGTGTTTTTACATACTGCTTTTGATGTTCCACTTACTGGCTCAGTTTGACTTCTAGAAGAAGAAATAAAGGTGATCAGAACTTCAAATACAGCACTTGTACCAAAAACATAAAGCACTGAAAACAGATTATAAAACCTGAACATCAAAACTTTATGTTCTGATAGTCGAGTGAATCTGGAAATTTACTCATATACATAAACCGTTGTCTCTTGGTACATTCAGTGCAACTAAAAAAACCCCCCAGAATCCCATTTCTACTTTGTCACAAATTACTCTAAGGCTTACAGATATAGAACACGACCGTGCAAGGGGAAGTCCTCAGATAGTTTGTCTCTGCTACATAAGTATCAAAACCAGGAAGTCTGTACTACAGTTTTGTGTTCATAAATAATCAACCATCAAAATACGAAGGTAACTTTAGCCAATCTGTGTATCGCTAGTATTACAAATAGGTACCAGATGGAGTCCTTTAGTTTCTAAGAAAGAACAGTGATAGTCTAGACACTTCCAAGTGCACCTTTACTTAAGTGAAAAAAATCAGTCATCTGACAAATGACAACAATGTCAGCAGCATCGTCTTTAGAACAGTGTTTCTCTGTGGAAGCCCAAGCACTGTGTTCAGATATCTTAGCCATGAAAGTGCCAAAACACTAAATGTGTTACATATGCTATATGGACTAAAAACAGTAGTAGAAATGTCACCTGAAAGCAGGTCCTAGGCCTTTGTGCGATTTAGGAGACCTGTGACAAAAAAAAAAGGTCTTGGTTGCCAGAATTTGCTTCAAGATAATCTTGAAAATGCTACGATATTTTAGGAAATATTTATTAAATTTGAAAACTTGCTGAGATTCCACATACTCATTGATCTGTATCTGCACGCTACTCATCATGAATCAGCCATGCAACCATTGATGTCGTTAACAAACAATTCACACATCATCCAAAGTGTCCCATGAGCAGAGGCAATTCAAAGGCTGCTGTGCAACTGGTGTACAAATAGAAAGGCGCACGCTCCCTGCCACTGCTAGAACACCACCAGGCTCGCAACGACAGCCACGTACCTCCTGAAGTTGAGGAAGGACAAGGACATCCTTTAGATTACCACAGCATGGATTCTTCATACATTTACCTTCAAGAGCGTACTAAAAGGAGAGTAACGCATTTTTGAAGGCCTCTCCACCATTACAGCATACATTCATCATTCCCAAACATCCACCACTCTACCAGTTGTTTCTGCAATGTTCACAGCTGAAAGACTAGAAAGCTAATCTGCCTGGTTAATTTTCAACGCTAGAACAGCGGTGCCGTTCCTTCCTTATCCCCTTATACATACAGGTATGTATCTGACCTTTGATGCTAGCCGCATCTATCCTCTCATTTTAGGGCAGCATTACAATACCAGGAGAGGGTGCCCGAAACAGAGGATGCACTGACAAGACAGCACTAAGCAGACGTGTTTAAATTAACCCCCAAAACAAGGCCATGTTTATAAGCACAGTGCTGCGGTGTCCAGAATTACTAGAGGGTGCCTGAAAACACTGCAACAACTACTGCAGGAATATGCCCAAAGTTGAGATGCAGAGCCACATAAATTCAGGGGTTTTTGCTTGCAGATGCCTCGTGGGTACCGGGAGGCTGCTGTACTCTTTGTTCGAGACACAGTGTAACTCATCCGTCTACTTGATTTATTGAGAACCAACATTAGAAAGACATGGCAAAACCACAAGCTAATAATATCTACTAATTGTGGTGGAGAGACCTATCTTTAAGGCGGCTGGAAAACATGACCGTTCAAACAATGCTAATGTAGCTGATATAGAACTGGACTGTATGAATACATAAATGACAGCAGTAATCCTCTAGTCAGCATTGCATTGGAATAGCTGTAATTTTAATCAATACACCTGATTCTCTGTCCTCCGTAAATCTTAGGAATACAGAACCAAAACCCGGAGCACAGATACCAGCTTAGGGTAAAAACAGACGTAGCAAGATAACTAGTAACATTTGGTAATGTGCTAAACTGCTTACTGAGTTTCAAGTTTGGAAAGGATTAACTATTCCTTCATCGTACTTGCACAAAAGGCAATACACTTTAGGATACTGTTCTTTTTCTCTTGCCTGAAACGGACATTGTCTTGAGGAAACGCATAGGAATCGCTTACAAATGGAACTTCTTGTTTGCATCGTTCGCCAACTGGTAAACCTTGGTCTTTCCTCTATAGCTAGTATGCAAAAAAACCAGATTCGGGGCATAAGAATACCTGCCATATCCCCCCCAAATGCCAGAAATAGTCAAACACTGAGAATCAGGCTCTTCTGAGACGGGAACAAAGTATGCGTTTACGCTACAATGCGTATCTGTCTTTACTATAAAAGCCATAAAAGCCAACACATATAATAAGGAATCTCTGCACGTCGAGGAAACAGGATCTACAACTTGGGTCTCAGAACAATCAACCCCAAGAACAAATCCAATAGAATAATCTTAAAAGTTACCATGGTTGGAGTTCGAACCCCATGTCCCAGCAGGCCTAAAAATGTAAGTCCACTTTCGGACAGACACATTAAAATCTACCCCATGCCAACAAAAATTAACAGCGGCTTTAACAAGAAAGAACGCCTCTGTAAACTAATATCCATAAAAAAAGTTAACACACTGAAACCACTAACAAAGAATACAATGCTTTATGGATACTTACATAACATCGGTTTTGCCGGTAGCTTTAACTCCTCCGACAGGGATTCTTCTAACAATTACCGATGAGTTCTTAGGAATCAGGGCATTCTCATCTGTGTATTCTGAAAACAACGTAAATACAGAGAAAAACATCAGTCAATTCGTAAGAATGCATGCTCATATGTAATTACGTAGCACTTCGCAGAATCCCTTTACAGATACAAAAGCAAAATTTTATATGTAACATCACGCTTTCATCGTCTCAACACACTAACAGTATATTTCAAGAAATCTTGGGGTTTGAGAATCAAACACAAGCAGCAAAATCTTTTTCCTTTTTTTAAAACAGTTTGAATGCCAACAGCAAAATGGACTCAAAGGTCACTAAAGGAGAGTCTGCTAATGCACGAGGTTCTTTCCTGACCTAGCTTAAAGTTGCTTTTGCTTCCGTTAGGCTACAAAACCCATAGATCTTTGGAGAAAAACAAACCACAGCAAAGTCTCACCTGCCTAAACCAGATTCTAAAGTCTGACTAGCTTGCCCTGCCACCAAACAGGCACTTAGCTAAAGCACGAGAACTCTGCGCCATTGCTTTCATAGCTGTTAACTAAAAACCAGTCACCTGTGCTGGCAGTGCTCAAGCCTGACAGAACACAGAAGAGAGCCTGCCGCCTCTGCCTGTTTCTTGGAGCTTAATCCATCAACAACCACACTTCTCAGCTGCTCAGGGCTTTACGTTTAAATGGAAACAGAACTGGCAGTGCTAGAATTTGGATCACAGACATTTTGGGGTTTTTTTGAGCTTGCTTTCACAAGTAGGGCAGAATTGGCTCAAACTCAAGTGGTATCTCCCCTCTTAAGCTAATCATCTAGTTTGAATTAACCAAAGGGACGTGAATTCGTTCGATCGATTCCCTTTTTGCAGAGCAGAGAGGCCCAAACGAAACTACTTAGGAAGACAGCCTTGAAAAGCCTTTCAGGAACAGCGTGTGCCTGAAGCTCTCCATGCTTTGCCTTGGCTTACACCCTGTTAAGTCTTCTGAAGAGGAGGAAAGCCTTCTGACCTTTTACATAAGGCCCAAACAAAAAAAACCAACTACCTGAGACACTTGGACTGAGTAAGCTTAAAATGCAAAGATCTCTCCATGAGAATGCTTTTTCTATTGTACTTACACAAGCTGGATAGGACTGAATATTTTAAAGCACTATCAGCAGGCATCCCCTGTAATCTGCCTACAGTTTTAAATATTCAAAGCCCTTACCTTTGCAGAGCGAATCAGAACAATGGTCTGAAAACCAAAGATACTGTATACCTCGTCAAGCCCTGTCAGGTGGCATCCCTAAGACCCCTAACGTTGTGCTGTTAAGGCTCTTCACAGACACTCTCCTGAAAATAGTTTAAGTATCTGTAGACAAACAGCAAGCTTTAGGTCCAACCACTTTAAAGGCTAGGGCTGAAGTTACAGTTACCGCAGTGTACATACTACTCTGTTTAAGTTTTAACACATGAAACAGGAAGAGGAAAAAAAACACTAGTACACATTTTAAAGAAAAGCCTGTTGTAAGAGTGTCACAGAACCACAGGGGGAAAAAAAAAAAAAGAAATGTAATGTTTAAGGAATGAAAACACTTTACAAGTCTTTTGATTTCTGAAAAGCCACATCCCAAAGTCTTTAATCACATTCAAACTTATCGAGATGGCAGATTACCAAACTGAAATATCCTACTAAGTAATACGAAACCATTATCATCTCTAAGAATCAAGCACCATTTGTTAGATTTAAAAGAATTTATGATGTCTCTAAGAACATTTCTTACGTATATCCACCATAAACGTTCTGCCATAAAACTTCAGTACTGCCCTGATACGGTTAACATGTAGTACAGGAAAAAAAACCACCGTTAGAAACGAATGATGAAATGATGCTCAATAGCATCTGAATGACCATGTCTTTGGTGTGGAAAAGAAGTTATATTAACAAGAAATTCCAAAGTATAATTTAGATACGGAGAACACTCATGCGCAAGACGGCTTTCAAGGGTCTGCACAGATTTTAACTCACAGATACGCTCCTGATCCAAAATGTTGCTAGTGGGCAGTTTCTGCAACAGCCGCAAAACCCATTTTCCAATGCAGTGGAGTAAAACAAGTTGAAGTCAAAATTAAGTCACGAAATTCACCAAATCCAGGTGGTTTCTTTTCTTCAAATTAGCCATCTCTTTTATTTCTATCACTTTCAGCTTTCTCCACCACATTTCAAAGAAATCTGGCAAGTTGGTTATTACAAGATATGCTCCCACATTTCCTTCTCATTTTACCTAGAAGAATTCCAGGAAACCAAAGCTTTTGTAAGCGCCGTATGTCACACATCAACCACGTACTCTTCTACGCCTAGCTCCATGTCTACAACACAGATCTGAAGGTAGTTGTCAGAACAGCAACTACAAAAGAACAGCTCTGTGAGGCCCCCAACACAAGTCACAGCTACTGATGGTGGCCGAATCGCATTATGGCTTCCCACCCCACTTAATGCCCAGCGCCGCTTGCCCTCCCGGTCCTGCCGCATGCTGGCGGCATGGGCCCCAGCCTGACTCACGCTACGTGGGGATGACCCACAAAGAGCAGAGCGCGGCTCCCACAGGCCACGGCCGACGCAGGGTGGTCTGCGACGCCGCCAGCCGGGCGGTGCCCGAGGCCCCGCGCCCGCCGCCCCCGCGCACCTTCTTTGGTCTGGGCGTTGGTGATCTGCAGGTCGCAGCTGGCCGCCTTCAGCTCCTCGCGGCCCATGATCTGGTGCTTGAGGTCACACAGGGAGATGTGGAGGCCGTTGAAGGTGACCATGTCATGGTTCAGCTTGGAGGCGAACTTGTAGTGGACGCACGACGTGGTTGGGGCCAGGAGGTGCCTGCTCCGTGATGGCGTCTACCGCGGCAGACAGCGTCGCGGCCGCTGTGCCAGGTGAGGGCCCGCGGCGGTTCCTCCTCCACCGAGGAGGCCAGGGCAAGCAGCGCGGGCTGAGCTCGAGCGGGCCGGCGGCGCTCAGAGGCTGCGGCGCTCCGCCATGGCCTTCCTGGCCGACAACCGCACGGGCCGCTGCGAGCGTGTCACTGTGCACACGCAACGGCACACTGCACCCACCCCCCGCGCCTCACGTGACCCAGCGCATTATGACAAAAGGCCCGCGTCACGTGGGCGTGGCGGCCCCGCGCTCTTCATCCTAACACCAAGCGCCCCCGAGGGGAGGGGGGGCCCGTCAGCCCCGGGCCTGTCACCACCCCGGGCCGCTGGTCTCCCTGCTCTCCCCTGGCCTGTCACCACCCGGTGTCCTGCCACCCCCCAGGCCTGTCACTGCCTGGTGTCCCTCCTGTCACCCCCCAGGCCTGTCCCTGCCCAGTGTCCCTCCTGTCACCCCCCTAGGCTGTCACCACCTGATGTCCCTCCTGTCACCCCCCAGGCCTGTCACTGCCCGGTGTCCCTCCTGTCACCGCCCGGGCCCATCACCGCCTGGTGTCCTGTCACCCCCCAGGCTGTCACCACCTGGTGTCCCTCCTGTCACCCCCCAGGCGGTCACCACCTGGTGTCCCCTCCTGTCAGCAGCCAGCCAGGGCAAGACAGCCTGGGGCAGATGCAGCGGGCTTGGCCGTGTGGCGCTCGGCTGCCCGCGGTGCAGGGCCGGCAAAGGGAGGGGACATCTCAGGGTGCTTGAGTGTATCTTGTGGCATTCATGGAAAGTTCAGTCAAAGAAGCCAATGACCATTTATGTTTATGGCCACAGACCAGTCCCCTGCCCCCATTTTTTAACTCCTCCCTCTCTGCCTTTAGCCCATCACTATTTTTTGCTTTCTCTTTCTCTGCCTCTCTCCCTGTCTGTAGTTTCTAATTCCTCCCTGTCTGTCCTATAGCCTGCTGCTATTTTTTCCTTTCTCTCCATCTCTTTCTCCTGCTCCCTCTCCTTCTCTTTTTTCTATCGCCGTGTCCTGCTTCCTGGCCTTATCTTAATGTTAGGGTTAGGGGCTAGGGTTAGGGTTAGGCTTAGGGTATCGTTAGGGTTAGGGTTAGGGTCGGGGTTAGGATTATGGTTCGGGTTTAGGGTTAGGGATAGGCTTAGGGTTTCGTTTTAGGGTTAGGCTTAGGGCTTAGGGCTTAGAAGTAAAACTGTCCCAAGCACTTACGCCTCCATCAAGGACCACGTGCCCTGAGGCTTGTGATGACTGTTGGATGGCTTTCCCGCCCCCCGATGGAAACACCTCTCAGTTCTCTGTGCTCACACCAGGGAAGGAAAGGCAATACACCCCCATATCTAAAGGCATGGCACTCCAAGCAAAGGTAACGTTTCGTTTCTTTAGATGAACTGCCTGGCCAGTTACAACACCTGCTTATACTGACTTCATCCACCCTTACCCGCAAAACATTGTGACAGGCTGAGTCAGCGTGGAGAGTCAGGTGAACTTTGACGCACACACTGCTACCATAGGACTGGATTTTTAACCTATTTACATTTATCCGTCGCTTTGAAGCTGCCCAAGGGTCAGCATGCCCTTGCTACTGGAGGTTCTTGCTCTGTGCAGGCACTAAGGAAGACATTTCTGGTGACAGATTATTTCTAACGGGTAAAGCACAGCAGAACACACTGTTCATGAGCTGCTGAGAATCGTCCCCCAGGCATAGCAGGAACAACGGCAAAGCTTGTATATTTAAGATGCATTTGAGTTACCTTACCATTAAAATACACCACCACCAGACAGTGCTCTAGACGGAAGGCTGACATCAGTGTACAAGGACAGTCCCTTCTGGACATCTCGCTCCTGGCTAGAAATCCTAGAGACTTCCTTTAAGGACAGAAATCCAAAGAGCTACAATAAGCCTTTTAAATTCAGCACAGCAAACAAAAAGCAAACAAACAAAAAATGACAGGAAACCCCTGAGGCACTGATGAGGAACACAAGCTCTCCCCTTGAGTCCACTACCCCTCACAAGACTTACTCAAAATTACTCAGTTGCTTACTCAAAAGCAATAACCAACAAGCCATGTACCCTTGGGGAAGCCCTTGTCCTTCTGTGCTGCTGGTGGCATCCCACCATTTCTTTGGGAGTCCACACAAATTCAGAAGTACACTTAGTCCTCCGGCAGTCATTACCTATGGACCCGAACTCCTCCCACACCCCAGAAGTGGCTGTCGGTCGTCTGGCAGTCATTCTCCACAAACTGCAAGCCCTCCATACCTAACCACCTACCTAGTGACTCAGTGGAAATGAGCTGGACCACAACAGAAGTGACACTGCCCGGCCCGGTCACACAGATTAGACCACAAACGGTGGTTACAAGACAGAAAATGCAACACAAACCACAAGGACGGCAAAAAAACAAGCAGAAGACACATCACACAAAAACCAAAGACCCCTATCCAAACCCTAAAAACGCAAGCAAGCTACAAAAGGACTTTCCAAAAAAAAGACCACCCAGAACACAACATAAGGCAAAACCAACCTAACCCCAGGAACCCAGCGCTTGCAAACCCAGATCCTGACCATAACAATAACATGCTTTAATCCTAAGTCGCGTAAACTCCCATAACCCTCAAACCCCATAACCCTAGCAGGCTGGAACCCTAGCGCCCCATATCCCTAGCACATTGTAGCCCCAAGATATCAAAACATTGAACACAAACTCCCTGGAGGTCTCTCTCTTCAGGTGGCCCCAGATCTCAGACACCACAACTCTGAAGTGGGGGTGCCCACCGTGCCCAAGTGGAAGATCCACCAGGACAGCACCAGCATCCATCTTCACATCATCCGTCACGCCCTGAAAAAGTGCCCAGGCTGGACACTCCTGGGGAGAAAGGCGGAGGCACTCGGAGACTTTGAACTGGCCAGCCATGGCCACAGGGCTTCAGCTCATCATGTCTGTGTCAGAGCCACCAGGCAGGTGACCCCGTCCCCCCTGCGAAGACCCCTTGGGGTAGCCGTACCCAGCACCAGCTGGCTGGATACGGCCTTTGCTCTATGGGGAGGTGCTCCCTGGGAGCAGGGTCTCTCACGGGGGAACTCACAGCTCACCTGGGCTGCTCTGCGGCCACCGGACGCCTTTGCTGTCAGGTGGCTCTCAGCACCTCTCTGCCAACGGCTGTCACCTCCCTGCGGGACGCTCTCCAGCGCATGGTCCGTCTCCACTGGGTCTCCCTGGGGACAAAGATCAGAAGGGAGGGATGGGGTTTGCTCTGTCCCCGTTCCCAGGGTACTTCAGGAGAGACCTGCCACCCCCAAATGAGCTGTCTGACGTGGACACCACAGACGAGCTGCAGACGGGGGTCAGCACGGTGGCGGGGAGTGGGCAAGATGTCCTGCGGAGCCCCCGGCGCTGGCGGAAAGCAGAGCTGGAGACAACGGGGAGAAGCCCCAGGCAGCCGGCAGCTGGCGGTGGGGCCTGGCAGGGAGCAGCGCCCGCAGAAATGCCCGGCTCCTGGAGCCTCGGCCCCAGGGCTGCAGCCTCGGCACCTCCTGGGGCTTCGCTGGGAAAAACCAGGCAGGGGTGACCCTGACAGCCCGCACACGTACCTGGCCCCGGGATCTGGCAGCCTGTCCCTGTGCCCATCGCTGCCACGGGATCCAGGAAGCAGCGCCCCAGCCCTGGCGTGGCCCTGAGCCGCCTCTCAGGCCAGGCAGCAGGAAGCCGCGCCCCATGGCATGCTGGGAGCTGTAGGCCCGGGGCACGGGCTGGTGCGTGGCCATGTTGGTTCCCGGGGCATGCCGGGAGCTGTAGGCCTGGGGCACGGGGCTGCTGGGCAGCCATGTTGGTCTTGGGAGGTGCGGGCTCTGCTCCAGCTGCGGCCCAGCTGAGGTGAGGACAGGCACGCAGGTGGAGCTACCGAAGAGGAAGGGAGGAGAGCACAGACGGACAGAGAAAGAAGTGCTTGAACTGTAACATTTGCCTGGCAGTGCAGAGAGCGGGAGCTGCGGTGAGTCCCAGCCCCTCGGGGCCGTGTCACCCCTCTTCTGCATCGCAGTCCCTCCCAGCCCCCCCCCTCCCATTTCCCTCTGTGTCATTTTTTTCACTTCCCCATACCTCTCTTCTTCTGTTGCTGTGTTCTGCTCCCCGTCCTCTCTTCTCCAAGTCCCTCTTTCCCTGTCGCTCTACCTGCCCCTGTCTTTTTCTTGCTGCCCCTCCCTCCTGCTCCCTGTCCCTCTTTTTGCCTTCCTCTGTCTCTGCCCTGCAGCACATTGCTGTTGTTTCTTCTCTGTCTCTTTGTCCTGGTCTGCATCCCGCTCTGTTTTTCACAGTCTCTCTGGCCTGTTCCCTGTCGTGATTTGTCTCTCTCTGCCTGTATGTCCCGCTCCCTGTCCTTGTCTTCCCTTCTCCCTCCTTCTGCTTCTCTCTCTCTCTGCCTCCCCCCCCGCCCTGCTCACTGTCACTGCGGTTTTCCATGCTGTATCCCACTGTCCCTGTCCTTCTTCCCGTTCATCTCTCTTCTGTCTCTCTCTGCTGCTCCCTGACCCTTCCCCTCCCCGCTTCCTCCATCTCTCTGCAGGGCTCCTGAGACCTCTCTTTCTTTCCCCATCCCTCTGTGCTGCTCACTGTCCCTGTTTCTCTCTTTCTCTTCGTTGTTATTCTTGTCTGTCACTCTGTCCTTCTCCCTGCCCCTATTCCTTTTTCCTCCCTCTCCTTTCTTCTGCCCACCGCAGGTTTTCTTGCGATCTCTATCCTGCCCCTAGCCCTTAGTTCTCTCTCTCTTCCTGCCTCCCTCTCCCTCTTTCTGCCTCTCTTCCTCTTTTCCTGCTGCTTCTTTCTCCATCTTTGTCCAGATCCCTGTCCTCTTTTTTCTCTTGCTGTCCTTCGGTCCTTTTTCTCTTTTCTCTCTTTCTCTCTGTCCAATTCCCTGCCCCACTCTTTCTCACTAAACCCCGCTCTCCAGCTGGCTGTGCCTTCTTTCCTCTCTCTCTCGCTCTCTAGTTCTCCTTTCTTCGTCTCTCTGTCCCACTGCCCATCACAGCTGGTTTTGTCCTCCAGTGGTGTCCTGCCCCCTCTTCCTTTTTTCTCTCGCTGTCATTCTGGCCTCTTCTTTTAAATTCCTCCATCTCGGTCCTGCACCCGTCACTGTTTTTTTCCTCTCCTGTCCCTTTGTCTTGCTCCCTGTTCCCCGTTCTTGTCTCTCCTTCCCTTTGTTCTGCCGCCCATCTCTGTTCCCCTTCTTGCTCCATCTCTCTGCCCTGCTCCCTGGCCCTCTAAGTCTCTCTCTGCTTCTCTCTCCCGCTCCCTGTCTCTCCCCCACCCTATTTTTCTGTCCTACTCCCTTTTCAGGTTCCCCCCGCCCTCACTTTGTCCTGCTCCCTGCCGCGGCTATTTCTCACTCCATCTCTGTCCTGCAGCCCAGTGCTGTTTTTTCCTTCCATCTCTCTGTCCTGCTGCCCAGCCCAGGCTCTTTTACCTCCTTCTGTGTCCTGCTCCCCGTCCCTTAGTTTTGCCTGTCTTTCCCTTTGTCCTGCCTCCCTGTGCCTTTCTTCTCTCTCTGTATCGCCCTGTCCTGCTCCCTGTCCTTGCCTTTCCCTGACAATCTGTGTCCTACTCCCTTTCCTTGTCTTTCCCTCTCTGCCCCCATCCTTCTTCCTACCTTTCTTTTTCTTCTCTCTCCCCCTCTGTTCCTGCTGCTTCTTCTTCTACCTCTGTCCTGCTCCCTGCCCCTTTTTTCCTCTCGCTGTCCCTCTGCCCTGCTTCCTGTCCCCATCGTTTCTTCTTTATTTCTCTGTCCCGCTGCCTGTCCCATCGTTTCTTGTTGTACTCCCCTGCCCCGTCCAGCTGGCTCTCCCTTTTATTTGTTCTCTCTTCCTCTTTTCTGCTTCTCGGTCCTCTTTTCCTCTTCCCCTGTCTCTGTCCTCCAGCCCGTTGCTGGCTTTTCCCCCCCTTCTTGGTCTCCATCAGGATCTGACCCTCTCTTTATTTCTCAGTCCCTTTGTCCTGCTCCCTGTCCTTCCTTCTCCTTCTCCATCTGGACGTCCTGCTCCCTGTCCCTGTCTTTCCCTAGCCCTGCCTTCCTTCTTCCTCTCCTTCCCCACGCCCGTCTCTGCCTCTCTGTCCTGCTCCTTGACCCTACTTTTTCTTCCTCCATCTCTCTGCAGGGCTCCTCATCCCTATTTCTCTTGATTTCTCCAGCTCTCTAGCCTTTTCCCCATACCTTTCTTTCTCTCTCAGCTCCTCTATCTTTTCTCTCATCATATTTTTCTCTTTCTAGTCCACTGTCCTTCTCCCCGTCAACTGAAGCTGAGTGACCAGCTGTCCCTGGGCTCTGGTATTTCCTTAGCATTGCCCTAGGGAAGATCTGTGGTTTTAGGGCTAGGGATCATTTAGGAGCTGGTCTCCTTACGTAGGCAGCGGAGCTAGGCATAGTTAAAGCAGAGGTTGTTCTCAGCTGGTGCTCTGTGCGTCGTGTTGAAAGAGCAGGCTGTGGGCCTTATTTTGAAGGAAGGTTTCTTGTTCTGCGCTTCTTGCTCCTCGGGACGCTGCACAGAAGTGGTGGTGGGGTCTGGAGAGACAGATGGGACCTGCTGTGATTCCTAGTAAATGTGAACTTGAACGAGACCAGACTGACTGCGTATGGTTTTCTTCTCAGCTCCAATTCCAACCTACGTGCTCGGCGCTAATGAAAAAAGAGACCCTGAGCTGCAAATGAGCAGACAACGTCACTCACTTAGGTCACCGTGCAGTTGGTCTGTGATAAGGGATGTGTACTTCCATGACGGTGCTTTCGTGAATGTTCTCTGGTCTTGCCGCTTCAAAGCCCTCCCTTTTTCCAGAAATTTTAAGATGGCATTTCTTATTCTGGGGTTCAGGCTGGAGTTGGACTTAATGTTGAACAGCTGATATCATGGGCTCCGTAAAATGTGAGAGAGAACCCTGCTTTGTTGTTGTTGTTGTTGTTTTCTAACACGCCCTAAACTTTGCTAAGCAAAGGGAGGAGTGGTTGCAAGAGTCTGTTCTTTGAGAGTGACGTATTCCTGTAGCGTGCCTGTCTTTGTATGGTGAAGGTTTCCTACCTGCAGTATGATTTTGCTGAGCTGTGAGGCTGTATTGGCGTAGCAAAGGTAAGAAGTGGCGTCTTTAAAGGTCATGCAACTGTAGCAAAACTAGCGGGAGAAGCTAGTTCCTTCCCTGACAAAACTAGTAGCAAGTAAAAGCATTTGCAATTGGCTTTTTTATGCAATGTTCACACAGAGCTTTTGGTATTGATTGATTTTTGGGAAGCAAGACAGCAGTGAGGAAAGAAAACTGGGGCTTCTTCACCGTAGGCGGGGTTCAAGCCTTTGCGCTAGAAGAGGTCTTCACTACAGTTTACAAAAAGAGAAGATGAGCTGTCTGTAAGGAAAGTTTCAGTAGAAGTAAGGCTAGATTTGCAGAATTTGGTCCTCCGTATCTGTTGCAAATAAGAGATGACTTGGCAGTGTTTACATCTGAAGTGCATGCCGGTGTGTTAATGCAGGCCGTCGAGGTCTTTTCAGGGGTACTTCTGGACTGCAGGTTGCGTGCGTGGGGGGCACCATGTCCCAGGATGAGCCAGTTTTAGCTCAGAGGATGTGACAGAATGGCAACCATCTTTGTGGTGGACCCCTGTCATGGTTTAACCCCAGTCGGCAACTAAGCACCACACAGCCACTCACTCGCCCTCCCCCCAGCAATGGGATGGGGGAGAGAATCAGAAGAGCAAAAGCAAGAAAACTCACGGGTAGAGATAAGAAGAGTTTAATACTTGAAATAAAATAATAATAGCAATAATAGTAATACTAGTAACAGTAATAATAGTAACACCAATAATACCATAATATTACCAATAATAACACCAATAACACCAATAATAACAATAATAATAATAATAATAACAACAACAATAATAACACCAATAATAATAATAATAACAATAATAACACCAATAATAATAATAATAATAATAATAAAATAATAATAATAATTTGTAATTAAAACGAGAGAGAGAAAGAGAGGGAGAGAGGATCAAGAATAAGAACCCCAATCCTAACACTAACACCAAACCCTCACCCTAACTCGAACCCCTAACACTACCCGTAAACCCTATGCATAACACTAAGACCTCACCCTTACCCTAAGCCTAACACCGAAACCTAACCCTAAACCTGAACCCCAACCCTAACCCGAACCCTAACCCAAATGCTAACCCTAACCCTAAACCTAACCCTAACTCTAACCCTAACCCTATCCCTAACCCTAAACCCGAACCATCCTAAACCCAACCGTAAAACTAATGCTAACCCTAAGCCTAACCCTAACCCTAAACATAACCCTAACCTTAACCCTAAACCTAACCCCTAACCATAACCCTAACCTTAACGCCTAACCCTAACGTTAACCCCTAACCCTAATGCTAACCCTAACCCCGAACTCTAGCCCTAATCCTGAACCCTAACCCTAACCCTGAACCCCAACCTAACCCTAACCCCTAAACCTAACCCTAATGCTACCCATAAACCCTACGCATAACACTACGACCTCACCCTAATACTAACTCTAACCCCAATACCGAACCCTAACTCTAACCCTGAACCCCAATCCTAACCCTAAACCCTAACCCTAAACTTAACCCTAACACTAACCCTAAACCTAACCCTAATGCTACCCGGAAACCCTAAGCGTAACATTAAGACCTCACCCTAAACCTAACACTGGACCCTAACTCTAACCCTTAACTCCAGTCCTAAGCCTAACTCTAACCTTAACCCTAACCCTAACACTTAACCCTAAATTGAACACTTAACCCTAACCCTAACCCTAACCTAACCTTAAGCCTAACCTGAATCATAAAGCTCTAACCCTAATGTTAACCCTAACCCCGAACCCTGACCCTAATCCCAAACCCTAACCCTAACCCTGAACCCCAACCCTAACCTTAACGTAATGACCCTAACGCTAACTCTAACCCTAACCCTAATGCTACCCGTAAACCCTAACTGTAACACTAAGACCTCACCCTTATACTAACGCTAACCCCAATACCGAACCCTATCTCTAACCCTGAACCCAATCTTAAACCCTAACCCTAACCTAAACGCTAACACTAACCCTAAACCTAACCCTAACGCTACCTGTAAACCCTAAGCGTAACATTAAGACCCCACCCTAACCCTAACACTGAATCCTAACTCTAACCCTTAACTCTAATCCTAACCCTAACTCTAACCTTAACCCTAACCCTACCCCTAAACCTAACACTTAACCCTAACCCTAACCCTAAACCAAACACTTAACCCTAACCGTAACCTAACCTTAAGCCTAACCTGAATCATAAAGCTAACCCTAGCCCTAACCCTAACCCTAAGGCGAAACCTCACCCTAAAACAAAATCCTAACGCTAACCCTAACCCCAAACCGTAACCCTAACCCTAACATCAAACGGTAACACTAACACTTTGGCATAACCCTAACGTTAAACCTAAACGGAACCATAAAACTAACCCTCACATAACACCGAACCCCTAATTCTAACCGTAACCCTAATGCTAACTCAACCTCAAACCGTAATCTTAAGACATCACCACAACCCTACCCCTACCCCTACCCCTAACCCTAAAACTAAACCCTAACCCTATCCCCTAACCCAAACCCTAACCCTAACGCTAAGCCTATCCCTAACTGTAACCCTACGCCCTAACCCTAACGCTAACCCTAACCCTAAAACGAAACCATAACCCTATCCCTAACACTAAACCTGAACCATAATCCTAACCCCAACGATAACCCTAGGCCTAACCCTAACCCCAACCATAACCCTAACCTTAACCCCAACCATAACCCTAACCTTAACCCCTAATCCTAATTTTAAGCCCTAACCCTGATGCTAATCCTAACCCCGACCCCTAACCGTAATCCCGAACCCTAACCCTAACCCTGAACCCCAACCTGAACCCTAATGACCCTAACCCTAACTCTAACCCTAACCCTAATGCTACCCCAAACCTAATACCGTAACCATAACACCTCACCCTAAACCTAATGCGAAACCTAATCCTAAAATTAAACCGCAACTCTAAACCTAAACCCTAACCCTAAAAATTAATGCTACCCCTAACCCAAACTGAAATCCTAACCCATAAGCGTAAACCCAATGTAACCCCTAACCATAACACTAAGCCCTAACCCTAACGCTATCACAAACCTAATACCATAACCGTGAGACCTCACCCTAACCCTAATGCGAAACCTAACCCTAAAACTAAACTGCAACCCTAACCCTAAACCTAATCCTAATACTTAATGCGAACCCTAACCCAAACTGAAATCCTAACCCATAAGCATAAACCCAACCATAACCCCTAACCATAACACTAATCCCTAACCCTAACCCTAACCCCAAACCCTAATCTGTATCCCAAACTCTAACCCTAACCCTGAACCCCAGCCCTAACTCTAACCTTAACCCTAACCCTAACCCTAACCCTAATGATAAGCCCTAACCCTAATGCTAACCCTAACCCCAAACCCTAACCCGTATCCCAAACTCTAACCCTAACCCTGAACCCCAGCCCTAACTCTAACCTTAACCCTAACGCTAACCATAACCCTAATGATAAGCCCTAACCCTAATGCTAACCCTAACCCCAAACCCTAACCCATATCCCAAACTCTAACCCTAACCCTGAACCCCAGCCCTAACTCTAACCTTAAACCTAACACTAACCTTTACCCTAACCCTAACCTTAAAACTAAACCCTAACCCTAAACCCTAACCCAAACGCTAACCCTAACCCTAAACCTAACCATAACCCTAAGCCCTAACCCTAACCCTAAAATGAATCCCTAACCTGATCCCTAACCCTAAACCCAAACCATAATCCTAACCCCAACCCTCTCCCTAACCCTAACGATAACCCTAAGCCTAACCCTAAACCTAACCCTAACCCTAACCCCAACCCCTAACCATAACCCTAATGATAAGCCCTAACTCTAACCTTAACCCTAACCCTAACCCATACCCCGAACTCTAACCCTAACCCTGAACCCCAGCCCGAACCCCAGCCCTAACTCTAACCCTAAACCCTAACCCTAAACCCTAACCCAAACCCTAACCCTAACCCTAGAACTAACCCTAACCCTAACCGTAACCCCAAGCCCTAACCCTAACCCTAAACCTAACCCTAGAATGAAACCCTAACCTGATCCCTAACCCTAAACCCAAACCATAATCCTAACCCCAACCCTATCCCTAACCCTAACGATAACCCTAAGCCTAACCCTAAACCTAACCCTAACCCTAACCTTAAACCTAACCCCTGCCCCTAACCATAACCCTAATGATAAGCCCTAACCCTAATGTTAACCCTAACCCTAAACCTAACCCTCACCGTAACACTGAGCCCTAACCCTAACCCTAACCCTAAACTTAATCACAAACACTATAACTGATGTAAATGAGCAATATCAGGGCAGCAAGTCAGGTTCTTTAAATCCTTGCTTTCTCTCTTCCCTTCTCTCTTCTTGCTTTCTCTCTTCCGTTCGAGGAGAGTTCCGTTCGAGGAAGCTTTAGCTAGTTTTATTATATTGTCTGTCTTAGGAGGAACAGCCACTTCTACTTTCCGCTTTGTCTTGTCAATTTTTGCTTTTGGCTTATCCTTCTCTTTTTTCTCCTTTTCAGACATCGGTTTGAAAGCAATAGAATCTGCTTCCATAGGCTCATCTCTCACAGGGGTGGCATCATCTCTGCTTGGGCCATGAACAGGGAGTCCATTTTAACGTCTTCTGCTGGAACTGGCTCTCTTGGTTTTCTCGCACCTGCTAACAACTCAGTATTGGGAAATCCTTCATCCTCATCCCTTTTTCTTCTCTTTTTATGCTTATTTCCTTGGCCATCTCCTAGTGGATTTTTCACCTCCTTCTCTTTTGATTTTGTAGGATCCTTGATGCCATGGCTCTCTCTTTCAGAAGGTTTTTCAGGGTAATTTCCAGCTAGATTGTGATTTTGGTGGCTCTGCCAAGCAGGATAATCCTCCCTACGTCCCCGAGCATATGGTGAATTCTCTTGTCTGGTCCCAGGTGGACCAAACCTACCTGGAGAAAAGTTCTCTCTGTTTACTGGAGGGTGAGGTTGAGCGCCAACAGCATAGCCCTTGTAAAACTTTCCATGCCATTCTCTGTAGTTCCTTTCCCATTCCCGGTACCTTGCCTTTTCAAATGGATCTCTAAAGTCAAGAGATCTGCCATAGTAAGCTTTCAGATCATATGGTGGAACTTCTCTGTATCTGTTAAAATACTCCCTTCCTCCTTCCCCTTGAGGTATAGTCTGTTTAGTGGGAGACTGGCCTCTAAATACTGGAGACCTTGACCGTGAATGGCATCTTCTGTATGGGGGTGACCTTGACCTTGAACGCTGATAACCGTGTGACCTTGACCTAGAACGATAGTTACGCCTCTTCCCTTTGCCTCTTCTTGGATACGGCAGCAATCGCGAGTAGGAACGAGAATGGGAAGGACTAAATGAGCGAGAGTAGGAGCGAGTGCGGGAAGAACCTGATCTTGATGTGGAGCAGGTAGACGAACTTGTAGAGTAAGGTGAAGCACTATAAGGAGACTTGGACCTGGAAAAAACCACAACACACAGAAAAAGAAATGAAGTTAATTCAAAACAGTCATTCTCCCCAATTTTTTTCCTCCCAAATTTGGTTTGGGTTTTTTCTCCTCTCCATACGCTTATGTCAAAGCTTCTTTCAGCTGCTGACATAATGCTACTGCAAATTGAGGAATTTGATAACATTTTTCAATTCCATTTGTCTTGTTTTAGTTATGCATGCTTACTATCTGCAACGAAAAATTCTATTGGAAAAAACACTGTCATTTTTCCTTATGTCAGATGCACTTTAGTGTAACTGCAGTCCGATATGCTGTTGAAATACAAACATGAAAAACAAGGCAACTTCATTGAGCCAAATACTTCCTCCTCTTTAAGTCTCCGTTGTGCTCTGTAAAACTCCTCCCTAGATCAGGGAGGCCAATGGCATCCTGCCAACTTAAGCATTTTTCTCCCTGCTTTCTGTTCTTTAGAGACTACGCTCATTTCCTGATCCTCATACTTGCCTTCCACATCCTCACCCCCAACAGTTCATTCAGTCTTCTCTCCTTATACTCAGCTTTGCACCTGTGGATGGAGGCTGCCCACACTTGAAAGAGACTCCCATCTCCCGTGGGCCAAGTGCCCACTGCTCCTCTGCCACTCCTTGATACACTTAATACATCACACTTCTGATCTTCCAAGTACTGCACAGATATTAACTAATCTTCTCTGGAACTTCTTTTAACTTCTTCCACATACGCTTCCTATGTTGTTGCCTCATCATGAGGTATTTGGCCTGGTCCTGTCCCTGAATTGTTGTTTTCTTGCTGACTGAATTGGAGATATCAGACAACCTGTGGGATGGATCCTGGTTTTTCTTTTGATTTACCTTTAAGATTTTATAAACACAATGCACTCTTACAATCTGTCTATAACAAACATATAGCGAAAGGAAGGACTAGCTTGACGCTGCAGTAATAGGTAAAACAGACTCCTCTCTCTCCAACTGAGAGAAAGCATCTTGGCTATGTGAGATGACTAAATTGAAGAAATTCAAAATTGTCATAAAGGAACAGTGTTGACTTTTCCAACCATTTGCTCATGCAGTATCAACTAAGTTATTAAAAAAAGAATGTTGGAGGCTGATTCCTATTGGGAAATCAATTTCTTCAGCCCTATTCAGCCAGTAATGGAAAAGGTGGCTTTCCATCTGATCCTTTAATTATCTTTAATTTTTATAGGTAATTATGGTTTCCTCAAAAAGCGTTCATTTCTCAGAGTCCTGTTTTCAGTCATGTACCGGAGTTTTATTTTAAATAACCTTAGTGGAAGCACAGATGCCCTTTGTAAAAGCCAATTCAAATGAAGCCATTTAAAAATTAATTACCACTTGGATTCTCCACAACTATCTGTGCATACTTGCTTCATTATAAATCAGCTGTTGTATAAGTTATGCGTTATACAGCCTCTTTTAACAGGTGACAAGGAGTCATCTATTGAATTTCTGTAGAATACTTACACTTCCCAGCCTGGTCTGCCACCTGCTGAGCGAACTGGACTGGCTCTCATTGGATGACCTTTTGGAGTGGGGAGAGGAAAAAGAAAGAAATCCCATTCAGTTCCTCTGAAGGTAATTTTTTTAAAGAAATTCTGAAGTTACAGTTACTTACCAGTTGTGGGTATTGCTTGTCCTTGGGGGCCCAGAAGACTTGGTAATGCTGGTTGTCTTTGTACGGGAACCTGATAGACATCTCAAAAAACCATTAGTAGGCTTGAGTTCTGAAGGTTTTAACCATCTCTCCCGTGGAGAAGAATGTGGATTAAATGCCTAACTATCCGTTTGTTGCAGACCACAGTAAGTCACCAGAGTTGGCTATATCATTTTCTATGAGAGAAATGAATCCCACCTCTCCTTTGCCAGAGGGTAAATGTAAATTGCAGGCTCAGGGTAAAGTTCGTCTCCGAGTAACTACATTTTATAAATGGAAGAAGTCTATGTTACAGCTCCTACAAAACGAGATCCATGACAGAAACACAGAAGTGCTACCAAGTGCATTTTAAAACAGCCACTCCTGTCAGCACACAGCAGTATTTTCTTAGTTTATAGCAACAGGAAAACTTCAGTCTGTTTCACACATGGGATTTGATAAAAGTCAGAGGGGGCGGAAATCTCAGTCCAACAGCTACTTGTTAAATTTTGCAAGAAGCCTTTGAAACATAAACCAAAAGCAAAACGAGCTTTCAGAGAGAACGACTCCACTGCAAACACTACTGACATGTTTTGCAGAAATACAGATTCTTAGCATACCACACGTTTAACCAACTTCCAGGGGCACGAACAGCAGGACCACCCTATTTTAATATTCAAAAGTATCACAGATTCTATGGTTAAGCACAATGACAGTGCTTCCTGCCCCGTAATTACAGATGATTATTTTAAGCAGCAAAAGCCTTTAATCCTCTCCTTTTACCTAGCATAAGGGTTGCTCGACTAAAATACTTATTTTCCTAAATGAATATAGCCAGGATGTTCCAAAGGCTTGAGCAGTGTTTTGAACTCATTCCATTCTTTGGCTTAAGTTCAGGTTCTTTAAGGGTGAAATATCCCTTAACTCACCATCCACTCAGAAAAGAGATACAAACCCGCTCCTCCTCCAAAGCGCAATTCAGAGCACAAATATTCAATAGATGGGGTCAACAGAAACATCTTGGTTTTACATGAAATACTAAAAACTGAACTGTCATTAAACAGAGTTAAAACCAGAAACATTTCCAGTAATATTGAAATATATAAAAATATGCATGAAAGTTCACAGAGCAAGATCTGTGGACATACTTAATGTCTATGACCTAGAAAAAATAAAAGTTTACATTTATAATGCCAGGTTTCCCTTGGATTTTGAAGGGCTTTGCAACATTGCCATATGAACCTCTGTCTTTCACCCCAAGAGAAACAATTCTTAATATGAGTATTCATGGATTTGTTACGTAACTGCCAAGGTAAAAAACTGAAAAGCTAAGGAACACCAGAAGTCCCCCACAGTCTTACCCCATTTGTTGGGCAGTTCTTTATACAGTCGCCAGGTTTTCCGCAACGAAAGCAAGCAGATGATGGTGGAGGTGGACCCCAGGGTTTCTTCATGTAACTAAAAGGGTTTGGGGCAAAGAAGAAAAAGGTATGCACGTGTCTCTCTCGTTAAAACAAACTTCTCTACAATTTTTCCATAATCTTCAAAGAACAGATTTGACATTATCAACACTTACTTGATTGGATCATATTCCTGGCAAGACTGTAGCATCATAGCTTTTATTTTATCTTCTTCGGAAGCATTGGCTTCAGCCAGATTGGCAGTCTGTTTAACAGGTAATTATTTGACACATACATTAGAAACACATTTAAGCCCACACTGCCAAAGAGAACACCACTCACCCAACCCTGTAAAGAGCAGCACAACGCCAGCTGAGGTTGCATGAAAACAGCTGCTTATATGAAACAGAGTTGTCCAAAAGATGTTCTGGGGAGTCCTTACATCATCACAGGCTGTTTATGTGCCTGTTAACCTACTTGAAAAGAGCATTCCTGGGCACTCAAAACCTTAGGCTCTTCATGTTCCCCCCCACTAACTTCTTCATAGGAAGCAAGTTAACTACAATAAGCAAAACCTGCAGTTTTTTTCCAGTTGACCGTGTCCTTTTAACATACAAATTGTAATATAAATGTTATGCAGAACTGGATCTTCAAATTATTGAAGCCAGCTGATTTTTTTAAAGTAGTATTTGTTCAAATGTTTTTATTACACACTAGTACAGATACAAGCAGGGTCTAAGGGAGTGACTGTAAATGATTTGGACCCTCAAGCACCTATCATTCAGATCAACCACTCATGGTTTTGGTTTTAGATGCATTCATTCACAAAAGCAACCAACTTGTTTCAGCATTTTGTCAAAGGGCTGTTTCATATACACAGCTTTTTCTCAACTGTAACATAATCCAGATCGACATCTATGAAATCATTTCCATTAACATTTACAGAAGACTTTACAGATACTTGACTAATTTGTTTGAACCCAAGCTGTTTACAAAACACATCCAAAACCCACAAGACATTACTAGGAATAGACCAAAATTCAAGATGGCATTTAATGCATAATAAAACAGAAAACTTTTTACAACACATTGCCTCCATGCTAAGCCAGTCTGCACTGAGGAGGTTAGAGTAAGGAACCGTCTGGAGCTGCTTTATCTTATGTTCCTCTATTTTTCTGAAATACTTACATTTTCTCAAAAGCTTAAATGTGTACACCACTTGGACAGTTTTTCACATTTTAGAGTAAAACTTCACCTGAGTTTACAGAACCAAGGACATGTTTAGGGACAGCGCTAACAGAGACCAATTTCTCCTGGGGGCTACCTTCCAAACTATTTTTTTTTTCTTACCAAATGTCCACAATTTAATTTCTGCAGTAAGAGAGGGAAGAAGTTACCAGTGGGAAGAGATTTTTCTTTCTGGGAAAGGAACTCCAGCCTTTATTTTCAGAAGAAAGAACTAGCTCCTCTGCATTAGGCCCTGCCTTCTCTAATCTTTGTAACTTTAAAGACTAGTAATTTAATTGGCTAGCACTACACCTTTTCACAAAGTGCAATCCCTAGTGCTTTCCCAGACAAAGTTACATGTTGTTGAGCAAAAAATGCAAGCAGTTCCATAGCAAAACATGGCATTACAACAGTTTCAGAAGGTCACGTTTGCTAATATGCCACACATACGCATCAGTATTTTCCTGTAAACAATTAGGTGCATTTACACAATTTACACAGTCTGCGATCAAACAAATTAGATTGTGTTGTCCACTGTATATATACTACAGTGTATGAAATTGTGCAGCATTCAAACCATGGATCTATAACTGTAGTGCCTAGAAATTCAAAAATAGCCATGCAGTTGTCCGTGTTCCAGAAACGCTTCTATTTTGGCTCTTGCAAACCCCCCTGAAATGTCCGTCACTTACAGCCAATTAAATTCTTCTGTGAAAATTGTGTTAGTTTCCAATGCAAAATGAACGAAAAGTATGAAAAACAGTAAACAGCTTCTGAAGTGCTTCTTCTTTGTGTCTTGAAGATGAGTAATACTGCAACATTACGTTGCGGCTGATAAGGTCCTCCCCCTTCTATCTTCCCAAACTGGCAACTACTCTTTACCAGGATAGTATCAAAATATACACACATTTTAAAGTTAAAAGAAATACTTTAAATTATTAAAAATTAAATTAAAGGTTTGTTCACATGACAACAGTTCTCCAGCTATAGATCACAGTATAAGATTTAAAAATACAAAGCAAACACTTTTTTTTAGGAATATATATGTACCTTAGTCAGCTGGGCCAGAGAAATAGATGCAGAAGAGTCATCAATCTGTTCACAAAAAATTAAACTCACATTCAAGTTCTACAATCAAAAACAGAGCAATAGTTAACCTCTACTGTAGTCTGACAGTCTGCACTATATCCTCCGAGTGTCACTGAAAGAGCCATTTCCAACCTAGTGTAGTTGGTATTTGTTCAAAACAAAGTCCAAACCTGTGACAGCTTAAGAGTGCCTATGTGGTTAAGGAGAAGAAGCTAAACTAACCAAACCCGCTGGAGATCAACTTATTGCTCCAGAATATCTCAGAGAGGGACCCTTGTCAAATGCTCACAGCTGCTTAAAAGTCGAAGGGGTAAGGAAGCTATCAATTTTCAGCTAAAAAGGATTTTTAAAAAATATTTATTTGAAAAGGAAGCATCACTACAGGAAACTTCTTTTCAGTGTGGTTTGTAAACTAATCAGCCAAGTATTTCCTTGTGTTACTTATTTCTGTTTTAGCAGCAGAACGACAGTGTCTTCAAACCTGAAGAAAAACGCTGCCCCTTTTCCAAATGTAAATTCAAAGTGGCAGTATCCTAAAGAAAAGCTTAGCCTTTGGGAAATTAAAGCAGCATCCAGCCCTGAAGTCACCCAGATCCAAAAACGTACTGCAGGCGGAGGATAAGAAAAATGACAGGGATTTTACCCTTTACAAATGCACCAGGCTCTAACCTTGTGCCAAAATTTGTACACTGGGGTTTACGTATTTTCATTTGCAGACAAACTATTAAACTAAACTGCTTCATCTGATAAAGCGGAAAGGTCAAATGTAGAACTTTAGAATACCACTTTGTGTAGCAACGATATTTAAATTCACAGCAATCTATTAAAGACAGTTATGCACTCAGTTATGCACTCAAACAATATCGCTTCAATTATACAGTTTCAGGAACAAATACCCAAGTCTTTAAGGACATGAAAAGGAAGCATTTAGCTGCACAGAACTGTCCTCAAAACGTGTGGGACATGTTGGTTTTGGTATTTGTTTGAACCCCCAAGTCAAAAGTAAGAAACAGTACCATGTTTAACAATAATGGTTTCTCAGTGGTTTTTGATAACATTTTCAAAAACCATGTTCAGTTGTGCAAACCTTGAACCTACGTGATCTAAAAACGATTGTACATTATCTGTACAACACAAAGTCGTTCAGGAAATAGTCTAGCATATCCAGTATGAAATACAATGCATTACTAGGCACAAACACCAATATTCACATTAGATAGAACTGTGCAAATGATGGCATTACTCCGTTTCTACTATGCTGAATCAAATACATTGTATTTACAACATATACTATGTTTTACTGGAAAATCTATTAAGTTAATGTTTGGAAAATTAATCCAAGACTACCTTAAGGGCAGCGTGCAGCAAAAAGTGTGAGATTGTGTTTTTACATACTGCTTTTGATCTTCCACTTACTGGCTCAGTTTGACTTCTAGAAGAAGAAATAAAGGTGATCAGAACTTCAAATACAGCACTTGTACCAAAAACATAAAGCACTGATAACAGATTATAAAACCTGAACATCAAAACTTTATGTTCTGATAGTCGAGTGAATCTGGAAATTTACTCATATACATAAACCGTTGTCTCTTGGTACATTCAGTGCAACTAAAAAAACCCCCCAGAATCCCATTTCTACTTTGTCACAAATTACTCTAAGGCTTACAGATATAGAACACGACCGTGCAAGGGGAAGTCCTCAGATAGTTTGTCTCTGCTACATAAGTATCAAAACCAGGAAGTCTGTACTACAGTTTTGTGTTCATAAATAATCAACCATCAAAATACGAAGGTAACTTTAGCCAATCTGTGTATCGCTAGTATTACAAATAGGTACCAGATGGAGTCCTTTAGTTTCTAAGAAAGAACAGTGATAGTCTAGACACTTCCAAAGTGTCTTAAGTGAAAAGTGTACTTAAGTGAAAAAAATCAGTCATCTGACAAATGACAACAATGTCAGCAGCATCGTCTTTAGAACAGTGTTTCTCTGTGGAAGCCCAAGCACTGTGTTCAGATATCTTAGCCATGAAAGTGCCAAAACACTAAATGTGTTACATATGCTATATGGACTAAAAACAGTAGTAGAAATGTCACCTGAAAGCAGGTCCTAGGCCTTTGTGCGATTTAGGAGACCTGTGACAAAAAAAAAAGGTCTTGGTTGCCAGAATTTGCTTCAAGATAATCTTGAAAATGCTACGATATTTTAGGAAATATTTATTAAATTTGAAAACTTGCTGAGATTCCACATACTCATTGATCTGTATCTGCACGCTACTCATCATGAATCAGCCATGCAACCATTGATGTCGTTAACAAACAATTCACACATCATCCAAAGTGTCCCATGAGCAGAGGCAATTCAAAGGCTGCTGTGCAACTGGTGTACAAATAGAAAGGCGCACGCTCCCTGCCACTGCTAGAACACCACCAGGCTCGCAACGACAGCCACGTACCTCCTGAAGTTGAGGAAGGACAAGGACATCCTTTAGATTACCACAGCATGGATTCTTCATACATTTACCTTCAAGAGCGTACTAAAAGGAGAGTAACGCATTTTTGAAGGCCTCTCCACCATTACAGCATACATTCATCATTCCCAAACATCCACCACTCTACCAGTTGTTTCTGCAATGTTCACAGCTGAAAGACTAGAAAGCTAATCTGCCTGGTTAATTTTCAGCGCTAGAACAGCGGTGCCGTTCCTTCCTTATCCCCTTATACATACAGGTATGTATCTGACCTTTGATGCTAGCCGCATCTATCCTCTCATTTTAGGGCAGCATTACAATACCAGGAGAGGGTGCCCGAAACAGAGGATGCACTGACAAGACAGCACTAAGCAGACGTGTTTAAATTAACCCCCAAAACAAGGCCACGTTTATAAGCACAGTGCTGCGGTGTCCAGAATTACTAGAGGGTGCCTGAAAACACTGCAACAACTACTGCAGGAATACGCCCAAAGTTGAGATGCAGTGCCACATAAATTCAGGGTTTTTTGCTTGCAGATGCCTCGTGGGTACCGGGAGGCTGCTGTACTCTTTGTTCGAGACACAGTGTAACTCATCCGTCTACTTGATTTATTGAGAACCAACATTAGAAAGACATGGCAAAACCACAAGCTAATAATATCTACTAATTGTGGTGGAGAGACCTATCTTTAAGGCGGCTGGAAAACATGACCGTTCAAACAATGCTAATGTAGCTGATATAGAACTGGACTGTATGAATACATAAATGACAGCAGTAATCCTCTAGTCAGCACTGCATTGGAATAGCTGTAATTTTAATCAATACACCTGATCCTCTGTCCTCCGTAAATCTTAGGAATACAGAACCAAAACCCGGAGCACAGATACCAGCTTAGGGTAAAAACAGACGTAGCAAGATAACTAGTAACATTTGGTAATGTGCTAAACTGCTTACTGAGTTTCAAGTTTGGAAAGGATTAACTATTCCTTCATCGTACTTGCACAAAAGGCAATACACTTTAGGATATTGTTCTTTTTCTCTTGCCTGAAACGGACATTGTCTTGAGGAAACGCATAGGAATCGCTTACGAATGGAACTTCTTGTTTGCATCGTTCGCCAACTGGTAAACCTTGGTCTTTCCTCTATAGCTAGTATGCAAAAAACCCAGATTTGGGGCGTAAGAATACCTGCCATATCCCCCCCAAATGCCAGAAATAGTCAAACACTGAGAATCAGGCTCTTCTGAGACGGGAACAAAGTATGCGTTTACACTACAATGCGTATCTGTCTTTACTATAAAAGCCATAAAAGCCAACACATATAATAAGGAATCTCTGCACGTCGAGGAAACAGGATCTACAACTTGGCTCTCAGAACAATCAACCCCAAGAACAAACCCAATAGAATAATCTTAAAAGTTACCATGGTTGGAGTTCGAACCCCATGTCCCAGCAGGCCTAAAAATGTAAGTCCACTTTCGGACAGACACATTAAAATCTACCCCATGCCAACAAAAATTAACAGGAGCTTTAACAAGAAAGAACGCCTCTGTAAACTAATATCCATAAAAAAAGTTAACACACTGAAACCCCTAACAAAGAATACAATGCTTTATGGATACTTACATAACATCGGTTTTGCCGGTAGCTTTAACTCCTCCGACAGGGATTCTTCTAACAATTACCGATGAGTTCTTAGGAATCAGGGCATTCTCATCTGTGTATTCTGAAAACAACATAAATACAGAGAAAAACATCAGTCCATTCGTAAGAATGCATGCTCATATGTAATTACGTAGCACTTCGCAGAATCCCTTTACAGATACAAAAGCAAAATTTTATATGTAACATCACGCTTTCATCGTCTCAACACACTAACAGTATATTTCAAGAAATCTTGGGGTTTGAGAATCAAACACAAGCAGCAAAATCTTTTTCCTTTTTTTAAAACAGTTTGAATGCCAACAGCAAAATGGCCTCAAAGGTCACTAAAGGAGAGTCTGCTAATGCACGAGGTTCTTTCCTGACCTAGCTTAAAGTTGCTTTTGCTTCCGTTAGGCTACAAAACCCATAGATCTTTGGAGAAAAACAAACCACAGCAAAGTCTCACCTGCCTAAACCAGATTCTAAAGTCTGACTAGCTTGCCCTGCAACCAAACAGGCACTTAGCTAAAGCACGAGAACTCTGCGCCATTGCTTTCATAGCTGTTAACTAAAAACCAGTCACCTGTGCTGGCAGTGCTCAAGCCTGACAGAACACAGAAGAGAGCCTGCCGCCTCTGCCTGTTTCTTGGAGCTTAATCCATCAACAACCACACTTCTCAGCTGCTCAGGGCTTTACGTTTAAATGGAAACAGAACTGGCAGTGCTAGAATTTGGATCACAGACATTTTGGGGTTTTTTTGAGCTTGCTTTCACAAGTAGGGCAGAATTGGCTCAAACTCAAGTGGTATCTCCCCTCTTAAGCTAATCATCTAGTTTGAATTAACCAAAGGGACGTGAATTCGTTCGATCGATTCCCTTTTTGCAGAGCAGAGAGGCCCAAACGAAATTACTTAGGAAGACAGCCTTGAAAAGCCTTTCAGGAACAGCGTGTGCCTGAAGCTCTCCATGCTTTGCCTTGGCTTACACCCTGTTAGTCTTCTGAAGAGGAGGAAAGCCTTCTGACCTTTTACATAAGGCCCAAACAAAAAAAACCAACTACCTGAGACACTTGGACTGAGTAAGCTTAAAATGCAAAGATCTCTCCATGAGAATGCTTTTTCTATTGTACTTACACAAGCTGGATAGGACTGAATATTTTAAAGCACTATCAGCAGGCATCCCCTGTAATCTGCCTACAGTTTTAAATATTCAAAGCCCTTACCTTTGCAGAGCGAATCAGAACAATGGTCTGAAAACCAAAGATACTGTATACCTCGTCAAGCCCTGTCAGGTGGCATCCCTAAGACCCCTAACGTTGTGCTGTTAAGGCTCTTCACAGACACTCTCCTGAAAATAGTTTAAGTATCTGTAGACAAACAGCAAGCTTTAGGTCCAACCACTTTAAAGGCTAGGGCTGAAGTTACAGTTACCGCAGTGTACATACTACTCTGTTTAAGTTTTAACACATGAAACAGGAAGAGGAAAAAAAACACTAGTACACATTTTAAAGAAAAGCCTGTTGTAAGAGTGTCACAGAACCACAGGGGGAAAAAAAAAAAAAGAAATGTAATGTTTAAGGAATGAAAACACTTTACAAGTCTTTTGATTTCTGAAAAGTCACATCCCAAAGTCTTTAATCACATTCAAACTTATCGAGATGGCAGATTACCAAACTGAAATATCCTACTAAGTAATACGAAACCATTATCATCTCTAAGAATCAAGCACCATTTGTTAGATTTAAAAGAATTTATGATGTCTCTAAGAACATTTCTTACGTATATCCACCATAAACGTTCTGCCATAAAACTTCAGTACTGCCCTGATACGGTTAACATGTAGTACAGGAAAAAAAACCACCGTTAGAAACGAATGATGAAATGATGCTCAATAGCATCTGAATGACCATGTCTTTGGTGTGGAAAAGAAGTTATATTAACAAGAAATTCCAAAGTATAATTTAGATACGGAGAACACTCATGCGCAAGACGGCTTTCAAGGGTCTGCACAGATTTTAACTCACAGATACGCTCCTGATCCAAAATGTTGCTAGTGGGCAGTTTCTGCAACAGCCGCAAAACCCATTTTCCAATGCAGTGGAGTAAAACAAGTTGAAGTCAAAATTAAGTCACGAAATTCACCAAATCCAGGTGGTTTCTTTTCTTCAAATTAGCCATCTCTTTTATTTCTATCACTTTCAGCTTTCTCCACCACATTTCAAAGAAATCTGGCAAGTTGGTTATTACAAGATATGCTGCCACATTTCCTTCTCATTTTACCTAGAAGAATTCCAGGAAACCAAAGCTTTTGTAAGCGCCGTATGTCACACATCAACCACGTACTCTTCTACGCCTAGCTCCATGCCTACAACACAGATCTGAAGGTAGTTGTCCGAACAGCAACTACAGAAGAACAGCTCTGTGAGGCCCCCAACACAAGTCACAGCTACCGATGGTGGCCGAATCGCATTATGGCTTCCCACCCCACTTAATGCCCAGCGCCGCTTGCCCTCCCGGTCCTGCCGCATGCTGGCGGCATGGGCCCCAGCCTGACTCACGCTGCGTGGGGATGACCCACAAAGAGCAGAGCGCGGCTCCCACAGGCCACGGCCGACGCAGGGTGGTCTGCGACGCCGCCAGCCGGGCGGTGCCCGAGGCCCCGCGCCCGCCGCCCCCGCGCACCTTCTTTGGTCTGGGCGTTGGTGATCTGCAGGTCGCAGCTGGCCGCCTTCAGCTCCTCGCGGCCCATGATCTGGTGCTTGAGGTCACACAGGGAGATGTGGAGGCCGTTGAAGGTGACCATGTCATGGTTCAGCTTGGAGGCGAACTTGTAGTTGGGGCCAGGAGGTGCCTGCTCCGTGATGGCGTCTACCGCGGCAGACAGCGTCGCGGCCGCTGTGCCAGGTGAGGGCCCGCGGCGGTTCCTCCTCCACCGAGGAGGCCAGGGCAAGCAGCGCGGGCTGAGCTCGAGCGGGCTGGCGGCGCTCAGAGGCTGCGGCGCTCCGCCATGGCCTTCCTGGCCGACAACCGCACGGGCCGCTGCGAGCGTGTCACTGTGCACACGCAACGGCACACTGCACCCACCCCCCGCGCCTCACGTGACCCAGCGCATTATGACAAAAGGCCCGCGTCACGTGGCCGTGGCGGCCCCGCGCTCTTCATCCTAACACCAAGCGCCCCCGAGGGGAGGGGGGGCCCGTCAGCCCCGGGCCTGTCACCACCCCGGGCCGCTGGTCTCCCTGCTGTCCCCTGGCCTGTCACCACCCGGTGTCCTGCCACCCCCCAGGCCTGTCACTGCCTGGTGTCCCTCCTGTCACCCCTCAGGCCTGTCCCTGCCCAGTGTCCCTCCTGTCACCCCCCTAGGCTGTCACCACCTGATGTCCCTCCTGTCACCCCCCAGGCCTGTCACTGCCCGGTGTCCCTCCTGTCACCCCCCGGGCCCATCACCGCCTGGTGTCCTGTCACCCCCCAGGCAGTCACCACCTGGTGTCCCCTCCTGTCAGCAGCCAGCCAGGGCAAGACAGCCTGGGGCAGATGCAGCGGGCTTGGCCGTGTGGCGCTCGGCTGCCCGCGGTGCAGGGCCGGCAAAGGGAGGGGACATCTCAGGGTGCTTGAGTGTATCTTGTGGCATTCATGGAAAGTTCAGTCAAAGAAGCCAATGACCATTTATGTTTATGGCCACAGACCAGTCCCCTGCCCCCATTTTTTAACTCCTCCCTCTCTGCCTTTAGCCCATCACTATTTTTTGCTTTCTCTTTCTCTGTCTCTCTCCCTGTCTGTAGTTTCTAATTCCTCCCTGTCTGTCCTATAGCCTGCTGCTATTTTTTCCTTTCTCTCCATCTCTTTCTCCTGCTCCCTCTCCTTCTCTTGTTTCTATTGCCGTGTCCTGCTTCCTGGCCTTATCTTAATGTTAGGGTTAGGGGCTAGGGTTAGGGTTAGGCTTAGGGTATCGTTAGGGTTAGGGTTAGGGTCGGGGTTAGGATTATGGTTCGGGTTTAGGCTTAGGGATAGGCTTAGTGTTTCGTTTTAGGGTTAGGCTTAGGGCTTAGGGCTTAGAAGTAAAACTGTCCCAAGCACTTACGCCTCCATCAAGGACCACATGCCCTGAGGCTTGTGATGACTGTTGGATGGCTTTCCCGCCCCCCGATGGAAACACCTCTCAGTTCTCTGTGCTCACACCAGGGAAGGAAAGGCAATATACCCCCATATCTAAAGGCATGGCACTCCAAGCAAAGGTAACGTTTCGTTTCTTTAGATGAACTGCCTGGCCAGTTACAACACCTGCTTATACTGACTTCATCCACCCTTACCTGCAAAACATTGTGACAGGCTGAGTCAGCGTGGAGAGTCAGGTGAACTTTGACGCACACACTGCTACCATAGGACTGGATTTTTAACCTATTTACATTTATCCGTCGCTTTGAAGCTGCCCAAGGGTCAGCATGCCCTTGCTACTGGAGGTTCTTGCTCTGTGCAGGCACTAAGGAAGACATTTCTGGTGACAGATTATTTCTAACGGGTAAAGCACAGCAGAACACACTGTTCATGAGCTGCTGAGAATCGTCCCCCAGGCATAGCAGGAACAACGGCAAAGCTTGTATATTTAAGATGCATTTGAGTTACCTTACCATTAAAATACACCACCACCAGACAGTGCTCTAGACGGAAGGCTGACATCAGTGTACAAGGACAGTCCCTTCTGGACATCTCGCTCCTGGGTAGAAATCCTAGAGACTTCCTTTAAGGACAGAAATCCAAAGAGCTACAATAAGCCTTTTAAATTCAGCACAGCAAACAAAAAGCAAACAAACAAAAAATGACAGGAAACCCCTGAGGCACTGATGAGGAACACAAGCTCTCCCCTTGAGTCCACTACCCCTCACAAGACTTACTCAAAATTACTCAGTTGCTTACTCAAAAGCAATAACCAACAAGCCATGTACCCTTGGGGAAGCCCTTGTCCTTCTGTGCCGCTGGTGGCATCCCACCATTTCTTTGGGAGTCCACACAAATTCAGAAGTACACTTAGTCCTCCGGCAGTCATTACCTATGGACCCGAACTCCTCCCACACCCCAGAAGTGGCTGTCGGTCGTCTGGCAGTCATTCTCCACAAACTGCAAGCCCTCCATACCTAACCACCTACCTAGTGACTCAGTGGAAATGAGCTGGACCACAACAGAAGTGACACTGCCCGGCCCGGTCACACAGATTAGACCACAAACGGTGGTTACAAGACAGAAAATGCAACACAAACCACAAGGACGGCAAAAAAACAAGCAGAAGACACATCACACAAAAACCAAAGACCCCTATCCAAACCCTAAAAACGCAAACAAGCTACAAAAGGACTTTCCAAAAAAAAGACCACCCAGAACACAACATAAGGCAAAACCAACCTAACCCCAGGAACCCAGCGCTTGCAAACCCAGATCCTGACCATAACAATAACATGCTTTAATCCTAAGTCGCGTAAACTCCCATAACCCTCAAACCCCATAACCCTAGCAGGCTGGAACCCTAGCGCCCCATATCCCTAGCACATTGTAGCCCCAAGATATCAAAACATTGAACACAAACGCCCTGGAGGTCTCTCTCTTCAGGTGGCCCCAGATCTCAGACACCACAACTCTGAAGTGGGGGTGCCCACCGTGCCCAAGTGGAAGATCCACCAGGACAGCACCAGCATCCATCTTCACATCATCCGTCACGCCCTGAAAAAGTGCCCAGGCTGGACACTCCTGGGGAGAAAGGCGGAGGCACTCGGAGACTTTGAACCGGCCAGCCATGGCCACAGGGCTTCAGCTCATCATGTCTGTGTCAGAGCCACCAGGCAGGTGACCCCGTCCCCCCTGCGAAGACCCCTTGGGGTAGCCGTACCCAGCACCAGCTGGCTGGATACGGCCTTTGCTCTATGGGGAGGTGCTCCCTGGGAGCAGGGTCTCTCACGGGGGAACTCACAGCTCACCAGGGCTGCTCTGCGGCCACCGGACGCCTTTGCTGTCAGGTGGCTCTCAGCACCTCTCTGCCAACGGCTGTCACCTCCCTGCGGGACGCTCTCCAGCACACGGTCCGTCTCCACTGGGTCTCCCTGGGGACAAAGATCGGAAGGGAGGGATGGGGTTTGCTTTGTCCCCGTTCCCAGGGTGCTTCAGGAGAGACCTGCCACCCCCAAATGAGCTGTCTGACGTGGACACCACAGACGAGCTGCAGACGTGGGTCAGCACGGTGGCGGGGAGTGGGCAAGATGTCCTGCGGAGCCCCCGGCGCTGGCGGAAAGCAGAGCTGGAGACAACGGGGAGAAGCCCCAGGCAGCCGGCAGCTGGCGGTGGGGCCTGGCAGGGAGCAGCGCCCGCAGAAATGCCCGGCTCCTGGAGCCTCGGCCCCAGGGCTGCAGCCTCGGCACCTCCTGGGGCTTCGCTGGGAAAAACCAGGCAGGGGTGACCCTGACAGCCCGCACACGTACCTGGCCCCGGGATCTGGCAGCCTGTCCCTGTGCCCATCGCTGCCAGGGGATCCAGGAAGCAGCGCCCCAGCCCTGGCGTGGCCCTGAGCCGCCTCTCAGGCCAGGCAGCAGGAAGCTGCGCCCCATGGCATGCTGGGAGCTGTAGGCCCGGGGCACGGGCTGCCGGGCAGCCATGTTGGTTCCCGGGGCATGCCGGGAGCTGTAGGCCTGGGGCACGGGGCTGCTGGGCGGCCATGTTGGTCTTGGGAGGTGCGGGCTCTGCTCCAGCTGCGGCCCAGCTGAGGTGAGGACAGGCACGCACGTGGAGCTACCGAAGAGGAAGGGAGGAGAGCACAGACGGACAGAGAAAGAAGTGCTTGAACTGTAACATTTGCCTGGCAGTGCAGAGAGCGGGAGCTGCGGTGAGTCCCAGCCCCTCGGGGCCGTGTCACCCCTCTTCTGCATCGCAGTCCCTCCCAGCCCCCCCCTCCCATTTCCCTCTGTGTCATTTTTTTCACTTCCCCATACCTCTCTTCTTCTGTTGCTGTGTTCTGCTCCCCGTCCTCTCTTCTCCAAGTCCCTCTTTCCCTGTCGCTCTACCTGCCCCTGTCTTTTTCTTGCTGCCCCTCCCTCCTGCTCCCTGTCCCTCTTTTTGCCTTCCTCTGTCTCTGCCCTGCAGCACATTGCTGTTGTTTCTTCTCTGTCTCTTTGTCCTGGTCTGCATCCCGCTCTGTTTTTCACAGTCTCTCTGGCCTGTTCCCTGTCGTGATTTGTCTCTCTCTGCCTGTATGTCCCGCTCCCTATCCTTGTCTTCCCTTCTCCCTCCTTCTGCTTCTCTCTCCCTCTGCCTCCCCCCACGCCCTGCTCACTGTCACTGCGGTTTTCCATGCTGTATCCCACTGTCCCTGTCCTTCTTCCCGTTCATCTCTCTTCTGTCTCTCTCTGCTGCTCCCTGACCCTTCCCCTCCCCGCTTCCTCCATCTCTCTGCAGGGCTCCTGAGACCTCTCTTTCTTTCTCCATCCCTCTGTGCTGCTCACTGTCCCTGTTTCTCTCTTTCTCTTCGTTGTTATTCTTGTCTGTCACTCTGTCCTTCTCCCTGCCCCTATTCCTTTTTCCTCCCTCTCCTTTCTTCTGCCCACCGCAGGTTTTCTTGCGATCTCTATCCTGCCCCTAGCCCTTAGTTCTCTCTCTCTTCCTGCCTCCCTCTCCCTCTTTCTGCCTCTCTTCCTCTTTTCCTGCTGCTTCTTTCTCCATCTTTGTCCAGATCCCTGTCCTCTTTTTTCTCTTGCTGTCCTTTGGTCCTTTTTCTCTTTTCTCTCTTTCTCTCTGTCCCATTCCCTGCCCCACCCTTTCTCACTAAACCCCCCTGTCCAGCTGGCCGTGCCTTCTTTCCTCTCTCTCTCGCTCTCTAGTTCTCCTTTCTTCGTCTCTCTGTCCCACTGCCCATCACAGCTGGTTTTGTCCTCCAGTGGTGTCCTGCCCCCTCTTCCTTTTTTCTCTCGCTGTCATTCTGGCCTCTTCTTTTAAATTCCTCCATCTCGGTCCTGCACCCGTCACTGTTTTTTTCCTCTCCTGTCCCTTTGTCTTGCTCCCTGTTCCCCGTTCTTGTCTCTCCTTCCCTTTGTTCTGCCGCCCATCTCTGTTCCCCTTCTTGCTCCATCTCTCTGCCTTGCTCCCTGGCCCTCTAAGTCTCTCTCTGCTTCTCTCTCACGCTCCCTGTCTCTCCCCCACCCTATTTTTCTGTCCTACTCCCTTTTCACGTTCCCGCCCCTCTCTCACTTTGTCCTGCTCCCTGCCGCGGCTATTTCTCACTCCATCTCTGTCCTGCAGCCCAGTGCTGTTTTTTCCTTCCGTCTCTCTGTCCTGCTGCCCAGCCCAGGCTCTTTTACCTCCTTCTGTGTCCTGCTCCCCGTCCCTTAGTTTTGCCTGTCTTTCCCTTTGTCCTGCCTCCCTGTGCCTTTCTTCTCTCTCTGTATCGCCCTGTCCTGCTCCCTGTCCTTGCCTTTCCCTGACAATCTGTGTCCTACTCCCTTTCCTTGTCTTTCCCTCTCTGCCCCCATCCTTCTTCCTACCTTTCTTTTTCTTCTCTCTCCCCCTCTGTTCCTGCTGCTTCTTTTTCCACCTCTGTCCTGCTCCCTGCCCCTTTTTTCCTCTCGCTGTCCATCTGCCCTGCTTCCTGTCCCCATCGTTTCTGTCTTTATTTCTCTGTCCCGCTGCCTGTCCCATCGTTTCTTGTTGTACTCCCCTGCCCCATCCAGCTGGCTCTCCCTTTTATTTGTTCTCTCTTCCTCTTTTCTGCTTCTCGGTCCTCTTTTCCTCTTCCCCTGTCTCTGTCCTCCAGCCCGTTGCTGGCTTTTCCCCCCCTTCTTGGTCTCCATCAGGATCTGACCCTCTCTTTATTTCTCAGTCCCTTTGTCCTGCTCCCTGTCCTTCCTTCTCCTTCTCCATCTGGACGTCCTGCTCCCTGTCCCTGTCTTTCCCTAGCCCCCCCTTCCTTCTTCCTCTCCTTCCCCACGCCCATCTCTGCCTCTCTGTCCTGCTCCTTGACCCTACTTTTTCTTCCTCCATCTCTCTGCAGGGCTCCTCATCCCTATTTCTCTTGATTTCTCCAGCTCTCTAGCCTTTTCCCCATACCTTTCTTTCTCTCTCAGCTCCTCTCTCTTTTCTCTCATCATATTTTTCTCTTTCTAGTCCACTGTCCTTCTCCCCGTCAACTGAAGCTGAGTGACCAGGTGTCCCTGGGCTCTGGTATTTCCTTAGCATTGCCCTAGGGAAGATCTGTGGTTTTAGGGCTAGGGATCATTTAGGAGCTGGTCTCCTTACGTAGGCAGTGGAGCTAGGCATAGTTAAAGCAGAGGTTGTTCTCAGCTGGTGCTCTGTGCGTCCTGTTGAAAGAGCAGGCTGTGGGCCTTATTTTGAAGGAAGGTTTCTTGTTCTGCGCTTCTTGCTCCTCGGGACGCTGCACAGAAGTGGTGGTGGGGTCTGGAGAGACAGATGGGACCTGCTGTGATTCCTAGTAAATGTGAACTTGAACGAGACCAGACTGACTGCATATGGTTTTCTTCTCAGCTCGAATTCCAACCTACGTGCTCGGCACTAATGAAAAAAGAGACCCTGAGCTGCAAATGAGCAGACAACGTCACTCACTTAGGTCACCGTGCAGTTGGTCTGTGATAAGGGATGTGTACTTCCATGACGGTGCTTTCGTGAATGTTCTCTGGTCTTGCCGCTTCAAAGCCCTCCCTTTTTCCAGAAATTTTAAGATGGCATTTCTTATTCTGGGGTTCAGGCTGGAGTTGGACTTAATGTTGAACAGCTGATATCATGGGCTCCGTAAAATGTGAGAGAGAACCCTGCTTTGTTGGTGGTGTTGTTGTTGTTTTCTAACACGCCCTAAACTTTGCTAAGCAAAGGGAGGAGTGGTTGCAAGAGTCTGTTCGTTGAGAGTGACGTATTCCTGTAGCGTGCCTGTCTTTGTATGGTGAAGGTTTCCTACCTGCAGTATGATTTTGCTGAGCTGTGAGGCTGTATTGGCGTAGCAAAGGTAAGAAGTGGCGTCTTTAAAGGTCATGCAACTGTAGCAAAACTAGCGGGAGAAGCTAGTTCCTTCCCTGACAAAACTAGTAGCAAGTAAAAGCATTTGCAATTGGCTTTTTTATGCAATGTTCATACAGAGCTTTTGGTATTGATTGATTTTTGGGAAGCAAGACAGCAGTGAGGAAAGAAAACTGGGGCTTCTTCACCGTAGGCAGGGTTCAAGCCTTTGCGCTAGAACAGGTCTTCACTACAGTTTACAAAAAGAGAAGATGAGCTGTCTGTAAGGAAAGTTTCAGTAGAAGTAAGGCTAGATTTGCAGAATTTGGTCCTCCGTATCTGTTGCAAATAAGAGATGACTTGGCAGTGTTTACATCTGAAGTGCATGCCGGTGTGTTAATGCAGGCCGTCGAGGTCTTTTCAGGGGTACTTCTGGACTGCAGGTTGCGTGCGTGGGGGGCACCATGTCCCAGGATGAGCCAGTTTTAGCTCAGAGGATGTGACAGAATGGCAACCATCTTTGTGGTGGACCCCTGTCATGGTTTAACCCCAGTCGGCAACTAAGCACCACACAGCCGCTCACTCGCCCTCCCCCCAGCAATGGGATGGGGGAGAGAATCAGAAGAGCAAAAGCAAGAAAACTCACGGGTAGAGATAAGAAGAGTTTAATACTTGAAATAAAATAATAATAGCAATAATAGTAATACTAGTAACAGTAATAATAGTAACACCAATAATACCATAATATTACCAATAATAACACCAGTAATAACAATAATAACAATAACAATAATAATAATAATAGTAATAATAACAATAATAACACCAATAATAATAATAATAATAATAATAATAATAATAATAATTTGTAATTAAAACGAGAGAGAGAAAGAGAGGGAGAGAGGATCAAGAATAAGAACCCCAATCCTAACACTAACACCAAACCCTCACCCTAACTCGAACCCCTAACGCTACCCGTAAACCCTATGCATAACACTAAGACCTCACCCTTACCGTAAGCCTAACACCGAAACCTAACCCTAAACCTGAACCCCAACCCTAACCCGAACCCTAACCCAAATGCTAACCCTAACCGTAAACCTAACCCTAACTCTAACCCTAACCCTATCCCTAACCCTAAACCCGAACCATCCTAAACCCAACCGTAAAACTAATGCTAACCCTAAGCCTAACCCTAACCCTAAACATAACCCTAACCTTAACCCTAAACCTAACCCCTAACCATAACCCTAACCTTAACGCCTAACCCTAACGTTAACCCCTAACCCTAATGCTAACCCTAACCCCGAACTCTAGCCCTAATCCTGAACCCTAACCCTAACCCTGAACCCCAAGCTAACCCTAACCCCTAAACCTAACCCTAATGCTACCCGTAAACCCTACGCATAACACTACGACCTCACCCTAATACTAACTCTAACCCCAATACCGAACCCTAACTCTAACCCTGAACCCCAATCCTAACCCTAAACCCTAACCCTAAACTTAACCCTAACACTAACCCTAAACCTAACCCTAACGCTACCCGGAAACCCTAAGCGTAACATTAAGACCTCACCCTAACCCTAACACTGAATCCTAACTCTAACCCTTAACTCTAATCCTAACCCTAACTCTAACCTTAACCCTAACCCTACCCCTAAACCTAACACTTAACCGTAACCCTAAGCCTAACACTTAACCCTAAACCGAACACTTAACCCTAACCGTAACCTAACCTTAAGCCTAACCTGAATCATAAAGCTAACCCTAGCCCTAACCCTAACCCTAAGGTGAAACCTCACCCTAAAACAAAATCCTAACGCTAACCCTAACCCCAAACCCTAACCCTAACCCTAACATCAAACCGTAACACTAACACTTTGGCATAACCCTAACGTTAAACCTAAACGGAACCATAAAACTAACCCTCACATAACACCGAACCCCTAATTCTAACCGTAACCCTAATGCTAACTCAACCTCAAACCGTAATCTTAAAACATCACCATAACCCTACCCCTACCCCTAACCCTAAAACTAAACCCTAACCCTATCCCCTAACCCAAACCCTAACCCTAACGCTAAGCCTATCCCTAACTGTAACCCTACGCCCTAACCCTAACGCTAACCCTAACCCTAAAACGAAACCATAACCCTATCCCTAACACTAAACCTGAACCATAATCCTAACCCCAACGATAACCCTAGGCCTAACCCTAATCCCAACCATAACCCTAACCTTAAACCCAACCATAACCCTAACCTTAACCCCTAATCCTAGTTTTAAGCCCTAACCCTGATGCTAATCCTAACCCCGACCCCTAACCGTAATCCCGAACCCTAACCCTAACCCTGAACCCCAACCTGAACCCTGATGACCCTAACCCTAACTCTAACCCTAACGCTACCCCAAACCTAATACCGTAACCGTAACACCTCACCCTAAACCTAATGCGAAACCTAATCCTAAAATTAAACCGCAACTCTAAACCTAAACCCTAACCCTAAAAATTAATGCTACCCCTAACCCAAACTGAAATCCTAACCCATAAGCGTAAACCCAATGTAACCCCTAACCATAACACTAAGCCCTAACCCTAACGCTATCACAAACCTAATACCATAACCGTGAGACCTCACCCTAACCCTAATGCGAAACCTAACCCTAAAACTAAACTGCAACCCTAACCCTAAACCTAATCCTTATACTTAATGCTAACCCTAACCCAAACTGAAATCCTAACCCATAAGCATAAACCCAACCATAACCCCTAACCACAACACTAATCCCTAACCCTAACCCTAACCCCAAACCCTAATCCGTATCCCAAACTCTAACCCTAACCCTGAACCCCAGCCCTAACTCTAACCTTAACCCTAACCCTAACCCTAACCCTAATGATAAGCCCTAACCCTAATGCTAACCCTAACCCCAAACCCTAACCCGTATCCCAAACTCTAACCCTAACCCTGAACCCCAGCCCTAACTCTAACCTTAACCCTAACGCTAACCGTAACCCTAATGATAAGCCCTAACCCTAATGCTAACCCTAACCCCAAACCCTAACCCGTATCCCAAACTCTAACCCTAACCCTGAACCCCAGCCCTAACTCTAACCTTAAACCTAACACTAACCTTTACCCTAACCCTAACCTTAAAACTAAACCCTAACCCTAAACCTAACCATAACCCTAAGCCCTAAGCCTAACCCTAACCCTAAAATGAATCCCTAACCTGATCCCTAACCCTAAACCCAAACCATAATCCTAACCCCAACCCTCTCCCTAACCCTAACGATAACCCTAAGCCTAACCCTAAACCTAACCCTAACCCTAACCCCAACCCCTAACCATAACCCTAATGATAAGCCCTAACTCTAACCTTAACCCTAACCCTAACCCATACCCCGAACTCTAACCCTAACCCTGAACCCCAGCCCGAACCCCAGCCCTAACTCTAACCCTAAACCCTAACCCTAAACCCTAACCCTAACCCTAAAACTAACCCTAACCCTAACCGTAACCCCAAGCCCTAACCCTAACCCTAAACCTAGAATGAAACCCTAACCCGATCCCTAACCCTAAACCCAAACCATAATCCTAACCCCAACCCTATCCCTAACCCTAACGATAACCCTAAGCCTAACCCTAAACCTAACCCTAACCCTAACCTTAAACCTAACCCCTGCCCCTAACCATAACCCTAATGATAAGCCCTAACCCTAATGTTAACCCTAACCCTAAACCTAACCCTCACCGTAACACTAAGCCCTAACCCTAACCCTAACCCTAAACTTAATCACAAACACTATAACTGATGTAAATGAGCAATATCAGGGCAGCAAGTCAGGTTCTTTAAATCCTTGCTTTCTCTCTTCCCTTCTCTCTTCTTGCTTTCTCTCTTCCGTTCGAGGAGATTTCCATTCGAGGAAGCTTTAGCTAGTTTTATTATATTGTCTGTCTTAGGAGGAACAGCCACTTCTACTTTCCGCTTTGTCTTGTCAATTTTTGCTTTTGGCTTATCCTTCTCTTTTTTCTCCTTTTCAGACATCGGTTTGAAAGCAATAGAATCTGCTTCCATAGGCTCATCTCTCACAGGGGTGGCATCATCTCTGCTTGGGCCATGAACAGGGAGTCCATTTTAACGTCTTCTGCTGGAACTGGCTCTCTTGGTTTTCTCGCACCTGCTAACAACTCAGCATTGGGAAATCCTTCATCCTCATCCCTTTTTCTTCTCTTTTTATGCTTATTTCCTTGGCCATCTCCTAGTGGATTTTTCACCTCCTTCTCTTTTGATTTTGTAGGATCCTTGATGCCATGGCTCTCTCTTTCAGAAGGTTTTTCAGGGTAATTTCCAGCTAGATTGTGATTGTGGTGGCTCTGCCAAGCAGGATAATCCTCCCTACGTCCCCGAGCATATGGTGAATTCTCTTGTCTGGTCCCAGGTGGACCAAACCTACCTGGAGAAAAGTTCTCTCTGTTTACTGGAGGGTGAGGTTGAGCGCCAACAGCATAGCCCTTGTAAAACTTTCCATGCCATTCTCTGTAGTTCCTTTCCCATTCCCGGTACCTTGCCTTTTCAAATGGATCTCTAAAGTCAAGAGATCTGCCATAGTAAGCTTTCAGATCATATGGTGGAACTTCTCTGTATCTGTTAAAATACTCCCTTCCTCCTTCCCCTTGAGGTATAGTCTGTTTAGTGGGAGACTGGCCTCTAAATACTGGAGACCTTGACCGTGAATGGCATCTTCTGTATGGGGGTGACCTTGACCTTGAACGCTGATAACCGTGTGACCTTGACCTAGAACGATAGTTACGCCTCTTCCCTTTGCCTCTTCTTGGATACGGCAGCAATCGCGAGTAGGAACGAGAATGGGAAGGACTAAATGAGCGAGAGTAGGAGCGAGTGCGGGAAGAACCTGATCTTGATGTGGAGCAGGTAGACGAACTTGTAGAGTAAGGTGAAGCACTATAAGGAGACTTGGACCTGGAAAAAACCACAACACACAAAAAAAGAAATGAAGTTAATTCAAAACAGTCATTCTCCCCAATTTTTTTCCTCCCAAATTTGGTTTGGGTTTTTTCTCCTCTCCATACGCTTATGTCAAAGCTTCTTTCAGCTGCTGACATAATGCTACTGCAAATTGAGGAATTTGATAACATTTTTCAATTCCATTTGTCTTGTTTTAGTTATGCATGCTTACTATCTGCAACGAAAAATTCTATTGGAAAAAACACCGTCATTTTTCCTTATGTCAGATGCACTTTAGTGTAACTGCAGTCCGATATGCTGTTGAAATACAAACGTGAAAAACAAGGCAACTTCATTGAGCCAAATACTTCCTCCTCTTTAAGTCTCCGTTGTTCTCTGTAAAACTCCTCCCTAGATAAGGGAGGCCAATGGCATCCTGCCAACTTAAGCATTTTTCTCCCTGCTTTCTGTTCTTTAGAGACTACGCTCATTTCCTGATCCTCATACTTGCCTTCCACATCCTCACCCCCAACAGTTCATTCAGTCTTCTCTCCTTATACTCAGCTTTGCACCTGTGGATGGAGGCTGCCCACACTTGAAAGAGACTCCCATCTCCCGTGGGCCAAGTGCCCACTGCTCCTCTGCCACTCCTTGATACACTTAATACATCACACTTCTGATCTTCCAAGTACTGCACAGATATTAACTAATCTTCTCTGGAACTTCTTTTAACTTCTTCCACATACGCTTCCTATGTTGTTGCCTCATCATGAGGTATTTGGCCTGGTCCTGTCCCTGAATTGTTGTTTTCTTGCTGACTGAATTGGAGATATCAGACAACCTGTGGGATGGATCCTGGTTTTTCTTTTGATTTACCTTTAAGATTTTATAAACACAATGCACTCTTACAATCTATCTATAACAAACATATAGCGAAAGGAAGGACTAGCTTGACGCTGCAGTAATAGGTAAAACAGACTCCTCTCTCTCCAACTGAGAGAAAGCATCTTGGCTATGTGAGATGACTAAATTGAAGAAATTCAAAATTGTCATAAAGGAACAGTGTTGACTTTTCCAACCATTTGCTCATTCAGTATCAACTAAGTTATTAAAAAAAGAATGTTGGAGGCTGATTCCTATTGGGAAATCAATTTCTTCAGCCCTATTCAGCCAGTAATGGAAAAGGTGGCTTTCCATCTGATCCTTTAATTATCTTTAATTTTTATAGGTAATTATGGTTTCCTCAAAAAGTGTTCATTTCTCAGAGTCCTGTTTTCAGTCATGTACTGGAGTTTTATTTTAAATAACCTTAGTGGAAGCACAGATGCCCTTTGTAAAAGCCAATTCAAATGAAGCCATTTAAAAATTAATTACCACTTGGATTCTCCACAACTATCTGTGCATACTTGCTTCATTATAAATCAGCTGTTGTATAAGTTATGCGTTATACAGCCTCTTTTAACAGGTGACAAGGAGTCATCTATTGAATTTCTGTAGAATACTTACACTTCCCAGCCTGGTCTGCCACCTGCTGAGCGAACTGGACTGGCTCTCATTGGATGACCTTTTGGAGTGGGGAGAGGAAAAAGAAAGAAATCCCATTCAGTTCCTCTGAAGGTAATTTTTTTAAAGAAATTCTGAAGTTACAGTTACTTACCAGTTGTGGGTATTGCTTGTCCTTGGGGGCCCAGAAGACTTGGTAATGCTGGTTGTCTTTGTACGGGAACCTGATAGACATCTCAAAAAACCATTAGTAGGCTTGAGTTCTGAAGGTTTTAACCATCTCTCCCGTGGAGAAGAATGTGGATTAAATGCCTAACTATCCGTTTGTTGCAGACCACAGTAAGTCACCAGAGTTGGCTATATCATTTTCTATGAGAGAAATGAATCCCACCTCTCCTTTGCCAGAGGGTAAATGTAAATTGCAGGCTCAGGGTAAAGTTCGTCTCTGAGTAACTACATTTTATAAATGGAAGAAGTCTATGTTACAGCTCCTACAAAACGAGATCCATGACAGAAACACAGAAGTGCTACCAAGTGCATTTTAAAACAGCCACTCCTGTCAGCACACAGCAGTATTTTCTTAGTTTATAGCAACAGGAAAACTTCAGTCTGTTTCACACATGGGATTTGATAAAAGTCAGAGGGGGCGGAAATCTCAGTCCAACAGCTACTTGTTAAATTTTGCAAGAAGCCTTTGAAACATAAACCAAAAGCAAAACGAGCTTTCAGAGAGAACGACTCCACTGCAAACACTACTGAAATGTTTTGCAGAAATACAGATTCTTAGCATACCACACGTTTAACCAACTTCCAGGGGCACGAACAGCAGGACCACCCTATTTTAATATTCAAAAGTATCACAGATTCTATGGTTAAGCACAATGACAGTGCTTCCTGCCCCGTAATTACAGATGCTGGCCAACTTGGTTGCATAGCCACTCAGACATGCACGCATGGTTTCTCTCGCTCACTTTTTGGCCAGTCCAATTAATTCCATACTTACGCATTAATAGTTGGTATTGCGTATTTTCCAGTGTTTGTCAGCATAGCACCCTTTGTATTGGGGTCTTTCACCTCCGTCATGAAACTCCTTGGAATTCCTGTGCTCTTTAATTCTGGGAACAGGCTCAACATTTTTGTCCTGTTAAGAAAAGAAATGCAGACATATCTCCTTTTAAGACCCACACTTAAAATGACATTTCAATGATTATTTTAAGCAGCAAAAGCCTTTAATCCTCTCCTTTTACCTAGCATAAGGGTTGCTCGACTAAAATACTTATTTTCCTAAATGAATATAGCCAGGATGTTCCAAAGGCTTGAGCAGTGTTTTGAACTCATTCCATTCTTTGGCTTAAGTTCAGGTTCTTTAAGGGTGAAATATCCCTTAGCTCACCATCCACTCAGAAAAGAGATACAAACCCGCTCCTCCTCCAAAGCGCAAACCAGAAACATTTCCAGTAATATTGAAATATATAAAAATATGCATGAAAGTTCACAGAGCAAGATCTGTGGACATACTTAATGTCTATGACCTAGAAAAAATAAAAGTTTACATTTATAATGCCAGGTTTCCCTTGGATTTTGAAGGGCTTTGCAACATTGCCATATGAACCTCTGTCTTTCACCCCAAGAGAAACAATTCTTAATATGAGTATTCATGGATTTGTTACGTAACTGCCAAGGTAAAAAAATGAAAAGCTAAGGAACACCAGAAGTCCCCCACAGTCTTACCCCATTTGTTGGGCAGTTCTTTATACAGTCGCCAGGTTTTCCGCAACGAAAGCAAGCAGATGATGGTGGAGGTGGACCCCAGGGTTTCTTCGTGTAACTAAAAGGGTTTGGGGCAAAGAAGAAAAAGGTATGCACGTGTCTCTCTCGTTAAAACAAACTTCTCTACAATTTTTCCATAATCTTCAAAGAACAGATTTGACATTATCAACACTTAATTGATTGGATCATATTCCTGGCAAGACTGTAGCATCATAGCTTTTATTTTATCTTCTTCGGAAGCATTGGCTTCAGCCAGATTGGCAGTCTGTTTAACAGGTAATTATTTGACACATACATTAGAAACACATTTAAGCCCACACTGCCAAAGAGAACACCACTCACCCAACCCTGTAAAGAGCAGCACAACGCCAGCTGAGGTTGCATGAAAACAGCTGCTTATATGAAACAGAGTTGTCCAAAAGATGTTCTGGGGAGTCCTTACATCATCACAGGCTGTTTATGTGCCTGTTAACCTACTTGAAAAGAGCATTCCTGGGCACTCAAAACCTTAGGCTCTTCATGTTCCCCCCCACTAACTTCTTCATAGGAAGCAAGTTAACTACAATAAGCAAAACCTGCAGTTTTTTTCCAGTTGACCGTGTCCTTTTAACATACAAATTGTAATATAAATGTTATGCAGAACTGGATCTTCAAATTATTGAAGCCAGCTGATTTTTTTAAAGTAGTATTTGTTCAAATGTTTTTATTACACACTAGTACAGATACAAGCAGGGTCTAAGGGAGTGACTGTAAATGATTTGGACCCTCAAGCACCTATCATTCAGATCAACCACTCATGGTTTTGGTTTTAGATGCATTCATTCACAAAAGCAACCAACTTGTTTCAGCATTTTTTTAAAGGGCTGTTTCATATACACAGCTTTTTCTCAACTGTAACATAATCCAGATCGACATCTATGAAATCATTTCCATTAACATTTACAGAAGACTTTACAGATACTTGACTAATTTGTTTGAACCCAAGCCGTTTACAAAACACATCCAAAACCCACAAGACATTACTAGGAATAGACCAAAATTCAAGATGGCATTTAATGCATAATAAAACAGAAAACTTTTTACAACACATTGCCTCCATGCTAAGCCAGTCTGCACTGAGGAGGTTAGAGTAAGGAACCGTTTGGAGCTGCTTTATCTTATGTTCCTCTATTTTTCTGAAATACTTACATTTTCTCAAAAGCTTAAATGTGTACACCACTTGGACAGTTTTTCACATTTTAGAGTAAAACTTCACCTGAGTTTACAGAACCAAGGACATGTTTAGGGACAGTGCTAACCGAGACCAATTTCTCCTGGTGGCTACCTTCCAAACTATTTTTTTTTTCTTACCAAATGTCCACAATTTAATTTCTGCAGTGAGAGAGGGAAGAAGTTACCAGTGGGAAGAGATTTTTCTTTCTGGGAAAGGAACTCCAGCCTTTATTTTCAGAAGAAAGAACTAGCTCCTCTGCATTAGGCCCTGCCTTCTCTAATCTTTGTAACTTTAAAGACTAGTAATTTAATTGGCTAGCACTACGCCTTTTCACAAAGTGCAATCCCTAGTGCTTTCCCAGACAAAGTTACATGTTGTTGAGCAAAAAATGCAAGCAGTTCCATAGCAAAACATGGCATTACAACAGTTTCAGAAGGTCACGTTTGCTAATATGCCACACATACGCATCAGTATTTTCCTGTAAACAATTAGGTGCATTTACACAATTTACACAGTCTGCGATCAAACAAATTAGATTGTGTTGTCCACTGTATATATACTACAGTGTATGAAATTGTGCAGCATTCAAACCATGGATCTATAACTGTAGTGCCTAGAAATTCAAAAATAGCCATGCAGTTGTCCGTGTTCCAGAAACGCTTCTATTTTGGCTCTTGCAAACCCCCCTGAAATGTCCGTCACTTACAGCCAATTAAATTCTTCTGTGAAAATTGTGTTAGTTTCCAATGCAAAATGAACGAAAAGTATGAAAAACGGTAAACAGCTTCTGAAGTGCTTCTTCTTTGTGTCTTGAAGATGAGTAATACTGCAACATTACGTTGCGGCTGATAAGGTCCTCCCCCTTCTATCTTCCCAAACTGGCAACTACTCTTTACCAGGATAGTATCAAAATATACACACATTTTAAAGTTAAAAGAAATACTTTAAATTATTAAAAATTAAATTAAAGGTTTGTTCACATGACAACAGTTCTCCAGCTATAGATCACAGTATAAGATTTAAAAATACAAAGCAAACACTTTTTTTTAGGAATATATATGTATCTTAGTCAGCTGGGCCAGAGAAATAGATGCAGAAGAGTCATCAATCTGTTCACAAAAAATTAAACTCACATTCAAGTTCTACAATCAAAAACAGAGCAATAGTTAACCTCTACTGTAGTCTGACAGTCTGCACTATATCCTCCGAGTGTCACTGAAAGAGCCATTTCCAACCTAGTGTAGTTGGTATTTGTTCAAAACAAAGTCCAAACCTGTGACAGCTTAAGAGTGCCTATGTGGTTAAGGAGAAGAAGCTAAACTAACCAAACCCGCTGGAGATCAACTTATTGCTCCAGAATATCTCAGAGAGGGACCCTTGCCAAATGCTCACAGCTGCTTAAAAGTCGAAGGGGTAAGGAAGCTATCAATTTTCAGCTAAAAAGGATTTTTAAAAAATATTTATTTGAAAAGGAAGCATCACTACAGGAAACTTCTTTTCAGTGTGGTTTGTAAACTAATCAGCCAAGTATTTCCTTGTGTTACTTATTTCTGTTTTAGCAGCAGAACGACAGTGTCTTCAAACCTGAAGAAAAACGCTGCCCCTTTTCCAAATGTAAATTCAAAGTGGCAGTATCCTAAAGAAAAGCTTAGCCTTTGGGAAATTAAAGCAGCATCCAGCCCTGAAGTCACCCAGATCCAAAAACGTACTGCAGGCGGAGGATAAGAAAAATGACAGGGATTTTACCCTTTACAAATGCACCAGGCTCTAACCTTGTGCCAAAATTTGTACACTGGGGTTTACGTATTTTCATTTGCAGACAAACTATTAAACTAAACTGCTTCATCTGATAAAGCGGAAAGGTCAAATGTAGAACTTTAGAATACCACTTTGTGTAGCAACGATATTTAAATTCACAGCAATCTATTAAAGACAGTTATGCACTCAGTTATGCACTCAAACAATATCGCTTCAATTATACAGTTTCAGGAACAAATACCCAAGTCTTTAAGGACATGAAAAGGAAGCATTTAGCTGCACAGAACTGTCCTCAAAACGTGTGGGACATGTTGGTTTTGGTATTTGTTTGAACCCCCAAGTCAAAAGTAAGAAACAGTACCATGTTTAACAATAATGGTTTCTCAGTGGTTTTTGATAACATTTTCAAAAACCATGTTCAGTTGTGCAAACCTTGAACCTACGTGATCTAAAAACGATTGTACATTATCTGTACAACACAAAGTCGTTCAGGAAATAGTCTAGCATATCCAGTATGAAATACAATGCATTACTAGGCACAAACACCAATATTCACATTAGATAGAACTGTGCAAATGATGGCATTACTCCGTTTCTACTAGGCTGAATCAAATACATTGTATTTACAACATATACTATGTTTTACTGGAAAATCTATTAAGTTAATGTTTGGAAAATTAATCCAAGACTACCTTAAGTGCAGCGTGCAGCAAAAAGTGTGAGACTGTGTTTTTACATACTGCTTTTGATGTTCCACTTACTGGCTCAGTTTGACTTCTAGAAGAAGAAATAAAGGTGATCAGAACTTCAAATACAGCACTTGTACCAAAAACATAAAGCACTGAAAACAGATTATAAAACCTGAACATCAAAACTTTATGTTCTGATAGTCGAGTGAATCTGGAAATTTACTCATATACATAAACCGTTGTCTCTTGGTACATTCAGTGCAACTAAAAAAACCCCCCAGAATCCCATTTCTACTTTGTCACAAATTACTCTAAGGCTTACAGATATAGAACACGACCGTGCAAGGGGAAGTCCTCAGATAGTTTGTCTCTGCTACATAAGTATCAAAACCAGGAAGTCTGTACTACAGTTTTGTGTTCATAAATAATCAACCATCAAAATACGAAGGTAACTTTAGCCAATCTGTGTATCGCTAGTATTACAAATAGGTACCAGATGGAGTCCTTTAGTTTCTAAGAAAGAACAGTGATAGTCTAGACACTTCCAAAGTGTCTTAAGTGAAAAGTGTACTTAAGTGAAAAAAATCAGTCATCTGACAAATGACAACAATGTCAGCAGCATCGTCTTTAGAACAGTGTTTCTCTGTGGAAGCCCAAGCACTGTGTTCAGATATCTTAGCCATGAAAGTGCCAAAACACTAAATGTGTTACATATGCTATATGGACTAAAAACAGTAGTAGAAATGTCACCTGAAAGCAGGTCCTAGGCCTTTGTGCGATTTAGGAGGCCTGTGACAAAAAAAAAAGGTCTTGGTTGCCAGAATTTGCTTCAAGATAATCTTGAAAATGCTACGATATTTTAGGAAATATTTATTAAATTTGAAAACTTGCTGAGATTCCACATACTCATTGATCTGTGTCTGCACACTACTCATCATGAATCAGCCATGCAACCATTGATGTCGTTAACAAACAATTCACACATCATCCAAAGTGTCCCATGAGCAGAGGCAATTCAAAGGCTGCTGTGCAACTGGTGTACAAATAGAAAGGCGCACGCTCCCTGCCACTGCTAGAACACCACCAGGCTCGCAACGACAGCCACGTACCTCCTGAAGTTGAGGAAGGACAAGGACATCCTTTAGATTACCACAGCATGGATTCTTCATACATTTACCTTCAAGAGCGTACTAAAAGGAGAGTAACGCATTTTTGAAGGCCTCTCCACCATTACAGCATACATTCATCATTCCCAAACATCCACCACTCTACCAGTTGTTTCTGCAATGTTCACAGCTGAAAGACTAGAAAGCTAATCTGCCTGGTTAATTTTCAGCGCTAGAACAGCGGTGCCGTTCCTTCCTTATCCCCTTATACATACAGGTATGTATCTGACCTTTGATGCTAGCCGCATCTATCCTCTCATTTTAGGGCAGCATTACAATACCAGGAGAGGGTGCCCGAAACAGAGGATGCACTGACAAGACAGCACTAAGCAGACGTGTTTAAATTAACCCCCAAAACAAGGCCATGTTTATAAGCACAGTGCTGCGGTGTCCAGAATTACTAGAGGGTGCCTGAAAACACTGCAACAACTACTGCAGGAATACGCCCAAAGTTGAGATGCAGAGCCACATAAATTCAGGGTTTTTTGCTTGCAGATGCCTCGTGGGTACCGGGAGGCTGCTGTACTCTGTTCGAGACACAGTGTAACTCATCCGTCTACTTGATTTATTGAGAACCAACATTAGACAGACATGGCAAAACCACAAGCTAATAATATCTACTAATTGTGGTGGAGAGACCTATCTTTAAGGCGGCTGGAAAACATGACCGTTCAAACAATGCTAATGTAGCTGATATAGAACTGGACTGTATGAATACATAAATGACAGCAGTAATCCTCTAGTCAGCACTGCATTGGAATAGCTGTAATTTTAATCAATACACCTGATTCTCTGTCCTCCGTAAATCTTAGGAATACAGAACCAAAACCCGGAGCACAGATACCAGCTTAGGGTAAAAACAGACGTAGCAAGATAACTAGTAACATTTGGTAATGTGCTAAACTGCTTACTGAGTTTCAAGTTTGGAAAGGATTAACTATTCCTTCATCGTACTTGCACAAAAGGCAATACACTTTAGGATACTGTTCTTTTTCTCTTGCCTGAAACGGACATTGTCTTGAGGAAACGCATAGGAATCGCTTACGAATGGAACTTCTTGTTTGCATCGTTCGCCAACTGGTAAACCTTGGTCTTTCCTCTATAGCTAGTATGCAAAAAACCCAGATTTGGGGCGTAAGAATACCTGCCATATCCCCCCCAAATGCCAGAAATAGTCAAACACTGAGAATCAGGCTCTTCTGAGACGGGAAGAAAGTATGCGTTTACGCTACAATGCGTATCTGTCTTTACTATAAAAGCCATAAAAGCAAACACATATAATAAGGAATCTCTGCACGTCGAGGAAACAGGATCTACAACTTGGCTCTCAGAACAATCAACCCCAAGAACAAACCCAACAGAATAATCTTAAAAGTTACCATGGTTGGAGTTCGAACCCCATGTCCCAGCAGGCCTAAAAATGTAAGTCCACTTTCGGACAGACACATTAAAATCTACCCCATGCCAACAAAAATTAACAGCAGCTTTAACAAGAAAGAACGCCTCTGTAAACTAATATCCATAAAAAAAGTTAACACACTGAAACCCCTAACAAAGAATACAATGCTTTATGGATACTTACATAACATCGGTTTTGCCGGTAGCTTTAACTCCTCCGACAGGGATTCTTCTAACAATTACCGATGAGTTCTTAGGAATCAGGGCATTCTCATCTGTGTATTCTGAAAACAACATAAATACAGAGAAAAACATCAGTCAATTCGTAAGAATGCATGCTCATATGTAATTACGTAGCACTTCGCAGAATCCCTTTACAGATACAAAAGCAAAATTTTATATGTAACATCACGCTTTCATCGTCTCAACACACTAACAGTATATTTCAAGAAATCTTGGGGTTTGAGAATCAAACACAAGCAGCAAAATCTTTTTCCTTTTTTTAAAACAGTTTGAATGCCAACAGCAAAATGGCCTCAAAGGTCACTAAAAGAGAGTCTGCTAATGCACGAGGTTCTTTCCTGACCTAGCTTAAAGTTGGTTTTGCTTCCGTTAGGCTACAAAACCCATAGATCTTTGGAGAAAAACAAACCACAGCAAAGTCTCACCTGCCTAAACCAGATTCTAAAGTCTGACTAGCTTGCCCTGCCACCAAACAGGCACTTAGCTAAAGCACGAGAACTCTGCGCCATTGCTTTCATAGCTGTTAACTAAAAACCAGTCACCTGTGCTGGCAGTGCTCAAGCCTGACAGAACACAGAAGAGAGCCTGCCGCCTCTGCCTGTTTCTTGGAGCTTAATCCATCAACAACCACACTTCTCAGCTGCTCAGGGCTTTACGTTTAAATGGAAACAGAACTGGCAGTGCTAGAATTTGGATCACAGACATTTTGGGGTTTTTTTGAGCTTGCTTTCACAAGTAGGGCAGAATTGGCTCAAACTCAAGTGGTATCTCCCCTCTTAAGCTAATCATCTAGTTTGAATTAACCAAAGGGACGTGAATTCGTTCGATCGATTCCCTTTTTGCAGAGCAGAGAGGCCCAAACGAAATTACTTAGGAAGACAGCCTTGAAAAGCCTTTCAGGAACAGCGTGTGCCTGAAGCTCTCCATGCTTTGCCTTGGCTTACACCCTGTTAGTCTTCTGAAGAGGAGGAAAGCCTTCTGACCTTTTACATAAGGCCCAAACAAAAAAAAACAACTACCTGAGACATTTGGACTGAGTAAGCTTAAAATGCAAAGATCTCTCCATGTGAATGCTTTTTCTATTGTACTTACACAAGCTGGATAGGACTGAATATTTTAAAGCACTATCAGCAGGCATCCCCTGTAATCTGCCTACAGTTTTAAATATTCAAAGCCCTTACCTTTGCAGAGCGAATCAGAACAATGGTCTGAAAACCAAAGATACTGTATACCTCGTCAAGCCCTGTCAGGTGGCATCCCTAAGACCCCTAACGTTGTGCTGTTAAGGCTCTTCACAGACACTCTCCTGAAAATAGTTTAAGTATCTGTAGACAAACAGCAAGCTTTAGGTCCAACCACTTTAAAGGCTAGGGCTGAAGTTACAGTTACCGCAGTGTACATACTACTCTGTTTAAGTTTTAACACATGAAACAGGAAGAGGAAAAAAAACACTAGTACACATTTTAAAGAAAAGCCTGTTGTAAGAGTGTCACAGAACCACAGGGGGGGAAAAAAAAAAAAGAAATGTAATGTTTAAGGAATGAAAACACTTTACAAGTCTTTTTATTTCTGAAAAGTCACATCCCAAAGTCTTTAATCACATTCAAACTTATCGAGATGGCAGATTACCAAACTGAAATCTCCTACTAAGTAATACGAAACCATTATCATCTCTAAGAATCAAGCACCATTTGTTAGATTTAAAAGAATTTATGATGTCTCTAAGAACATTTCTTACGTATATCCACCATAAACGTTCTGCCATAAAACTTCAGTACTGCCCTGATACGGTTAACATGTAGTACAGGAAAAAAAACCACCGTTAGAAACGAATGATGAAATGATGCTCAATAGCATCTGAATGACCATGTCTTTGGTGTGGAAAAGAAGTTACATTAACAAGAAATTCCAAAGTATAATTTAGATACGGAGAACACTCATGCGCAAGACGGCTTTCAAGGGTCTGCACAGATTTTAACTCACAGATACGCTCCTGATCCAAAATGTTGCTAGTGGGCAGTTTCTGCAACAGCCGCAAAACCCATTTTCCAATGCAGTGGAGTAAAACAAGTTGAAGTAAAAATTAAGTCACGAAATTCACCAAATCCAGGTGGTTTCTTTTCTTCAAATTAGCCATCTCTTTTATTTCTATCACTTTCAGATTTCTCCACCACATTTCAAAGAAATCTGGCAAGTTGGTTATTACAAGATATGCTGCCACATTTCCTTCTCATTTTACCTAGAAGAATTCCAGGAAACCAAAGCTTTTGTAAGCGCCGTATGTCACACATCAACCACGTACTCTTCTACGCCTAGCTCCATGTCTACAACACAGATCTGAAGGTAGTTGTCAAAACAGCAACTACAAAAGAACAGCTCTGTGAGGCCCCCAACACAAGTCACAGCTACCGATGGTGGCCGAATCGCATTATGGCTTCCCACCCCACTTAATGCCCAGCGCCGCTTGCCCTCCCGGTCCTGCCGCATGCTGGCGGCATGGGCCCCAGCCTGACTCACGCTGCGTGGGGATGACCCACAAAGAGCAGAGCGCGGCTCCCACAGGCCACGGCCGACGCAGGGTGGTCTGCGATGCCGCCAGCCGGGCGGTGCCCGAGGCCCCGCGCCCGCCGCCCCCGCGCACCTTCTTTGGTCTGGGCGTTGGTGATCTGCAGGTCGCAGCTGGCCGCCTTCAGCTCCTCGCGGCCCATGATCTGGTGCTTGAGGTCACACAGGGAGATGTGGAGGCCGTTGAAGGTGACCATGTCATGGTTCAGCTTGGAGGCGAACTTGTAGTTGGGGCCAGGAGGTGCCTGCTCTGTGATGGCGTCTACCGCGGCAGACAGCGTCGCGGCCGCTGTGCCAGGTGAGGGCCCACGGCGGTTCCTCCTCCACCGAGGAGGCCAGGGCAAGCAGCGCGGGCTGAGCTCGAGCGGGCCGGCGGCGCTCAGAGGCTGCGGCGCTCCGCCATGGCCTTCCTGGCCGACAACCGCACGGGCCGCTGCGAGCGTGTCACTGTGCACACGCAACGGCACACTGCACCCACCCCCCGCGCCTCACGTGACCCAGCGCATTATGACAAAAGGCCCGCGTCACGTGGCCGTGGCGGCCCCGCGCTCTTCATCCTAACACCAAGCGCCCCCGAGGGGAGGGGGGGCCCGTCAGCCCCGGGCCTGTCACCACCCCGGGCCGCTGGTCTCCCTGCTCTCCCCTGGCCTGTCACCACCCGGTGTCCTGCCACCCCCCAGGCCTGTCACTGCCTGGTGTCCCTCCTGTCACCCCCCAGGCCTGTCCCTGCCCAGTGTCCGTCCTGTCACCCCCCTAGGCTGTCACCACCTGATGTCCCTCCTGTCACCCCCCAGGCCTGTCACTGCCCGGTGTCCCTCCTGTCACCCCCCGGGCCCATCACCGCCTGGTGTCCTGTCACCCCCCAGGCTGTCACCACCTAGTGTCCCTCCTGTCACCCCCCAGGCGGTCACCACCTGGTGTCCCCTCCTGTCAGCAGCCAGCCAGGGCAAGACAGCCTGGGGCAGATGCAGCGGGCTTGGCCGTGTGGCGCTCGGCTGCCCGCGGTGCAGGGCCGGCAAAGGGAGGGGACATCTCAGGGTGCTTGAGTGTATCTTGTGGCATTCATGGAAAGTTCAGTCAAAGAAGCCAATGACCATTTATGTTTATGGCCACAGACCAGTCCCCTGCCCCCATTTTTTAACTCCTCCCTCTCTGCCTTTAGCCCATCACTATTTTTTGCTTTCTCTTTCTCTGCCTCTCTCCCTGTCTGTAGTTTCTAATTCCTCCCTGTCTGTCCTATAGCCTGCTGCTATTTTTTCCTTTCTCTCCATCTCTTTCTCCTGCTCCCTCTCCTTCTCCTTTTTCTATCGCCGTGTCCTGCTTCCTGGCCTTATCTTAATGTTAGGGTTAGGGGCTAGGGTTAGGGTTAGGCTTAGGGTATTGTTAGGGTTAGGGTTAGGGTCGGGGTTAGGATTATGGTTCGGGTTTAGGCTTAGGGATAGGCTTAGGGTTTCGTTTTAGGGTTAGGCTTAGGGCTTAGGGCTTAGAAGTAAAACTGTCCCAAGCACTTACGCCTCCATCAAGGACCACATGCCCTGAGGCTTGTGATGACTGTTGGATGGCTTTCCCTCCCCCCGATGGAAACACCTCTCAGTTCTCTGTGCTCACACCAGGGAAGGAAATGCAATACACCCCCATATCTAAAGGCATGGCACTCCAAGCAAAGGCAACGTTTCGTTTCTTTAGATGAACTGCCTGGCCAGTTACAACACCTGCTTATACTGACTTCATCCACCCTTACCCGCAAAACATTGTGACAGGCTGAGTCAGCGTGGAGAGTCAGGTGAACTTTGACGCACACACTGCTACCATAGGACTGGATTTTTAACCTATTTACATTTATCCGTCGCTTTGAAGCTGCCCAAGGGTCAGCATGCCCTTGCTACTGGAGGTTCTTGCTCTGTGCAGGCACTAAGGAAGACATTTCTGGTGACAGATTATTTCTAACGGGTAAAGCACAGCAGAACACACTGTTCATGAGCTGCTGAGAATCGTCCCCCAGGCATAGCAGGAACAACGGCAAAGCTTGTATATTTAAGATGCATCTGAGTTACCTTACCATTAAAATACACCACCACCAGACAGTGCTCTAGACGGAAGGCTGACATCAGTGTACAAGGACAGTCCCTTCTGGACATCTCGCTCCTGGGTAGAAATCCTAGAGACTTCCTTTAAGGACAGAAATCCAAAGAGCTACAATAAGCCTTTTAAATTCAGCACAGCAAACAAAAAGCAAACAAACAAAAAATGACAGGAAACCCCTGAGGCACTGATGAGGAACACAAGCTCTCCCCTTGAGTCCACTACCCCTCACAAGACTTACTCAAAATTACTCAGTTGCTTACTCAAAAGCAATAACCAACAAGCCATGTACCCTTGGGGAAGCCCTTGTCCTTCTGTGCCGCTGGTGGCATCCCACCATTTCTTTGGGAGTCCACACAAATTCAGAAGTACACTTAGTCCTCCGGCAGTCATTACCTATGGACCCGAACTCCTCCCACACCCCAGAAGTGGCTGTCGGTCGTCTGGCAGTCATTCTCCACAAACTGCAAGCCCTCCATACCTAACCACCTACCTAGTGACTCAGTGGAAATGAGCTGGACCACAACAGAAGTGACACTGCCCGGCCCGGTCACACAGATTAGACCACAAACGGTGGTTACAAGACAGAAAATGCAACACAAACCACAAGGACGGCAAAAAAACAAGCAGAAGACACATCACACAAAAACCAAAGACCCCTATCCAAACCCTAAAAACGCAAACAAGCTACAAAAGGACTTTCCAAAAAAAAGACCACCCAGAACACAACATAAGGCAAAACCAACCTAACCCCAGGAACCCAGCGCTTGCAAACCCAGATCCTGACCATAACAATAACATGCTTTAATCCTAAGTTGCGTAAACTCCCATAACCCTCAAACCCCATAACCCTAGCACGCTGGAACCCTAGCGCCCCATATCCCTAGCACATTGTAGCCCCAAGATATCAAAACATTGAACACAAACGCCCTGGAGGTCTCTCTCTTCAGGTGGCCCCAGATCTCAGACACCACAACTCTGAAGTGGGGGTGCCCACCGTGCCCAAGTGGAAGATCCACCAGGACAGCACCAGCATCCATCTTCACATCATCCGTCACGCCCTGAAAAAGTGCCCAGGCTGGACACTCCTGGGGAGAAAGGCGGAGGCACTCGGAGACTTTGAACCGGCCAGCCATGGCCACAAGGCTTCAGCTCATCATGTCTGTGTCAGAGCCACCAGGCAGGTGACCCCGTCCCCCCTGCGAAGACCCCTTGGGGTAGCTGTACCCAGCACCAGCTGGCTGGATACGGCCTTTGCTCTATGGGGAGGTGCTCCCTGGGAGCAGGGTCTCTCACGGGGGAACTCACAGCTCACCTGGGCTGCTCTGCGGCCACCGGACGCCTTTGCTGTCAGGTGGCTCTCAGCACCTCTCTGCCAACGGCTGTCACCTCCCTGCGGGACGCTCTCCAGCACACGGTCCGTCTCCACTGGGTCTCCCTGGGGACAAAGATCGGAAGGGAGGGATGGGGTTTGCTCTGTCCCCGTTCCCAGGGTGCTTCAGGAGAGACCTGCCACCCCCAAATGAGCTGTCTGACGTGGACACCACAGACGAGCTGCAGACGTGGGTCAGCACGGTGGCGGGGAGTGGGCAAGATGTCCTGCGGAGCCCCCGGCGCTGGCGGAAAGCAGAGCTGGAGACAACGGGGAGAAGCCCCAGGCAGCCGGCAGCTGGCGGTGGGGCCTGGCAGGGAGCAGCGCCCGCAGAAATGCCCGGCTCCTGGAGCCTCGGCCCCAGGGCTGCAGCCTCGGCACCTCCTGGGGCTTCGCTGGGAAAAACCAGGCAGGGGTGACCCTGACAGCCCGCACACGTACCTGGCCCCGGGATCTGGCAGCCTGTCCCTGTGCCCATCGCTGCCACGGGATCCAGGAAGCAGCGCCCCAGCCCTGGCGTGGCCCTGAGCCGCCTCTCAGGCCAGGCAGCAGGAAGCCGCGCCCCATGGCATGCTGGGAGCTGTAGGCCCGGGGCACGGGCTGCCGGGCAGCCATGTTGGTTCCCGGGGCATGCCGGGAGCTGTAGGCCTGGGGCACGGGGCTGCTGGGCGGCCATGTTGGTCTTGGGAGGTGCGGGCTCTGCTCCAGCTGCGGCCCAGCTGAGCTGAGGACAGGCACGCAGGTGGAGCTACCGAAGAGGAAGGGAGGAGAGCACAGACGGACAGAGAAAGAAGTGCTTGAACTGTAACATTTGCCTGGCAGTGCAGAGAGCGGGAGCTGCGGTGAGTCCCAGCCCCTCGGGGCCGTGTCACCCCTCTTCTGCATCGCAGTCCCTCCCAGCCCCCCCCCTCCCATTTCCCTCTGTGTCATTTTTTTCACTTCCCCATACATCTCTTCTTCTGTTGCTGTGTTCTGCTCCCCGTCCTCTCTTCTCCAAGTCCCTCTTTCCCTGTCGCTCTACCTGCCCCTGTCTTTTTCTTGCTGCCCCTCCCTCCTGCTCCCTGTCCCTCTTTTTGCCTTCCTCTGTCTCTGCCCTGCAGCACATTGCTGTTGTTTCTTCTCTGTCTCTTTGTCCTGGTCTGCATCCCGCTCTGTTTTTCACAGTCTCTCTGGCCTGTTCCCTGTCGTGATTTGTCTCTCTCTGCCTGTATGTCCCGCTCCCTGTCCTTGTCTTCCCTTCTCCCTCCTTCTGCTTCTCTCTCCCTCTGCCTCCCCCCCCGCCCTGCTCAATGTCACTGCGGTTTTCCATTCTGTATCCCACTGTCCCTGTCCTTCTTCCCGTTCATCTCTCTTCTGTCTCTCTCTGCTGCTCCCTGACCCTTCCCCTCCCCGCTTCCTCCATCTCTCTGCAGGGCTCCTGAGACCTCTCTTTCTTTCCCCATCCCTCTGTGCTGCTCACTGTCCCTGTTTCTCTCTTTCTCTTCGTTGTTATTCTTGTCTGTCACTCTGTCCTTCTCCCTGCCCCTATTCCTTTTTCCTCCCTCTCCTTTCTTCTGCCCACCGCAGGTTTTCTTGCGATCTCTATCCTGCCCCTAGCCCTTAGTTCTCTCTCTCTTCCTGCCTCCCTCTCCCTCTTTCTGCCTCTCTTCCTCTTTTCCTGCTGCTTCTTTCTCCATCTTTGTCCAGATCCCTGTCCTCTTTTTTCTCTTGCTGTCCTTTGGTCCTTTTTCTCTTTTCTCTCTTTCTCTCTGTCCCATTCCCTGCCCCACCCTTTCTCACTAAACCCCCCTGTCCAGCTGGCCGTGCCTTCTTTCCTCTCTCTCTCGCTCTCTAGTTCTCCTTTCTTCGTCTCTCTGTCCCACTGCCCATCACAGCTGGTTTTGTCCTCCAGTGGTGTCCTGCCCCCTCTTCCTTTTTTCTCTCGCTGTCATTCTGGCCTCTTCTTTTAAATTCCTCCATCTCGGTCCTGCACCCGTCACTGTTTTTTTCCTCTCCTGTCCCTTTGTCTTGCTCCCTGTTCCCCGTTCTTGTCTCTCCTTCCCTTTGTTCTGCCGCCCATCTCTGTTCCCCTTCTTGCTCCATCTCTCTGCCCTGCTCCCTGGCCCTCTAAGTCTCTCTCTGCTTCTCTCTCCCGCTCCCTGTCTCTCCCCCACCCTATTTTTCTGTCCTACTCCCTTTTCAGGTTCCCGCCCCTCTCTCACTTTGTCCTGCTCCCTGCCGCGGCTATTTCTCACTCCATCTCTGTCCTGCAGCCCAGTGCTGTATTTTCCTTCCATCTCTCTGTCCTGCTGCCCAGCCCAGGCTCTTTTACCTCCTTCTGTGTCCTGCTCCCCGTCCCTTAGTTTTGCCTGTCTTTCCCTTTGTCCTGCCTCCCTGTGCCTTTCTTCTCTCTCTGTATCGCCCTGTCCTGCTCCCTGTCCTTGCCTTTCCCTGACAATCTGTGTCCTACTCCCTTTCCTTGTCTTTCCCTCTCTGCCCCCATCCTTCTTCCTACCTTTCTTTTTCTTCTCTCTCCCCCTCTGTTCCTGCTGCTTCTTTTTCCACCTCTGTCCTGCTCCCTGCCCCTTTTTTCCTCTCGCTGTCCCTCTGCCCTGCTTCCTGTCCCCATCGTTTCTGTCTTTATTTCTCTGTCCCGCTGCCTGTCCCATCGTTTCTTGTTGTACTCCCCTGCCCCGTCCAGCTGGCTCTCCCTTTTATTTGTTCTCTCTTCCTCTTTTCTGCTTCTCGGTCCTCTTTTCCTCTTCCTCTGTCTCTGTCCTCCAGCCCGTTGCTGGCTTTTCCCCCCCTTCTTGGTCTCCATCAGGATCTGACCCTCTCTTTATTTCTCAGTCCCTTTGTCCTGCTCCCTGTCCTTCCTTCTCCTTCTCCATCTGGACGTCCTGCTCCCTGTCCCTGTCTTTCCCTAGCCCCCCCTTCCTTCTTCCTCTCCTTCCCCACGCCCATCTCTGCCTCTCTGTCCTGCTCCTTGACCCTACTTTTTCTTCCTCCATCTCTCTGCAGGGCTCCTCATCCCTATTTCTCTTGATTTCTCCAGCTCTCTAGCCTTTTCCCCATACCTTTCTTTCTCTCTCAGCTCCTCTATCTTTTCTCTCATCATATTTTTCTCTTTCTAGTCCACTGTCCTTCTCCCCGTCAACTGAAGCTGAGTGACCAGGTGTCCCTGGGCTCTGGTATTTCCTTAGCATTGCCCTAGGGAAGATCTGTGGTTTTAGGGCTAGGGATCATTTAGGAGCTGGTCTCCTTACGTAGGCAGCGGAGCTAGGCATAGTTAAAGCAGAGGTTGTTCTCAGCTGGTGCTCTGTGCGTCGTGTTGAAAGAGCAGGCTGTGGGCCTTATTTTGAAGGAAGGTTTCTTGTTCTGCGCTTCTTGCTCCTTGGGACGCTGCACAGAAGTGGTGGTGGGGTCTGGAGAGACAGATGGGACCTGCTGTGATTCCTAGTAAATGTGAACTTGAACGAGACCAGACTGACTGCGTATGGTTTTCTTCTCAGCTCCAATTCCAACCTACGTGCTCGGCGCTAATGAAAAAAGAGACCCTGAGCTGCAAATGAGCAGACAACGTCACTCACTTAGGTCACCGTGCAGTTGGTCTGTGATAAGGGATGTGTACTTCCATGACGGTGCTTTCGTGAACGTTCTCTGGTCTTGCCGCTTCAAAGCCCTCCCTTTTTCCAGAAATTTTAAGATGGCATTTCTTATTCTGGGGTTCAGGCTGGAGTTGGACTTAATGTTGAACAGCTGATATCATGGGCTCCGTAAAATGTGAGAGAGAACCCTGCTTTGTTGTTGTTGTTGTTGTTTTCTAACACGCCCTAAACTTTGCTAAGCAAAGGGAGGAGTGGTTGCAAGAGTCTGTTCGTTGAGAGTGACGTATTCCTGTAGCGTGCCTGTCTTTGTATGGTGAAGGTTTCCTACCTGCAGTATGATTTTGCTGAGCTGTGAGGCTGTATTGGCGTAGCAAAGGTAAGAAGTGGCGTCTTTAAAGGTCATGAAACTGTAGCAAAACTAGCGGGAGAAGCTAGTTCCTTCCCTGACAAAACTAGTAGCAAGTAAAAGCATTTGCAATTGGCTTTTTTATGCAATGTTCATACAGAGCTTTTGGTATTGATTGATTTTTGGGAAGCAAGACAGCAGTGAGGAAAGAAAACTGGGGCTTCTTCACCGTAGGCGGGGTTCAAGCCTTTGCGCTAGAACAGGTCTTCACTACAGTTTACAAAAAGAGAAGATGAGCTGTCTGTAAGGAAAGTTTCAGTAGAAGTAAGGCTAGATTTGCAGAATTTGGTCCTCCGTATCTGTTGCAAATAAGAGATGACTTGGCAGTGTTTACATCTGAAGTGCATGCCGGTGTGTTAATGCAGGCCGTCGAGGTCTTTTCAGGGGTACTTCTGGACTGCAGGTTGCGTGCGTGGGTGGCATCATGTCCCAGGATGAGCCAGTTTTAGCTCAGAGGATGTGACAGAATGGCAACCATCTTTGTGGTGGACCCCTGTCATGGTTTAACCCCAGTCGGCAACTAAGCACCACACAGCCGCTCACTCGCCCTCCCCCCAGCAATGGGATGGGGGAGAGAATCAGAAGAGCAAAAGCAAGAAAACTCACGGGTAGAGATAAGAAGAGTTTAATACTTGAAATAAAATAATAATAGCAATAATAGTAATACTAGTAACAGTAATAATAGTAATACCAATAATACCATAATATTACCAATAATAACACCAATAATAACAATAATAACAATAACAATAATAATAATAGTAATAATAACAATAATAACACCAATAATAATAATAATAATAATAATAATAATAATAATAAATAATAATAATAATTTGTAATTAAAACGAGAGAGAGAAAGAGAGGGAGAGAGGATCAAGAATAAGAACCCGAATCCTAACACTAACACCAAATCCTCACCCTAACTCGAACCCCTAATGCTACCCGTAAACCCTATGCATAACACTAAGACCTCACCCTTACCGTAAGCCTAACACCGAAACCTAACCCTAAACCTGAACCCCAACCCTAACCCGAACCCTAACCCAAATGCTAACCCTAACCGTAAACCTAACCCTAACTCTAACCCTAACCCTAACCCTAACCCTAACCCAAATGCTAACCCTAACCCTAAACCTAACCCTAACTCTAACCCTAACCCTATCCCTAACCCTAAACCCGAACCATCCTAAACCCAACCGTAAAACTAATGCTAACCCTAAGCCTAACCCTAACCCTAAACATAACCCTAACCTTAACCCTAAACCTAACCCCTAACCATAACCCTAACCTTAACGCCTAACCCTAACGTTAACCCCTAACCCTAAGGCTAACCCTAACCCCGAACTCTAGCCCTAATCCTGAACCCTAACCCTAACCCTGAACCCCAACCTAACCCTAACCCCTAAACCTAACCCTAATGCTACCCGTAAACCCTACGCATAACACTACGACCTCACCCTAATACTAACTCTAACCCCAATACCGAACCCTAACTCTAACCCTGAACCCCAATCCTAACCCTAAACCCTAACCCTAAACTTAACCCTAACACTAACCCTAAACCTAACCCTAATGCTACCCGGAAACCCTAAGCGTAACATTAAGACCTCACCCTAAACCTAACACTGGACCCTAACTCTAACCCTTAACTCCAGTCCTAAGCCTAACTCTAACCTTAACCCTAACCCTAACACTTAACCCTAACACAAAAACTTAACCCTAACCCTAACCCTAACCTAACCTTAAGCCTAACCTGAATCATAAAGCTCTAACCCTAATGTTAACCCTAACCCCGAACCCTAACCCTAATCCCAAACCCTAACCCTAACCCTGAACCCCAACCCTAACCTTAACGTAATGACCCTAACCCTAACTCTAACCCTAACCCTAATGCTACCCGTAAACCCTAACTGTAACACTAAGACCTCACCCTTATACTAACGCTAACCCCAATACCGAACCCTATCTCTAACCCTGAACCCAATCTTAAACCCTAACCCTAACCTAAACGCTAACACTAACCCTAAACCTAACCCTAACGCTACCTGTAAACCCTAAGCGTAACATTAAGACCTCACCCTAACCCTAACACTGAATCCTAACTCTAACCCTTAACTCTAATCCTAACCCTAACTCTAACCTTAACCCTAACCCTACCCCTAAACCTAACACTTAACCGTAACCCTAAGCCTAACACTTAACCCTAAACCGAACACTTAACCCTAACCGTAACCTAACCTTAAGCCTAACCTGAATCATAAAGCTAACCCTAGCCCTAACCCTAACCCTAAGGCGAAACCTCACCCTAAAACAAAATCCTAACGCTAACCCTAACCCCAAACCCTAACCCTAACCCTAACATCAAACCGTAACACTAACACTTTGGCATAACCCTAACGTTAAACCTAAACGGAACCATAAAACTAACCCTCACATAACACCGAACCCCTAATTCTAACCGTAACCCTAATGCTAACTCAACCTCAAACCGTAATCTTAAGACATCACCATAACCCTACCCCTACCCCTACCCCTAACCCTAAAACTAAACCCTAACCCTATCCCCTAACCCAAACCCTAACCCTAACGCTAAGCCTATCCCTAACTGTAACCCTACGCCCTAACCCTAACGCTAACCCTAACCCTAAAACGAAACCATAACCCTATCCCTAACACTAAACCTGAACCATAATCCTAACCCCAACGATAACCCTAGGCCTAACCCTAACCCCAACCATAACCCTAACCTTAACCCCAACCATAACCCTAACCTTAACCCCTAATCCTAATTTTAAACCCTAACCCTGATGCTAATCCTAACCCCGACCCCTAACCGTAATCCCGAACCCTAACCCTAACCCTGAACCCCAACCTGAACCCTAATGACCCTAACCCTAACTCTAACCCTAACCCTAATGCTACCCCAAACCTAATACCGTAACCATAACACCTCACCCTAAACCTAATGCGAAACCTAATCCTAAAATTAAACCGCAACTCTAAACCTAAACCCTAACCCTAAAAATTAATGCTACCCCTAACCCAAACTGAAATCCTAACCCATAAGCGTAAACCCAATGTAAGCCCTAACCATAACACTAAGCCCTAACCCTAACGCTATCACAAACCTAATACCATAACCGTGAGACCTCACCCTAAGCCTAATGCGAAACCTAACCCTAAAACTAAACTGCAACCCTAACCCTAAACCTAATCCTAATACTTAATGCTAACCCTAACCCAAACTGAAATCCTAACCCATAAGCATAAACCCAACCATAACCCCTAACCATAACACTAATCCCTAACCCTAACCCCAAACCCTAATCCGTATCCCAAACTCTAACCCTAACCCTGAACCCCAGCCCTAACTCTAACCTTAACCCTAACCCTAACCCTAACCCTAATGATAAGCCCTAACCCTAATGCTAACCCTAACCCCAAACCCTAACCCGTATCCCAAACTCTAACCCTAACCCTGAACCCCAGCCCTAACTCTAACCTTAAACCTAACACTAACCTTTACCCTAACCCTAACCTTAAAACTAAACCCTAACCCTAAACCCTAACCCAAACGCTAACCCTAACCCTAAACCTAACCATAACCCTAAGCCCTAACCCTAACCCTAACCCTAAAATGAATCCCTAACCTGATCCCTAACCCTAAACCCAAACCATAATCCTAACCCCAACCCTCTCCCTAACCCTAACGATAACCCTAAGCCTAACCCTAAACCTAACCCTAACCCTAACCTTAAACCTAACCCCTGCCCCTAACCATAACCCTAATGATAAGCCCTAACCCTAATGTTAACCCTAACCCTAAACCTAACCCTCACCGTAACACTAAGCCCTAACCCTAACCCTAACCCTAAACTTAATCACAAACACCATAACTGATGTAAATGAGCAATATCAGGGCAGCAAGTCAGGTTCTTTAAATCCTTGCTTTCTCTCTTCCCTTCTCTCTTCTTGCTTTCTCTCTTCCGTTCGAGGAGAGTTCCGTTCGAGGAAGCTTTAGCTAGTTTTATTATATTGTCTGTCTTAGGAGGAACAGCCACTTCTACTTTCCGCTTTGTCTTGTCAATTTTTGCTTTTGGCTTATCCTTCTCTTTTTTCTCCTTTTCAGACATCGGTTTGAAAACAATAGAATCTGCTTCCATAGGCTCATCTCTCACAGGGGTGGCATCATCTCTGCTTGGGCCATGAACAGGGAGTCCATTTTAACGTCTTCTGCTGGAACTGGCTCTCTTGGTTTTCTCGCACCTGCTAACAACTCAGTATTGGGAAATCCTTCATCCTCATCCCTTTTTCTTCTCTTTTTATGCTTATTTCCTTGGCCATCTCCTAGTGGATTTTTCACCTCCTTCTCTTTTGATTTTGTAGGATCCTTGATGCCATGGCTCTCTCTTTCAGAAGGTTTTTCAGGGTAATTTCCAGCTAGATTGTGATTGTGGTGGCTCTGCCAAGCAGGATAATCCTCCCTACGTCCCCGAGCATATGGTGAATTCTCTTGTCTGGTCCCAGGTGGACCAAACCTACCTGGAGAAAAGTTCTCTCTGTTTACTGGAGGGTGAGGTTGAGCGCCAACAGCATAGCCCTTGTAAAACTTTCCATGCCATTCTCTGTAGTTCCTTTCCCATTCCCGGTACCTTGCCATTTCAAATGGATCACTACAGTCAAGAGATCTGCCATAGTAAGCTTTCAGATCATATGGTGGAACTTCTCTGTATCTGTTAAAATACTCCCTTCCTCCTTCCCCTTGAGGTATAGTCTGTTTAGTGGGAGACTGGCCTCTAAATACTGGAGACCTTGACCGTGAATGGCATCTTCTGTATGGGGGTGACCTTGACCTTGAACGCTGATAACCGTGTGACCTTGACCTAGAACGATAGTTACGCCTCTTCCCTTTGCCTCTTCTTGGATACGGCAGCAATCGCGAGTAGGAACGAGAATGGGAAGGACTAAATGAGCGAGAGTAGGAGCGAGTGCGGGAAGAACCTGATCTTGATGTGGAGCAGGTAGACGAACTTGTAGAGTAAGGTGAAGCACTATAAGGAGACTTGGACCTGGAAAAAACCACAACACACAGAAAAAGAAATGAAGTTAATTCAAAACAGTCATTCTCCCCAATTTTTTTCCTCCCAAATTTGGTTTGGGTTTTTTCTCCTCTCCATACGCTTATGTCAAAGCTTCTTTCAGCTGCTGACATAATGCTACTGCAAATTGAGGAATTTGATAACATTTTTCAATTCCATTTGTCTTGTTTTAGTTATGCATGCTTACTATCTGCAACGAAAAATTCTATTGGAAAAAACACTGTCATTTTTCCTTATGTCAGATGCACTTTAGTGTAACTGCAGTCCGATATGCTGTTGAAATACAAACGTGAAAAACAAGGCAACTTCATTGAGCCAAATACTTCCTCCTCTTTAAGTCTCCGTTGTTCTCTGTAAAACTCCTCCCTAGATAAGGGAGGCCAATGGCATCCTGCCAACTTAAGCATTTTTCTCCCTGCTTTCTGTTCTTTAGAGACTACGCTCATTTCCTGATCCTCATACTTGCCTTCCACATCCTCACCCCCAACAGTTCGTTCAGTCTTCTCTCCTTATACTCAGCTTTGCACCTGTGGAAGGAGGCTGCCCACACTTGAAAGAGACTCCCATCTCCCGTGGGCCAAGTGCCCACTGCTCCTCTGCCACTCCTTGATACACTTAATACATCACACTTCTGATCTTCCAAGTACTGCACAGATATTAACTAATCTTCTCTGGAACTTCTTTTAACTTCTTCCACATACGCTTCCTATGTTGTTGCCTCATCATGAGGTATTTGGCCTGGTCCTGTCCCTGAATTGTTGTTTTCTTGCTGACTGAATTGGAGATATCAGACAACCTGTGGGATGGATCCTGGTTTTTCTTTTGATTTACCTTTAAGATTTTATAAACACAATGCACTCTTACAATCTATCTATAACAAACATATAGCGAAAGGAAGGACTAGCTTGACGCTGCAGTAATAGGTAAAACAGACTCCTCTCTCTCCAACTGAGAGAAAGCGTCTTGGCTATGTGAGATGACTAAATTGAAGAAATTCAAAATTGTCATAAAAGAACAGTGTTGACTTTTCCAACCATTTGCTCATGCAGTATCAACTAAGTTGTTAAAAAAAGAATGTTGGAGGCTGATTCCTATTGGGAAATCAATTTCTTCAGCCCTATTCAGCCAGTAATGGAAAAGGTGGCTTTCCATCTGATCCTTTAATTATCTTTAATTTTTATAGGCAATTATGGTTTCCTCAAAAAGCGTTCATTTCTCAGAGTCCTGTTTTCAGTCATGTACCGGAGTTTTATTTTAAATAACCTTAGTGGAAGCACAGATGCCCTTTGTAAAAGCCAATTCAAATGAAGCCATTTAAAAATTAATTACCACTTGGATTCTCCACAACTATCTGTGCATACTTGCTTCATTATAAATCAGCTGTTGTATAAGTTATGCGTTATACAGCCTCTTTTAACAGGTGACAAGGAGTCATCTATTGAATTTCTGTAGAATACTTACACTTCCCAGCCTGGTCTGCCACCTGCTGAGCGAACTGGACTGGCTCTCATTGGATGACCTTTTGGAGTGGGGAGAGGAAAAAGAAAGAAATCCCATTCAGTTCCTCTGAAGGTAATTTTTTTAAAGAAATTCTGAAGTTACAGTTACTTACCAGTTGTGGGTATTGCTTGTCCTTGGGGGCCCAGAAGACTTGGTAATGCTGGTTGTCTTTGTACGGGAACCTGATCGACATCTCAAAAAACCATTAGTAGGCTTGAGTTCTGAAGGTTTTAACCATCTCTCCCGTGGAGAAGAATGTGGATTAAATGCCTAACTATCCGTTTGTTGCAGACCACAGTAAGTCACCAGAGTTGGCTATATCATTTTCTATGAGAGAAATGAATCCCACCTCTCCTTTGCCAGAGGGTAAATGTAAATTGCAGGCTCAGGGTAAAGTTCGTCTCCGAGTAACTACATTTTATAAATGGAAGAAGTCTATGTTACAGCTCCTACAAAACGAGATCCATGACAGAAACACAGAAGTGCTACCAAGTGCATTTTAAAACAGCCACTCCTGTCAGCACACAGCAGTATTTTCTTAGTTTATAGCAACAGGAAAACTTCAGTCTGTTTCACACATGGGATTTGATAAAAGTCAGAGGGGGCGGAAATCTCAGTCCAACAGCTACTTGTTAAATTTTGCAAGAAGCCTTTGAAACATAAACCAAAAGCAAAACGAGCTTTCAGAGAGAACGACTCCACTGCAAACACTACTGAAATGTTTTGCAGAAATACAGATTCTTAGCATACCACACGTTTAACCAACTTCCAGGGGCACGAACAGCAGGACCACCCTATTTTAATATTCAAAAGTATCACAGATTCTATGGTTAAGCATAATGACAGTGCTTCCTGCCCCGTAATTACAGATGCTGGCCAACTTGGTTGCACAGCCACTCAGACATGCACGCGTGGTTTCTCTCGCTCACTTTTTGGCCAGTCCAATTAATTCCATACTTACGCATTAATAGTTGGTATTGCGTATTTTCCAGTGTTTGTCAGCATAGCACCCTTTGTATTGGGGTCTTTCACCTCCATCATGAAACTCCTTGGAATTCCTGTGCTCTTTAATTCTGGGAACAGGCTCAACATTTTTGTCCTGTTAAGAAAAGAAATGCAGACATATCTCCTTTTAAGACCCACACTTAAAATGACATTTCAATGATTATTTTAAGCAGCAAAAGCCTTTAATCCTCTCCTTTTACCCAGCATAAGGGTTGCTCGACTAAAATACTTATTTTCCTAAATGAATATAGCCAGGATGTTCCAAAGGCTTGAGCAGTGTTTTGAACTCATTCCATTCTTTGGCTTAAGTTCAGGTTCTTTAAGGGTGAAATATCCCTTAGCTCACCATCCACTCAGAAAAGAGATACAAACCCGCTCCTCCTTCAAAGCGCAATTCAGAGCACAAATATTCAATAGATGGGGTCAACAGAAACATCATGGTTTTACATGAAATACTAAAAACTGTGAACTGTCATTAAACAGAGTTAAAACCAGAAACATTTCCAGTAATATTGAAATATATAAAAATATGCATGAAAGTTCACAGAGCAAGATCTGTGGACATACTTAATGTCTATGACCTAGAAAAAATAAAAGTTTACATTTATAATGCCAGGTTTCCCTTGGATTTTGAAGGGCTTTGCAACATTGCCATATGAACCTCTGTCTTTCACCCCAAGAGAAACAATTCTTAATATGAGTATTCATGGATTTGTTACGTAACTGCCAAGGTAAAAAAATGAAAAGCTAAGGAACACCAGAAGTCCCCCACAGTCTTACCCCATTTGTTGGGCAGTTCTTTATACAGTCGCCAGGTTTTCCGCAACGAAAGCAAGCAGATGATGGTGGAGGTGGACCCCAGGGTTTCTTCGTGTAACTAAAAGGGTTTGGGGCAAAGAAGAAAAAGGTATGCACGTGTCTCTCTCGTTAAAACAAACTTCTCTACAATTTTTCCATAATCTTCAAAGAACAGATTTGACATTATCAACACTTAATTGATTGGATCATATTCCTGGCAAGACTGTAGCATCATAGCTTTTATTTTATCTTCTTCGGAAGCATTGGCTTCAGCCAGATTGGCAGTCTGTTTAACAGGTAATTATTTGACACATACATTAGAAACACATTTAAGCCCACACTGCCAAAGAGAACACCACTCACCCAACCCTGTAAAGAGCAGCACAACGCCAGCTGAGGTTGCATGAAAACAGCTGCTTATATGAAACAGAGTTGTCCAAAAGATGTTCTGGGGAGTCCTTACATCATCACAGGATGTTTATGTGCCTGTTAACCTACTTGAAAAGAGCATTCCTGGGCACTCAAAACCTTAGGCTCTTCATGTTCCCCCCCACTAACTTCTTCATAGGAAGCAAGTTAACTACAATAAGCAAAACCTGCAGTTTTTTTCCAGTTGACCGTGTCCTTTTAACATACAAATTGTAATATAAATGTTATGCAGAACTGGATCTTCAAATTATTGAAGCCAGCTGATTTTTTTAAAGTAGTATTTGTTCAACTGTTTTTATTACACACCAGTACAGATACAAGCAGGGTCTAAGGGAGTGACTGTAAATGATTTGGACCCTCAAGCACCTATCATTCAGATCAACCACTCATGGTTTTGGTTTTAGATGCATTCATTCACAAAAGCAACCAACTTGTTTCAGCATTTTGTTAAAAGGCTGTTTCATATACACAGCTTTTTCTCAACTGTAACATAATCCAGATCGACATCTATGAAATCATTTCCATTAACATTTACAGAAGACTTTACAGATACTTGACTAATTTGTTTGAACCCAAGCCGTTTACAAAACACATCCAAAACCCACAAGACATTACTAGGAATAGACCAAAATTCAAGATGGCATTTAATGCATAATAAAACAGAAAACTTTTTACAACACATTGCCTCCATGCTAAGCCAGTCTGCACTGAGGAGGTTAGAGTAAGGAACCGTTTGGAGCTGCTTTATCTTATGTTCCTCTATTTTTCTGAAATACTTACATTTTCTCAAAAGCTTAAATGTGTACACCACTTGGACAGTTTTTCACATTTTAGAGTAAAACTTCACCTGAGTTTACAGAACCAAGGACATGTTTAGGGACAGCGCTAACAGAGACCAATTTCTCCTGGTGGCTACCTTCCAAACTATTTTTTTTTTCTTACCAAATGTCCACAATTTAATTTCTGCAGTGAGAGAGGGAAGAAGTTACCAGTGGGAAGAGATTTTTCTTTCTGGGAAAGGAACTCCAGCCTTTATTTTCAGAAGAAAGAACTAGCTCCTCTGCATTAGGCCCTGCCTTCTCTAATCTTTGTAACTTTAAAGACTAGTAATTTAATTGGCTAGCACTACACCTTTTCACAAAGTGCAATCCCTAGTGCTTTCCCAGACAAAGTTACATGTTGTTGAGCAAAAAATGCAAGCAGTTCCATAGCAAAACATGGCATTACAACAGTTTCAGAAGGTCACGTTTGCTAATATGCCACACATACGCATCAGTATTTTCCTGTAAACAATTAGGTGCATTTACACAATTTACACAGTCTGCGATCAAACAAATTAGATTGTGTTGTCCACTGTATATATACTACAGTGTATGAAATTGTGCAGCATTCAAACCATGGATCTATAACTGTAGTGCCTAGAAATTCAAAAATAGCCATGCAGTTGTCCGTGTTCCAGAAACGCTTCTATTTTGGCTCTTGCAAACCCCCCTGAAATGTCCGTCACTTACAGCCAATTAAATTCTTCTGTGAAAACTGTGTTAGTTTCCAATGCAAAATGAACGAAAAGTATGAAAAACGGTAAACAGCTTCTGAAGTGCTTCTTCTTTGTGTCTTGAAGATGAGTAATACTGCAACATTACGTTGCGGCTGATAAGGTCCTCCCCCTTCTATCTTCCCAAACTGGCAACTACTCTTTACCAGGATAGTATCAAAATATACACACATTTTAAAGTTAAAAGAAATACTTTAAATTATTAAAAATTAAATTAAAGGTTTGTTCACATGACAACAGTTCTCCAGCTATAGATCACAGTATAAGATTTAAAAATACAAAGCAAACACTTTTTTTTAGGAATATATATGTACCTTAGTCAGCTGGGCCAGAGAAATAGATGCAGAAGAGTCATCAATCTGTTCACAAAAAATTAAACTCACATTCAAGTTCTACAATCAAAAACAGAGCAATAGTTAACCTCTACTGTAGTCTGACAGTCTGCACTATATCCTCCGAGTGTCACTGAAAGAGCCATTTCCAACCTAGTGTAGTTGGTATTTGTTCAAAACAAAGTCCAAACCTGTGACAGCTTAAGAGTGCCTATGTGGTTAAGGAGAAGAAGCTAAACTAACCAAACCCGCTGGAGATCAACTTATTGCTCCAGAATATCTCAGAGAGGGACCCTTGCCAAATGCTCACAGCTGCTTAAAAGTCGAAGGGGTAAGGAAGCTATCAATTTTCAGCTAAAAAGGATTTTAAAAAAATATTTATTTGAAAAGGAAGCATCACTACAGGAAACTTCTTTTCAGTGTGGTTTGTAAACTAATCAGCCAAGTATTTCCTTGTGTTACTTATTTCTGTTTTAGCAGCAGAACGACAGTGTCTTCAAACCTGAAGAAAAACGCTGCCCCTTTTCCAAATGTAAATTCAAAGTGGCAGTATCCTAAAGAAAAGCTTAGCCTTTGGGAAATTAAAGCAGCATCCAGCCCTGAAGTCACCCAGATCCAAAAACGTACTGCAGGCGGAGGTTAAGAAAAATGACAGGGATTTTACCCTTTACAAATGCACCAGGCTCTAACCTTGTGCCAAAATTTGTACACTGGGTTTTACGTATTTTCATTTGCAGACAAACTATTAAACTAAACTGCTTCATCTGATAAAGCGGAAAGGTCAAATGTAGAACTTTAGAATACCACTTTGTGTAGCAACGATATTTAAATTCACAGCAATCTATTAAAGACAGTTATGCACTCAGTTATGCACTCAAACAATATCGCTTCAATTATACAGTTTCAGGAACAAATACCCAAGTCTTTAAGGACATGAAAAGGAAGCATTTAGCTGCACAGAACTGTCCTCAAAACGTGTGGGACATGTTGGTTTTGGTATTTGTTTGAACCCCCAAGTCAAAAGTAAGAAACAGTACCATGTTTAACAATAATGGTTTCTCAGTGGTTTTTGATAACATTTTCAAAAACCATGTTCAGTTGTGCAAACCTTGAACCTACGTGATCTAAAAACGATTGTACATTATCTGTACAACACAAAGTCGTTCAGGAAATAGTCTAGCATATCCAGTATGAAATACAATGCATTACTAGGCACAAACACCAATATTCACATTAGATAGAACTGTGCAAATGATGGCATTACTCCGTTTCTACTATGCTGAATCAAATACATTGTATTTACAACATATACTATGTTTTACTGGAAAATCTATTAAGTTAATGTTTGGAAAATTAATCCAAGACTACCTTAAGTGCAGCGTGCAGCAAAAAGTGTGAGACTGTGTTTTTACATACTGCTTTTGATGTTCCACTTACTGGCTCAGTTTGACTTCTAGAAGAAGAAATAAAGGTGATCAGAACTTCAAATACAGCACTTGTACCAAAAACATAAAGCACTGAAAACAGATTATAAAACCTGAACATCAAAACTTTATGTTCTGATAGTCGAGTGAATCTGGAAATTTACTCATATACATAAACCGTTGTCTCTTGGTACATTCAGTGCAACTAAAAAAACCCCCCAGAATCCCATTTCTACTTTGTCACAAATTACTCTAAGGCTTACAGATATAGAACACGACCGTGCAAGGGGAAGTCCTCAGATAGTTTGTCTCTGCTACATAAGTATCAAAACCAGGAAGTCTGTACTACAGTTTTGTGTTCATAAATAATCAACCATCAAAATACGAAGGTAACTTTAGCCAATCTGTGTATCGCTAGTATTACAAATAGGTACCAGATGGAGTCCTTTAGTTTCTAAGAAAGAACAGTGATAGTCTAGACACTTCCAAGTGCACCTGTACTTAAGTGAAAAAAATCAGTCATCTGACAAATAACAACAATGTCAGCAGCATCGTCTTTAGAACAGTGTTTCTCTGTGGAAGCCCAAGCACTGTGTTCAGATATCTTAGCCATGAAAGTGCCAAAACACTAAATGTGTTACATATGCTATATGGACTAAAAACAGTAGTAGAAATGTCACCTGAAAGCAGGTCCTAGGCCTTTGTGCGATTTAGGAGACCTGTGACAAAAAAAAAAGGTCTTGGTTGCCAGAATTTGCTTCAAGATAATCTTGAAAATGCTACGATATTTTAGGAAATATTTATTAAATTTGAAAACTTGCTGAGATTCCACATACTCATTGATCTGTATCTGCACACTACTCATCATGAATCAGCCATGCAACCATTGATGTCGTTAACAAACAATTCACACATCATCCAAAGTGTCCCATGAGCAGAGGCAATTCAAAGGCTGCTGTGCAACTGGTGTACAAATAGAAAGGCGCACGCTCCCTGCCACTGCTAGAACACCACCAGGCTCGCAACGACAGCCACGTACCTCCTGAAGTTGAGGAAGGACAAGGACATCCTTTAGATTACCACAGCATGGATTCTTCATACATTTACCTTCAAGAGCGTACTAAAAGGAGAGTAACGCATTTTTGAAGGCCTCTCCACCATTACAGCATACATTCATCATTCCCAAACATTCACCACTCTACCAGTTGTTTCTGCAATGTTCACAGCTGAAAGACTAGAAAGCTAATCTGCCTGGTTAATTTTCAGCGCTAGAACAGCGGTGCCGTTCCTTCCTTATCCCCTTATACATACAGGTATGTATCTGACCTTTGATGCTAGCCGCATCTATCCTCTCATTTTAGGGCAGCATTACAATACCAGGAGAGGGTGCCCGAAACAGAGGATGCACTGACAAGACAGCACTAAGCAGACGTGTTTAAATTAACCCCCAAAACAAGGCCATGTTTATAAGCACAGTGCTGCGGTGTCCAGAATTACTAGAGGGTGCCTGAAAACACTGCAACAACTACTGCAGGAATACGCCCAAAGTTGAGATGCAGTGCCACATAAATTCAGGGTTTTTTGCTTGCAGATGCCTCGTGGGTACCGGGAGGCTGCTGTACTCTTTGTTCGAGACACAGTGTAACTCATCCGTCTACTTGATTTATTGAGAACCAACATTAGACAGACATGGCAAAACCACAAGCTAATAATATCTACTAATTGTGGTGGAGAGACCTATCTTTAAGGCGGCTGGAAAACATGACTGTTCAAACAATGCTAATGTAGCTGATATAGAACTGGACTGTATGAATACATAAATGACAGCAGTAATCCTCTAGTCAGCACTGCATTGGAATAGCTGTAATTTTAATCAATACACCTGATTCTCTGTCCTCCGTAAATCTTAGGAATACAGAACCAAAACCCGGAGCACAGATACCAGCTTAGGGTAAAAACAGACGTAGCAAGATAACTAGTAACATTTGGTAATGTGCTAAACTGCTTACTGAGTTTCAAGTTTGGAAAGGATTAACTATTCCTTCATCGTACTTGCACAAAAGGCAATACACTTTAGGATATTGTTCTTTTTCTCTTGCCTGAAACGGACATTGTCTTGAGGAAACGCATAGGAATCGCTTACGAATGGAACTTCTTGTTTGCATCGTTCGCCAACTGGTAAACCTTGGTCTTTCCTCTATAGCTAGTATGCAAAAAACCCAGATTCGGGGCGTAAGAATACCTGCCATATCCTCCCCAAATGCCAGAAATAGTCAAACACTGAGAATCAGGCTCTTCTGAGACGGGAACAAAGTATGCGTTTATGCTACAATGCGTATCTGTCTTTACTATAAAAGCCATAAAAGCAAACACATATAATAAGGAATCTCTGCACGTCGAGGAAACAGGATCTACAACTTGGCTCTCAGAACAATCAACCCCAAGAACAAACCCAATAGAATAATCTTAAAAGTTACCATGGTTGGAGTTCGAACCCCATGTCCCAGCAGGCCTAAAAATGTAAGTCCACTTTCGGACAGACACATTAAAATCTACCCCATGCCAACAAAAATTAACAGCAGCTTTAACAAGAAAGAACGCCTCTGTAAACTAATATCCATAAAAAAAGTTAACACACTGAAACCCCTAACAAAGAATACAATGCTTTATGGATACTTACATAACATCGGTTTTGCCGGTAGCTTTAACTCCTCCAACAGGGATTCTTCTAACAATTACCGATGAGTTCTTAGGAATCAGGGCATTCTCATCTGCGTATTCTGAAAACAACATAAATACAGAGAAAAACATCAGTCAATTCGTAAGAATGCATGCTCATATGTAATTACGTAGCACTTCGCAGAATCCCTTTACAGATAAAAAAAAGCAAAATTTTATATGTAACATCACGCTTTCATCGTCTCAACACACTAACAGTATATTTCAAGAAATCTTGGGGTTTGAGAATCAAACACAAGCAGCAAAATCTTTTTCCTTTTTTTAAAACAGTTTGAATGCCAACAGCAAAATGGACTCAAAGGTCACTAAAGGAGAGTCTGCTAATGCACGAGGTTCTTTCCTGACCTAGCTTAAAGTTGCTTTTGCTTCCGTTAGGCTACAAAACCCATAGATCTTTGGAGAAAAACAAACCACAGCAAAGTCTCACCTGCCTAAACCAGATTCTGAAGTCTGACTAGCTTGCCCTGCAACCAAACAGGCACTTAGCTAAAGCACGAGAACTCTGCGCCATTGCTTTCATAGCTGTTAACTAAAAACCAGTCACCTGTGCTGCCAGTGCTCAAGCCTGACAGAACACAGAAGAGAGCCTGCCGCCTCTGCCTGTTTCTTGGAGCTTAATCCATCAACAACCACACTTCTCAGCTGCTCAGGGCTTTACGTTTAAATGGAAACAGAACTGGCAGTGCTAGAATTTGGATCACAGACATTTTGGGGTTTTTTTGAGCTTGCTTTCACAAGTAGGGCAGAATTGGCTCAAACTCAAGTGGTATCTCCCCTCTTAAGCTAATCATCTAGTTTGAATTAACCAAAGGGACGTGAATTCGTTCGATCGATTCCCTTTTTGCAGAGCAGAGAGGCCCAAATGAAATTACTTAGGAAGACAGCCTTGAAAAGCCTTTCAGGAACAGCGTGTGCCTGAAGCTCTCCATGCTTTGCCTTGGCTTACACCCTGTTAGTCTTCTGAAGAGGAGGAAAGCCTTCTGACCTTTTACATAAGGCCCAAACAAAACAAAACCAAACCAACTACCTGAGACACTTGGACTGAGTAAGCTTAAAATGCAAAGATCTCTCCATGAGAATGCTTTTTCTATTGTACTTACACAAGCTGGATAGGACTGAATATTTTAAAGCACTATCAGCAGGCATCCCCTGTAATCTGCCTACAGTTTTAAATATTCAAAGCCCTTACCTTTGCAGAGCGAATCAGAACAATGGTCTGAAAACCAAAGATACTGTATACCTCGTCAAGCCCTGTCAGGTGGCATCCCTAAGACCCCTAACGTTGTGCTGTTAAGGCTCTTCACAGACACTCTCCTGAAAATAGTTTAAGTATCTGCAGACAAACAGCAAGCTTTAGGTCCAACCACTTTAAAGGCTAGGGCTGAAGTTACAGTTACCGCAGTGTACATACTACTCTGTTTAAGTTTTAACACATGAAACAGGAAGAGGAAAAAAAACACTAGTACACATTTTAAAGAAAAGCCTGTTGTAAGAGTGTCACAGAACCACAGGGGGAAAAAAAAAAAAAAGAAATGTAATGTTTAAGGAATGAAAACACTTTACAAGTCTTTTTATTTCTGAAAAGTCACATCCCAAAGTCTTTAATCACATTCAAACTTATCGAGATGGCAGATTACCAAACTGAAATATCCTACTAAGTAATACGAAACCATTATCATCTCTAAGAATCAAGCACCATTTGTTAGATTTAAAAGAATTTATGATGTCTCTAAGAACATTTCTTACGTATATCCACCATAAACGTTCTGCCATAAAACTTCAGTACTGCCCTGATACGGTTAACATGTAGTACAGGAAAAAAAACCACCGTTAGAAACGAATGATGAAATGATGCTCAATAGCATCTGAATGACCATGTCTTTGGTGTGGAAAAGAAGTTATATTAACAAGAAATTCCAAAGTATAATTTAGATACGGAGAACACTCATGCGCAAGACGGCTTTCAAGGGTCTGCACAGATTTTAACTCACAGATACGCTCCTGATCCAAAATGTTGCTAGTGGGCAGTTTCTGCAACAGCCGCAAAACCCATTTTCCAATGCAGTGGAGTAAAACAAGTTGAAGTAAAAATTAAGTCACGAAATTCACCAAATCCAGGTGGTTTCTTTTCTTCAAATTAGCCATCTCTTTTATTTCTATCACTTTCAGATTTCTCCACCACATTTCAAAGAAATCTGGCAAGTTGGTTATTACAAGATATGCTGCCACATTTCCTTCTCATTTTACCTAGAAGAATTCCAGGAAACCAAAGCTTTTGTAAGCGCCGTATGTCACACATCAACCACGTACTCTTCTACGCCTAGCTCCATGTCTACAACACAGATCTGAAGGTAGTTGTCAGAACAGCAACCACAGAAGAACAGCTCTGTGAGGCCCCCAACACAAGTCACAGCTACCGATGGTGGCCGAATCGCATTATGGCTTCCCACCCCACTTAATGCCCAGCGCCGCTTGCCCTCCCGGTCCCGCCGCATGCTGGCGGCATGGGCCCCAGCCTGACTCACGCTACGTGGGGATGACCCACAAAGAGCAGAGCGCGGCTCCCACAGGCCACGGCCGACGCAGGGTGGTCTGCGACGCCGCCAGCCGGGCGGTGCCCGAGGCCCCGCGCCCGCCGCCCCCGCGCACCTTCTTTGGTCTGGGCGTTGGTGATCTGCAGGTCGCAGCTGGCCGCCTTCAGCTCCTCGCGGCCCATGATCTGGTGCTTGAGGTCACACAGGGAGATGTGGAGGCCGTTGAAGGTGACCATGTCATGGTTCAGCTTGGAGGCGAACTTGTAGTTGGGGCCAGGAGGTGCCTGCTCCGTGATGGCGTCTACCGCGGCAGACAGCGTCGCGGCCGCTGTGCCAGGCGAGGGCCCGCGGCGGTTCCTCCTCCACCGAGGAGGCCAGGGCAAGCAGCGGGGGCTGAGCTCGAGCGGGCCGGCAGCGCTCAGAGGCTGCGGCGCTCCGCCATGGCCTTCCTGGCCGACAACCGCACGGGCCGCTGCGAGCGTGTCACTGTGCACACGCAACGGCACACTGCACCCACCCCCCGCGCCTCACGTGACCCAGCGCATTATGACAAAAGGCCCGCGTCACGTGGCCGTGGCGGCCCCGCGCTCTTCATCCTAACACCAAGCGCCCCCGAGGGGAGGGGGGGCCCGTCAGCCCCAGGCCTGTCACCACCCCGGGCCGCTGGTCTCCCTGCTCTCCCCTGGCCTGTCACCACCCGGTGTCCTGCCACCCCCCAGGCCTGTCACTGCCTGGTGTCCCTCCTGTCACCCCCCAGGCCTGTCCCTGCCCAGTGTCCGTCCTGTCACCCCCCGGGCCCATCACCGCCTGGTGTCCTGTCACCCCCCAGGCTGTCACCACCTGGTGTCCCCTCCTGTCACCCCCCAGGCAGTCACCACCTGGTGTCCCCTCCTGTCAGCAGCCGGGCAGGGCAAGACAGCCTGGGGCTGATGCAGTGGGCTTGGCCGTGTGGCGCTCGGCTGCCCGCGGTGCAGGGCCGGCAAAGGGAGGGGACATCTCAGGGTGCTTGAGTGTATCTTGTGGCATTCATGGAAAGTTCAGTCAAAGAAGCCAATGACCATTTATGTTTATGGCCACAGACCAGTCCCCTGCCCCCATTTTTTAACTCCTCCCTCTCTGCCTTTAGCCCATCACTATTTTTTGCTTTCTCTTTCTCTGCCTCTCTCCCTGTCTGTAGTTTCTAATTCCTCCCTGTCTGTCCTATAGCCTGCTGCTATTTTTTCCTTTCTCTCCATCTCTTTCTCCTGCTCCCTCTCCTTCTCTTTTTTCTATCGCCGTGTCCTGCTTCCTGGCCTTATCTTAATGTTAGGGTTAGGGGCTAGGGTTAGGGTTAGGCTTAGGGTATTGTTAGGGTTAGGGTTAGGGTCGGGGTTAGGATTATGGTTCGGGTTTAGGCTTAGGGATAGGCTTAGGGTTTCGTTTTAGGGTTAGGCTTAGTGCTTAGGGCTTAGAAGTAAAACTGTCCCAAGTACTTACGCCTCCATCAAGGACCACATGCCCTGAGGCTTGTGATGACTGTTGGATGGCTTTCCCTCCCCCCGATGGAAACACCTCTCAGTTCTCTGTGCTCACACCAGGGAAGGAAAGGCAATACACCCCCATATCTAAAGGCATGGCACTCCAAGCAAAGGTAACGTTTCGTTTCTTTAGATGAACTGCCTGGCCAGTTACAACACCTGCTTATACTGACTTCATCCACCCTTACCCGCAAAACATTGTGACAGGCTGAGTCAGCGTGGAGAGTCAGGTGAACTTTGACGCACACACTGCTACCATAGGACTGGATTTTTAACCTATTTACATTTATCCGTCGCTTTGAAGCTGCCCAAGGGTCAGCATGCCCTTGCTACTGGAGGTTCTTGCTCTGTGCAGGCACTAAGGAAGACATTTCTGGTGACAGATTATTTCTAACGGGTAAAGCACAGCAGAACACACTGTTCATGAGCTGCTGAGAATCGTCCCCCAGGCATAGCAGGAACAACGGCAAAGCTTGTATATTTAAGATGCATCTGAGTTACCTTACCATTAAAATACACCACCACCAGACAGTGCTCTAGACGGAAGGCTGACATCAGTGTACAAGGACAGTCCCTTCTGGACATCTCGCTCCTGGCTAGAAATCCTAGAGACTTCCTTTAAGGACAGAAATCCAAAGAGCTACAATAAGCCTTTGAAATTCAGCACAGCAAACAAAAAGCAAACAAACAAAAAATGACAGGAAACCCCTGAGGCACTGATGAGGAACACAAGGTCTCCCCTTGAGTCCACTACCCCTCACAAGACTTACTCAAAATTACTCAGTTGCTTACTCAAAAGCAATAACCAACAAGCCATGTACCCTTGGGGAAGCCCTTGTCCTTCTGTGCCGCTGGTGGCATCCCACCATTTCTTTGGGAGTCCACACAAATTCAGAAGTACACTTAGTCCTCCGGCAGTCATTACCTATGGACCCGAACTCCTCCCACACCCCAGAAGTGGCTGTCGGTCGTCTGGCAGTCATTCTCCACAAACTGCAAGCCCTCCATACCTAACCACCTACCTAGTGACTCAGTGGAAATGAGCTGGACCACAACAGAAGTGACACTGCCCGGCCCGGTCACACAGATTAGACCACAAACGGTGGTTACAAGACAGAAAATGCAACACAAACCACAAGGACGGCAAAAAAACAAGCAGAAGACACATCACACAAAAACCAAAGACCCCTATCCAAACCCTAAAAACGCAAGCAAGCTACAAAAGGACTTTCCAAAAAAAAGACCACCCAGAACACAACATAAGGCAAAACCAACCTAACCCCAGGAACCCAGAGCTTGCAAACCCAGATCCTGACCATAACAATAACATGCTTTAATCCTAAGTCGCGTAAACTCCCATAACCCTCAAACCCCATAACCCTAGCAGGCTGGAACCCTAGCGCCCCATATCCCTAGCACATTGTAGCCCCAAGATATCAAAACATTGAACACAAACTCCCTGGAGGTCTCTCTCTTCAGGTGGCCCCAGATCTCAGACACCACAACTCTGAAGTGGGGGTGCCCACCGTGCCCAAGTGGAAGATCCACCAGGACAGCACCAGCATCCATCTTCACATCATCCGTCACGCCCTGAAAAAGTGCCCAGGCTGGACACTCCTGGGGAGAAAGGCGGAGGCACTCGGAGACTTTGAACCGGCCAGCCATGGCCACAGGGCTTCAGCTCATCATGTCTGTGTCAGAGCCACCAGGCAGGTGACCCCGTCCCCCCTGCGAAGACCCCTTGGGGTAGCCGTACCCAGCACCAGCTGGCTGGATACGGCCTTTGCTCTATGGGGAGGTGCTCCCTGGGAGCAGGGTCTCTCACGGGGGAACTCACAGCTCACCTGGGCTGCTCTGCGGCCACCGGACGCCTTTGCTGTCAGGTGGCTCTCAGCACCTCTCTGCCAACGGCTGTCACCTCCCTGCGGGACGCTCTCCAGAGCACGGTCCGTCTCCACTGGGTCTCCCTGGGGACAAAGATCGGAAGGGAGGGATGGGGTTTGCTCTGTCCCCGTTCCCAGGGTGCTTCAGGAGAGACCTGCCACCCCCAAATGAGAATCTGACGTGGACACCACAGACGAGCTGCAGACGGGGGTCAGCACGGTGGCGGGGAGTGGGCAAGATGTCCTGCGGAGCCCCCGGCGCTGGCGGAGAGCAGAGCTGGAGACAACGGGGAGAAGCCCCAGGCAGCCGGCAGCTGGCGGTGGGGCCTGGCAGGGAGCAGCGCCCGCAGAAATGCCCGGCTCCTGGAGCCTCGGCCCCAGGGCTGCAGCCTCGGCACCTCCTGGGGCTTCGCTGGGAAAAACCAGGCAGGGGTGACCCTGACAGCCCGCACACGTACCTGGCCCCGGGATCTGGCAGCCTGTCCCTGTGCCCATCGCTGCCACGGGATCCAGGAAGCAGCGCCCCAGCCCTGGCGTGGCCCTGAGCCGTCTCTCAGGCCAGGCAGCAGGAAGCCGCGCCCCATGGCATGCTGGGAGCTGTAGGCTCGGGGCACGGGCTGCCGGGCAGCCATGTTGGTTCCCGGGGCATGCCGGGAGCTGTAGGCCTGGGGCACGGGGCTGCTGGGCAGCCATGTTGGTCTTGGGAGGTGCGGGCTCTGCTCCAGCTGCGGCCCAGCTGAGGTGAGGACAGGCACGCAGGTGGAGCTACCGAAGAGGAAGGGAGGAGAGCACAGACGGACAGAGAAAGAAGTGCTTGAACTGTAACATTTGCCTGGCAGTGCAGAGAGCGGGAGCTGCGGTGAGTCCCAGCCCCTCGGGGCCGTGTCACCCCTCTTCTGCATCGCAGTCCCTCCCAGCCCCCCCCTCCCATTTCCCTCTGTGTCATTTTTTTCACTTCCCCATACCTCTCTTCTTCTGTTGCTGTGTTCTGCTCCCCGTCCTCTCTTCTCCAAGTCCCTCTTTCCCTGTCGCTCTACCTGCCCCTGTCTTTTTCTTGCTGCCCCTCCCTCCTGCTCCCTGTCCCTCTTTTTGCCTTCCTCTGTCTCTGCCCTGCAGCACATTGCTGTTGTTTCTTCTCTGTCTCTTTGTCCTGGTCTGCATCCCGCTCTGTTTTTCACAGTCTCTCTGGCCTGTTCCCTGTCGTGATTTGTCTCTCTCTGCCTGTATGTCCCGCTCCCTGTCCTTGTCTTCCCTTCTCCCTCCTTCTGCTTCTCTCTCTCTCTGCCTCCCCCCCCGCCCTGCTCACTGTCACTGCGGTTTTCCATTCTGTATCCCACTGTCCCTGTCCTTCTTCCCGTTCATCTCTCTTCTGTCTCTCTCTGCTGCTCCCTGACCCTTCCCCTCCCCGCTTCCTCCATCTCTCTGCAGGGCTCCTGAGACCTCTCTTTCTTTCCCCATCCCTCTGTGCTGCTCACTGTCCCTGTTTCTCTCTTTCTCTTCGTTGTTATTCTTGTCTGTCACTCTGTCCTTCTCCCTGCCCCTATTCCTTTTTCCTCCCTCTCCTTTCTTCTGCCCACCACAGGTTTTCTTGCGATCTCTATCCTGCCCCTAGCCCTTAGTTCTCTCTCTCTTCCTGCCTCCCTCTCCCTCTTTCTGCCTCTCTTCCTCTTTTCCTGCTGCTTCTTTCTCCATCTTTGTCCAGATCCCTGTCCTCTTTTTTCTCTTGCTGTCCTTCGGTCCTTTTTCTCTTTTCTCTCTTTCTCTCTGTCCCATTCCCTGCCCCACCCTTTCTCACTAAACCCCCCTGTCCAGCTGGCCGTGCCTTCTTTCCTCTCTCTCTCGCTCTCTAGTTCTCCTTTCTTCGTCTCTCTGTCCCACTGCCCATCACAGCTGGTTTTGTCCTCCAGTGGTGTCCTGCCCCCTCTTCCTTTTTTCTCTCGCTGTCATTCTGGCCTCTTCTTTTAAATTCCTCCATCTCGGTCCTGCACCCGTCACTGTTTTTTTCCTCTCCTGTCCCTTTGTCTTGCTCCCTGTTCCCCGTTCTTGTCTCTCCTTCCCTTTGTTCTGCCGCCCATCTCTGTTCCCCTTCTTGCTCCATCTCTCTGCCCTGCTCCCTGGCCCTCTAAGTCTCTCTCTGCTTCTCTCTCCCGCTCCCTGTCTCTCCCCCACCCTATTTTTCTGTCCTACTCCCTTTTCACGTTCCCGCCCCTCTCTCACTTTGTCCTGCTCCCTGCCGCGGCTATTTCTCACTCCATCTCTGTCCTGCAGCCCAGTGCTGTATTTTCCTTCCATCTCTCTGTCCTGCTGCCCAGCCCAGGCTCTTTTACCTCCTTCTGTGTCCTGCTCCCCATCCCTTAGTTTTGCCTGTCTTTCCCTTTGTCCTGCCTCCCTGTGCCTTTCTTCTCTCTCTGTATCGCCCTGTCCTGCTCCCTGTCCTTGCCTTTCCCTGACAATCTGTGTCCTACTCCCTTTTCTTGTCTTTCCCTCTCTGCCCCCATCCTTCTTCCTTCCTTTTTCTTCTCTCTCCCCCCCTGTTCCTGCTGCTTCTTCTTCTACCTCTGTCCTGCTCCCTGCCCCTTTTTTCCTCTCGCTGTCCCTCTGCCCTGCTTCCTGTCCCCATCGTTTCTGTCTTTATTTCTCTGTCCCGCTGCCTGTCCCATCGTTTCTTGTTGTACTCCCCTGCCCCGTCCAGCTGGCTCTCCCTTTTATTTGTTCTCTCTTCCTCTTTTCTGCTTCTCGGTCCTCTTTTCCTCTTCCCCTGTCTCTGTCCTCCAGCCCGTTGCTGGCTTTTCCCCCCCTTCTTGGTCTCCATCAGGATCTGACCCTCTCTTTATTTCTCAGTCCCTTTGTCCTGCTCCCTGTCCTTCCTTCTCTTTCTCCATCTGGACGTCCTGCTCCCTGTCCCTGTCTTTCCCTAGCCCCCCCTTCCTTCTTCCTCTCCTTCCCCACGCCCGTCTCTGCCTCTCTGTCCTGCTCCTTGACCCTACTTTTTCTTCCTCCATCTCTCTGCAGGGCTCCTCATCCCTATTTCTCTTGATTTCTCCAGCTCTCTAGCCTTTTCCCCATACCTTTCTTTCTCTCTCAGCTCCTCTATCTTTTCTCTCATCATATTTTTCTCTTTCTAGTCCACTGTCCTTCTCCCCGTCAACTGAAGCTGAGTGACCAGGTGTCCCTGGGCTCTGGTATTTCCTTAGCATTGCCCTAGGGAAGATCTGTGGTTTTAGGGCTAGGGATCATTTAGGAGCTGGTCTCCTTACGTAGGCAGCGGAGCTAGGCATAGTTAAAGCAGAGGTTGTTCTCAGCTGGTGCTCTGTGCGTCGTGTTGAAAGAGCAGGCTGTGGGCCTTATTTTGAAGGAAGGTTTCTTGTTCTGCGCTTCTTGCTCCTCGGGACGCTGCACAGAAGTGGTGGTGGGGTCTGGAGAGACAGATGGGACCTGCTGTGATTCCTAGTAAATGTGAACTTGAACGAGACCAGACTGACTGCATATGGTTTTCTTCTCAGCTCCAATTCCAACCTACGTGCTCGGCGCTAATGAAAAAAGAGACCCTGAGCTGCAAATGAGCAGACAACGTCACTCACTTAGGTCACCGTGCAGTTGGTCTGTGATAAGGGATGTGTACTTCCATGACGGTGCTTTCGTGAACGTTCTCTGGTCTTGCCGCTTCAAAGCCCTCCCTTTTTCCAGAAATTTTAAGATGGCATTTCTTATTCTGGGGTTCAGGCTGGAGTTGGACTTAATGTTGAACAGCTGATATCATGGGCTCCGTAAAATGTGAGAGAGAACCCTGCTTTGTTGTTGTTGTTGTTGTTTTCTAACACGCCCTAAACTTTGCTAAGCAAAGGGAGGAGTGGTTGCAAGAGTCTGTTCGTTGAGAGTGACGTATTCCTGTAGCGTGCCTGTCTTTGTATGGTGAAGGTTTCCTACCTGCAGTATGATTTTGCTGAGCTGTGAGGCTGTATTGGCGTAGCAAAGGTAAGAAGTGGCGTCTTTAAAGGTCATGAAACTGTAGCAAAACTAGCGGGAGAAGCTAGTTCCTTCCCTGACAAAACTAGTAGCAAGTAAAAGCATTTGCAATTGGCTTTTTTATGCAATGTTCATACAGAGCTTTTGGTATTGATTGATTTTTGGGAAGCAAGACAGCAGTGAGGAAAGAAAACTGGGGCTTCTTCACCGTAGGCAGGGTTCAAGCCTTTGCGCTAGAACAGGTCTTCACTACAGTTTACAAAAAGAGAAGATGAGCTGTCTGTAAGGAAAGTTTCAGTAGAAGTAAGGCTAGATTTGCAGAATTTGGTCCTCCGTATCTGTTGCAAATAAGAGATGACTTGGCAGTGTTTACATCTGAAGTGCATGCCGGTGTGTTAATGCAGGCCGTCGAGGTCTTTTCAGGGGTACTTCTGGACTGCAGGTTGCGTGCGTGGGGGGCACCATGTCCCAGGATGAGCCAGTTTTAGCTCAGAGGATGTGACAGAATGGCAACCATCTTTGTGGTGGACCCCTGTCATGGTTTAACCCCAGTCGGCAACTAAGCACCACACAGCCGCTCACTCGCCCTCCCCCCAGCAATGGGATGGGGGAGAGAATCAGAAGAGCAAAAGCAAGAAAACTCACGGGTAGAGATAAGAAGAGTTTAATACTTGAAATAAAATAATAATAGCAATAATAGTAATACTAGTAACAGTAATAATAGTAATACCAATAATACCATAATATTACCAATAATAACACCAAAAATAACAATAATAACAATAATAATAATAATAACAACAATAATCACAATAATAACACCAATAATAATAATAATAATAACAATAATAACACCAATAAAAAATAATAATAATAATAATAATAATAATAATAATAATAATAATAATTTGTAATTAAAACGAGAGAGAGAAAGAGAGGGAGAGAGGATCAAGAATAAGAACCCCAATCCTAACACTAACACCAAACCCTCACCCTAACTCGAACCCCTAACGCTACCCGTAAACCCTATGCATAACACTAAGACCTCACCCTAACCCTAAGCCTAACACCGAAACCTAACCCTAAACCTGAACCCCAACCCTAACCCGAACCCTAACCCAAATGCTAACCCTAACCGTAAACCTAACCCTAACTCTAACCCTAACCCTATCCCTAACCCTAAACCCGAACCATCCTAAACCCAACCGTAAAACTAATGCTAACCCTAAGCCTAACCCTAACCCTAAACATAACCCTAACCTTAACCCTAAACCTAACCCCTAACCATAACCCTAACCTTAACGCCTAACCCTAACGTTAACCCCTAACCCTAATGCTAACCCTAACCCCGAACTCTAGCCCTAATCCCGAACCCTAACCCTAACCCTGAACCCCAACCTAACCCTAACCCCTAAACCTAACCCTAATGCTACCCGTAAACCCTACGCATAACACTACGACCTCACCCTAATACTAACTCTAACCCCAATACCGAACCCTAACTCTAACCCTGAACCCCAATCCTAACCCTAAACCCTAACCCTAAACTTAACCCTAACACTAACCCTAAACCTAACCCTAATGCTACCCGGAAACCCTAAGCGTAACATTAAGACCTCACCCTAAACCTAACACTGGACCCTAACTCTAACCCTTAACTCCAGTCCTAAGCCTAACTCTAACCTTAACCCTAACCCTAACACTTAACCCTAACACAAAAACTTAACCCTAACCCTAACCCTAACCTAACCTTAAGCCTAACCTGAATCATAAAGCTCTAACCCTAATGTTAACCCTAACCCCGAACCCTAACCCTAATCCCAAACCCTAACCCTAACCCTGAACCCCAACCCTAACCTTAACGTAATGACCCTAACCCTAACTCTAACCCTAACCCTAATGCTACCCGTAAAACCTCACTGTAACACTAAGACCTCACCCTTATACTAACGCTAACCCCAATACCGAACCCTATCTCTAACCCTGAACCCAATCTTAAACCCTAACCCTAACCTTAACGCTAACACTAACCCTAAACCTAACCCTAACGCTACCTGTAAACCCTAAGCGTAACATTAAGACCTCACCCTAACCCTAACACTGAATCCTAACTCTAACCCTTAACTCTAATCCTAACCCTAACTCTAACCTTAACCCTAACCCTACCCCTAAACCTAACACTTAACCGTAACCCTAAGCCTAACACTTAACCCTAAACCGAACACTTAACCCTAACCGTAACCTAACCTTAAGCCTAACCTGAATCATAAAGCTAACCCTAGCCCTAACCCTAACCCTAAGGTGAAACCTCACCCTAAAACAAAATCCTAACGCTAACCCTAACCCCAAACCCTAACCCTAACCCTAACATCAAACCGTAACACTAACACTTTGGCATAACCCTAACGTTAAACCTAAACGGAACCATAAAACTAACCCTCACATAACACCGAACCCCTAATTCTAACCGTAACCCTAATGCTAACTCAACCTCAAACCGTAATCTTAAAACATCACCATAACCCAACCCCTACCCCTAGCCCTACCCCTAACCCTAAAACTAAACCCTAACCCTATCCCCTAACCCAAACCCTAACCCTAACGCTAAGCCTATCCCTAACTGTAACCCTACGCCCTAACCCTAACGCTAACCCTAACCCTAAAACGAAACCATAACCCTATCCCTAACACTAAACCTGAACCATAATCCTAACCCCAACGATAACCCTAGGCCTAACCCTAACCCCAACCATAACCCTAACCTTAACCCCAACCATAACCCTAACCTTAACCCCTAATCCTAATTTTAAGCCCTAACCCTGATGCTAATCCTAACCCCGACCCCTAACCGTAATCCCGAACCCTAACCCTAACCCTGAACCCCAACCTGAACCCTAATGACCCTAACCCTAACTCTAACCCTAACCCTAATGCTACCCCAAACCTAATACCGTAACCATAACACCTCACCCTAAACCTAATGCGAAACCTAATCCTAAAATTAAACCGCAACTCTAAACCTAAACCCTAACCCTAAAAATTAATGCTACCCCTAACCCAAACTGAAATCCTAACCCATAAGCGTAAACCCAATGTAAGCCCTAACCATAACACTAAGCCCTAACCCTAACGCTATCACAAACCTAATACCATAACCGTGAGACCTCACCCTAAGCCTAATGCGAAACCTAACCCTAAAACTAAACTGCAACCCTAACCCTAAACCTAATCCTAATACTTAATGCTAACCCTAACCCAAACTGAAATCCTAACCCATAAGCATAAACCCAACCATAACCCCTAACCATAACACTAATCCCTAACCCTAACCCTAATGCTAACCCTAACCCCAAACCCTAACCCGTATCCCAAACTCTAACCCTAACCCTGAACCCCAGCCCTAACTCTAACCTTAAACCTAACACTAACCTTTACCCTAACCCTAACCTTAAAACTAAACCCTAACCCTAAACCCTAACCCAAACGCTAACCCTAACCCTAAACCTAACCATAACCCTAAGCCCTAACCCTAACCCTAACCCTAAAATGAATCCCTAACCTGATCCCTAACCCTAAACCCAAACCATAATCCTAACCCCAACCCTCTCCCTAACCCTAACGATAACCCTAAGCCTAACCCTAACCCTAACCTTAAACCTAACCCCTGCCCCTAACCATAACCCTAATGATAAGCCCTAACCCTAATGTTAACCCTAACCCTAAACCTAACCCTCACCGTAACACTAAGCCCTAACCCTAACCCTAACCCTAAACTTAATCACAAACACCATAACTGATGTAAATGAGCAATATCAGGGCAGCAAGTCAGGTTCTTTAAATCCTTGCTTTCTCTCTTCCCTTCTCTCTTCTTGCTTTCTCTCTTCCGTTCGAGGAGAGTTCCGTTCGAGGAAGCTTTAGCTAGTTTTATTATATTGTCTGTCTTAGGAGGAACAGCCACTTCTACTTTCCGCTTTGTCTTGTCAATTTTTGCTTTTGGCTTATCCTTCTCTTTTTTCTCCTTTTCAGACATCGGTTTGAAAGCAATAGAATCTGCTTCCATAGGCTCATCTCTCACAGGGGTGGCATCATCTCTGCTTGGGCCATGAACAGGGAGTCCATTTTAACGTCTTCTGCTGGAACTGGCTCTCTTGGTTTTCTCGCACCTGCTAACAACTCAGCATTGGGAAATCCTTCATCCTCATCCCTTTTTCTTCTCTTTTTATGCTTATTTCCTTGGCCATCTCCTAGTGGATTTTTCACCTCCTTCTCTTTTGATTTTGTAGGATCCTTGATGCCATGGCTCTCTCTTTCAGAAGGTTTTTCAGGGTAATTTCCAGCTAGATTGTGATTGTGGTGGCTCTGCCAAGCAGGATAATCCTCCCTACGTCCCCGAGCATATGGTGAATTCTCTTGTCTGGTCCCAGGTGGACCAAACCTACCTGGAGAAAAGTTCTCTCTGTTTACTGGAGGGTGAGGTTGAGCGCCAACAGCATAGCCCTTGTAAAACTTTCCATGCCATTCTCTGTAGTTCCTTTCCCATTCCCGGTACCTTGCCTTTTCAAATGGATCTCTAAAGTCAAGAGATCTGCCATAGTAAGCTTTCAGATCATATGGTGGAACTTCTCTGTATCTGTTAAAATGCTCCCTTCCTCCTTCCCCTTGAGGTATAGTCTGTTTAGTGGGAGACTGGCCTCTAAATACTGGAGACCTTGACCGTGAATGGCATCTTCTGTATGGGGGTGACCTTGACCTTGAACGCTGATAACCGTGTGACCTTGACCTAGAACGATAGTTACGCCTCTTCCCTTTGCCTCTTCTTGGACACGGCAGCAATCGCGAGTAGGAACGAGAATGGGAAGGACTAAATGAGCGAGAGTAGGAGCGAGTGCGGGAAGAACCTGATCTTGATGTGGAGCAGGTAGACGAACTTGTAGAGTAAGGTGAAGCACTATAAGGAGACTTGGACCTGGAAAAAACCACAACACACAGAAAAAGAAATGAAGTTAATTCAAAACAGTCATTCTCCCCAATTTTTTTCCTCCCAAATTTGGTTTGGGTTTTTTCTCCTCTCCATACGCTTATGTCAAAGCTTCTTTCAGCTGCTGACATAATGCTACTGCAAATTGAGGAATTTGATAACATTTTTCAATTCCATTTGTCTTGTTTTAGTTATGCATGCTTACTATCTGCAACGAAAAATTCTATTGGAAAAAACACTGTCATTTTTCCTTATGTCAGATGCACTTTAGTGTAACTGCAGTCCGATATGCTGTTGAAATACAAACGTGAAAAACAAGGCAACTTCATTGAGCCAAATACTTCCTCCTCTTTAAGTCTCCGTTGTTCTCTGTAAAACTCCTCCCTAGATAAGGGAGGCCAATGGCATCCTGCCAACTTAAGCATTTTTCTCCCTGCTTTCTGTTCTTTAGAGACTACGCTCATTTCCTGATCCTCATACTTGCCTTCCACATCCTCACCCCCAACAGTTCATTCAGTCTTCTCTCCTTATACTCAGCTTTGCACCTGTGGAAGGAGGCTGCCCACACTTGAAAGAGACTCCCATCTCCCGTGGGCCAAGTGCCCACTGCTCCTCTGCCACTCCTTGATACACTTAATACATCACACTTCTGATCTTCCAAGTACTGCACAGATATTAACTAATCTTCTCTGGAACTTCTTTTAACTTCTTCCACATACGCTTCCTATGTTGTTGCCTCATCATGAGGTATTTGGCCTGGTCCTGTCCCTGAATTGTTGTTTTCTTGCTGACTGAATTGGAGATATCAGACAACCTGTGGGATGGATCCTGGTTTTTCTTTTGATTTACCTTTAAGATTTTATAAACACAATGCACTCTTACAATCTGTCTATAACAAACATATAGCGAAAGGAAGGACTAGCTTGACGCTGCAGTAATAGGTAAAACAGACTCCTCTCTCTCCAACTGAGAGAAAGCGTCTTGGCTATGTGAGATGACTAAATTGAAGAAATTCAAAATTGTCATAAAAGAACAGTGTTGACTTTTCCAACCATTTGCTCATGCAGTATCAACTAAGTTGTTAAAAAAAGAATGTTGGAGGCTGATTCCTATTGGGAAATCAATTTCTTCAGCCCTATTCAGCCAGTAATGGAAAAGGTGGCTTTCCATCTGATCCTTTAATTATCTTTAATTTTTATAGGCAATTATGGTTTCCTCAAAAAACGTTCATTTCTCAGAGTCCTGTTTTCAGTCATGTACCGGAGTTTTATTTTAAATAACCTTAGTGGAAGCACAGATGCCCTTTGTAAAAGCCAATTCAAATGAAGCCATTTAAAAATTAATTACCACTTGGATTCTCCACAACTATCTGTGCATACTTGCTTCATTATAAATCAGCTGTTGTATAAGTTATGCGTTATACAGCCTCTTTTAACAGGTGACAAGGAGTCATCTATTGAATTTCTGTAGAATACTTACACTTCCCAGCCTGGTCTGCCACCTGCTGAGCGAACTGGACTGGCTCTCATTGGATGACCTTTTGGAGTGGGGAGAGGAAAAAGAAAGAAATCCCATTCAGTTCCTCTGAAGGTAATTTTTTTAAAGAAATTCTGAAGTTACAGTTACTTACCAGTTGTGGGTATTGCTTGTCCTTGGGGGCCCAGAAGACTTGGTAATGCTGGTTGTCTTTGTACGGGAACCTGATAGACATCTCAAAAAACCATTAGTAGGCTTGAGTTCTGAAGGTTTTAACCATCTCTCCCGTGGAGAAGAATGTGGATTAAATGCCTAACTATCCGTTTGTTGCAGACCACAGTAAGTCACCAGAGTTGGCTATATCATTTTCTATGAGAGAAATGAATCCCACCTCTCCTTTGCCAGAGGGTAAATGTAAATTGCAGGCTCAGGGTAAAGTTCGTCTCTGAGTAACTACATTTTATAAATGGAAGAAGTCTATGTTACAGCTCCTACAAAACGAGATCCATGACAGAAACACAGAAGTGCTACCAAGTGCATTTTAAAACAGCCACTCCTGTCAGCACACAGCAGTATTTTCTTAGTTTATAGCAACAGGAAAACTTCAGTCTGTTTCACACATGGGATTTGATAAAAGTCAGAGGGGGCGGAAATCTCAGTCCAACAGCTACTTGTTAAATTTTGCAAGAAGCCTTTGAAACATAAACCAAAAGCAAAACGAGCTTTCAGAGAGAACGACTCCACTGCAAACACTACTGAAATGTTTTGCAGAAATACAGATTCTTAGCATACCACACGTTTAACCAACTTCCAGGGGCACGAACAGCAGGACCACCCTATTTTAATATTCAAAAGTATCACAGATTCTATGGTTAAGCATAATGACAGTGCTTCCTGCCCCGTAATTACAGATGCTGGGCCAACTTGGTTGCATAGCCACTCAGACATGCACGCGTGGTTTCTCTCGCTCACTTTTTGGCCAGTCCAATTAATTCCATACTTACGCATTAATAGTTGGTATTGCGTATTTTCCAGTGTTTGTCAGCATAGCACCCTTTGTATTGGGGTCTTTCACCTCCATCATGAAACTCCTTGGAATTCCTGTGCTCTTTAATTCTGGGAACAGGCTCAACATTTTTGTCCTGTTAAGAAAAGAAATGCAGACATATCTCCTTTTAAGACCCACACTTAAAATGACATTTCAATGATTATTTTAAGCAGCAAAAGCCTTTAATCCTCTCCTTTTACCTAGCATAAGGGTTGCTCGACTAAAATACTTATTTTCCTAAATGAATATAGCCAGGATGTTCCAAAGGCTTGAGCAGTGTTTTGAACTCATTCCATTCTTTGGCTTAAGTTCAGGTTCTTTAAGGGTGAAATATCCCTTAGCTCACCATCCCCTCAGAAAAGAGATACAAACCCGCTCCTCCTCCAAAGCGCAATTCAGAGCACAAATATTCAATAGATGGGGTCAACAGAAACATCTTGGTTTTACATGAAATACTAAAAACTGTGAACTGTCATTAAACAGAGTTAAAACCAGAAACATTTCCAGTAATATTGAAATATATAAAAATATGCATGAAAGTTCACAGAGCAAGATCTGTGGACATACTTAATGTCTATGACCTAGAAAAAAGAAAAGTTTACATTTATAATGCCAGGTTTCCCTTGGATTTTGAAGGGCTTTGCAACATTGCCCTATGAACCTCTGTCTTTCACCCCAAGAGAAACAATTCTTAATATGAGTATTCATGGATTTGTTACGTAACTGCCAAGGTAAAAAACTGAAAAGCTAAGGAACACCAGAAGTCCCCCACAGTCTTACCCCATTTGTTGGGCAGTTCTTTATACAGTCGCCAGGTTTTCCGCAACGAAAGCAAGCAGATGATGGTGGAGGTGGACCCCAGGGTTTCTTCATGTAACTAAAAGGGTTTGGGGCAAAGAAGAAAAAGGTATGCACGTGTCTCTCTCGTTAAAACAAACTTCTCTACAATCTTTCCATAATCTTCAAAGAACAGATTTGACATGATCAACACTTAATTGATTGGATCATATTCCTGGCAAGACTGTAGCATCATAGCTTTTATTTTATCTTCTTCGGAAGCATTGGCTTCAGCCAGATTGGCAGTCTGTTTAACAGGTAATTATTTGACACATACATTAGAAACACATTTAAGCCCACACTGCCAAAGAGAACACCACTCACCCAACCCTGTAAAGAGCAGCACAACGCCAGCTGAGGTTGCATGAAAACAGCTGCTTATATGAAACAGAGTTGTCCAAAAGATGTTCTGGGGAGTCCTTACATCATCACAGGCTGTTTATGTGCCTGTTAACCTACTTGAAAAGAGCATTCCTGGGCACTCAAAACCTTAGGCTCTTCATGTTCCCACCCACTAACTTCTTCATAGGAAGCAAGTTAACTACAATAAGCAAAACCTGCAGTTTTTTTCCAGTTGACCGTGTCCTTTTAACATACAAATTGTAATATAAATGTTATGCAGAACTGGATCTTCAAATTATTGAAGCCAGCTGATTTTTTTAAAGTAGTATTTGTTCAAATGTTTTTATTACACACTAGTACAGATACAAGCAGGGTCTAAGGGAGTGACTGTAAATGATTTGGACCCTCAAGCACCTATCATTCAGATCAACCACTCATGGTTTTGGTTTTAGATGCATTCATTCACAAAAGCAACCAACTTGTTTCAGCATTTTGTTAAAGGGCTGTTTCATATACACAGCTTTTTCTCAACTGTAACATAATCCAGATCGACATCTATGAAATCATTTCCATTAACATTTACAGAAGACTTTACAGATACTTGACTAATTTGTTTGAACCCAAGCGGTTTACAAAACACATCCAAAACCCACAAGACATTACTAGGAATAGACCAAAATTCAAGATGGCATTTAATGCATAATAAAACAGAAAACTTTTTACAACACATTGCCTCCATGCTAAGCCAGTCTGCACTGAGGAGGTTAGAGTAAGGAACCGTCTGGAGCTGCTTTATCTTATGTTCCTCTATTTTTCTGAAATACTTACATTTTCTCAAAAGCTTAAATGTGTACACCACTTGGACAGTTTTTCACATTTTAGAGTAAAACTTCACCTGAGTTTACAGAACCAAGGACATGTTTAGGGACAGCGCTAACCGAGACCAATTTCTCCTGGTGGCTACCTTCCAAACTATTTTTTTTTTCTTACCAAATGTCCACAATTTAATTTCTGCAGTGAGAGAGGGAAGAAGTTACCAGTGGGAAGAGATTTTTCTTTCTGGGAAAGGAACTCCAGCCTTTATTTTCAGAAGAAAGGACTAGCTCCTCTGCATTAGGCCCTGCCTTCTCTAATCTTTGTAACTTTAAAGACTAGTAATTTAATTGGCTAGCACTACGCCTTTTCACAAAGTGCAATCCCTAGTGCTTTCCCAGACAAAGTTACATGTTGTTGAGCAAAAAATGCAAGCAGTTCCATAGCAAAACATGGCATTACAACAGTTTCAGAAGGTCACGTTTGCTAATATGCCACACATACGCATCAGTATTTTCCTGTAAACAATTAGGTGCATTTACACAATTTACACAGTCTGCGATCAAACAAATTAGATTGTGTTGTCCACTGTATATATACTACAGTGTATGAAATTGTGCAGCATTCAAAGCATGGATCTATAACTGTAGCGCCTAGAAATTCAAAAATAGCCATGCAGTTGTCCGTGTTCCAGAAACGCTTCTATTTTGGCTCTTGCAAACCCCCCTGAAATGTCCGTCACTTACAGCCAATTAAATTCTTCTGTGAAAATTGTGTTAGTTTCCAATGCAAAATGAACGAAAAGTATGAAAAACGGTAAACAGCTTCTGAAGTGCTTCTTCTTTGTGTCTTGAAGATGAGTAATACTGCAACATTACGTTGCGGCTGATAAGGTCCTCCCCCTTCTATCTTCCCAAACTGGAACCTACTCTTTACCAGGATAGTATCAAAATATACACACATTTTAAAGTTAAAAGAAATACTTTAAATTATTAAAAATTAAATTAAAGGTTTGTTCACATGACAACAGTTATCCAGCTTCAAGATAATCTTGAAAATGCTACGATATTTTAGGAAATATTTATTAAATTTGAAAACTTGCTGAGATTCCACATACTCATTGATCTGTATCTGCACGCTACTCATCATGAATCAGCCATGCAACCATTGATGTCGTTAACAAACAATTCACACATCATCCAAAGTGTCCCATGAGCAGAGGCAATTCAAAGGCTGCTGTGCAACTGGTGTACAAATAGAAAGGCGCACGCTCCCTGCCACTGCTAGACCACCACCAGGCTCGCAACGACAGCCACGTACCTCCTGAAGTTGAGGAAGGACAAGGACATCCTTTAGATTACCACAGCATGGATTCTTCATACATTTACCTTCAAGAGCGTACTAAAAGGAGAGTAACGCATTTTTGAAGGCCTCTCCACCATTACAGCATACATTCATCATTCCCAAACATCCACCACTCTACCAGTTGTTTCTGCAATGTTCACAGCTGAAAGACTAGAAAGCTAATCTGCCTGGTTAATTTTCAACGCTAGAACAGCAGTGCCGTTCCTTCCTTATCCCCTTATACATACAGGTATGTATCTGACCTTTGATGCTAGCCGCATCTATCCTCTCATTTTAGGGCAGCATTACAATACCAGGAGAGGGTGCCCGAAACAGAGGATGCACTGACAAGACAGCACTAAGCAGACGTGTTTAAATTAACCCCCAAAACAAGGCCATGTTTATAAGCACAGTGCTGCGGTGTCCAGAATTACTAGAGGGTGCCTGAAAACACTGCAACAACTACTGCAGGAATACGCCCAAAGTTGAGATGCAGAGCCACATAAATTCAGGGTTTTTTGCTTGCAGATGCCTCGTGGGTACCGGGAGGCTGCTGTACTCTTTGTTCGAGACACAGTGTAACTCATCCGTCTACTTGATTTATTGAGAACCAACATTAGAAAGACATGGCAAAACCACAAGCTAATAATATCTACTAATTGTGGTGGAGAGACCTATCTTTAAGGCGGCTGGAAAACATGACCGTTCAAACAATGCTAATGTAGCTGATATAGAACTGGACTGTATGAATACATAAATGACAGCAGTAATCCTCTAGTCAGCACTGCATTGGAATAGCTGTAATTTTAATCAATACACCTGATTCTCTGTCCTTCGTAAATCGTAGGAATACAGAACCAAAACCCGGAGCACAGATACCAGCTTAGGGTAAAAACAGACGTAGAAAGAGAACTTGTAACTTTTCTTCCCGGGGCCCTGTTTTTTTTCATTGGGCTCTGGTTTTGTTCCTCGTGCTCTGGTTTTGTTCCTCGGGCCCTCGTTTGTTCCTCGAGATCTGGTTTTGTTCCTCGGGCCCCGGTTTTGTTCCTCGGACTCTGGTTTTTTCCGCGGGCCCTGCTATTGTTCCTCAGGCTCTGGTTTTCTTCCTCGGTCTCTGGGTTTGTTCCTCGGGCCCTGGTTTAGTTTCTCGGGCCCTCCTTTTGTTCCTCAGGGTTTGGTTTTCTTCCTCGGCCTCTGGTTTTCTTCCTCGGGCTCTGGTTTTCTTCCTCGTGGGCTGCATTTCTTCCTCAGGCCCTAGTTTTGTTCAAAGGCTCTGGTTTTGTTACTCGAGCTGTGGTTTTGTTCCTCTAGCTCTGGTTTTGTTCCCTAGGCTCTCATTTTCTTCCTTAGGATCTCATTTTCTTCCTCGAGATCTGCTTTTGTTCCTCGGGCTCTGGTTTTATTCCTCGGGCTCTGATTTTCTTCCTCAGGATCAGGTTTTCTTCCTCGGGCTCTGGATTTGTCCCTCAAGGTCTGGTTTTGTTCCTGCAACTCTGTTTTTCTTCCTCGGGCTCTGGTTTTGTTCCTCGGGGTCTGGTTTTTTTTCCTCTGGACGTCGTTTTGTTCCTCCAGCTGTGGTTTGGCTCCTCAATCCCTCGTTTTGTTCCTCGGGCCTTCCTTTTGTTCCTCGGGCTCTGGTTTTGTCCCTCTGGCTCTGGCTTTGTTCCTCTAGTTCTCGTTTTCTTCCTTGGGCTCTGGTTTTGTTCCTCGGGGTCCTTTTTTGTTCCTTGGTGTCTGGTTTTGTTCCTCGAGCTCTGCTTTTGTTCCTCGGGCTCTAGTTTAGATCCATGGGCTCTGGCTTTGCTCCTCGGGACCTCCTCTTGTTCCTCGGACTCTGGTTTTGTTCCTCGGTCCCAGGTTTTGTTCCTCGGGCTCTGGTATTGTTCCTTGAGGGCTAGTTTTTTTCCTTCACCTCTGGTTTTGTTCCTCAGGTTCTGGTTTTGTTCCTGGGGCTCTGGTATTGCTCCTTGTGGGCTGGTTTTGATCCTTCAGCTCTGGTTTCGTTCCTCGGGTCCTGGTTTTCTTCTTCGGACTCTGGTTTTGTTCCGTGGGCTCTAGTTTAGTTCCATGGGACCTTGTTTTGTTCCTCCAGCTCTGGTTTTGTTGCTCGGACTCTGGTTTTGTTTCTCAAGCTCTGGTTTAGTTCCTCGGACTCTGCTTTTTTTCCTCGGGCCCTCCTTTTGTTCTTCAGGCTCTGGTCTTCTTACTCGGCCTCTGGTTTTCTTCCTCGGGCTCTGGTTTTTGTTCCTTGAGGGCTGCTTTTGTTCCTTAGGCCCTAGTTTTGTTCCTTGGCCTCTGCTTTTCTTCATCGGGCTCTGGTTTTGGGTCTCGGGCTCTAGTTTATTTTCCTGGGCCCTAGTTTTGTTCCTCGGGCCCCGGTATTGTTCCTCCAGGTGTGGTTTGGCTCTTCGGGCCCTCCTTTTGTTCCTCGGGCTCTGATTTTTTTTCTCAGGTTCTGTTTTCTTCCCTCGGGCCCTGGTTTTCTTCCTTGGACTCTGTTTTTTTTCCTCAGGCTCTGGTTTTGTTCCTCGAGCTCTGGTTTTGTTCCACGGGCTCTGCTTTTGTTCCTCTGGCTCTGGTTTTGTTCCTCGGGCTCTGGTTTTGTACTTTGGACTCTGGTTTTGTTCCTCCAGATCTGGTTTGTTCCTAGGGCCCTGGTATTGTTCCTCCAGGTATGGTTTTGCTCCTCGGGCCCTCCTTTTGTTCCTGGGCCTCTGGTTTTCTTACTCGGGCTCTGGTTTCCTTCCCGGGGCTCTGGTTTTCTTCCTCGAGGGCTACTTTTGTTGCTCGGGCCCTAATTTTTTAATTCGGGCTCTGTTTTTTTTCCTCTGGCCCTGCTTTTGGTCTTAAGGGTTGCTTTTGTTCCTCGTGTTCTGGCTTTGTTCCTGCAGCTTTGGTTTTGTTCTTCTAGCTCTGCTTTTGTTCCTCGGGCTCTCATTTTCTTCCTCGGGCTCTCCTTTTCTTCGTCTTGTGCTCGTTTTGTTCCTCGGGCTCTGGTTTTGTTCCTCGAGCTCTGGTTTTGTTCCTCGGGCTATGGTTTTGTTCCTCTGGCTCTGGTTTTGTTCCACGGGTCCTGGTTTTGTTCCTCCAGCTCTGGTTTTCTTCCTCGGGCTCTTTTTTTATTCCTCGGGCCCGTGTTTTGTTCCTCCAGCTCTGGTTTTGTTCCTTGGGCCCTCCTTTTTTTCCTCAGGCACTGGTTTTGTTCCTCGGGCCCTGGTTTTGTTCCTCGGGCTCTGTTTTTTTGTTTTCCTTGGGATCTGGTTTTGTTCCACGGGCTCTGGTTTAGTTCCACGGGGTCTGCTTTTTCTCCTCGGGCCCTCCTTTTGTTCCTCGGGCTCTGGTTTTCTTCCTCGGTCTCTGGTTTTGTTCCTAGGGCCCTCGTTTGTTCCTCTGGCTCTGGTTTTGCTCCTCGGGCCCTCCTTTTGTTCCTCGGGCCCTGTTTTTTTTCCTCGGGCTCTGTTTTTTTTTCGCGGGCTCTGGTTTTGTTCCTAGGGCCCTCGTTTGTTCCTCAAGCTCTGGTTTTGTTCCTTGGGCCCTGGTTTTCTTCCTCGAACTCTGGTTTGGTTCCTCGGGCTCTGGTTGTGTTCCTTGGGCTCTGGTTTTGTTCCTCGGTCTCTGGTTTTGTTCCTCAGGCTGTGGTTTTGTTCCTCTGGCTCTGCTTTTGTGTCTTGGGCTCCAGTTTATTTTGATGCGTTCTGGTTTTGTTCCTTGGTCTCTGGTTTTCTTCCTCGGGCTCTGTTTTTCTTCCTTGGGCTCTGCTTTTGTTCCTCGGGGCCTAGTTTTATTCCTTGATCTCTGGTTTTGTTCATCGGGCTCTGGTTTTGTTCCTCGGGATCTGTTTGTTTTCCTCGAGCTCTGTTTTTTTTCATCTAGCCCTGGTTTTGTTCCTTGGGCTCTGGTTTAGTTCCACGGGGTCTGGTTTTGTTCCTTGGGGCCTCCTTTTTTTCCTCGGGCTCTGGTTTTCTTCCTGCGCCCCTAGTATTTTTCCTCGGGCTCTGGTTTTGTTTCTCGGGCTCTAGTTTTTTTTCTTGGGCTCTGGTTTTGTTCCTCGGGCCCTCCTTTTTTCCTCGGGCTCTGGTTTTCTTCCTTGGGCTCTGATTTTCTTCCTCGGGCCCTGGTTTTCTACCTCGAGGGCTGCTTTTCTTCCTCGGGCTCTGGTTTGGTTCCTCCAGCTCTGGTTTGGTTCCTCGGGCCCTGGTTCTGTTCCTCAAGCTCTGTTTTTGCTCCTCGGGACTTTTTTTGGTCCTCGGGGCTCTTCTTTTCTTCCTTGGGCCCGTTTCTTTTCCTCCAGCTCTCTTTTCTTCCTCGGGGTCTGGTTTTGTTCCTCGGACCCTGGTTCTGTTCCTCGGGCTGTGGTTTTGTTCCTCAGGCGCTCCTTTTGTTCCTCCGGCTCTGATTTTTTTCCTCGGGCCAGGGTTTTGTTCCTCCATCTCTCGTTTACTCTTCGGTCCCTCCTTTTATTCCTCGGGATCTGGTTTTCTTCCACGGGCTCTAGTTTTGTTCCTCGGGCCCTTGTTTTATTCCTCGGATTCTGCTTTTTTTCCTCGGGCTCTGGTTTTCTTCCACGGGCTTTGGTTTTGTTCCTCCAGCTCTGTTTTTGCTCCTCAGGCCCTCCTTTTGTTCCTTGTGACTGGTTTTGTTCCTCGAGGGCTGGTTTTGTTGCTTGGGTCGTAGTTTTGTTCCTCAGGGTCTGTTTTTTTACCTCGGGCCCTGCTTTTGTTCCTCGTGGGCTGCATTTTTAGCTTGGGCTCTGGTTTTCATTCTCCAGCTCTGGTTTTGTTCCTCTAGCTCTGCTTTTGTTCCTCGGGCTCTCATTTTGTTCCTCGCGTTCTTCTTTTCTTCCTCAAGGGCTGGTTTTGTTCCTCGGGGTCTGGTTTTGTTCCTCGAGCTCTGGTTTTCTTCCTCGGGATAAGTTTTCTTCCTTGGGCTCTGGTTTTGTTCCTCAAGGTCTGCTTTTATTCCTCGGGCTCTGGTTTTGTTCCTCGGGCCTGTGTTTTTTCCCTCCAGCTCTGCATTTTTTCCTCGGGATCTCATTTTCTTCCTCGGGCTCTCCTTTTCTTCTTCGAGGGCTGGTTTTGTTCCTCGGGCTCTGTGTTTGTTCCTCTTGCGCTCCTTTTGTTCCTCGGGCTCTAGTTTTGTTCCTCGAGCTCTGGCTTTGTTCCTCGGGCCCTGGTTTTGTTCGTCTTGCACTCGTTTTGTTCCTCGGGCTCTAGTTTTGTTCCTCGAGCTCTGGCTTTGTTCCTCGGGCCCTGGTTTTCTTCCTCCAGCTCTGGTTTTCTTCTTCGGGCCCTGTTTTTTTTCCTCCAGCTCTGGTTTTCTTCCTCGGGCTCTTTTTTTATTCCTCGGACCCGTGTTTTTTTCCTCCACCTCTGGTTTTGATCCTTGGGCCCTCCTTTTGTTCCTCAGGCACTGGTTTTGTTCCTCGGGCCCTGGTTTTATTCCTCGGGCTCTGTTTTTTTGTTTTCCTCGGGATCTGGTTTTGTTCCACAGGCTCTATTTTTTTTCCTCAGGCTCTGGTTTTGTTCCTCGAGCTCTGGTTTTGTTCCTCGGGATAAGTTTTCTTTGTCTGAGTCTGGTTTTGTTCCTCAAGGTCTGGTTTTGTTCTTCGGGCTCTGGTTTTGTTCCTTGAGCTCTGGGTTTCTTCTCGGTCTCTGGTTTTGTTCCTCGGGCTCTGGTTTTGCTCCTCGAGCCCTTCTTTTGTTCCTCGGGCCCTTTTTTTTTCCTCGGGCTCTGGTTTTGTTCCTAGGGCCCTCGTTTCTTCCTCAAGCTCTGGTTTTGTTCCTCGGGCCCTGGTTTTCTTCCTCGAACTCTGGTTTAGTTCCTCGGGCTCTGGTTTTGTTCCTCGGGATCTGTTTTTTTTCCTCCAGCTCTAGTTTTGTTCCTCTAGCTCTGCTTTTGTGTCTCGGGCTCCGGTTTAGTTTCATGGGTTCTGGTTTTCTTCCTCGGGCTCTGCTTTTGTTCCTTGGGGCCTAGTTTTATTCCTCGGGCTCTGGTTTTGTTCATCGGGCTCTAGTTTTGTTCCTCGGGATCTGTTTTTTTTCCTCGCGCTCTGTTTTTTTTCATCTACCCCTGGTTTTGTTCCTCGGGCTCTGGTTTAGTTCCACGGGGTCTAGTTTTTTTCCTCGGGCCCTCCTTTTTTTCCTCGGGCTCTGGTTTTCTTCCTGCGTCCCTAGTATTTTTCGTCGGGCTCTGGTTTTATTCCTCGGGCTCTGGTTTGGTTCCTCGGGCCCTGTTTCTGTTCCTCAAGCTCTTTTTTTGCTCCTCGGGCCCTCCTTTTGGTCCTCGGGAGGTGGCTTTGTTCCTCGGGCCCTGGTTTTTTTGCTCAGGCTCTGCTTTTGTTCCTGCGGGTCTCGGTTTTTTCCTGCGGCTCTGGTTTTGTTCCTCGGCCTCTGGTGTTGTTCATCGGGCTCTGGTTTTGTTCCTCGAGCCCTGGTTTTGTTCCTTGGGCTCTGGTTTTCTTCCTCGGGCTCTGGTTTTCTACCTCGAGAGCTGCTTTTTTTCCTCAGGCCCTAGTTTTGCTCCTCGGGCTCTGGTTTTGTTTCTCGGGCACTGCTTTTGTTCCTTGGGCTGTTCTTTTGTGTCTCAGGATCTAGTTTATTTCCATGGGTCCTAGTTTTGTTCCTCGGGCCCTGGTTTTTTTCCTCCAGGTCTGGTTTGGCTCTTCGGGCCCTCCTTTTGTTCCTCCAGCTCTGGTTTTGTTCCACGGGCTCTGGTTTTGTTCCTCGGGCTCTGGTTTTTTCCCTCGGGCTCTGGTTTTGTTCCTCGGGCTCTGGTTCTGTTCCTCGGGCCCTCCTTTTTTTCCTCCGGTCTGGTTTTATTCCACAGCCTCTGGTTTTCTTCCTCGGGCTCTGGTTTTCTTCCTCGGGCTCTGGTTTTCTACCTCGAGGGCTGCTTTTGTTCCTCAGGCCCTAGTTTTGCTCCTCGGGCTCTGGTTTTGTTTCTCGGGCTCTGCTTTTGTTCCTCGGGCTGTTCTTTTGTGTCTCAGGCTCTAGTTTTTTTCCATGGGCCCTAGTTTTGTTCATCGGGCCCCGGTTTTTTTCCTCCAGGTCTGGTTTGGCTCTTCGGGCTCTCCTTTTGTTCCTCCAGCTCTGGTTTTGTTCCACGGGCTCTGGGATTGTTCCTCGGGCTCTGGTTTTGTTCCTCGGGCTCTAGTTTAGTTCCTTGGGCTCTGGATTTGTTCCTCAGGCCCTCCTTTTTTTCCTCGGGCTCTGTTTTTTTTCCTCGGGCTCTGTTTTTTTTCCTCGGGCCCTGCTTTTCTTCCTCGGGCTCTGGTTTTCTTTCTCGTGCTCTGCTTTTCTTCCTCGTGCTCTGGTTTTGTTCCTTGGGCTCTGGTTTAATTCCTCGGACACTGTTTTTTTTCCTCGGGCTCTGGTTTTATTCCACGGACACTGTTTTTTTTCCTCCGGTTCTGGTTTTGTTCCTCAAGCCCTGGTTTTGTTCATCCAGCTCTGTTTTTCCTCCTCGGGTCTTTTTTGGGTCCTCGGGCTCTGCTTTTGTTCCTCTTGTGCTCGTTTTGTTCCTCCAGCTCTGGTTTTGTTCCTTGGGCCCTCATTTTGGTCCTCGGGCTCTGGTTTTGTTCCTTGCGGGCAGGTTTTTCTCCTTTAGCTCTGGTTTCGTTCCTTGGGCCCTGGTTTTCTTCCAAGGGCTCTGGTTTTGTTCCGTGGGCTCTAGTTTAGTTCCATGGGCTCTCGTTTTGTTCCTCGGGCTCTGGTTTTGTTCCTTGGACTCTAGTTTTTTTCCTCAAGTTCTGCTTTAGTTCCTCGGACTCTGCTTTTGTTCCTCGGGCCCTCCTTTTTTTCCTCGAGCCCTGGTTTTCTTTCTCAGGCTCTGGTTTTCTTGCTCGGGCTCTGTTTTTTTTCCTTGGGCCCTGATTTTGTTCCTCGGGCTCTGTTTTTTTTCCCTCCAGCTCTGGTTTTGTTCCTCTAGCTCTGGTTTTGTTCCTCTGGTTCTGCTTATGTTCCTCGAGCTCTCATTTTCTTCCTCGGGCTCTCCTTTTCTTCCTTGTGGGCTCGTTTTGTTTTTCGGGCTCTGGTTTTGTTCCTTGGGGTCTGATTTTCTTCCTCGGGATAAGGTATTCTTCCTCGGGCTCTGATTTTGTTCCTCAAGGTCTGGTTTTGTTCCTCGGGCTCTGGTTTTGTTCCTCTTGCGCTCGTTTTGTTCCTCGGGCTCTGGTTTTGTTCCTCCAGGTCTGGTTTGGCTCTTTGGGCCCTCCTTTTGTACCTCGTGCTCTGGTTTTCTTCCTCGGGCTCTCTTTTTTTTCCTTGGGCCCTGCTTTTGTTCCCCAAGAGCTGCGTTTGTTCCTCGGGCTCTGTTTTTTTTTCTCCAGCTCTGGTTTTGTTCCTCTAGCTCTGCTTTTATTCCTCAGGCTCTCATTTTCTTCCTCGGGCTCTGCTTTTCTTCCTTGAGGGCTGGTTTTGTTCCTCGGGCTCTGCTTTTCTTCCTCGGGATAAGGTTTTCTTCCTCAGGCTCTGGTTTTGTTCCTCAAGGTCTGGTTTTGTTCCTCGGGCTCTGGTTTTGTTCCTCTCGCGCTCGTTTTGTTCCTCGGGCTCTGTTTTTTTCCCTCGGGCTCTGGTTTTGTTCCTCGGGCTCTGGTTTTGTTCCTTGGGCCCTCCTTTTTTTCCTCCGGTCTGGTTTTGTTCCATGGCCTCTGGTTTTCTTCCTTGGGCTCTGGTTTTCTTCCTTGGGCTCTGATTTTGTTCCTCGAGCACTGGTTTTGTTCCTCGGGCCCCGGTTTTATTCCTCCAGATCTGGTTTGTTCCTCGAGCTCTGGTTTTGTTCCACCCGCTCTGGTTTTATTCCTCGGGGTCTGGTTTTGTTGCTCAGGCCCTGGTTTTGTTCCTCGGACAGTGGTTTTGTTCCCCAGGCTCTGGTTTTTTTCCTCGGGCCCTCCTTTTGTTCTTCAGGCAGTTGTTTTGTTCCTCAGGCACTGGTTTTGTTCCTCGGGCTCTGTTTTTTTTCCTCGGGCTCTGTTTTTTTTTCCTCGGGATCTGGTTTTGTTCCGAGGGCTCTGTCTTTTTTCCTCAGGCTCTGGTTTTGTTCGTCGGGCTCTGGTTTAGTTCCACGGGGTCTGGTTTTTCTCCTTGGGCTCTCCATTTGTTCCTCAGGTTCTGGTTTTGTTCCTTGGGCTCTGATTTTGTTCCTCGAGCTCTATTTTTTCTCCTCAGGCTCTGCTTTTGTGTCTCGGACTCTCGTTTAGTTCCATGGGCTCTGGTTTTGTTCCTCGGTCTCTGGTGTTTTTCCTCGGGCCCTGGTTTTGTTCCTCGGGCTCTGCTTTTGTTCCTCAGCCTCTCATTTTCTTCCTCGGGCTCTGCTTTTCTTCCTTGAGGGCTGGTTTTGTTCCTTGGGCTCTGGTTTTCTTCCTCGGGATAATGTTTTCTTCTTCGGGCTCTGTTTTTTTCCTCAAGGTCTGGTTTTGTTCCTCAGGCTCTGTTTTTTTCCCTCGGGCTCTGGTTTTGTTCCTCGGGTTCTGGTTTTGTTTTTCAGGCCCTCCTTTTTTTCCTCCGGTCTGGTTTTGTTCCACGGCCTCTGGTTTTCTTCCTTGGGCTCTGGTTATGTTCCTTGGGCTCTGATTTTGTTCCTCGAGCTCTGGTTTTGTTCCTCGGGCCCCGGTTTTATTCCTCCAGATCTGGTTTGTTCCTCGAGCCCTGGTTTTGTTCCACCCGCTCTAGTTTTATTCCTCGGGTTCTGGCTTTGTTTCTCAGGCTCTGGTTTTGATCCTTCAGCTCTGGTTTAAGTCCTCGGACCCTCCTTTTGTTCCTCGGGCCCAGTTTTTTTTCCTCGAGCTCTAGTTTTTTCCTCGGGCTCTGGTTTTTTTCCTAGGACCCTCGTTTGGTCCTCGAGCTCTGTTTTTTTTCCTCGGGCCCTGGTTTTGTTCCTCAGGCTCTGGTTTTGTTCCTCAGGTCCTCCTTTTATTCCTCTGGCTGTGATTTTGTTCCTTGGGCTTTGTTTTTGTTCTTCGGTATCTGGTTTTTTTCCTCAAGCTCTGGTTTTGTTCCTCTGGCTCTGCTTTTGTGTCTCGCGCTCCAGTTTAGTTCCATGGGCTCTGGTTTTGTTCCTCGGGCTCTGGTGTTGTTCATCGGGCTCTGGTTTTGTTCCTCGAGCCCTGTTTTTTTTCCTCGGGCTCTCATTTTTTTCCTCCAGCTCTGGTATGACTCCTCGGGCCCTCCTTTTGTTCCTCGGGTCCTGTTTTTTTTCCTCGGGTCTGTTTTTTTTCCACTGGCTCCGGTTTTGTTCCTCGGGCCCTCGTTTCTTCCTTGAGCCCTGGTTTTGTTCCTCGGGCCCTGGTTTTCTTACTCGGGCTCTGGTTTTGTTCCTCGTCTCTGGTTTACTTCCTCGGGCTCTCTTTTTTTTCCTCGGGCCCTGCTTTTGTTCCTCGAGGGCTGCGTTTGTTCCTCGGGGTCTGGTATTTTTTTTCTCCAGCTCTGGTTTTGTTCCTCTAGCTCTGCTTTTATTCCTCAGGCTCTCATTTTCTTCCTCGGGCTCTGCTTTTCTTCCTTGAGGGCTGGTTTTGTTCCTCGGGCTCTGGTTTTCTTCCTCGGGATAAGGTTTTCTTCCTCGGGCTCTGGTTTTGTTCCTCAAGGTCTGGTTTTGTTCCTCGGGCTCTGGTTTTGTTCCTCTCGCGCTCGTTTTGTTCCTCGGGCTCTGTTTTTTTCCCTCGGGGTCTGGTTTTTTTCCTCGGGCTCTGGTTTTGTTCCTTGGGCCCTCCTTTTTTTTCCTCCGGTCTGGTTTTATTCCACGGCCTCTGGTTTTCTTCCTCGGGCTCTGTTTTTTTTTCCTTTGGCTCTGATTTTGTTCCTCGAGCTCTGGTTTTGTTCCTCGGGCCCCGGTTTTATTCCTCCAGATCTGGTTTGTTCCTCGAGCCCTGGTTTTGTTCCACCCGCTCTGGTTTTATTCCTCGGGCTCTGGTTTTGTTGCTCAGGCCCTGGTTTTGGTCATAGGACACTGGTTGTGTTCCCCAGGCTCTGGTTTTGTTCCTCGGGCCCTCCTTTTGTTCTTCAGGCACTGGTTTTGTTCCTCAGGCAGTGGTTTTGTTCCTCGGGCTCTGTTTTTTTTCCTCGGGCTCTGTTTTTTTTTCCTCGGGATCTGGTTTTGTTCCGAGGGCTCTGTCTTTTTTCCTAAGGCTCTGGTTTTGTTCGTCGGGCTCTGGTTTTGTTCCTCGGGCTCTGGTTTTTTTTCTCCAGCTCTGGTTTTAGTCCTTGGGCCCTCCTTTTTTTCCTCAGGCCCTGTTTTTTTTCCTCGAGCTCTAGTTTTTTTCCTCGGGCTCTGGTTTTGTTCCTATGGCCCTCGTTTGGTCCTCGAGCTCTGTTTTTTTTCCTCGGGCTCTGTTTTTTTTCCACGGGCCCTGGTTTTGCTCCTTGGGCTCTGGTTTTGTTTCTCAGGCTTTGGTTTTGTTCCTCGGGCCCTGGTTTTCTTACTCGGGCTCTGGTTTTGTTCCTTGGGCTCTGGTTTTGTTCCTCGGGCTCTGGTTTTCTTCCTCCAGCTCTGTTTCTTTTCCTCGGGCTCTGGTACTGTTCCACGGGCTCTGGCTTTGTTGCTCGGTCTCTGTTTTTTTTCCTTGGGCTCTGGTTTTATTCCTTGGGCCCTGGTTTTGTTCCTCGGCCTCTACTTTTCTTCCTCTGCCCCTGCTTTTCTTTCTCGCGCTCTAGTTCTCTTCCTCGAGCTCTGGTTTTGTTCCTCGGCCTCTGCTTTTGTTCCTCTGCCCCTGCTTATTTTTCTCGGGCTCTGGTTTTATTCCTCGGGCTGTGGTTTAGTTCCACGGTCTCTGGTTTTGTTCCTCGGGCTCTGGTTTAGTTCCACGGGCTCTGGCTTTGTTCCTCTGGCTCTGGTTTAATTCCTTGGGCTCTGGCTTTGTTCCTCGGGATCTGGTTTTGTTCCTCGGGCTCTGGTTTTGTTCCTTGGGCTCTGGTTTTGTTCCTCGGTCTCTGCTTTTCTTCCTCTGCCCCTGCTTTTCTTTCTCGGGCTCTGGTTTTCTTCCTCGAGCTCTGGTTTTGTTCCTCGGCCTCTACTTTTGTTCCTCTGCCCCTGCTTATTTTTCTCGGGCTCTGGTTTTATTCCTCGGGCTGTGGTTTAGTTCCATGGTCTCTGGTTTTGTTCCTCGGACTCTGGTTTAGTTCCACGGGCTCTGGTTTTGTTCCTCTGGCTCTGGTTTAATTCCTCGGGCTCTGGTTTTGTTCCTCGGTTTCTGGTTTTGTTCCTCGGGCTCTAGTTTAATTCCTTGGGCTCTGGTTTTGTTCCTTGGGCTCTGGTTCGGGCTCTGGTTTTCTTCCTCCAGCTCTGTTTCTTTTCCTCGGGCTCTGGTACTGTTCCACGGGCTCTGGCTTTTTTCCTCGGTCTCTGTTTTTTTTCCTTGGCCTCTGGTTTTATTCCTTGGGCTCTGCTTTTCTTCCTCTGCCCCTGCTTTTCTTTCTCGGGCTCTGGTTTTCTTCCTCGAGCTCTGGTTTTGTTCCTCGGCCTCTACTTTTGTTCCTCTGCCCCTGGTTATTTTTCTCGGGCTCTGGTTTTTCTTCCTCGGGCTGTGGTTTAGTTCCACAGGCTCTCATTCTGTTCCTCAGGCTCTGGTTTAGTTCCACAGGGTCTGGATTTATTCCTCCAGCTCTGGTTTTTCTACTCAGGCTCTGGTTCTGTTCCATGGGCTCTGGTTTTGTTCCTCAGGTCCTCCTATTTTTCCTCGGGCTCTGGTTTTATTCCTCGGGCTCTCGTTTTGTTCCTTACGCCCTGCTTTTCTTCCTCGGGCTCTGGTTTTCTTTCTCGGGCTCTGGTTTTCTTCCTCAGGCTCTGGTTTTGTTCCTCGGGCTCTGGTTTAATTCCTTGGGCTCTGGTTTTGTTCCTCGGGCTCTGGTGGTGTTCCTTGGGCTCTGGTTTTCTTCTTCCATCTCTGTTTTTTTTCCTCGGGATCTGGTACTCTTTCACGGGCTCTGGTTTTGTTCCTCGGGCTTTTGCTTTGTTCCTCGGGCTCTGGTTTTGTTCCTCGGGCTCTGGTTTTGTTCCTCGGCCTCTGTTTTTCTTCCTCTGCCCCTGCTTTTCTTTCTCGGTCTCTGATTTTCTTCCTCGAGCTCTGGTTTTGTTCCTCGGCCTCTGCTTTTGTTCCTCTGACCCTGCTTTTTTTTCTCGGGCTCTGATATTATTCCTCGGGTTCTAGTTTATTTCCACGGTCACTCGTTCTGCTCCTCAGGCTCTTGTTTAGTTCCACAGGGTCTGGATATATTCCTCCAGCTCTGGTTTTTCTACTCAGGCTCTGGTTTTGTTCCACGGGCTCTGGTTTTGTTCCTCGGGCTCTGGTTTAATTCCTCGGGCTCTGGTTTTGTTCCTCGGGCTCTGGTTTTGTTCCTCGGCCTCTAGTTTAATTCCTTGGGCTCTGGTTTTGTTCCTCGGGCTCTGGTTTTGTTCCTCGGGCTCTAGTTTTCTTCTTCCAGCTCTGTTTCTTTTCCTCGGGCTCTGGTTTTGTTCCTCGGGCTCTGGTTTTGTTCCTCGGGCTCTGCTTTAATTTCTTGGGCGCTGGTTTTGTTCCTCGGGCTCTGGCTTTGTTCTTCGGGCTCTGCTTTTCTTCCTCTGCCCCTGCTTTTCTTTCTCGGGCTCTGGTTTTCTTCCTCGAGCTCTGGTTTTGTTCCTCGGCCTCTGCTTTTGTTCCTCTGCCTCTGCGTATTTTTCTCGGGCTCTGGTTTTATTCCTCAGGCTGTGGTTTAGTTCCACGGTCTCTGGTTTTGTTCCTCGGGCTCTGGTTTAGTTCCACAGGCTCTGGTTTTGTTCCTCAGGCTCTGGTTTAATTCCTTGGGCTCTGGTTTTGTTCCTCGGGCTCTAGTTTAATTCCTTGGGCTCTGGTTTTGTTCCTTGGGCTCTGTTTTTGTTCCTCGGGCTCTGGTTTTCTTCCTCCAGCTGTTTCTTTTCCTTGGGCTCTGGTTTTGTTCCTCGGGCTCTACTTTTCTTCCTCTGCCCCTGCTTTTCTTTCTCGCGCTCTGGTTTTCTTCCTCGAGCTCTGGTTTTGTTCCTCGGTCTCAACTTTTGTTCCTCTGTCCCTGCTTATTTTTCTCGGGCTTTGGTATTATTCCTTGGGCTGTGATTTAGTTCCACGGGCTCTGGTTTTGTTCCTCGGGCTCTGGTTTAGTTCCACGGGCTCTGGCTTTGTTCCTATGCGTCTGGTTTAATTCCTCGGGCTCTGGTTTTGTTCCTCGGGCTCTGGTTGTATTCCTCGGGCTCTAGTTTAATTCCTTGGGCTCTGGTTTTGTTCCTTGGACTCTGGTTTAGTTCCACGGGCTCTGGCTTTGTTCCTCTGCCTCTGCTTTAATTCCTCGGGCTCTGGTTTTTTTCCTCGGGCTCTGGTTTTCTTCCTCGGGCTCTGGTTTTCTTCCTCCAGCTCTGTTTCTTTTCCTCGGGCTCTGGTTTTGTTCATCGGGCTCTGGTTTTGTTCCTCAGGCTCTGGTTTAATTTCTTGGGCGCTGGTTTTGTTCCTCGCGCTCTGGCTTTGTTCCTCGGCCTCTGCTTTTCTTCCTCTGCCCCTGATGTTCTTTCTCGGGCTCTGGTTTTCTTCCTCGAGCTCTGGTTTTGTTCCTCGACCTCTGCTTTTGTTCCTCTGCCCCTGCTTATTATTCTCGGGCTCTGGTTTTATTCCTCGGGCTGTGGTTTAGTTCCACGGTCTCTGGTTTTGTTCCTCGGGCTCTGGTTTAGTTCCACAGGCTCTGGTTTTGTTCCTCGGGCTCTGGTTTTGTTCCTTGGGCTCTGGTTTTGTTCCTCGGGCTCTGCTTTTCTTCCTCTGCCCCTGCTTTTCTTTCTCGGGGTCTGGTTTTGTTCCTCGGGCTGTAGTTTAATTCCTTGGGCTCTGGTTTTGTTCCTTGGGCTCTGGCTTTGTTCCTCGGGATCTGGTTTTGTTCCTCGGGGTCTGGTTTTGCTCCTTGGGCTCTGGTTTTGTTCCTCAGGCTCTGCTTTTCTTCCTCTGCCCCTGCTTTTCTTTCTCGGGCTCTGGTTTTCTTCCTCGATCTCTGGTTTTGTTCCTCGGCCTCTACTTTTTTTCCTCTGCCCCTGCTTATTTTTCTCGGGCTCTGGTTTTATTCCTCGGGCTGTGGTTTAGTTCCATGGGCTCTGGTTTTGTTCCTCGGGCTCTGGTTTAATTCCTTGGGCTCTGGTTTTTTTCCTTGGGCTCTGGTTTAGTTCCACGGGCTCTGGCTTTGTTCCTCTGGCTCTGGTTTAATTCCTCGGGCTCTGGTTTTGTTCCTCGGGCTCTGGTTTTGTTCCTCGGGCTCTAGTTTGATTCCTTGGGCTCTGGTTTTGTTCCTTGGGCTCTGGCTTTGTTCCTCTGGCTCTGGTTTAATTCCTCGGGCTCTGGTTTTGTTCCTCGGGCTCTGGTTTTCTTCCTCGGGCTCTGGTTTTCTTCCTCCAGCTCTGTTTCTTTTCCTCGGGCTCTGGTTTTGTTCCTCGGGCTCTGGTTTTGTTCCTCGGGCTCTGGTTTAATTTCTTGGGCGCTGGTTTTGTTCCTTGCGCTCTGGCTTTTTTCCTCGGGCTCTGCTTTTCTTCCTCTGCCTCTGCTTTTTTTTCTCGGGCTCCGGTTTTCTTCCTCGAGCTCTCGTTTTGTTCCTCGGCCTCTGCTTTTGTTCCTCTGCCCCTGCTCATTTTTCTCGGGCTCTGGTTTTATTCCTCGGGCTGTGGTTTAGTTCCACGGTCTCTGGTTTTGTTCATCAGGCTCTGGTTTAATTCCACAGGCTCTGGTTTTGTTCCTCTGGCTCTGGTTTTGTTCCTTGGGCTCTGGTTTTGTTCCTCGGGCTCTGCTTTTCTTCCTCTGCCCCTGCTTTTCTTTCTCGGGGTCTGGTTTTGTTCCTCGGGCTGTAGTTTAATTCCTTGGTCTCTGGTTTTGTTCCTTGGGCTCTGGCTTTGTTCCTCGGGATCTGGTTTTGTTCCTCGGGCTCTGGTTTTGTTCCTTGGGCTCTGGTTTTGTTCCTCAGGCTCTGCTTTTCTTCCTCTGCCCCTGCTTTTATTTCTCGGGATCTGGTTTTCTTCCTCGAACTCTGGTTTTGTTCCTCGGCCTCTACTTTTTTTCCTCTGCCCCTGCTTATTTTTCTCGGGCTCTGGTTTTATTCCTCGGGCTGTGGTTTGGTTCCACGTGCTCTGGTTTTGTTCTTCGGGCTCTAGTTTAATTCCTTGGGCTCTGGTTTTGTTCCTTGGGCTCTGGTTTAGTTCCACGGGCTCTGGCTTTGTTCCTCTGGCTTGGTTTAATTCCTCGGGCTCTGGTTTTGTTCCTCGGGCTCTAGTTTAATTCCTTGGGCTCTGGTTTTCTTCCTTGGGCTCTGGCTTTGTTCCTCTGGCTCTGGTTTAATTCCTCGGGCTCTGGTTTTGTTCCTCGGGCTCTGGTTTTGTTCCTCGGGCTCTAGTTTAATTCCTTGGGCTCTGGTTTTGTTCCTTGGGCTCTGGTTTTGTTCCTTGGGCTCTGGTTTTGTTCCTTGGGCTCTGGTTTTGTTCCTCGGTCTCTGCTTTTCCTCCTCTGCCCCTGCTTTTGTTTCTCGGGCTCTGGTTTTCTTCCTCGAGCTCTGGTTTTGTTCCTCGGACTCTACTTTTGTTCCTCTGCCCCTGATTAGTTTTCTCGGGCTCTGGTTTTGTTCCTCGGGCTCTGGTTTAATTCCTCGGGCTCTGGTTTTGTTCCTCGGGCTCTGGTTTTGTTCCTCGGGCTCTAGTTTAATTCCTTGGGCTCTGGTTTTGTTCCTTGGGCTCTGGTTCGGGCTCTGGTTTTCTTCCTCCAGCTCTGTTTCTTTTCCTCGGGCTCTGGTACTGTTCCACGGGCTCTGGCTTTTTTCCTCGGTCTCTGTTTTTTTTACTTGGCCTCTGGTTTTATTCCTTGGGCTCTGCTTTTCTTCCTCTGCCCCTGCTTTTCTTCCTCGGGCTCTGGTTTTATTTCTCGGGCTCTGGTTTTCTTCCTCAGGCTGTGGTTTTGTTCCTCGGGCTCTGGTTTAATTCCTTGGGCTCTGGTTTTTTTCCTTGGGCTCTGGTTTAGTTCCACGGGCTCTGGCTTTGTTCCTCTGGCTCTGGTTTAATTGCTCGGGCTCTGGTTTTGTTCCTCGGGCTCTGGTTTTGTTCCTCGGGCTCTAGTTTGATTCCTTGGGCTCTAGTTTTGTTCCTTGGGCTCTGGCTTTGTTCCTCTGGCTCTGGTTTAATTCCTCGGGCTCTGGTTTTGTTCCTTGGGATCTGGTTTGGTTCCTCGGGCTCTAGTTTAATTCCTTGGGCTCTGGTTTTGTTCCTTGGGGTCTGGTTTTGTTCCTCGGGCTCTGCTTTTCTTCCTCTGCCACTGCTTTTCTTTCTCGGGATCTGGTTTTCTTCCTCGAGCTCTGGTTTTGTTCCTCGGCCTCTACTTTTGTTCCTCTGCCCCTGCTTATTTTTCTCGGGCTCTGGTTTTATTCCTCGGGCTGTGGTTTAGTTCCACGGGCTCTGGTTTTCTTCCTCGGGCTCTGGTTTAGTTCCACGGGCTCTGGTTTTGTTCCTCTGGCTCTGGTTTAATTCCTCGGGCTCTGGTTTTGTTCCTCGGGCTCTGGTTTTGTTCCTCGGGCTCTAGTTTAATTCCTTGGGCTCTGGTTTTGTTCCTCGGGCTCTGGTTTTCTTCCTCGGGCTCTGGTTTTCTTCCTCCAGCTCTGTTTCTTTTCCTCGGGCTCTGGTACTGTTCCACAGGCTCTGGCTTTGTTCCTCGGTCTCTGCTTTTTTTCCTTGGGCTCTGGTTTTATTCCTTGGGCTCTGGTTTTATTCCTCGGCCTCTGCTTTTCTTCGTCTGCCCCTGCTTTTCTTTCTCGGTCTCTGGTTTTATTCCTCGGGATGTGGTTTAGTTCCACGGTCTCTGGTTTTGTTCCTCGGGCTCTGGTTTAGTTCCACAGGGTCTGGCTTTGTTCCTCTGGCTCTGGTTTTGTTCCTTGGGCTCTGGTTTTGTTCCTCGGGCTCTGGTTTAATTCCTCAGGCTATGGTTTTGTTCCTCGGGCTCTGCTTTTCTTTCTCTGCCCCTGCTTTTCTTTCTCGGGCTCTGGTTTTCTTTCTCGAGCTCTGGTTTTGTTCCTCGGCCTCTACTTTTGTTCCTCTGCCCCTGCTTATTTTTCTCGGGCTCTGGTTTTGTTTCTCGGGCTCTGGTTTAGTTCCACGGGCTCTGGTTTTGTTCCTCTGTTTCTGATTTAATTCCTCGGGCTCTGGTTTTGTTCCTCGGGCTCTGGTTTTGTTCCTCGGGCTCTAATTTAATTACTTGGGCTCTGGTTTTGTTCCTTGGGCTCTGGCTTTGTTCCTCGGGCTCTGGTTTTCTTCCTCCAGCTCTGTTTCTTTTCCTCGGGCTCTGGTACTGTTCCACGGGCTCTGGCGTTGTTCCTCGGTCTCTGTTTTTTTTCCTTGGGCTCTGGTTTTTTTCCTTGGGCTCTGGTTTTGTTCCTCGGGCTCTACTTTTCTTCCTCTGCCCCTGCTTTTCTTTCTCGCGCTCTGGTTTTCTTCCTCGAGCTCTGGTTTTGTTCCTCGGTGTCAACTTTTGTTCCTCTGTCCCTGCTTATATTTCTCGGGCTTTGGTTTTATTCCTTGGGCTGTGATTTAGTTCCACGGGCTCTGGTTTTGTTCCTCGGGCTCTGGTTTAGTTCCACGGGCTCTGGCTTTGTTCCTATGGGTCTGGTTTAATTCCTCGGGCTCTGGTTTTGTTCCTCGGGCTCTGGTTGTATTCCTCGGGCTCTAGTTTAATTCCTTGGGCTCTGGTTTTGTTCCTTGGACTCTGGTTTAGTTCCACGGGCTCTGGCTTTGTTCCTCTGCCTCAGCTTTAATTCCTCGGGCTCTGGTTTTATTCCTCGAGCTCTGGTTTTGTTCCTCGGCCTCTGCTTTTGTTTCTCTGCCCCTGCTTAGTTTTCTCGGGCTCTGGTTTTATTCCTCGGGCTGTGGTTTAGTTCCACTGGCTCTGGTTTTGTTCCTCGGGCTCTGGTTCTGTTCCTCGGGCTCTGGTTTTGTTCCTCGGGCTCTAGTTTAATTCCTTGGGCTCTGGTTTTGTTCCTCGGGCTCTGGTTTTCTTCCTCGGGCTCTGGTTTTCTTCCTCCAGCTCTGTTTCTTTTCCTCGGGCTCTGGTTTTGTTCCTCGGTCTCTGGTTTTGTTCCTCGGGCTCTAGTTTAATTCCTCGGGCTCTGGTTTTGTTCCTTGGGCTCTGGTTTTGTTCCTCGGGCTCTACTTTTCTTCCTCTGCCCCTGCTTTTCTTTCTCGGTCTCTGGTTTTCTTCCTCGAGCTCTGGTTTTGTTCCTCGGTCTCTACTTTTGTTCCTCTTTCCCTGCTTATTTTTCTCGGGCTTTGGTTTTATTCCTTGGGCTGTGGTTTAGTTCCACGGGCTCTGGTTTTGTTCCTCGGGCTCTGGTTTAGTTCCACAGGCTCTGGTTTTGTTCCTCTGGCTCTGGTTTTATTCCTTGGGCTCTGCTTTTCTTCCTCTGCCCCTGCTTTTCTTTCTCGGGGTCTGGTTTGTTCCTCGGGCTGTAGTTTAATTCCTTGGGCTCTGGTTTTGTTCCTTGGGCTCTGGCTTTTTTCCTCGGGATCTGGTTTTGTTCCTCGGGCTCTGGTTTTGCTCCTTGGGCTCTGGTTTTGTTCCTCAGGCTCTGCTTTTCTTCCTCTGCCCCTGCTTTTATTTCTCGGGATCTGGTTTTCTTCCTCGATCTCTGGTTTTGTTCCTCGGCCTCTACTTTTTTTCCTCTGCCCCTGCTTATTTTTCTCGGGCTCTGGTTTTATTCCTCGGGCTGTGGTTTAGTTCCACGGGCTCTGGTTTTGTTCCTCGGGCTCTAGTTTAATTCCTTGGGCTCTGGTTTTGTTCCTCTGGCTCTGGTTTAGTTCCACGGGCTCTGGCTTTGTTCCTCTGGCTTGGTTTAATTCCTCGGGTTCTGGTTTTGTTCCTCGGGGTCTGGTTTTGTTCCTCGGGCTCTAGTTTAATTCCTCGGGCTCTGGTTTTGTTCCTTGGGCTCTGGCTTTGTTCCTCTGGCTCTGGTTTAATTCCTCGGGCTCTGGTTTTGTTCCTCGGGCTCTGGTTTTGTTCCTCGGGCTCTAGTTTAATTCCTTGGGCTCTAGTTTTCTTCCTTGGGCTCTGGTTTTGTTCCTCGGTCTCTGGTTTTTTCCTTGGATTCTGGTTTTATTCCTTGGGCTCTGTTTTTGTTTCTCGGCCTCTGCTTTTCTTCCTCTGCCCCTGCTTTTGTTTCTCGGGCTCTGGTTTTCTTCCTCGAGCTCTGGTTTTGTTGCTCGGCCTCTGCTTTTGTTCCTATACCAATGCTTTTTTTTCTCGGGCTCTGGTTTTGTTCCTCGGCCTCTGGTTTAGTTCCACGGTCTCTCGTTTTGTTCCTCGGGCTCTGGTTTAGTTCCACGGGCTCTGGCTTTGTTCCTCTGGCTCTGGTTTAATTCCTCGGGCTCTGGTTTTGTTCCTCGGGCTCTGGTTTTCTTCCTCGGGCTCTGGTTTTCTTCCTCCAGCTCTGTTTCTTTTCCTCGGGCTCTGGTTTTGTTCATCGGGCTCTGGTTTTGTTCCTCGGGCTCTGGTTTAATTTCTTGGGCGCTGGTTTTGTTCCTCGTGCTCTGGCTTTTTTCCTCGGGCTCTGCTTTTCTTCCTCTGCCTCTGCTTTTTTTTCTCGGGCTCTGGTTTTCTTCCTTGAGCTCTCGTTTTGTTCCTCGGCCTCTGCTTTTGTTCCTCTGCCCCTGCTTATTTTTCTCGGGCTCTGGTTTTATTCCTCGGGCTGTGGTTTAGTTCCACGGTCTCTGGTTTTGTTCATCAGGCTCTGGTTTAATTCCACAGGCTCTGGTTTTGTTCCTCTGGCTCTGGTTTTGTTCCTCGGGCTCTGCTTTTCTTCCTCTGCCCCTGCTTTTCTTTCTCGGGGTCTGGTTTTGTTCCTCGGGCTGTAGTTTAATTCCTTGGGCTCTGGTTTTGTTCCTTGGGCTCTGTTTCTTTTCCTCGGGCTCTGGGTTTGTTCATCGGGCTCTGGTTTTGTTCCTCAGGCTCTGGTTTAATTTCTTGGGTGCTGGTTTTGTTTCTCGCGCTCTGGCTTTGTTCCTCGGCCTCTGCTTTTGTTCCTCTGCCCCTGCTTTTCTTTCTCGGGCTCTGGTTTTCTTCCTCGAGCTCTGGTTTTGTTCCTCGACCTCTGCTTTTGTTCCTCTGCCCCTGCTTATTATTCTCGGGCTCTGGTTTTATTCCTCGGGCTGTGGTTTAGTTCCACGGGCTCTGGTTTTTTTCCTCGGGCTCTAGTTTAATTCCTTGGGCTCTGGTTTTGTTCCTTGGGCTCTGGTTTTGTTCTTCGGGCTCTAGTTTAATTCCTTGGGCTCTGGTTTTGTTCCTTGGGCTCTGGTTTAGTTCCACGGGCTCTGGCTTTGTTCCTCTGGCTTGGTTTAATTCCTCGGGTTCTGGTTTTGTTCCTCGGGCTCTGGTTTTGTTCCTCGGGCTCTAGTTTAATTCCTTGGGCTCTGGTTTTGTTCCTTAGGCTCTGGCTTTGTTCCTCGGGATCTGGTTTTGTTCCTCGGGCTCTGGTTTTGCTCCTTGGGCTCTGGTTTTGTTCCTCAGGCTCTGGCTTTGTTCCTCTGGCTCTGGTTTAATTCCTCGGGCTCTGGTTTTGTTCCTCGGGCTCTGGTTTTGTTCCTCGGGCTCTAGTTTAATTCTTTGGGCTCTAGTTTTGTTCCTTGGGCTCTGGTTTTGTTCCTCGGTCTCTGGTTTTTTCCTTGGATTCTGGTTTTATTCCTTGGGCTCTGTTTTTGTTTCTCGGCCTCTGCTTTTCTTCCTCTGCCCCTGCTTTTGTTTCTCGGGCTCTGGTTTTCTTCCTCGAGCTCTGGTTTTGTTGCTCGGCCTCTGCTTTTGTTCCTATACCAATGCTTTTTTTTCTCGGGCTCTGGTTTTGTTCCTCGGCCTCTGGTTTAGTTCCACGGTCTCTCGTTTTGTTCCTCGGGCTCTGGTTTAGTTCCACGGGCTCTGGCTTTGTTCCTCTGGCTCTGGTTTAATTCCTCGGGCTCTGGTTTTGTTCCTCGGGCTCTGGTTTTCTTCCTCGGGCTCTGGTTTTCTTCCTCCAGCTCTGTTTCTTTTCCTCGGGCTCTGGTTTTGTTCATCGGGCTCTGGTTTTGTTCCTCGGGCTCTGGTTTAATTTCTTGGGCGCTGGTTTTGTTCCTCGTGCTCTGGCTTTGTTCCTCGGCCTCTGCTTTTCTTCCTCTGCCTCTGCTTTTTTTTCTCGGGCTCTGGTTTTCTTCCTCGAGCTCTCGTTTTGTTCCTCGGCCTCTGCTTTTGTTCCTCTGCCCCTGCTTATTTTTCTCGGGCTCTGGTTTTATTCCTCGGGCTGTGGTTTAGTTCCACGGTCTCTGGTTTTGTTCATCAGGCTCTGGTTTAATTCCACAGGCTCTGGTTTTGTTCCTCTGGCTCTGGTTTTGTTCCTTGGGCTCTGGTTTTGTTCCTCGGGCTCTGCTTTTCTTCCTCTGCCCCTGCTTTTCTTTCTCGGGGTCTGGTTTTGTTCCTCGGGCTGTAGTTTAATTCCTTGGGCTCTGGTTTTGTTCCTTGGGCTCTGGCTTTTTTCCTCGGGATCTGGTTTTGTTCCTCGGGCTCTGGTTTTGTTCCTTGGGCTCTGGTTTTGTTCCTCAGGCTCTGCTTTTCTTCCTCTGCCCCTGCTTTTATTTCTCGGGATCTGGTTTTCTTCCTCGATCTCTGGTTTTGTTCCTCGGCCTCTACTTTTGTTCCTCTGCCCCTGCTTATTTTTCTCGGGCTCTGGTTTTATTCCTCGGGCTGTGGTTTGGTTCCACGTGCTCTGGTTTTGTTCTTCTGGCTCTAGTTTAATTCCTTGGGCTCTGGTTTTGTTCCTTGGGCTCTGGTTTAGTTCCACGGGCTCTGGCTTTGTTCCTCTGGCTTGGTTTAATTCCTCGGACTCTGGTTTTGTTCCTCGGGCTCTGGTTTTGTTCCTCGGGCTCTAGTTTAATTCCTTGGGCTCTGGTTTTCTTCCTTGGGCTCTGGCTTTGTTCCTCTGGCTCTGGTTTAATTCCTCGGGCTCTGGTTTTGTTCCTCGGGCTCTGGTTTTGTTCCTCGGGCTCTAGTTTAATTCCTTGGGCTCTGGTTTTGTTCCTTGGGCTCTGGTTTTGTTCCTTGGGCTCTGGTTTTGTTCCTCGGTCTCTGCTTTTCCTCCTCTGCCCCTGCTTTTGTTTCTCGGGCTCTGGTTTTCTTCCTCGAGCTCTGGTTTTGTTCCTCGGACTCTACTTTTGTTCCTCTGCCCCTGCTTAGTTTTCTCGGGCTCTGGTTTTGTTCCTCGGGCTCTGGTTTAGTTCCACGGGCTCTGGTTTTGTTCCTCTGGCTCTGGTTTTGTTCCTTGGGCTCTGGTTTTGTTCCTCGGGCTCTGCTTTTCTTCCTCTGCCCCTGCTTTTCTTTCTCGGGGTCTGGTTTGTTCCTCGGGCTGTAGTTTAATTCCTTGGGCTCTGGTTTTGTTCCTTAGGCTCTGGCTTTGTTCCTCGGGATCTGGTTTTGTTCCTCGGGCTCTGGTTTTGCTCCTTGGGCTCTGGTTTTGTTCCTCAGGCTCTGGCTTTGTTCCTCTGGCTCTGGTTTAATTCCTCGGGTTCTGGTTTTGTTCCTCGGGCTCTGGTTTTGTTCCTCGGGCTCTAGTTTAATTCCTTGGGCTCTAGTTTTCTTCCTTGGGCTCTGGTTTTGTTCCTCGGTCTCTGGTTTTTTCCTTGGATTCTGGTTTTATTCCTTGGGCTCTGTTTTTGTTTCTCGGCCTCTGCTTTTCTTCCTCTGCCCCTGCTTTTGTTTCTCGGGCTCTGGTTTTCTTCCTCGAGCTCTGGTTTTGTTGCTCGGCCTCTGCTTTTGTTCCTATACCAATGCTTTTTTTTCTTGGGCTCTGGTTTTGTTCCTCGGCCTCTGGTTTAGTTCCACGGTCTCTCGTTTTGTTCCTCGGGCTCTGGTTTAGTTCCACGGGCTCTGGCTTTGTTCCTCTGGCTCTGGTTTAATTCCTCGGGCTCTGGTTTTGTTCCTCGGGCTCTGGTTTTCTTCCTCGGGCTCTGGTTTTCTTCCTCCAGCTCTGTTTCTTTTCCTCGGGCTCTGGTTTTGTTCATCGGGCTCTGGTTTTGTTCCTCGGGCTCTGGTTTAATTTCTTGGGCGCTGGTTTTGTTCCTCGTGCTCTGGCTTTTTTCCTCGGGCTCTGCTTTTCTTCCTCTGCCTCTGCTTTTTTTTCTCGGGCTCTGGTTTTCTTCCTCGAGCTCTCGTTTTGTTCCTCGGCCTCTGCTTTTGTTCCTCTGCCCCTGCTTATTTTTCTCGGGCTCTGGTTTTATTCCTCGGGCTGTGGTTTAGTTCCACGGTCTCTGGTTTTGTTCATCAGGCTCTGGTTTAATTCCACAGGCTCTGGTTTTGTTCCTCTGGCTCTGGTTTTGTTCCTTGGGCTCTGGTTTTGTTCCTCGGGCTCTGCTTTTCTTCCTCTGCCCCTGCTTTTCTTTCTCGGGGTCTGGTTTTGTTCCTCGGGCTGTAGTTTAATTCCTTGGGCTCTGGTTTTGTTCCTTGGGCTCTGGCTTTTTTCCTCGGGATCTGGTTTTGTTCCTCGGGCTCTGGTTTTGTTCCTTGGGCTCTGGTTTTGTTCCTCAGGCTCTGCTTTTCTTCCTCTGCCCCTGCTTTTATTTCTCGGGATCTGGTTTTCTTCCTCGATCTCTGGTTTTGTTCCTCGGCCTCTACTTTTGTTCCTCTGCCCCTGCTTATTTTTCTCGGGCTCTGGTTTTATTCCTCGGGCTGTGGTTTGGTTCCACGTGCTCTGGTTTTGTTCTTCTGGCTCTAGTTTAATTCCTTGGGCTCTGGTTTTGTTCCTTGGGCTCTGGTTTAGTTCCACGGGCTCTGGCTTTGTTCCTCTGGCTTGGTTTAATTCCTCGGACTCTGGTTTTGTTCCTCGGGCTCTGGTTTTGTTCCTCGGGCTCTAGTTTAATTCCTTGGGCTCTGGTTTTCTTCCTTGGGCTCTGGCTTTGTTCCTCTGGCTCTGGTTTAATTCCTCGGGCTCTGGTTTTGTTCCTCGGGCTCTGGTTTTGTTCCTCGGGCTCTAGTTTAATTCCTTGGGCTCTGGTTTTGTTCCTTGGGCTCTGGTTTTGTTCCTTGGGCTCTGGTTTTGTTCCTCGGTCTCTGCTTTTCCTCCTCTGCCCCTGCTTTTGTTTCTCGGGCTCTGGTTTTCTTCCTCGAGCTCTGGTTTTGTTCCTCGGACTCTACTTTTGTTCCTCTGCCCCTGCTTAGTTTTCTCGGGCTCTGGTTTTGTTCCTCGGGCTCTGGTTTAGTTCCACGGGCTCTGGTTTTGTTCCTCTGGCTCTGGTTTTGTTCCTTGGGCTCTGGTTTTGTTCCTCGGGCTCTGCTTTTCTTCCTCTGCCCCTGCTTTTCTTTCTCGGGGTCTGGTTTGTTCCTCGGGCTGTAGTTTAATTCCTTGGGCTCTGGTTTTGTTCCTTAGGCTCTGGCTTTGTTCCTCGGGATCTGGTTTTGTTCCTCGGGCTCTGGTTTTGCTCCTTGGGCTCTGGTTTTGTTCCTCAGGCTCTGGCTTTGTTCCTCTGGCTCTGGTTTAATTCCTCGGGTTCTGGTTTTGTTCCTCGGGCTCTGGTTTTGTTCCTCGGGCTCTAGTTTAATTCCTTGGGCTCTAGTTTTCTTCCTTGGGCTCTGGTTTTGTTCCTCGGTCTCTGGTTTTTTCCTTGGATTCTGGTTTTATTCCTTGGGCTCTGTTTTTGTTTCTCGGCCTCTGCTTTTCTTCCTCTGCCCCTGCTTTTGTTTCTCGGGCTCTGGTTTTCTTCCTCGAGCTCTGGTTTTGTTGCTCGGCCTCTGCTTTTGTTCCTATACCAATGCTTTTTTTTCTTGGGCTCTGGTTTTGTTCCTCGGCCTCTGGTTTAGTTCCACGGTCTCTCGTTTTGTTCCTCGGGCTCTGGTTTAGTTCCACGGGCTCTGGCTTTGTTCCTCTGGCTCTGGTTTAATTCCTCGGGCTCTGGTTTTGTTCCTCGGGCTCTGGTTTTCTTCCTCGGGCTCTGGTTTTCTTCCTCCAGCTCTGTTTCTTTTCCTCGGGCTCTGGTTTTGTTCATCGGGCTCTGGTTTTGTTCCTCGGGCTCTGGTTTAATTTCTTGGGCGCTGGTTTTGTTCCTCGTGCTCTGGCTTTTTTCCTCGGGCTCTGCTTTTCTTCCTCTGCCTCTGCTTTTTTTTCTCGGGCTCTGGTTTTCTTCCTCGAGCTCTCGTTTTGTTCCTCGGCCTCTGCTTTTGTTCCTCTGCCCCTGCTTATTTTTCTCGGGCTCTGGTTTTATTCCTCGGGCTGTGGTTTAGTTCCACGGTCTCTGGTTTTGTTTATCAGGCTCTGGTTTAATTCCACAGGCTCTGGTTTTGTTCCTCTGGCTCTGGTTTTGTTCCTTGGGCTCTGGTTTTGTTCCTCGGGCTCTGCTTTTCTTCCTCTGCCCCTGCTTTTCTTTCTTGGGGTCTGGTTTTGTTCCTCGGGCTGTAGTTTAATTCCTTGGGCTCTGGTTTTGTTCCTTGGGCTCTGTTTCTTTTCCTTGGGATCTGGTTTTGTTCATCGGGCTCTGGTTTTGTTCCTCAGGCTCTGGTTTAATTTCTTGGGTGCTGGTTTTGTTCCTCGCGCTCTGGCTTTGTTCCTCGGCCTCTGCTTTTGTTCCTCTGCCCCTGCTTTTCTTTCTCGGGCTCTGGTTTTCTTCCTCGAGCTCTGGTTTTGTTCCTCGACCTCTGCTTTTGTTCCTCTGCCCCTGCTTATTATTCTCGGGCTCTGGTTTTATTCCTCGGGCTGTGGTTTAGTTCCACGGTCTCTGGTTTTGTTCCTCGGGCTCTGGTTTAGTTCCACAGGCTCTGGTTTTGTTCCTCTGGCTCTGGTTTTGTTCCTTGGGCTCTGGTTTTGTTCCTCGGGCTCTGCTTTTCTTCCTCTGCCCCTGCTTTTCTTTCTCGGGGTCTGGTTTGTTCCTCGGGCTGTAGTTTAATTCCTTGGGCTCTGGTTTTGTTCCTTGGGCTCTGGCTTTGTTCCTCGGGATCTGGTTTTGTTCCTCGGGCTCTGGTTTTGCTCCTTGGGCTCTGGTTTTGTTCCTCAGGCTCTGCTTTTCTTCCTCTGCCCCTGCTTTTATTTCTCGGGATCTGGTTTTCTTCCTCGATCTCTGGTTTTGTTCCTCGGCCTCTACTTTTTTTCCTCTGCCCCTGCTTATTTTTCTCGGGCTCTGGTTTTATTCCTCGGGCTGTGGTTTAGTTCCACGGGCTCTGGTTTTGTTCCTCGGGCTCTAGTTTAATTCCTTGGGCTCTGGTTTTGTTCCTTGGGCTCTGGTTTAGTTCCACGGGTTCTGGCTTTGTTCCTCTGGCTCTGGTTTAATTCCTCGGGTTCTGGTTTTGTTCCTCGGGCTCTGGTTTTGTTCCTCGGGCTCTAGTTTAATTCCTCGGGCTCTGGTTTTGTTCCTTGGGCTCTGGCTTTGTTCCTCTGGCTCTGGTTTAATTCCTCGGGCTCTGGTTTTGTTCCTCGGGCTCTGGTTTTGTTCCTCGGGCTCTAGTTTAATTCCTTGGGCTCTAGTTTTGTTCCTTGGGCTCTGGTTTTGTTCCTCGGTCTCTGGTTTTTTCCTTGGATTCTGGTTTTATTCCTTGGGCTCTGTTTTTGTTTCTCGGCCTCTGCTTTTCTTCCTCTGCCCCTGCTTTTGTTTCTCGGGCTCTGGTTTTCTTCCTCGAGCTCTGGTTTTGTTGCTCGGCCTCTGCTTTTGTTCCTATACCAATGCTTTTTTTTCTCGGCCTCTGGTTTTGTTCCTCGGCCTCTGGTTTAGTTCCACGGTCTCTCGTTTTGTTCCTCCGGCTCTGGTTTAGTTCCACGGGCTCTGGCTTTGTTCCTCTGGCTCTGGCTTAATTCCTCGGGCTCTGGTTTTGTTCCTCGGGCTCTGGTTTTCTTCCTTGGGCTCTGGTTTTCTTCCTCCAGCTCTGTTTCTTTTCCTCGGGCTCTGGTTTTGTTCATCGGGCTCTGGTTTTGTTCCTCTGCCCCTGCTTATTTTTCTCGGGCTCTGGTTTTATTCCTCGGGCTGTGGTTTAGTTCCACGGTCTCTGGTTTTGTTCATCAGGCTCTGGTTTAATTCCACAGGCTCTGGTTTTGTTCCTTGGGCTCTGGCTTTTTTCCTCGGGATCTGGTTTTGTTCCTCGGGCTCTGGTTTTGTTCCTTGGGCTCTGGTTTTGTTCCTCAGGCTCTGCTTTTCTTCCTCTGCCCCTGCTTTTATTTCTCGGGATCTGATTTTCTTCCTCGATCTCTGGTTTTGTTCCTCGGCCTCTACTTTTGTTCCTCTGCCCCTGCTTATTTTTCTCGGGCTCTGGTTTTATTCCTCGGGCTGTGGTTTGGTTCCACGTGCTCTGGTTTTGTTCTTCGGGCTCTAGTTTAATTCCTTGGGCTCTGGTTTTGTTCCTTGGGCTCTGGTTTAGTTCCACGGGCTCTGGCTTTGTTCCTCTGGCTTGGTTTAATTCCTCGGACTCTGGTTTTGTTCCTCGGGCTCTGGTTTTGTTCCTCGGGCTCTAGTTTAATTCCTTGGGCTCTGGTTTTGTTCCTTGGGCTCTGGCTTTGTTCCTCTGGCTCTGGTTTAATTCCTCGGGCTCTGGTTTTGTTCCTCGGGCTCTGGTTTTGTTCCTCGGGCTCTAGTTTAATTCCTTGGGCTCTGGTTTTGTTCCTTGGGCTCTGGTTTTGTTCCTTGGGCTCTGGTTTTGTTCCTCGGTCTCTGCTTTTCCTCCTCTGCCCCTGCTTTTGTTTCTCGGGCTCTGGTTTTCTTCCTCGAGCTCTGGTTTTGTTCCTCGGACTCTACTTTTGTTCCTCTGCCCCTGCTTAGTTTTCTCGGGCTCTGGTTTTGTTCCTCGGGCTCTGGTTTAGTTCCACGGGCTCTGGTTTTGTTCCTCTGGCTCTGGTTTTGTTCCTTGGGCTCTGGTTTTGTTCCTCGGGCTCTGCTTTTCTTCCTCTGCCCCTGCTTTTCTTTCTCGGGGTCTGGTTTGTTCCTCGGGCTGTAGTTTAATTCCTTGGGCTCTGGTTTTGTTCCTTAGGCTCTGGCTTTGTTCCTCGGGATCTGGTTTTCTTCCTTGGGCTCTGGTTTTCTTCCTCCAGCTCTGTTTCTTTTCCTCGGGCTCTGGTTTTGTTCATCGGGCTCTGGTTTTGTTCCTCGGGCTCTGGTTTAATTTCTTGGGCGCTGGTTTTGTTCCTCGTGCTCTGGCTTTTTTCCTCGGGCTCTGCTCTTCTTCCTCTGCCTCTGCTTTTTTTTCTCGGGCTCTGGTTTTCTTCCTCGAGCTCTCGTTTTGTTCCTCGGCCTCTGCTTTTGTTCCTCTGCCCCTGCTTATTTTTCTCGGGCTCTGGTTTTATTCCTCGGGCTGTGGTTTAGTTCCACGGTCTCTGGTTTTGTTCATCAGGCTCTGGTTTAATTCCACAGGCTCTGGTTTTGTTCCTCTGGCTCTGGTTTTGTTCCTTGGGCTCTGGTTTTGTTCCTCGGGCTCTGCTTTTCTTCCTCTGCCCCTGCTTTTCTTTCTCGGGGTCTGGTTTTGTTCCTCGGGCTGTAGTTTAATTCCTTGGGCTCTGGTTTTGTTCCTTGGGCTCTGGCTTTTTTCCTCGGGATCTGGTTTTGTTCCTCGGGCTCTGGTTTTGTTCCTTGGGCTCTGGTTTTGTTCCTCAGGCTCTGCTTTTCTTCCTCTGCCCCTGCTTTTATTTCTCGGGATCTGATTTTCTTCCTCGATCTCTGGTTTTGTTCCTCGGCCTCTACTTTTGTTCCTCTGCCCCTGCTTATTTTTCTCGGGCTCTGGTTTTATTCCTCGGGCTGTGGTTTGGTTCCACGTGCTCTGGTTTTGTTCTTCGGGCTCTAGTTTAATTCCTTGGGCTCTGGTTTTGTTCCTTGGGCTCTGGTTTAGTTCCACGGGCTCTGGCTTTGTTCCTCTGGCTTGGTTTAATTCCTCGGACTCTGGTTTTGTTCCTCGGGCTCTGGTTTTGTTCCTCGGGCTCTAGTTTAATTCCTTGGGCTCTGGTTTTCTTCCTTGGGCTCTGGCTTTGTTCCTCTGGCTCTGGTTTAATTCCTCGGGCTCTGGTTTTGTTCCTCGGGCTCTGGTTTTGTTCCTCGGGCTCTAGTTTAATTCCTTGGGCTCTGGTTTTGTTCCTTGGGCTCTGGTTTTGTTCCTTGGGCTCTGGTTTTGTTCCTCGGTCTCTGCTTTTCCTCCTCTGCCCCTGCTTTTGTTTCTCGGGCTCTGGTTTTCTTCCTCGAGCTCTGGTTTTGTTCCTCGGACTCTACTTTTGTTCCTCTGCCCCTGCTTAGTTTTCTCGGGCTCTGGTTTTGTTCCTCGGGCTCTGGTTTAGTTCCACGGGCTCTGGTTTTGTTCCTCTGGCTCTGGTTTTGTTCCTTGGGCTCTGGTTTTGTTCCTCGGGCTCTGCTTTTCTTCCTCTGCCCCTGCTTTTCTTTCTCGGGGTCTGGTTTGTTCCTCGGGCTGTAGTTTAATTCCTTGGGCTCTGGTTTTGTTCCTTAGGCTCTGGCTTTGTTCCTCGGGATCTGGTTTTGTTCCTCGGGCTCTGGTTTTGCTCCTTGGGCTCTGGTTTTGTTCCTCAGGCTCTGGCTTTGTTCCTCTGGCTCTGGTTTAATTCCTCGGGTTCTGGTTTTGTTCCTCGGGCTCTGGTTTTGTTCCTCGGGCTCTAGTTTAATTCCTTGGGCTCTAGTTTTCTTCCTTGGGCTCTGGTTTTGTTCCTCGGTCTCTGGTTTTTTCCTTGGATTCTGGTTTTATTCCTTGGGCTCTGTTTTTGTTTCTCGGCCTCTGCTTTTCTTCCTCTGCCCCTGCTTTTGTTTCTCGGGCTCTGGTTTTCTTCCTCGAGCTCTGGTTTTGTTGCTCGGCCTCTGCTTTTGTTCCTATACCAATGCTTTTTTTTCTTGGGCTCTGGTTTTGTTCCTCGGCCTCTGGTTTAGTTCCACGGTCTCTCGTTTTGTTCCTCGGGCTCTGGTTTAGTTCCACGGGCTCTGGCTTTGTTCCTCTGGCTCTGGTTTAATTCCTCGGGCTCTGGTTTTGTTCCTCGGGCTCTGGTTTTCTTCCTCGGGCTCTGGTTTTCTTCCTCCAGCTCTGTTTCTTTTCCTCGGGCTCTGGTTTTGTTCATCGGGCTCTGGTTTTGTTCCTCGGGCTCTGGTTTAATTTATTGGGCGCTGGTTTTGTTCCTCGTGCTCTGGCTTTTTTCCTCGGGCTCTGCTTTTCTTCCTCTGCCTCTGCTTTTTTTTCTCGGGCTCTGGTTTTCTTCCTCGAGCTCTCGTTTTGTTCCTCGGCCTCTGCTTTTGTTCCTCTGCCCCTGCTTATTTTTCTCGGGCTCTGGTTTTATTCCTCGGGCTGTGGTTTAGTTCCACGGTCTCTGGTTTTGTTTATCAGGCTCTGGTTTAATTCCACAGGCTCTGGTTTTGTTCCTCTGGCTCTGGTTTTGTTCCTTGGGCTCTGGTTTTGTTCCTCGGGCTCTGCTTTTCTTCCTCTGCCCCTGCTTTTCTTTCTCGGGGTCTGGTTTTGTTCCTCGGGCTGTAGTTTAATTCCTTGGGCTCTGGTTTTGTTCCTTGGGCTCTGTTTCTTTTCCTTGGGATCTGGTTTTGTTCATCGGGCTCTGGTTTTGTTCCTCAGGCTCTGGTTTAATTTCTTGGGTGCTGGTTTTGTTCCTCGCGCTCTGGCTTTGTTCCTCGGCCTCTGCTTTTGTTCCTCTGCCCCTGCTTTTCTTTCTCGGGCTCTGGTTTTCTTCCTCGAGCTCTGGTTTTGTTCCTCGACCTCTGCTTTTGTTCCTCTGCCCCTGCTTATTATTCTCGGGCTCTGGTTTTATTCCTCGGGCTGTGGTTTAGTTCCACGGTCTCTGGTTTTGTTCCTCGGGCTCTGGTTTAGTTCCACAGGCTCTGGTTTTGTTCCTCTGGCTCTGGTTTTGTTCCTTGGGCTCTGGTTTTGTTCCTCGGGCTCTGCTTTTCTTCCTCTGCCCCTGCTTTTCTTTCTCGGGGTCTGGTTTGTTCCTCGGGCTGTAGTTTAATTCCTTGGGCTCTGGTTTTGTTCCTTGGGCTCTGGCTTTGTTCCTCGGGATCTGGTTTTGTTCCTCGGGCTCTGGTTTTGCTCCTTGGGCTCTGGTTTTGTTCCTCAGGCTCTGCTTTTCTTCCTCTGCCCCTGCTTTTATTTCTCGGGATCTGGTTTTCTTCCTCGATCTCTGGTTTTGTTCCTCGGCCTCTACTTTTTTTCCTCTGCCCCTGCTTATTTTTCTCGGGCTCTGGTTTTATTCCTCGGGCTGTGGTTTAGTTCCACGGGCTCTGGTTTTGTTCCTCGGGCTCTAGTTTAATTCCTTGGGCTCTGGTTTTGTTCCTTGGGCTCTGGTTTAGTTCCACGGGTTCTGGCTTTGTTCCTCTGGCTCTGGTTTAATTCCTCGGGTTCTGGTTTTGTTCCTCGGGCTCTGGTTTTGTTCCTCGGGCTCTAGTTTAATTCCTCGGGCTCTGGTTTTGTTCCTTGGGCTCTGGCTTTGTTCCTCTGGCTCTGGTTTAATTCCTCGGGCTCTGGTTTTGTTCCTCGGGCTCTGGTTTTGTTCCTCGGGCTCTAGTTTAATTCCTTGGGCTCTAGTTTTGTTCCTTGGGCTCTGGTTTTGTTCCTCGGTCTCTGGTTTTTTCCTTGGATTCTGGTTTTATTCCTTGGGCTCTGTTTTTGTTTCTCGGCCTCTGCTTTTCTTCCTCTGCCCCTGCTTTTGTTTCTCGGGCTCTGGTTTTCTTCCTCGAGCTCTGGTTTTGTTGCTCGGCCTCTGCTTTTGTTCCTATACCAATGCTTTTTTTTCTCGGGCTCTGGTTTTGTTCCTCGGCCTCTGGTTTAGTTCCACGGTCTCTCGTTTTGTTCCTCCGGCTCTGGTTTAGTTCCACGGGCTCTGGCTTTGTTCCTCTGGCTCTGGCTTAATTCCTCGGGCTCTGGTTTTGTTCCTCGGGCTCTGGTTTTCTTCCTTGGGCTCTGGTTTTCTTCCTCCAGCTCTGTTTCTTTTCCTCGGGCTCTGGTTTTGTTCATCGGGCTCTGGTTTTGTTCCTCTGCCCCTGCTTATTTTTCTCGGGCTCTGGTTTTATTCCTCGGGCTGTGGTTTAGTTCCACGGTCTCTGGTTTTGTTCATCAGGCTCTGGTTTAATTCCACAGGCTCTGGTTTTGTTCCTTGGGCTCTGGCTTTTTTCCTCGGGATCTGGTTTTGTTCCTCGGGCTCTGGTTTTGTTCCTTGGGCTCTGGTTTTGTTCCTCAGGCTCTGCTTTTCTTCCTCTGCCCCTGCTTTTATTTCTCGGGATCTGATTTTCTTCCTCGATCTCTGGTTTTGTTCCTCGGCCTCTACTTTTGTTCCTCTGCCCCTGCTTATTTTTCTCGGGCTCTGGTTTTATTCCTCGGGCTGTGGTTTGGTTCCACGTGCTCTGGTTTTGTTCTTCGGGCTCTAGTTTAATTCCTTGGGCTCTGGTTTTGTTCCTTGGGCTCTGGTTTAGTTCCACGGGCTCTGGCTTTGTTCCTCTGGCTTGGTTTAATTCCTCGGACTCTGGTTTTGTTCCTCGGGCTCTGGTTTTGTTCCTCGGGCTCTAGTTTAATTCCTTGGGCTCTGGTTTTCTTCCTTGGGCTCTGGCTTTGTTCCTCTGGCTCTGGTTTAATTCCTCGGGCTCTGGTTTTGTTCCTCGGGCTCTGGTTTTGTTCCTCGGGCTCTAGTTTAATTCCTTGGGCTCTGGTTTTGTTCCTTGGGCTCTGGTTTTGTTCCTTGGGCTCTGGTTTTGTTCCTCGGTCTCTGCTTTTCCTCCTCTGCCCCTGCTTTTGTTTCTCGGGCTCTGGTTTTCTTCCTCGAGCTCTGGTTTTGTTCCTCGGACTCTACTTTTGTTCCTCTGCCCCTGCTTAGTTTTCTCGGGCTCTGGTTTTGTTCCTCGGGCTCTGGTTTAGTTCCACGGGCTCTGGTTTTGTTCCTCTGGCTCTGGTTTTGTTCCTTGGGCTCTGGTTTTGTTCCTCGGGCTCTGCTTTTCTTCCTCTGCCCCTGCTTTTCTTTCTCGGGGTCTGGTTTGTTCCTCGGGCTGTAGTTTAATTCCTTGGGCTCTGGTTTTGTTCCTTAGGCTCTGGCTTTGTTCCTCGGGATCTGGTTTTGTTCCTCGGGCTCTGGTTTTGCTCCTTGGGCTCTGGTTTTGTTCCTCAGGCTCTGGCTTTGTTCCTCTGGCTCTGGTTTAATTCCTCGGGTTCTGGTTTTGTTCCTCGGGCTCTGGTTTTGTTCCTCGGGCTCTAGTTTAATTCCTTGGGCTCTAGTTTTCTTCCTTGGGCTCTGGTTTTGTTCCTCGGTCTCTGGTTTTTTCCTTGGATTCTGGTTTTATTCCTTGGGCTCTGTTTTTGTTTCTCGGCCTCTGCTTTTCTTCCTCTGCCCCTGCTTTTGTTTCTCGGGCTCTGGTTTTCTTCCTCGAGCTCTGGTTTTGTTGCTCGGCCTCTGCTTTTGTTCCTATACCAATGCTTTTTTTTCTTGGGCTCTGGTTTTGTTCCTCGGCCTCTGGTTTAGTTCCACGGTCTCTCGTTTTGTTCCTCGGGCTCTGGTTTAGTTCCACGGGCTCTGGCTTTGTTCCTCTGGCTCTGGTTTAATTCCTCGGGCTCTGGTTTTGTTCCTCGGGCTCTGGTTTTCTTCCTCGGGCTCTGGTTTTCTTCCTCCAGCTCTGTTTCTTTTCCTCGGGCTCTGGTTTTGTTCATCGGGCTCTGGTTTTGTTCCTCGGGCTCTGGTTTAATTTATTGGGCGCTGGTTTTGTTCCTCGTGCTCTGGCTTTTTTCCTCGGGCTCTGCTTTTCTTCCTCTGCCTCTGCTTTTTTTTCTCGGGCTCTGGTTTTCTTCCTCGAGCTCTCGTTTTGTTCCTCGGCCTCTGCTTTTGTTCCTCTGCCCCTGCTTATTTTTCTCGGGCTCTGGTTTTATTCCTCGGGCTGTGGTTTAGTTCCACGGTCTCTGGTTTTGTTTATCAGGCTCTGGTTTAATTCCACAGGCTCTGGTTTTGTTCCTCGGGCTCTGCTTTTCTTCCTCTGCCCCTGCTTTTCTTTCTCGGGGTCTGGTTTTGTTCCTCGGGCTGTAGTTTAATTCCTTGGGCTCTGGTTTTGTTCCTTGGGCTATCTTTCTTTTCCTCGGGATCTGGTTTTGTTCATCGGGCTCTGGTTTTGTTCCTCAGGCTCTGGTTTAATTTCTTGGGTGCTGGTTTTGTTCCTCGCGCTCTGGCTTTGTTCCTCGGCCTCTGCTTTTGTTCCTCTGCCCCTGCTTTTCTTTCTCGGGCTCTGGTTTTCTTCCTCGAGCTCTGGTTTTGTTCCTCGACCTCTGCTTTTGTTCCTCTGCCCCTGCTTATTATTCTCGGGCTCTGGTTTTATTCCTCGGGCTGTGGTTTAGTTCCACGGTCTCTGGTTTTGTTCCTCGGGCTCTGGTTTAGTTCCACAGGCTCTGGTTTTGTTCCTCTGGCTCTGGTTTTGTTCCTTGGGCTCTGGTTTTGTTCCTCGGGCTCTGCTTTTCTTCCTCTGCCCCTGCTTTTCTTTCTCGGGGTCTGGTTTGTTCCTCGGGCTGTAGTTTAATTCCTTGGGCTCTGGTTTTGTTCCTTGGGCTCTGGCTTTGTTCCTCGGGATCTGGTTTTGTTCCTCGGGCTCTGGTTTTGCTCCTTGGGCTCTGGTTTTGTTCCTCAGGCTCTGCTTTTCTTCCTCTGCCCCTGCTTTTATTTCTCGGGATCTGGTTTTCTTCCTCGATCTCTGGTTTTGTTCCTCGGCCTCTACTTTTTTTCCTCTGCCCCTGCTTATTTTTCTCGGGCTCTGGTTTTATTCCTCGGGCTGTGGTTTAGTTCCACGGGCTCTGGTTTTGTTCCTCGGGCTCTAGTTTAATTCCTTGGGCTCTGGTTTTGTTCCTTGGGCTCTGGTTTAGTTCCACGGGCTCTGGCTTTGTTCCTCTGGCTCTGGTTTAATTCCTCGGGCTCTCGTTTTGTTCCTCGGGCTCTGGTTTTGTTCCTCGGGCTCTAGTTTAATTCCTCGGGCTCTGGTTTTGTTCCTTGGGCTCTGGCTTTGTTCCTCTGGCTCTGGTTTAATTCCTCGGGCTCTGGTTTTGTTCCTCGGGCTCTGGTTTTGTTCCTCGGGCTCTAGTTTAATTCCTTGGGCTCTAGTTTTGTTCCTTGGGCTCTGGTTTTGTTCCTCGGTCTCTGGTTTTTTCCTTGGATTCTGGTTTTATTCCTTGGGCTCTGTTTTTGTTTCTCGGCCTCTGCTTTTCTTCCTCTGCCCCTGCTTTTGTTTCTCGGGCTCTGGTTTTCTTCCTCGAGCTCTGGTTTTGTTGCTCGGCCTCTGCTTTTGTTCCTATACCAATGCTTTTTTTTCTCGGGCTCTGGTTTTGTTCCTCGGCCTCTGGTTTAGTTCCACGGTCTCTCGTTTTGTTCCTCCGGCTCTGGTTTAGTTCCACGGGCTCTGGCTTTGTTCCTCTGGCTCTGGTTTAATTCCTCGGGCTCTGGTTTTGTTCCTCGGGCTCTGGTTTTCTTCCTCGGGCTCTGGTTTTCTTCCTCCAGCTCTGTTTCTTTTCCTCGGGCTCTGGTTTTGTTCATCGGGCTCTGGTTTTGTTCCTCGGGCTCTGGTTTAATTTCTTGGGCGCTGGTTTTGTTCCTCGTGCTCTGGCTTTTTTCCTCGGGCTCTGCTTTTCTTCCTCTGCCTCTGCTTTTCTTTCTCGGGCTCTGGTTTTCTTCCTCGAGCTCTCGTTTTGTTCCTCGGCCTCTGCTTTTGTTCCTCTGCCCCTGCTTATTTTTCTCGGGCTCTGGTTTTATTCCTCGGGCTGTGGTTTAGTTCCACGGTCTCTGGTTTTGTTCATCAGGCTCTGGTTTAATTCCACAGGCTCTGGTTTTGTTCCTCTGGCTCTGGTTTTGTTCCTTGGGCTCTGGTTTTGTTCCTCGGGCTCTGCTTTTCTTCCTCTGCCCCTGCTTTTCTTTCTCGGGGTCTGGTTTTGTTCCTCGGGCTGTAGTTTAATTCCTTGGGCTCTGGTTTTGTTCCTTGGGCTCTGTTTCTTTTCCTCGGGCTCTGGTTTTGTTCATCGGGCTCTGGTTTTGTTCCTCAGGCTCTGGTTTAATTTCTTGGGTGCTGGTTTTGTTCCTCGCGCTCTGGCTTTGTTCCTCGGCCTCTGCTTTTGTTCCTCTGCCCCTGCTTTTCTTTCTCGGGCTCTGGTTTTCTTCCTCGAGCTCTGGTTTTGTTCCTCGACCTCTGCTTTTGTTCCTCTGCCCCTGCTTATTTTTCTCGGGCTCTGGTTTTATTCCTCGGGCTGTGGTTTAGTTCCACGGTCTCTGGTTTTGTTCCTCGGGCTCTGGTTTAGTTCCACAGGCTCTGGTTTTGTTCCTTTGGCTCTGGTTTTGTTTCTTGGGCTCTGGTTTTGTTCCTCGGGCTCTGCTTTTCTTCCTCTGCCCCTGCTTTTCTTTCTCGGGGTCTGGTTTGTTCCTCGGGCTGTAGTTTAATTCCTTGGGCTCTGGTTTTGTTCCTTGGGCTCTGGCTTTGTTCCTCGGGATCTGGTTTTGTTCCTCGGGCTCTGGTTTTGCTCCTTGGGCTCTGGTTTTGTTCCTCAGGCTCTGCTTTTCTTCCTCTGCCCCTGCTTTTATTTCTCGGGATCTGGTTTTCTTCCTCGATCTCTGGTTTTGTTCCTCGGCCTCTACTTTTTTTCCTCTGCCCCTGCTTATTTTTCTCGGGCTCTGGTTTTATTCCTCGGGCTGTGGTTTAGTTCCACGGGCTCTGGTTTTCTTCCTCTGGCTTGGTTTAATTCCTCGGGTTCTGGTTTTGTTCCTCGGGCTCTGGTTTTGTTCCTCGGGCTCTAGTTTAATTCCTCGGGCTCTGGTTTTGTTCCACAGGCTCTGGCTTTGTTCCTCTGGCTCTGGTTTAATTCCTCGGGCTCTGGTTTTGTTCCTCGGGCTCTGGTTTTGTTCCTCGGGCTCTAGTTTAATTCCTTGGGCTCTAGTTTTGTTCCTTGGGCTCTGGTTTTGTTCCTCGGTCTCTGGTTTTTTCTTGGATTCTGGTTTTATTCCTTGGGCTCTGTTTTTGTTTCTCGGCCTCTGCTTTTCTTCCTCTGCCCCTGCTTTTGTTTCTCGGGCTCTGGTTTTCTTCCTCGAGCTCTGGTTTTGTTGCTCGGCCTCTGCTTTTGTTCCTATATAAATGCTTTTTTTTCTCGGGCTCTGGTTTAGTTCCACGGTCTCTCGTTTTGTTCCTCGGGCTCTGGTTTAGTTTCACGGGCTCTGGCTTTGTTCCTCTGGCTCTGGTTTAATTCCTCGGGCTCTGGTTTTGTTCCTCGGGCTCTGGTTTTCTTCCTGGGGCTCTGGTTTTCTTCCTCCAGCTCTGTTTCTTTTCCTCGGGCTCTGGTTTTGTTCATCGGGCTCTGGTTTTGTTCCTCGGGCTCTGGTTTAATTTCTTGGGCGCTGGTTTTGTTCCTCGTGCTCTGGCTTTTTTCCTCGGGCTCTGCTTTTCTTCCTCTGCCTCTGCTTTTTTTTCTCGGGCTCTGGTTTTCTTCCTCGAGCTCTCGTTTTGTTCCTCGGCCTCTGCTTTTGTTCCTCTGCCCCTGCTTATTTTTCTCGGGCTCTGGTTTTATTCCTCGGGCTGTGGTTTAGTTCCACGGTCTCTGGTTTTGTTCATCAGGCTCTGGTTTAATTCCACAGGCTCTGGTTTTGTTCCTCTGGCTCTGGTTTTGTTCCTTGGGCTCTGGTTTTGTTCCTCGGGCTCTGCTTTTCTTCCTCTGCCCCTGCTTTTCTTTCTCGGGGTCTGGTTTTGTTCCTCGGGCTGTAGTTTAATTCCTTGGGCTCTGGTTTTGTTCCTTGGGCTCTGGCTTTTTTCCTCGGGATCTGGTTTTGTTCCTCGGGCTCTGGTTTTGTTCCTTGGGCTCTGGTTTTATTCCTCAGGCTCTGCTTTTCTTCCTCTACCCCTGCTTTTATTTCTCGGGATCTGGTTTTCTTCCTCGATCTCTGGTTTTGTTCCTCGGCCTCTACTTTTGTTCCTCTGCCCCTGCTTATTTTTCTCGGGCTCTGGTTTTATTCCTCGGGCTGTGGTTTGGTTCCACGTGCTCTGCTTTTGTTCTTCGGGCTCTAGTTTAATTCCTTGGGCTCTGGTTTTGTTCCTTGGGCTCTGGTTTAGTTCCACGGGCTCTGGCTTTGTTCCTCTGGCTTGGTTTAATTCCTCGGACTCTGGTTTTGTTCCTCGGGCTCTGGTTTTGTTCCTCGGGCTCTAGTTTAATTCCTTGGGCTCTGGTTTTCTACCTTGGGCTCTGGCTTTGTTCCTCTGGCTCTGGTTTAATTCCTCGGGCTCTGGTTTTGTTCCTCGGGCTCTGGTTTTGTTCCTCGGGCTCTAGTTTAATTCCTTGGGCTCTGGTTTTGTTCCTTGGGCTCTGGTTTTGTTCCTTGGGCTCTGGTTTTGTTCCTCGGTCTCTGCTTTTCCTCCTCTGCCCCTGCTTTTGTTTCTCGGGCTCTGGTTTTCTTCCTCGAGCTCTGGTTTTGTTCCTCGGACTCTACTTTTGTTCCTCTGCCCCTGCTTAGTTTTCTCGGGCTCTGGTTTTGTTCCTCGGGCTCTGGTTTAGTTCCACGGGCTCTGGTTTTGTTCCTCTGGCTCTGGTTTTGTTCCTTGGGCTCTGGTTTTGTTCCTCGGGCTCTGCTTTTCTTCCTCTGCCCCTGCTTTTCTTTCTCGGGGTCTGGTTTGTTCCTCGGGCTGTAGTTTAATTCCTTGGGCTCTGGTTTTGTTCCTTAGGCTCTGGCTTTGTTCCTCGGGATCTGGTTTTGTTCCTCGGGCTCTGGTTTTGCTCCTTGGGCTCTGGTTTTGTTCCTCAGGCTCTGGCTTTGTTCCTCTGGCTCTGGTTTAATTCCTCGGGTTCTGGTTTTGTTCCTCGGGCTCTGGTTTTGTTCCTCGGGCTCTAGTTTAATTCCTTGGGCTCTAGTTTTCTTCCTTGGGCTCTGGTTTTGTTCCTCGGTCTCTGGTTTTTTCCTTGGATTCTGGTTTTATTCCTTGGGCTCTGTTTTTGTTTCTCGGCCTCTGCTTTTCTTCCTCTGCCCCTGCTTTTGTTCCTCGGGCTCTGGTTTTGTTCCTCGGGCTCTAGTTTAATTCCTTGGGCTCTGGTTTTGTTCCTTGGGCTCTGGTTTTATTCCTTGGGCTCTGGTTTTGTTCCTTGGTCTCTGCTTTTCCTCCTCTGCCCCTGCTTTTGTTCCTCGGGCTCTGGTTTTCTTCCTCGAGCTCTGGTTTTGTTCCTCGGACTCTACTTTTGTTCCTCTGCCCCTGCTTAGTTTTCTCGGGCTCTGGTTTTGTTCCTCGGGCTCTGGTTTAGTTCCACGGGCTCTGGTTTTGTTCCTCGGGCTCTGGTTTTGTTCCTCGGACTCTACTTTTGTTCCTCTGCCCCTGCTTTTTTTTCTCGGGCTCTGATATTATTCCTCGGGCTCTAGTTTATTTCCACGGTCTCTCGTTCTGCTCCTCAGGCTCTGGTTTATTTCCACAGGGTCTGGATATATTCCTCCAGCTCTGGTTTTTCTACTCAGGCTCTGGTTTTGTTCCACGGGCTCTGGTTTTGTTCCTCGGGCTCTGGTTTAATTCCTTGGGCTCTGGTTTTATTCCTCTGGCTCTGGTGTTGTTCCTCGGGCTCTGGTTTTTTTCCTCCAGCTCTGGTTTTTTTCATCGGGTTCTGGTACTGTTCCTTGGACTCTGGTTTAGTTCCACGGGCTCTGGCTTTGTTCCTCTGCCTCTGCTTTAATTCCTCGGGCTCTGGTTTTATTCCTCGAGCTCTGGTTTTGTTCCTCGGCCTCTGCTTTTGTTCCTCTGTCCCTGCTTAGTTTTCTCGGGCTCTGGTTTTATTCCTCGGGCTGTGGTTTAGTTCCACGGGCTCTGGTTTTGTTCCTCGGGCTCTGGTTTAGTTCCACGGGCTCTGGTTTTGTTCCTCGGGCTCTGGTTTTGTTCCTCGGGCTCTAGTTGAATTCCTTGGGCTCTGGTTTTGTTCCTTGGGCTCTGGCTTTGTTTCTCGGGATCTGGTTTTGTTCCTCGGGCTCTGGTTTAGTTCCACGGGCTCTGGTTTTGTTCCTCGGGCTCTGGTTTACTTCCAAGGTCTCTGGTTTTGTTCCTCTGGCTCTGGTTTAATTCCTCGGGCTCTGATTTTGTTCCTCGGGCTCTGGTTTTGTTCCTCGGGCTCTAGTTTAATTCCTTGGGCTCTGGTTTTGTTCCTCGGGCTCTGGTTTTCTTCCTCCAGCTCTGTTTCTATTCCTCGGGCTCTGGTTTTGTTCCTCGGGCTCTGTTTTTTTCCTCGGATTCTGATTTTATTCCTTGGGCTCTGGTTTTGTTCCTCGGCCTCTGCTTTTCTTCCTCTGCCCCTGCTTTTGTTTCTCGGGCTCTGGTTTTCTTCCTCGAGCTCTGGTTTTGTTGCTCGGCCTCTGCTTTTGTTCCTATACCAATACATTTTTTTCTCGTGCTCTGGTTTTGTTCCTCGGCCTCTGGTTTAGTTCCACGGTCTCTCGTTTTGTTCCTCGGGCTCTGGTTTAGTTCCACGGGCTCTGGCTTTGTTCCTCTGCCTCTGGTTTAATTCCTCGGGCTCTGGTTTTGTTCCTCGGGCTCTAGTTTTGTTCCTCGGGCTCTAGTTTAATTCCTTGGGCTCTGGTTTTGTTCCTTGGGCTCTGGCTTTGTTCCTCGGGATCTGGTTTTGTTCCTCGGGCTCTGGTTTAATTCCTCAGGCTCTGGTTTTCTTCCTCGGACTCTGGTTTTGTTCCTCGGGCTCTGGTTTTGTTCCTCGGGCTCTAGTTTAATTCCTTGAGCTCTGGTTTTGTTCCTCGGGCTCTGGTTTTCTTCCTCGGGCTCTGGTTTTCTTCCTCCAGCTCTGTTTCTTTTCCTCGGGCTCTGGTACTCTTCCACGGTCTCTGGCTTTGTTCCTTGGTCTCTGGTTTTTTTCCTTGGGCTCTGGTTTTATTCCTTGGGCTCTGGTTTTGTTCCTCGGCCTCTGCTTTTCTTCGTCTGCCCCTGCTTTTCTTTCCCGCGCTCTGGTTTTCTTCCTCGAGCTCTGGTTTTGTTCTTCGGCGTCTGCCTTTGTTCCTCTGCCCCTGCTTATTTTTCTCGGGCTCTGGTTTTATTCCTCGGGCTGTGGTTTAGTTCCACGGTCTCTGGTTTTGTTCCTCGGGCTCTGGTTTAGTTCCACAGGTTCTGACTTTGTTCCTCTGGCTCTGGTTTAATTCCTCGGGCTCTGGTTTTGTTCCTCTGGCTCTGGTTTAATTCCTCAGGCTATGGTTTTGTTCCTCGGGCTCTGGTTTTGTTCCTCGGGCTCTGCTTTTCTTTCTCTGCCCCTGCTTTTCTTTCTCGGGCTCTGGTTTTCTTTCTCGAGCTCTGGTTTTGTTCCTCGTCCTCTGCTTTTGTTCCTCTGCCCCTGCTTATTTTTCTCGGGCTCTGGTTTTATTCCTCGGGCTGTGGTTTAATTCCACGGTCTCTGGTTTTGTTCCTCGGCCTCTGGTTTAATTCCACGGGCTCTGGCTTTGTTCCTCTGGCTCTGGTTTAATTCCTCGGGCTCTGGTTCTGTTCCTCGGGCTCTGTTTTTTTTCCTCGGGCTCTAGTTTAATTCCTTGGGCTCTGGTTTTGTTCCTCAGGCTCTGGCTTTGTTCCTCGGGATCTGGTTTTGTTCCTTGGGCTCTGGTTTTTTTCCTTGGGTTCTGGTTTTGTTCCTCGGTCTCTGCTTTTCTTCCTCTGCCCCTGCTTTTCTTTCTCGGGCTCTGGTTTTATTCCGCGGGCTGTTGTTTAGTTCCACGGGCTCTGGTTTTGTTCCTCGGGCTCTAGTTTAATTCCTTGGGCTCTGGTTTTGTTCCTTGGGCTCTGGTTTAGTTCCACGGGCTCTGGCTTTGTTCCTCTGGCTCTGGTTTAATTCCTCGGGCTCTCGTTTTGTTCCTCGGGCTCTGGTTTTGTTCCTCGGGCTCTAGTTTAATTCCTCGGGCTCTGGTTTTGTTCCTTGGGCTCTGGCTTTGTTCCTCTGGCTCTGGTTTAATTCCTCGGGCTCTGGTTTTGTTCCTCGGGCTCTGGTTTTGTTCCTCGGGCTCTAGTTTAATTCCTTGGGCTCTAGTTTTGTTCCTTGGGCTCTGGTTTTGTTCCTCGGTCTCTGGTTTTTTCCTTGGATTCTGGTTTTATTCCTTGGGCTCTGTTTTTGTTTCTCGGCCTCTGCTTTTCTTCCTCTGCCCCTGCTTTTGTTTCTCGGGCTCTGGTTTTCTTCCTCGAGCTCTGGTTTTGTTGCTCGGCCTCTGCTTTTGTTCCTATACCAATGCTTTTTTTTCTCGGGCTCTGGTTTTGTTCCTTGGCCTCTAGTTTACTTCCACGGTCTCTCGTTTTGTTCCTCGGGCTCTGGTTTAGTTCCACGGGCTCTGGTTTAATTTCTTGGGCGCTGGTTTTGTTCCTCGCGCTCTGGCTTTGTTCCTCGGGCTCTGCTTTTCTTCCTCTGCCTCTGCTTTTTTTTCTCGGGCTCTGGTTTTCTTCCTCGAGGTCTCGTTTTGTTCCTCGGCCTCTGCTTTTGTTCCTCTGCCCCTGCTTATTTTTCTCGGGCTCTGGTTTTATTCCTCGGGCTGTGATTTAGTTCCACGGTCTCTGGTTTTGTTCCTCAGGCTGTGGTTTAGTTCCACAGGCTCTGGTTTTCTTCCTCTGGCTCTGGTTTTCTTCCTCGGACTCTGGTTTTGTTCCTCGGGCTCTGCTTTTCTTCCTCTGCCCCTGCTTTTCTTTCTCGGGGTCTGGTTTTTTTCCTCGGGCTGTGGTTTAGTTCCACGGGCTCTGGTTTTGTTCCTCGGGCTCTGGTTTAGTTCCACGGGCTCTGGTTTTGTTCCTCTGGCTCTGGTTTAATTCCGCGGGCTCTAGTTTTCTTCCTCGGACTCTGGTTTTGTTCCTCGGGCTCTGGTTTTGTTCCTCGGGCTCTAGTTTAATTCCTTGAGCTCTGGTTTTGTTCCTCGGGCTCTGGTTTTCTTCCTCGGGCTCTGGTTTTCTTCCTCCAGCTCTGTTTCTTTTCCTCGGGCTCTGGTACTGTTCCACGGTCTCTGGCTTTGTTCCTCGGTCTCTGGTTTTTTTCCTTGGGCTCTGGTTTTATTCCTTGGGCTCTGGTTTTGTTCCTCGGCCTCTGCTTTTCTTCGTCTGCCCCTGCTTTTCTTTCCCGCGCTCTGGTTTTCTTCCTCGAGCTCTGGTTTTGTTCTTCGGCCTCTGCCTTTGTTCCTCTGCCCCTGCTTATTTTTCTCGGGCTCTGGTTTTATTCCTCGGGCTGTGGTTTAGTTCCACGGTCTCTGGTTTTGTTCCTCGGGCTCTGGTTTAGTTCCACAGGTTCTGACTTTGTTCCTCTGGCTCTGGTTTAATTCCTCGGGCTCTGGTTTTGTTCCTCTGGCTCTGGTTTAATTCCTCAGGCTATGGTTTTGTTCCTCGGGCTCTGGTTTTGTTCCTCGGGCTCTGCTTTTCTTTCTCTGCCCCTGCTTTTCTTTCTCGGGCTCTGGTTTTCTTTCTCGAGCTCTGGTTTTGTTCCTCGTCCTCTGCTTTTGTTCCTCTGCCCCTGCTTATTTTTCTCGGGCTCTGGTTTTATTCCTCGGGCTGTGGTTTAGTTCCACGGTCTCTGGTTTTGTTCCTCGGGCTCTGGTTTAATTCCACGGGCTCTGGCTTTATTCCTCTGGCTCTGGTTTAATTCCTCGGGCTCTGGTTCTGTTCCTCGGGCTCTGTTTTTTTTCCTCGGGCTCTAGTTTAATTCCTTGGGCTCTGGTTTTGTTCCTTGGGCTCTGGCTTTGTTCCTCGGGATCTGGTTTTGTTCCTTGGGCTCTGGTTTTTTTCCTTGGGTTCTGGTTTTGTTCCTCGGTCTCTGCTTTTCTTCCTCTGCCCCTGCTTTTCTTTCTCGGGCTCTGGTTTTATTCCGCGGGCTGTTGTTTAGTTCCACGGGCTCTGGTTTTGTTCCTCGGGCTCTAGTTTAATTCCTTGGGCTCTGGTTTTGTTCCTTGGGCTCTGGTTTAGTTCCACGGGCTCTGGCTTTGTTCCTCTGGCTCTGGTTTAATTCCTCGGGCTCTCGTTTTGTTCCTCGGGCTCTGGTTTTGTTCCTCGGGCTCTAGTTTAATTTCTCGGGCTCTGGTTTTGTTCCTTGGGCTCTGGTTTTGTTCCTCGGGCTCTGGTTTTGTTCCTCGGGCTCTAGTTTAATTCCTTGGGCTCTAGTTTTGTTCCTTGGGCTCTGGTTTTGTTCTTCGGTCTCTGGTTTTTTCCTTGGATTCTGGTTTTATTCCTTGGGCTCTGTTTTTGTTTCTCGGCCTCTGCTTTTCTTCCTCTGCCCCTGCTTTTGTTTCTCGGGCTCTGGTTTTCTTCCTCGAGCTCTGGTTTTGTTGCTCGGCCTCTGCTTTTGTTCCTATACCAATGCTTTTTTTTCTCGGGCTCTGGTTTTGTTCCTCGGCCTCTGGTTTAGTTCCACGGTCTCTCGTTTTGTTCCTCGGGCTCTGGTTTAGTTCCACGGGCTCTGGTTTAATTTCTTGGGCGCTGGTTTTGTTCCTCGCGCTCTGGCTTTGTTCCTCGGGCTCTGCTTTTCTTCCTCTGCCTCTGCTTTTTTTTCTCGGGCTCTGGTTTTCTTCCTCGAGCTCTCGTTTTGTTCCTCGGCCTCTGCTTTTGTTCCTCTGCCCCTGCTTATTTTTCTCGGGCTCTGGTTTTATTCCTCGGGCTGTGATTTAGTTCCACGGTCTCTGGTTTTGTTCCTCAGGCTGTGGTTTAGTTCCACAGGCTCTGGTTTTCTTCCTCTGGCTCTGGTTTTCTTCCTCGGACTCTGGTTTTGTTCCTCGGGCTCTGCTTTTCTTCCTCTGCCCCTGCTTTTCTTTCTCGGGGTCTGGTTTTTTTCCTCGGGCTGTGGTTTAATTCCTTGGGCTCTGGTTTTGTTCCTTGGGCTCTGGCTTTTTTCCTCGGGATCTGGTTTTGTTCCTCGGGCTCTGGTTTTGTTCCTCGGCCTCTACTTTTGTTCCTCTGCCCCTGCTTATTTTTCTCGGGCTCTGGTTTTATTCCTCGGGCTGTGGTTTGCTTCCACGTGCTCTGGTTTTCTTCCTCTGGCTCTAGTTTAATTCCTTGGGCTCTGGTTTTGTTCCTTGGGCTCTGGTTTAGTTCCACGGGCTCTGGCTTTGTTCCTCTGGCTTGGTTTAATTCCTCGGGCTCTGGTTTTGTTCCTCGGGCTCTGGTTTTGTTCCTCGGGCTCTAGTTTAATTCCTTGGGCTCTGGTTTTCTTCCTTGGGCTCTGGCTTTGTTCCTCTGGCTCTGGTTTAATTCCTCGGGCTGTGGTTTTGTTCCTCGGGCTCTGGTTTTGTTTCTCGGGCTCTAGTTTAATTCCTTGGGCTCTGGTTTTGTTCCTTGGGCTCTGGTTTTGTTCCTTGGGCTCTGGTTTTCTTCCTCGGTCTCTGCTTTTCCTCCTCTGCCCCTGCTTTTCTTTCTCGGGCTCTGGTTTTCTTCCTCGAGCTCTGGTTTTGTTCCTCGGACTCTACTTTTGTTCCTCTGCCCCTGCTTATTTTTCTCGGGCTCTGGTTTTATTCCTCGGGCTGTGGTTTAGTTCCACGGTCTCTGGTTTTGTTCCTCGGGCTCTGGTTTAGTTCCACGGGCTCTGGTTTTGTTCCTTGGGCTCTGGTTCGGGCTCTGGTTTTCTTCCTCCAGCTCTGTTTCTTTTCCTCGGGCTCTGGTACTGTTCCACGGGCTCTGGCTTTTTTCCTCGGTCTCTGTTTTTTTTACTTGGCCTCTGGTTTTATTCCTTGGGCTCTGCTTTTCTTCCTCTGCCCCTGCTTTTCTTCCTCGGGCTCTGGTTTTCTTTCTCGGGCTCTGGTTTTCTTCCTCAGGCTGTGGTTTTGTTTCTCGGGCTCTGGTTTAATTCCTTGGGCTCTGGTTTTGTTCCTCGGTCTCTGGTGGTGTTCCTTGGGCTCTGGTTTTCTTCTTCCATCTCTGTTTTTTTTCCTCGGGATCTGGTACTGTTTCACGGGCTCTGGTTTTGTTCCTCGGGCTTTTGCTTTGTTCCTCGGGCTCTGGTTTTGTTCCTCGGGCTCTGGTTTTGTTCCTCGGCCTCTGTTTTTCTTCCTCTGCCCCTGCTTTTCTTTCTCGGTCTCTGATTTTATTCCTCGAGCTCTGGTTTTGTTCCTCGGCCTCTGCTTTTCTTCCTCTGCCCCTGCTTTTTTTTCTCGGGCTCTGATATTATTCCTCGGGCTCTAGTTTATTTCCACGGTCTCTCGTTCTGCTCCTCAGGCTCTGGTTTAGTTCCACAGGGTCTGGATATATTCCTCCAGCTCTGGTTTTTCTACTCAGGCTCTGGTTTTGTTCCACGGGCTTTGGTTTTGTTCCTCGGGCTCTGGTTTAATTCCTTGGGCTCTGGTTTTATTCCTCTGGCTCTGGTGTTGTTCCTCGGGCTCTGGTTTTTTTCCTCCAGCTCTGGTTTTTTTCATCGGGTTCTGGTACTGTTCCTCGGGGTCTGGTTTAGTTCCACGGGCTCTGGCTTTGTTCCTATGGGTATGGTTTAGTTCCTCGGGCTCTGGTTTTGTTCCTCGGCCTCTGGTTGTATTCCTCGGGCTCTAGTTTAATTCCTTGGGCTCTGGTTTTGTTCCTTGGACTCTGGTTTAGTTCCACGGGCTCTGGCTTTGTTCCTCTGCCTGTGCTTTAATTCCTCGGGCTCTGGTTTTATTCCTCGAGCTCTGGTTTTGTTCCTCGGCCTCTGCTTTTGTTCCTCTGCCCCTGCTTAGTTTTCTCGGGCTCTGGTTTTATTCCTCGGGCTGTGGTTTAGTTCCACGTGCTCTGGTTTTGTTCCTCGGGCTCTGGTTTAGTTCCACGGGCTCTGGTTTTGTTCCTCTGGCTCTGGTTTTGTTCCCCGGGCTCTAGTTTAATTCCTTGGGCTCTGGTTTTGTTCCTTGGGCTCTGGCTTTGTTCCTTGGGATCTGGTTTTGTTCCTCGGGCTCTGGTTTAGTTCCACGGGCTCTGGTTTTGTTCCTCTGGCTCTGGTTTACTTCCAAGGTCTCTGGTTTTGTTCCTCTGGCTCTGGTTTAATTCCTCGGGCTCTGGTTTTGTTCCTCGGGCTCTGGTTTTGTTCCTCGGGCTCTAGTTTAATTCCTTGGGCTCTGGTTTTGTTCCTTGGGCTCTGGTTTTGTTCCTCGGGCTCTGGTTTTCTTCCTCCAGCTCTGTTTCTTTTCCTCGTGCTCTGGTTTTGTTCCTCGGGCTCTGGTTTTTTCCTCGGATTCTGGTTTTATTCCTCGGCCTCTGGTTTTGTTCCTCGGGCTCTGCTTTTCTTAATCTGCCCCTGCTTTTGTTTCTCGGGCTCTGGTTTTCTTCCTCGAGCTCTGGTTTTGTTGCTCGGCCTCTGCTTTTGTTCCTATACCAATGCATTTTTTTCTCATGCTCTGGTTTTGTTCCTTGGCCTCTGGTTTAGTTCCACGGTCTCTGGTTTTGTTCCTCGGGCTCTGGTTTAGGTCCACGGGCTCTGGCTTTGTTCCTCTGGCTCTGGTTTAATTCTTCGGGCTCTGGTTTTGTTCCTCGGGCTCTGGTTTTGTTCCTCGGGCTCTAGTTTAATTCCTTGGGCTCTGGTTTTGTTCCTTGGGCTCTGGCTTTGTTCCTCGGGATCTGGTTTTGTTCCTCGGGCTCTGGTTTTGTTCCTTGGGCTCTGGTTTTGTTCCTCGGGCTCTGCTTTTCTTCCTCTGCCCCTGCTTTTCTTTCTCGTGTTCTGGTTTTCTTCCTCGAGCTCTGGTTTTGTTCCTCGGCCGCTACTTTTGTTCCTCTGCTCCTGCTTATTTTTCTCGGGCTCTGGTTTTATTCCTCAGGCTGTGGTTTAGTTCCACAGGCTCTGGTTTTGTTCCTCGGGTTCTGGTTTAGTTCCACGGGCTCTGGTTTTGTTCCTCTGGCTCTGGTTTAATTCCTCGGGCTCTGGTTTTGTTCCTCGGACTCTGGTTTTCTTCCTCGGGCTCTGGTTTTGTTCCTCGGGCTGTAGTTTAATTCCTTGGGCTCTGGTTTTGTTCCTCGGGCTCTGGTTTTCTTCCTCGGGCTCTGGTTTTCTTCCTCCAGCTCTGTTTCTTTTCCTCGGGCTCTGGTACTGTTCCACGGGCTCTGGCTTTGTTCCTCGGTCTCTGGTTTTTTTCCTTGGGCTCTGGTTTTATTCCTCTGCCCCTGCTTTTGTTCCTCGGCCTCTGCTTTTCTTCGTCTGCCCCTGCTTTTCTTTCTCACGGTCTGGTTTTCTTCCTCGAGCTCTGGTTTTGTTCCTCGGCCTCTGCCTTTGTTCCTCTGCCCCTGCTTATTTTTCTCGGGCTCTGGTTTTATTCCTCGGGCTGTGGTTTAGTTCCACGGTCTCTGGTTTTGTTCCTCGGGCTCTGGTTTAGTTCCACAGGCTCTGGCTTTGTTCCTCTGGCTCTGCTTTAATTCCTCGGGCTCTGGTTTTGTTCCTCAGGCTCTGGTTTAATTCCTCAGGCTATGGTTTTGTTCCTCGGGCTCTGGTTTTGTTCCTCGGGCTCTGCTTTTCTTTCTCTGCCCCTGCTTTTCTTTCTCGGGCTCTGGTTTTCTTTCTCGAGCTCTGGTTTTGTTCCTCGGTCTCTGCTTTTGTTCCTCTGCCCCTGCTTATTTTTCTCGGGCTCTGGTTTTATTCTTCGGGCTGTGGTTTATTTCCACAGTCTCTGGTTTTGTTCCTCGGGCTCTGGCTTTGTTCCTCTGGCTCTGGTTTAATTCCTCGGGCTCTGGTTTTGTTCCTCGGGCTCTGGTTTAATTCCACGGGCTCTGGCTTTGTTCCTCTGGCTCTGGTTTAATTCCTCGGGCTCTGGTTCTGTTCCTTCGGCTCTGTTTTTTTTCCTCGGGCTCTAGTTTAATTCCTTGGGCTCTGGTTTTGTTCCTTTGGCTCTGGCTTTGTTCCTTGGGATCTGGTTTTGTTCCTCGGGCTCTGGTTTTGTTCCTTGGGTTCTGGTTTTGTTCCTCGGTCTCTGCTTTCTTACTCTGCCCCTGCTTTTCTTTCTCGGGCTCTGGTTTTCTTCCTCGAGCTCTGGTTTTGTTCCTCGGCCTCTACTTTTGTTCCTCTGCCCCTGCTTATTTTTCTCGGGCTCTGGTTTTATTCCTCGGGCTGTGGTTTAGTTCCACGGTCTCTGGTTTTGTTCCTCGGGCTCTGGTTTAGTTCCACGGGCTCTGGTTTTGTTCCTCTGGCTCTGGTTTAATTCCTCGGGCTCTGGTTTTGTTCCTCGGGCTCTGGTTTTGTTCCTCGGGCTCTAGTTTAATTCCTTGGGCTCTGGTTTTGTTCCTTGGGCTCTTGTTCGGGCTCTGGTTTTCTTCCTCCAGCTCTGTTTCTTTTCCTCGGGCTCTGGTACTGTTCCACGGGCTCTGGCTTTTTTCCTCGGTCTCTGTTTTTTTTCCTTGGCCTCTGGTTTTATTCCTTGGGCTCTGCTTTTCTTCCTCTGCCCCTGCTTTTCTTTCTCGGGCTCTGGTTTTCTTCCTCGAGCTCTTCTTTTGTTCCTCGGCCTCTACTTTTGTTCCTCTGCCCCTGCTTATTTTTCTCGGGCTCTGGTTTTCTTCCTCGGGCTGTGGTTTAGTTCCACGGTCTCTGGTTTTGTTCCTCGGGCTCTGGTTTAGTTCCACAGGCTCTGGTTTTGTTCCTCAGGCTCTGGTTTAATTCCTCAGGCTATGGTTTTGTTCCTCGGGCTCTGATTTTGTTCCTCGGGCTCTGCTTTTCTTTCTCTGCCCCTGCTTTTCTTTCTCGGGCTCTGGTTTTCTTTCTCGAGCTCTGGTTTTGTTCCTCGGCCTCTGCTTTTGTTCCTCTGCCCCTGCCTATTTTTCTCGGGCTCTGGTTTTATTCCTCGGGCTGTGGTTTATTTCCACGGTCTCTGGTTTTGTTCCTCGGGCTCTGGCTTTGTTCCTCTGGCTCTGGTTTAATTCCTCGGGCTCTGGTTTTGTTCCTCGGGCTCTGGTTTAATTCCACGGGCTCTGGCTTTGTTCCTCTGGCTCTGGTTTAATTCCTCGGGCTCTGGTTCTGTTCCTTCGGCTCTGGTTTTTTTCCTCGGGCTCTAGTTTAATTCCTTGGGCTCTGGTTTTGTTCCTTTGGCTCTGGCTTTGTTCCTTGGGATCTGGTTTTGTTCCTCGGGCTCTGGTTTTGTTCCTTGGGTTCTGGTTTTGTTCCTCGGTCTCTGCTTTCTTACTCTGCCCCTGCTTTTCTTTCTCGGGCTCTGGTTTTCTTCCTCGAGCTCTGGTTTTGTTCCTCGGCCTCTACTTTTGTTCCTCTGCCCCTGCTTATTTTTCTCGGGCTCTGGTTTTATTCCTCGGGCTGTGGTTTAGTTCCACGGTCTCTGGTTTTGTTCCTCGGGCTCTGGTTTAGTTCCACGGGCTCTGGTTTTGTTCCTCTGGCTCTGGTTTAATTCCTCGGGCTCTGGTTTTGTTCCTCGGGCTCTGGTTTTGTTCCTCGGGCTCTAGTTTAATTCCTTGGGCTCTGGTTTTGTTCCTTGGGCTCTTGTTCGGGCTCTGGTTTTCTTCCTCGAGCTCTTCTTTTGTTCCTCGGCCTCTACTTTTGTTCCTCTGCCCCTGCTTATTTTTCTCGGGCTCTGGTTTTCTTCCTCGGGCTGTGGTTTAGTTCCACGGTCTCTGGTTTTGTTCCTCGGGCTCTGGTTTAGTTCCACAGGCTCTGGTTTTGTTCCTCAGGCTCTGGTTTAATTCCTCAGGCTATGGTTTTGTTCCTCGGGCTCTGATTTTGTTCCTCGGGCTCTGCTTTTCTTTCTCTGCCCCTGCTTTTCTTTCTCGGGCTCTGGTTTTCTTTCTCGAGCTCTGGTTTTGTTCCTCGGCCTCTGCTTTTGTTCCTCTGCCCCTGCCTATTTTTCTCGGGCTCTGGTTTTATTCCTCGGGCTGTGGTTTAGTTCCACGGTCTCTGGTTTTGTTCCTCGGGCTCTGGTTTAATTCCACGGGCTCTGGCTTTGTTCCTCTGGCTCTGGTTTAATTCCTCGGGCTCTAGTTCTGTTCCTTCGGCTCTGGTTTTTTTCCTCGGGCTCTAGTTTAATTCCTTGGGCTCTGGTTTTGTTCCTTGGGCTCTGGCTTTGTTCCTTGGGATCTTGTTTTGTTCCTCGGGCTCTGGTTTTGTTCCTTGGGTTCTGGTTTTGTTCCTCGGTCTCTGCTTTTCTTCCTCTGCCCCTGCTTTTCTTTCTCGGGCTCTGGTTTTCTTCCTCGAGCTCTGGTTTTGTTCCTCGGCCTCTACTTTTGTTCCTCTGCCCCTGCTTATTTTTCTCGGGCTCTGGTTTTTTTCCTCGGGCTGTGGTTTAGTTCCACGGTCTCTGGTTTTGTTCCTCGGGCTCTGGTTTAGTTCCACGGGCTCTGGTTTTGTTCCTCTGGCTCTGGTTTAATTCCTCGGGCTCTGGTTTTGTTCCTCGGGCTCTAGTTTAATTCCTTGGGCTCTGGTTTTGTTCCTTGGGCTCTTGTTCGGGCTCTGGTTTTCTTCCTCCAGCTCTGTTTCTTTTCCTCGGGCTCTGGTACTGTTCCACGGGCTCTGGCTTTTTTCCTCGGTCTCTGTTTTTTTTCCTTGGCCTCTGGTTTTATTCCTTGGGCTCTGCTTTTCTTCCTCTGCCCCTGCTTTTCTTTCTCGGGCTCTGGTTTTCTTCCTCGAGCTCTGGTTTTGTTCCTCGGCCTCTACTTTTGTTCCTCTGCCCCTGCTTATTTTTCTCGGGCTCTGGTTTTTCTTCCTCGGTCTGTGGTTTAGTTCCACAGGGTCTGGATTTATTCCTCCAGCTCTGGTTTTTCTACTCAGGCTCTGGTTTTGTTCCACGGGCTCTGGTTTTGTTCCTGAGGTCCTCCTATTTTTCCTCGGGCTCTGTTTTTTTTCCTCGGGCTCTCGTTTTGTTCCTCACGCCCTGCTTTTCTTCCTCGGGCTCTGGTTTTCTTTCTCGGGCTCTGGTTTTCTTCCTCAGGCTGTGGTTTTGTTCCTCGGGCTCTGGTTTAATTCCTTGGGCTCTGGTTTTGTTCCTCGGGCTCTGGTGGTGTTCCTTGGGCTCTGGTTTTCTTCTTCCATCTCTGTTTTTTTTCCTCGGGATCTGGTACTGTTTCACGGGCTCTGGTTTTGTTCCTCGGGCTTTTGCTTTGTTCCTCGGGCTCTGGTTTTGTTCCTCGGGCTCTCTTTTGTTCCTCGGCCTCTGTTTTTCTTCCTCTGCCCCTGCTTTTCTTTCTCGGTCTCTGATTTTCTTCCTCGAGCTCTGGTTTTGTTCCTCGGCCTCTGCTTTTGTTCCTCTGCCCCTGCTTTTTTTTCTCGGGCTCTGATATTATTCCTCGGGTTCTAGTTTATTTCCACGGTCTCTCGTTCTGCTCCTCAGGCTCTGGTTTAGTTCCACAGGGTCTGGATATATTCCTCCAGCTCTGGTTTTTCTACTCAGGCTCTGGTTTTGTTCCACGGGCTCTGGTTTTGTTCCTCGGGCTCTGGTTTAATTCCTTGGGCTCTGGTTTTATTCCTCTGGCTCTGGTGTTGTTCCTCGGGCTCTGGTTTTTTTCCTCCAGCTCTGGTTTTTTTCATCGGGTTCTGGTACTGTTCCTCGGGCTCTGGTTTAGTTCCACAGGCTCTGGCTTTGTTCCTCTGGGTCTGGTTTAATTCCTCGGGCTCTGGTTTTGTTCCTCGGGCTCTGGTTGTATTCCTCGGGCTCTAGTTTAATTCCTTGGGCTCTGGTTTTGTTCCTTGGACTCTGGTTTAGGTCCACGGGCTCTGGCTTTGTTCCTCTGCCTCTGCTTTAATTCCTCGGGCTCTGGTTTTATTCCTCGAGCTCTGGTTTTGTTCCTCGGCCTCTGCTTTTGTTCCTCTGCCCCTGCTTAGTTTTCTCGGGCTCTGGTTTTATTCCTCGGGCTGTGGTTTAGTTCCACGGTCTCTGGTTTTGTTCCTCGGGCTCTGGTTTAGTTCCACGGGCTCTGGTTTTGTTCCTCGGGCTCTGGTTTACTTCCAAGATCTCTGGTTTTGTTCCTCTGGCTCTGGTTTAATTCCTCGGGCTCTGGTTTTGTTCCTCGGGCTCTGGTTTTGTTCCTCGGGCTCTAGTTTAATTCCTTGGGCTCTGGTTTTCTTCCTTGGGCTCTGGTTTTGTTCCTCGGGCTCTGGTTTTCTTCCTCCAGCTCTGTTTCTTTTCCTCGGGCTCTGGTTTTGTTCCTCGGGCTCTGGTTTTGTTCCTCGGCCTCTGGTTTAATTTCTTGGGCGCTGGTTTTTTTCCTCGGGCTCTGGTTTTGTTCCTCGGGCTCTGCTTTTCTTCCTCTGCCTCTGCTTTTATTTCTCGGGATCTGGTTTTCTTCCTCGAGCTCTGGTTTTGTTCCTCGGCCTCTACTTTTGTTCCTCTGCCCCTGCTTATTTTTCTCGGGCTCTGGTTTTATTCCTCGGGCTGTGGTTTAGTTCCACGGGCTCTGGTTTTGTTCCTCGGGCTCTAGTTTAATGCCTTGGGCTCTGGTTTTGTTCCTTGGGCTCTGGTTTAGTTCCACGGGCTCTGGCTTTGTTCCTCTGGCTCTGGTTTAATTCCTCGGGCTCTCGTTTTGTTCCTCGGGTTCTGGTTTTGTTCCTCGGGCTCTAGTTTAATTCCTTGGGCTCTGGTTTTGTTCCTTGGGCTCTGGCTTTGTTCCTCTGGCTCTGGTTTAATTGCTCGGGCTCTGGTTTTGTTCCTCGGGCTCTGGTTTTGTTCCTCGGGCTCTAGTTTACTTCCTTGGGCTCTAGTTTTGTTCCTTGGGCTCTGGTTTTGTTCCTCGGGCTCTGGTTTTTTCCTTGGATTCTGGTTTTATTCCTTGGGCTCTGGTTTTTTTTCTCGGCCTCTGCTTTTCTTCCTCTGCCCCTGCTTTTGTTTCTCGGGCTCTGGTTTTCTTCCTCGAGCTCTGGTTTTGTTGCTCGGCCTCTGCTTTTGTTCCTATACCAATGCTTTTTTTTCTCGGGCTCTGGTTTTGTTCCTCGGCCTCTGGTTTAGTTCCACGGTCTCTGGTTTTGTTCCTCGGGCTCTGGTTTAGTTCCACGGGCTCTGGCTTTGTTCCTCTGGCTCTGGTTTAATTCCTCAGGCTCTGGTTTTGTTCCTCGGGCTCTGGTTTTCTTCCTCGGGCTCTGGTTTTCTTCCTCCAGCTCTGTTTCTTTTCCTCGGGCTCTGATTTTGTTCATCGGGCTCTGGTTTTGTTCCTCGGGCTCTGGTTTAATTTTTTGGGCGCTGGTTTTGTTCCTCGCGCTCTGGCTTTGTTCCTCGGCCTCTGCTCTTCTTCCTCTGCCTCTGCTTTTCTTTCTCGGGCTCTGGTTTTCTTCCTCGAGCTCTCGTTTTGTTCCTCGGCCTCTGCTTTTGTTCCTCTGCCCCTGCTTATTTTTCTCGGGCTCTGGTTTTATTCCTCGGGCTGTGGTTTAGTTCCACGGTCTCTGGTTTTGGTCATCAGGCTCTGGTTTAATTCCACAGGCTCTGGTTTTGTTCCTCTGGCTCTGGTTTTGTTCCTTGGGCTCTGGTTTTGTTCCTCGGGCTCTGCTTTTCTTCCTCTCCCCCTGCTTTTCTTTCTCGGAGTCTGGTTTTGTTCCTCGGGCTGTAGTTTAATTCCTTGGGCTCTGGTTTTGTTCCTTGGGCTCTGGCTTTTTTCCTCGGGCTCTGGTTTTGTTCCTCGGGCTGTGGTTTTGTTCCTTGGGCTCTGGTTTTGTTCCTCAGGCTCTGCTTTTCTTCCTCTGCCCCTGCTTTTATTTCTCGGCATCTGGTTTTCTTCCTCGATCTCTGGTTTTGTTCCTCGGTCTCTACTTTTGTTCCTCTGCCCCTGCTTATTTTTCTCGGGCTCTGGTTTTATTCCTCGGGCTGTGGTTTGGTTCCACGTGCTCTGGTTTTGTTCCTCGGGCTCTAGTTTAATTCCTTGGGCTCTGGTTTTGTTCCTTGGACTCTGGTTTAGTTCCACGGGCTCTGGCTTTGTTCCTCTGGCTTGGTTTAATTCCTCGGGCTCTGGTTTTGTTCCTCGGGCTCTGGTTTTGTTCCTCGGGCTCTAGTTTAATTCCTTGGGCTCTGGTTTTGTTCCTTGGGCTCTGGCTTTGTTCCTCTGGCTCTGGTTTAATTCCTCGGGCTCTGGTTTTGTTCCTCGGGCTCTGGTTTTGTTCCTCGGGCTCTAGTTTAATTCCTTGGGCTCTGGTTTTGTTCCTTGGGCTCTGGCTTTGTTCCTCTGGCTCTGGTTTAATTCCTCGGGCTCTGGTTTTGTTCCTCGGGCTCTGGTTTTGTTCCTCGGGCTCTAGTTTAATTCCTTGGGCTCTGGTTTTGTTCCTTGGGCTCTGGTTTTGTTCCTTGGGCTCTGGTTTTTTCCTCGGATTCTGGTTTTATTCCTTGGGCTCTGGTTTTGTTCCTCGGCCTCTGCTTTTCTTCCTCTGCCCCTGCTTTTCTTTCTCGGGCTCTGGTTTTCTTCCTCGAGCTCTGGTTTTGTTGCTCGGCCTCTGCTTTTGTTCCTATACCAATGCTTTTTTTTCTCGGGCTCTGGTTTTGTTCCTCGGCCTCTGGTTTAGTTGCACGGTCTCTGGTTTTATTCCTCGGGCTCTGGTTTAGTTCCACGGGCTCTGGCTTTGTTGCTCTGGCTCTGGTTTAATTCCTCGGGCTCTGATTTTGTTCCTCGGGCTCTGGTTTTGTTCCTCGGGCTCTAGTTTAATTCCTTGGGCTCTGGTTTTGTTCCTTGGGCTCTGACTTTGTTCCTCGGGATCTGGTTTTGTTCCTCGGGCTCCGGTTTTTTTGCTTGGGCTCTGGTTTTCTTCCTCGAGCTCTGTTTTTGTTGCTTGGCCTCTGCTTTTGTTCCTATACCAATGCTTTTTTTTCTCGGGCTCTGGTTTTGTTCCTCGGGCTCCGGTTTAGTTCCACGGGCTCTGGTTTTGTTCCTCTGTGTCCTAGTTTCAGCTGGGATAGGGTTAAATTTCTTCCTAGTGCTGTGTTTTGGATTTAGTATGAGAAGAATGTTGATAACACACTGATGTTTTCAGTTGTTGCTAAGTGCCCTCCTAGTCCAAGGACAGCTCCCGTGCCTACTGACTGAGCTAGGTACACAAGATGGGAGGGAACATAATCAGGACAGCCAGCCCAGCTGGCCAATGGGGTATTCCATACCATGTGACGTCATGCTCAGTATATGAACGGTAGGCGTGATCCAGGAAGTACCGATCGCTACTTGGTTATCGGTCAGCGTGGGTGGTGAGCAATTGCATTGTGTATCACTCATTTTGTATATTCTATCATTATTTATTATCATTATTCTCCCTTTTCTGTTCTATTAAACTGTCTTTATCTCAACCCACGAGTTTTTCTCACTCCTACCCTTCCGATTCTCTCCCCATCCCACTGGGGGGGCGGGGGGAGTGAGTGAGCGGCTGCGTGGTATTTGGCTGCCTGCCAGGTTAAACCACGACAGTCCTTTTTGGCGCCCAACGTGGGGCTCGAAGGGTTGAGATAACGATAGATCTGACCAAAGTGTGTTAAGGCAAAATTGTTATAAGCATCCATTACATTTATTGGTCACAATGTTGATGTATTGGCTGTCAAAGTTGTGGGGCTGGCTCTCAATGTTGGGTCATGTAATACCTTGCTTGCAGTATGTGTTCCCTTTTGTGCTGTTTATCATTAGTCGGAACTGGGCCAAGATTATCATTTTGTTGCTGTTTTATGAGGTGATAAAATCATTGGTCGTAAGTCTAATCTGGTATCTGTACTCGGCACTGCCGTCATTTCTGTACCTCGGGAACCACCTCTTAGAAATTATTGGTAATTGCACTTGTTCCTCCTCGGAGAATGAATTTAAGGGCGAGACGGGATGGGACACTCTCTCCCACTTGTTCACCTTCCCTTCCATATCGTCAGAAACTCCTTTTTCTTCTATCCTCTTCACAAAGATGTCCACAATATTCCCTGAGAATTTTGAATATCCTTGGGATGCTCAAACAAGCATGTTCATGTTGCTATGTCTCCTGAATGTGGTTCAGGCCTTGTTTAGGGTTAAACAACTATTCAGGAATACTGTCCAGAGATCAACCCTCAGGAACAAGAAAAGAGGGAGGGCAAGCAGCAGTGCCTCATCGGGGCGGGCGGAGCGGCGAGTCTCGGGGGCGGCTACAGACACGGTGGGTACTCAAAACCCCACGACAGGCACTGCGGCTACTCCAACCCCCATGACAACCCCTGTGGCTACTCAAACCCTGGCAACAGTCACCGTAGCTTCTCCAACCCCTGTGACAAGCACTGCAGCCACTCAAGCTCCGGCAACAGGCACTACAATTACTCCAACCCCCATGACAAGCACTGCAGCTACCCAAACCCCAGCAACAGGCACTACAGCTGAACCAGAGGACCAACCCTTGCTGGTATCCGTTGCCCCTGTACAGAAGAGGAAATCTTGGAAGCGGAGATCAGGTCGTTTAGAAAGGGATGATGAAAGAGCAGGGACATCACGAGGAGAGGAGGAGGAAGAGGAAGAACTCATAAACGAGACGGAAACCACTCGATCCCTATCCCTGAGTGAGCTGCGAGATATGCGGAAAGATTTCAGCCGTCGTCCAGGCGAGCATATTGTTACCTGGCTGCTCCGATGCTGGGATAATGGGGCCAGTAGCCTGGAATTAGAGGGGAAGGAAGCCAAACAGCTGGGATCCCTTGCTAGGGAAGCGGGTATTGACAAAGCAATCGGAAAAGGGACACAGGTCCTCAGCCTCTGGAGGCGACTGCTGTCAGGTGTAAAGGAAAGGTATCCCTTCAAGGAAGATGTTATATATCGCCTAGGCAAATGGACCACTATGGAGAGAGGTATCCAGTACCTGAGAGAACTAGGCGTGCTGGAGGTGGTTTATAGTGACCTGGACGACACCCGAACACCCAAAGATCCAGATGACATCCAGTGCACCCGACCCATGTGGCGGAAGTTGGTACGGAGCGCACCAGCATCGTATGCCAGTTCGTTGGCAGTACTGTGCTGGAAAGAGGAAGAAGCACCAACGGTGGATGAGGTGGTTAACAGACTTCGGGATTTCGAAGAAACTATCTCCTCCTCCCTTGTCTCGGCTGTAGAGAAACTATCCCGAGAGGTCCAGCAACTCAAAGACGATAGGTCCTATTCTCCACCTGTACGGACCAGTATCTCAGCCATTAGGAGTCAGCGTTTTTCTCCTCAAGAGAGAGGATATCGAAAGTACACACCACGGGGCACCCTGTGGTTTTACCTGCGTGACCACGGAGAGGACATGAGGCAGTGGGACGGAAAACCTACCTTGACCCTAGAAGCACGTGTACGTGAGTTGCAAGGAAAAACAATCACACAAGGGGGTTCTCTCAGGAAAAATGCTGCTCCAGTTTTCAGGAAAACCCTGTCTCATGATGGTCCAGTTTCCAGTGAACAGTTCCCCAGACAGAGTAGAAGGGCTGATCTTACTTTGGACTGTAATGAAGGAATTCTTGACTCACGTTTGCAAGAAGTGAGAAGCGGATACTATGACCAGAACTAGAGGGGCCCTGCCTCCGGCCAGGTGGAGGAAAGGGACAACCGGGTTTACTGGACTGTGTGGATTCGATGGCCTGGCACATCACAGCCACAGGAGTATAAGGCTCTCGTAGACACTGGTGCACAGTGCACCCTGATGCCATCAAGCTATAAAGGGGCAGAACCCATCTGTATTTCTGGAGTGACAGGGGGATCCCAAGAGTTAACTGTATTGGAGGCCGAAGTGAGCCTAACCGGGAACGAGTGGCAGAAGCACCCCATTGTGACTGGCCCAGAGGCTCCGTGCATCCTTGGCATAGACTACCTCAGGAGAGGGTATTTTAAGGACCCAAAAGGGTATCGGTGGGCTTTTGGTATAGCTGCCCTGGAGACGGAGGAAATTAAACAGCTGTCCACCTTGCCCGGTCTCTCAGAGGACCCTTCTGTTGTGGGGTTGTTGAGGGTTGAAGAACAACAAGTACCAATCGCTACCACAACAGTGCATCGGCGACAATACCGCACCAACCGAGATTCCCTGATCCCTATCCATGAGCTGATTCGTCGACTGGAGAGCCAAGGAGTGATCAGCAAGACTCGCTCACCCTTCAACAGTCCCATATGGCCAGTGCGAAAGTCTAATGGAGAGTGGAGACTAACAGTAGACTACCGTGGCCTGAACGAAGTCACGCCGCCACTGAGTGCTGCCGTGCCGGACATGCTAGAACTTCAATACGAACTGGAGTCAAAGGCAGCCAAGTGGTATGCCACAATTGACATTGCTAATGCCTTCTTCTCCATCCCTTTGGCAGCAGAGTGCAGGCCACAGTTTGCTTTCACTTGGAGGGGTGTCCAGTACACCTGGAACCGACTGCCCCAGGGGTGGAAACACAGCCCTACCATTTGCCATGGACTGATCCACACCGCACTGGAACAGGGTGAGGCTCCAGAACACCTGCAATACATTGATGACATCATCGTGTGGGGCAACACAGCAGAAGAAGTTTTTGAGAAAGGGGAGAGAATAATTCAAATCCTTCTGAAAGCCGGTTTTGCCATAAAACAAAGTAAGGTCAAGGGACCTGCACAGGAGATCCAGTTTTTAGGAATAAAATGGCAAGACGGACGTCGTCAGATTCCAATGGATGTGATCAACAAAATAACAGCCATGTCCCCACCAACTAGCAAAAGGGAAACACAAGCTTTCTTAGGCGTTGTGGGCTTTTGGAGAATGCATATTCCAGATTACAGCCTGATTGTAAGCCCTCTCTATCAAGTGACCAGGAAGAAGAACAACTTCAGATGGGGCCCTGAGCAACAACAAGCCTTTGAACAAATTAAACAGGAGATAGTTCATGCAGTAGCCCTTGGGCCAGTCCGGGCAGGACAAGATGTGAAGAATGTGCTCTACACCGCAGCCGGGGAGAATGGCCCTACCTGGAGCCTCTGGCAGAAAGCACCAGGGGAGACTCGAGGTCGACCCTTAGGGTTCTGGAGTCAGGGATACAGAGGATCCGAGGCCCGCTACGCTCCAACAGAGAAGGAGATATTGGCAGCATATGAAGGGGTTCGAGCTGCTTCGGAAGTGGTTGGTACTGAAGCACAGCTCCTCCTGGCACCCCGACTGCCGGTGCTGGGCTGGATGTTCAAAGGGAGCGTCCCCTCTACACATCATGCAACTGATGCTACGTGGAGTAAGTGGGTCGCACTGATCACACAACAGGCCCGAATAGGAAACCCCAGTCGCCCAGGAATCTTGGAGGTGATCACGAACTGGCCAGAAGGCAAAGATTTTGGAATATCCCCAGAGGAGGAGGTGACACGTGCTGAAGAAGCCCCACTGTATAATAAACTACCAGAAAGCGAGAAGCAATATGCCCTGTTCACTGATGGGTCCTGTCGCCTTGTGGGAAAGCATCGGAGGTGGAAAGCTGCTGTATGGAGTCCTATACGCCAAGTTGCAGAAACTGCTGAAGGAGAAGGTGAATCGAGCCAGTTTGCAGAGGTGAAAGCCATCCAGCTGGCCTTGGACATTGCTGAACGAGAAAAATGGCCAGTACTCTATCTCTATACTGACTCATGGATGGTGGCAAATGCCCTGTGGGGGTGGCTGCAGCAGTGGAAGCAGAACAACTGGCAGCGCAGAGGTATACCCATCTGGGCTGCCGCATTGTGGCAAGATATTGCTGCCCGAGTAGAGAACCTGGTTGTAAAAGTACATCACGTAGATGCTCACGTACCCAAGAGTCGGGCCACTGAAGAACATCAAAACAACCAGCAGGTGGAGCAGGCTGCTAAGATTGAAGTGGCCCAGGTGGATTTGGACTGGCAACATAAGGGTGAATTATTTATAGCTCGGTGGGCCCATGATGCCTCAGGCCACCAAGGGAGAGATGCAACATATAGATGGGCTCGTGATCGAGGGGTGGACTTAACCATGGACGCTATTGCACAGGTTATCCATGAATGTGAAACGTGCGCTGCAATCAAACAAGCCAAGCGAGTAAAGCCTCTTTGGTATGGGGGACGATGGTTGAAATACAAATATGGGGAGGCCTGGCAGATTGATTATATCACACTCCCACGAACCCGGCACGGCAAACGCTATGTGCTCACCATGGTGGAAGCAACCACCGGCTGGCTAGAAACATACCCTGTGCCCCATGCCACTGCCCGGAACACCATCCTGGGCCTTGAAAAGCAAGTCCTATGGCGACATGGCACCCCAGAGAGAATTGAGTCAGACAACGGGACTCACTTCCGAAACACTCTCATAGACACCTGGGCCAAAGAGCATGGCATTGAGTGGGTCTATCACATCCCCTACCACGCACCAGCCTCCGGGAAAATCGAACGATACAACGGGCTGCTAAAGACAACACTGAGGGCAATGGGTGGTGGGACATTCAAGCATTGGGATACACATTTAGCAAAAGCCACCTGGTTAGTCAACACTAGGGGGTCTGTTAATCGAGCTGGCCCTGCCCAATCAAGACTTTTACGTACTGTAGATGGAGATAAAGTCCCTGTTGTGCACATAAGAAATATGCTGGGGAAGACAGTCTGGGTTACTCCTGCCTCTGGCAAGGGAAAACCCATCCATGGGATTGCTTTTGCTCAAGGACCTGGGTGCACTTGGTGGGTGATGCGAAAGGATGGGCAAGTCCGGTGTGTACCTCAAGGGGATTTGATTTTGGGTGAAAATAGCCAATGAACTGAATTTTATGATGTCAGTTGTTATATGATATTGTATATCATTATTTCTATGGTTGCTATCAATGGTGTAGCAGTGAAAATCACCCAGATTAATGAAGAATGAACTAACTCCGATGAAACCGAGCAAAGTGCAACGATGATAGAACTGAACGAGTGCAGCAGTACCGAAATGAGAACTGGCTTCAGGATGCAACAGCCCAACACTGCAACAGCCCAACACCACACACCATCCTTCTGGCCCTGAAAGACTGTTATGACAGATGGAGCCCAAAGTTGTGGACTAAAAGAACTCAATGGACATATATATATATTTATGTATATATATGTATGTATATGTATTATATGTATATATGTATGTATATGTATTATATATGTATATATATATAAAAAAGATAGTGGTGATTAATTGAAAGGTATCGAAAAATGTGAGACCTAAGCATAACGTAAATAGTATGGAATAAGGGGTGGATACTGTCCTAGTTTCAGCTGGGATAGGGTTAAATTTCTTCCTAGTGCTGTGTTTTGGATTTAGTATGAGAAGAATGTTGATAACGCACTGATGTTTTCAGTTGTTGCTAAGTGCCCTCCTAGTCCAAGGACAGCTCCCGTGCCTACTGACTGAGCTAGGTACACAAGATGGGAGGGAACATAATCAGGACAGCCAGCCCAGCTGGCCAATGGGGTATTCCATACCATGTGACGTCATGCTCAGTATATGAACGGTAGGCGTGATCCAGGAAGTACCGATCGCTACTTGGTTATCGGTCAGCGCGGGTGGTGAGCAATTGCATTGTGTATCACTCATTTTGTATATACTATCATTATTTATTATCATTATTCTCCCTTTTCTGTTCTATTAAACTGTCTTTATCTCAACCCACGAGTTTTTCTCACTCCTACCCTTCCGATTCTCTCCCCGTCCCACTGGGGGGGCGGGGGGAGTGAGTGAGCGGCTGCGTGGTATTTGGCTGCCTGCCAGGTTAAACCACGACACTCTGGCTCTGGTTTAATTCCTCGGGCTCTGCTTTTGTTCCTCGGGCTCCGGTTTTGTTCCTCGGGCTCTAGTTTAATTCCTTGGGCTCTGGTTTTGTTCCTTGGGCTCTGTTTTTGTTCCTCTGGCTCTGGTTTTCTTCCTCGCGCTCTGTTTTTTTTCCTCGGTCTCTGGTACTGTTCCACAGGCTCTGGTTTTGTTCCTCGTACACTCCTATTTTTCCTTGGGCTCTGCTTTTCTTCCTCGGCCTCTGATTTTGTTCGTCTGCCACTGCTTTTTTTTCTCGAGCTCTGGTTTTGTTCCTCGGGCTCTGGTTTTGTTCCCCGTACTCTGGTTTTGTTCCTCGGGCTCTGGTTTTCTTCCTCCAGCTCTGTTTTTTTTCCTCGGGCTCTGGTACTGTTCCACGGGCTCTGGTTTTCTTCCTCGGGCTCTGGTTTTCTTCCTCGGGCTCTGGTTTTCTTCCTTGAGTGCTGGTTTTGTTCCTCGGGCTCTGGTTTTGTTCTTCCAGCTCTGCTTTAGCTCCTCGGGATCTGGTTTGGTTCCAAGGATCTCATTTTGTTCTTCGGACCCTCCATTTGTTCCTCAGTCTCTGGTTTTGTTCCTCGGGCTCTAGTTGTCTTCCTAGAGCTCTGGTTTTGTTCCTCGGCCTCTGCTTTTGTTCCTCTACCCCTGCTTTTCTTTCTCGGGCTCTGGTTCTGTTCCTAGGGCTCTGGTTTAGTCCACAGGGTCTGGATTTGTTCCTCCAGCTCTGGTTTTTCTACTCAGGCTCTGGTTTTGTTCCATGGGCTCTGGTTTTGTTCCTCAGGCCCTCCTATTTTTCCTCGGGCTCTGGTATTTTTCCTCGGGCTCTGTATTTTTTCCTCGGGCCCTGCTTTTATTCCTCGGGCTCTGGTTTTCTTTCTCGGGCTCTGGTTTTCTTCCTCGTGCTCTGGTTTTGTTCCTCGGGCTCTGGTTTAATTCCTGCAGCTCTGTTTTTTTTCCTCGGGCTCTGGTTTTTTTCCTCAGGCTCTGGCTTTTCTTCCTCGGGCTCTGGTTTTCTTTCTCAGGCTCTGGTTTTCTTCCTCGGGCTCTGGTTTTGTTCCTTGGGCTCTGGTTTAATTCCTTGGGCTCTGGTTTAATTCCTTGGGCGCTGGTTTTGTTCCTCGGGCTCTGGCTTTGTTCCTCGGGCTCTGGTTTTGTTCCTCGGGCTCTGGTTTTGTTCCTTGGGCTCTGGTTTTGTTCCTCGGCCTCTGCTTTTCTTCCTCTGCCCCTGATGTTCTTTCTCGGGCTCTGGTTTTCTTCCTCGAGCTCTGGTTTTCTTCCTCGAGCTCTGATTTTGTTCTTCGGCCTCTGCTTTTGTTCGTCTGCCCCTGCTTATTTTTCTCGGGCTCTGGTTTTATTCCTCGGGCTCTGGTTTAGTTCTACGGGCTCTGGTTTTGTTCCGCGGGCTCCGGTTTAGTTCCACGGGCACTGGTTTTGTTCCTCTGGCTCTAGTTTAATTCCTCGAGCTCTGCTTTTGTTCCTTGAGCTCTGGTTTTCTTCCTCGGGCTCTGGTTTTCTTCCTCGGACTCTAGTTTTATTCCTTGGGCTCTGGTTTTTGTTCCTCGGCCTCTGCTTTTCTTCCTTTGCCCCTGCTTTTGTTTCTCGGGCTCTGGTTTTCTTCCTCGAGCTCTGGTTTTGTTGCTCGGCCTCTGCTTTTGTTCCTATACCAATGCTTTTTTTTCTCGAGCTCTGGTTTTGTTCCTCGGCCTCTGGTTTAGTTGCACGGCTCTGGTTCTGTTCCACGGGCTCTGGTTTTCTTCCTCAGGCTCTGGTTTAGTTCCACTCTTCTGGTTTTGTTCCTCCAGCTCTGGTTTTTCTACTCGGGCTCTGGTTTTGTTCCATGGAGTCTGGTTTTGTTCCTCTGGCCCTCCTATTTATCCTCGGGCTCTGTTCTGTTTCCTCGGGCTCTCGTTTTGTTCCTCGGGTCCTGGTTTTCTTCCTTGGGCTCTGGTTTTCTTTCTCGCACTCTGGTTTTCTTCCTCGGGCTCTCGTTTTGTTCCTCGGACTCTGGTTTAGTTCCATTGGCTCTGCTTTTGTTCGTCAGGCTCTGGTTTTTTCCCCGGGTTCTGGTTTTGTTCGTTGGGCTCTAGTTTAGTTCCAAGAGCTCTGGTATTGTTCCTCGGGCCCTACTTTTATTCTTCGAGATCTGGTTTTGATCCTCGGGCTCTAGTTGTCTTCCTCGGTCTCCGGTTTTTTTTCCTCTAGCAGTGGATTTGCTTCTGTAGCTCTGGTTGTCTTCCTCGAGCTCTGGTTTTCTTCCTTGGGGTCTGGTATTGTTCCTCGAGGGCTGGTTTTGTTCCTCAGGCTCTGGTTTTGTTCTTCCAGCTCTGCTTTAGCTCCTCGGGCTCTGGTTTTGGTCCACAGGTCTCGTTTTGTTCCTCTGGCCCACCATTTGTTCCTCGGTCTCTGGTTTTGTTCCTCGGCCTCTACTTTTCGTCCTCTGCCCCTGCTTTTCTTTCTCGGGCTCTGGTTTTCTTCCTCGAGCTCTGGTTTTGTTCGTAGGTGTTTACCTTTGTTCCTCTGTCCGTGCTCTTTTTTCTCGGGCTCTGGTTTTCTTCCTCGGGCTCTGGTTTTCTTCCTGCATCTCTGTTTTTTTTCCTCGGGCTCTGGTACTGTTCCACGGGCTCTGGCTTTGTTCCTCGGGCTCTGTTTTTTTTCCTCGGACTCTAGTTTTATTCCTTGGGCTCTGGCTTTGTTCCTCGGCCTCTGCTTTTCTTCCTCTGCCCCTGCTTTTGTTTCTCGGGCTCTGGTTTTCTTCCTCGAGCTCTGGTTTTGTTGCTCGGCCTCTGCTTTTGTTCCTATACCAATGCTTTTTTTTCTCGAGCTCTGGTTTTGTTCCTCGGCCTCTGGTTTAGTTGCACGGCTCTGGTTCTGTTCCACGGGCTCTGGTTTTCTTCCTCAGGCTCTGGTTTAGTTCCACTGTTCTGGTTTTGTTCCTCCAGCTCTGGTTTTTCTACTCGGGCTCTGGTTTTGTTCCATGGAGTCTGGTTTTGTTCCTCTGGCCCTCCTATTTATCCTCGGGCTCTGTTCTGTTTCCTCGGGCTCTCGTTTTGTTCCTCGGGTCCTGGTTTTCTTCCTTGGGCTCTGGTTTTCTTTCTCGCACTCTGGTTTTCTTCCTCGGGCTCTCGTTTTGTTCCTCGGACTCTGGTTTAGTTCCATTGGCTCTGCTTTTGTTCGTCAGGCTCTGGTTTTTTCCCCGGGTTCTGGTTTTGTTCGTTGGGCTCTAGTTTAGTTCCAAGAGCTCTGGTATTGTTCCTCGGGCCCTACTTTTATTCTTCGAGATCTGGTTTTGATCCTCGGGCTCTAGTTGTCTTCCTCGGTCTCCGGTTTTTTTTCCTCTAGCAGTGGATTTGCTTCTCTAGCTCTGGTTGTCTTCCTCGAGCTCTGGTTTTCTTCCTTGGGGTCTGGTATTGTTCCTCGAGGGCTGGTTTTGTTCCTCAGGCTCTGGTTTTGTTCTTCCAGCTCTGCTTTAGCTCCTCGGGCTCTGGTTTTGGTCCACAGGTCTCGTTTTGTTCCTCTGGCCCACCATTTGTTCCTCGGTCTCTGGTTTTGTTCCTCGGCCTCTACTTTTCGTCCTCTGCCCCTGCTTTTCTTTCTCGGGCTCTGGTTTTCTTCCTCGAGCTCTGGTTTTGTTCGTAGGTGTTTACCTTTGTTCCTCTGCCCCTGCTCTTTTTTCTCGGGCTCTGGTTTTATTCCTCGGGCTCTGGTTTAGATCCATGGGTTCTGGTTTATTTCCTCGGGCTCTGGTTCTGTTCCTCGGGCTGTGGTTTAATTCCTCAGGCTCTGCTTTTGTACCTCGGGCTCTGATTTTGTTCCCCGGGCTCTGGTTTTCTTCCTCCAGCTCTGTTTTTTTTCCTCGGGATCTGGTTTACTTGCACGGGCTCTGGTTTTGTTCCTCGGGCTCTGGCTTTTTTCCTCGGGCTCTGCTTCTGTTCCTCGAGCTCTGGTTTTATTCCTTGGGCTCTGGTTTTATTCCTCGGCCTCTGCTTTTCTTCCTCTGCCCCTGCTTTTGTTTCTCGGGTTGTGGTTTTCTTCCTCGAGCTCTGGTTTTGTTCCTTGGCCTCTGCTTTTGTCCCTATACTCATACTTTTTTTTCTCGGGCTCTGATTTTGTTCCTCGGCCTCTGGTTTAGTTCCACGGGCTCTGGTTCTATTCCACGGGCTCTGGTTTTCTTCCTCTGGCTCTGGTTTAGTTCCACGGACTCTGGTTTTTTTTCTCCAGCTCTGGTTTTTCTACTCGGGCTCTGGTTTTGTTCCATGGGCTCTGGTTTTTTTCCTCTGGCCCTCCTATTTTCCCTCGGGCTCTGTTTTTTTTCCTCGGGCTCTGGTTTTGTTCCTCGGGCTCTGGTTTTGTTCCTCTGTCCCTCCTTTTGTTCTTCGGGATCTGGTTTTGTTCCTCGGGCTCTGGTTGTCTTCCTCGAGCTCTGGTTTTCTTCCTTGGGGTCTGGTATTGTTCCTCGAGGGCTGGTTTTGTTCCTCGGGCTCTGGTTTTGTTCTTCTAGCTCTGCTTTAACTCCTCGGGCTCGGGTTTGGGTCCACGGGTCTCGTTTTGTTCCTATGGCCCACCATTTGTTCCTCGGTCTCTGGTTTTGTTCCTCGGACTCTAGTTTTCTTCCTTGAGCTCTGGTTTTGTTCCTCGGCCTCTGCTTTTATTCCTCAGCCCCTGCTTTTGTTCGTTGGGCTCTGGTTTAGTTCCACGGGCTCTGGTTGTGTTCCTCGGGCTCTGGTTTATTTCCACGGGCTCTGATTTGTTCCTGCAGCTCTGGTTTTTCTACTCGGGCTCTGCTTTTGTTCCATGGGCTCTGGTTTTTTCCTCGGACCCTCCTATTTTTCCTCGGCTCTGGTTTTGTTCCTCGGCCTCTGATTATGTTCCTCTGCCCCTGCTGTATTTTCTCGGGCTCTAGTTTTATTCCTCGGGCTCTGGTTTTGTTCCTCGGGCTCTGGTTTTCTTCGTCCAGTTCTGCTTTTTTTCCTCCGGTTCTGACAGTGTTCCACGGGCTCTGGTTTTGTTCCTCGGGCTCTGGCTTTGTTCCTCGGGCTCTGTTTTTTTTTCCTCGGGCTCTGGTTTTCTTCCTCGGGCTCTGTTTTTGTTCCTTGACCTCTGCTTTTGTTCCTCTACCCCTGCTTTTTTTCCTCGGCTCTGGTTCTGTTCCTTGGGCTCTGGTTTAGTTCCACAGGGCCTGGATTTGTTCCTCCAGCTCCGGTTTTTCTACTCGGGCTCTGGTTTTGTTCCATGGGCTCTGGTTTTGTTTCTTAGGCCCTCCTATTTTTCCTCGGGCTTTGGTTTTTTTCCTTGGGCTCTCGTTTTGTTCCTCGAGCCCTGCTTTTCTTTCTCGGACTCTGTTTTTTTTTCTCGGGCTCTGCTTTTCTTTCTCGGGCTCTGGTTTTGTTCCTCGGGCTCTGGTTTAATTCCTTGGGCTCTGGTTTTTCTTTCTCGGCCTCTGGTGTTGTTCCTCGGGCTCTGGTTTTCTTCTTCCAGCTCTGTTTTTTTTTCTACGGCTCTGGTTTTCTTTCTCGGGTTCTGGTTTAGTTCTTCGGGCTCTGGTTCTGTTCCTCGGACTCTGGTTTAATTCCTCGGGCTCTGGTTTTCTTCCTGCAGCTCTGTTTATTTTCCTCGGGTTCTGGTACTGTTCCACGGGCTCTGGTTTTGTTCCTCAGGCTCTGGCTTTGTTCCTCGGGCTCTGGTTTTTTTCCTCGGGCTCTGGTTTTATTCCTTGGGCTCTGGTTTTGTTCCTCGGCCTCTGCTTTTCTTCCTCTGGCCCTGCAATTTTTTCTCGGGCTCTCGTTTTCTTCCTCGAACTCTGGTTTTGTTCTTCGGCCTCTGCTTTCGTTCCTAAACCCTGCTTTTTTTTCTCGGGCTCTGGTTTTTTTTCTCGGCCTCTGGTTTTCTTCCTCGGGCTCTGGATTAGTTCCACGGGCTCTGGTTTTGTTCCTCGGGCTCTGCTTTTCTTCCTCGGTTCTGGTTTTGTTCCTCGGGCTCTGGTTTTGTTCTTCGGGCTCTGGTTTTATTCCTCCAGCTCTGTTTTTTTTCCTCGGGCTCTGGTAATGTTCCACGGGCTCTGGTTTTGTTCCTCGAGCTCCGGTTTTGTTCCCCGGCCTCTGCTTTTGTTCCTCTACCCCTGCTTTTTTTTTCTCGGGCTCTGGTTCTGTTCCTCGGGCTCTGGTTTAGTTCCACAGGGTCTGGATTTGTTTCTCCAGCTCTGGTTTTTCTACTCGGGCTCTGCTTTTGTTCCATCGGCTCTGGTTTTTTTTCTGAGGCCCTCCCATTTTTCCTCGGGCTTTGGTTTTTTTCCTCGGGATCTGGTTTTTTTCCTCGGGCCCTGCTTTTCTTCCTCGGGCTCTGGTTTTGTTCCTCGGGCTCTGGTTTAAATCCTTGGGCTCTGGTTTTGTTTCTCGTGCTCTAGTGTTGTTCCTCGGGCTCTGATTTTCTTTTTCCAGTTCTGGTTTTTTTCCTCGGGCTCTCGTACTGTTCCACGGGTTCTGTTTTTTTTCCTCGGGCTATGTTTTTTTTTCCTCGACCTCTGCTTTTCTTCCTCTGCGCCTGCTTTTCTTTCCGGGCTCTGGTTTTCTTCCTCGAGCTCTGGTTTTGTTCCTCGGCCTCTGCTTTTGTTCCTCTGCCCCTGCTTATTTTTCTCGGGCTCTGGTTTAGTTCCACGGGCTCTGGTTTTGTTCCTCGGGCTCTGGTTTAGTTCTTCGGGCTCTGGTTTTGTTCCTCTGGCTCTGGTTTAATTCCTCTGGCTCTGGCTTTCTTCCTCGGGCTCTGGTTTTCTTCCTCGGGCTCTGGTTTAATTCCTTGGGCTCTGGTTTTGTTCCTTGGCCTCTGCTTTTGTCCCTATACCCATGCTTTTTTTTCTCGGGCTCTGGTTTTGTTCCTCGGACTCTGGTTTAGTTCCACGGGCTCTGGTTCTGTTCCACGGGTTATGGTTTTCTTCCTCGGGCTCTGGTTTAGTTCCACGGGCTCTGGTTCTGTTCCTCCAGCTCTGGTTTTTCTACTTGGGCTCTGGCTTTGTTCTATGGGCTCTGTTTTTTTTCCTCGTGCACTCCTATTTTTCCTCGGTCTCTGGTTTTGTTCCTCGGCCTCTGCTTTTGTTCCTCTGCCCCTGCTTTTTTTTTCTCAGGCTCTGGTTTTGTTCATCGGACTCTGCTTTTGTTCCATGGGCTCTGGTTCTGTTCCTCGGGCTCTGGTTTAGTTCCACGGGCTCTGGTTTTGTTCCTCCAGCTCTGGTTTTTCTACTCGCACTCTGGTTTTGGTCTATGGGCTCTGGTTTTGTTTCTTAGGCCCTTCTATTTTTCCTTGGGCTGTGTTTTTTTTCATCGGGCTCTTGTTTTGTTCCTCGGGCCCTGCTTTTCTTCCTCGGGCTCTGTTTTTTTTTCTCGGGCTCTGGTTTTCTTCCTCGGGCTCTGGTTTTGTTCCTCGGGCTCTGGTTTAATTCCTTGGGCTCTGGTTTTGTTTCTCGCTCTCTGGTGTTTTTCCTCAGGCTCTGGTTTTCTTCTTCCAGCTCTGCTTTTTTTCCTCGGTATCTCGTAGTCTTCCACGGGCTCTGGTTTTGTTCCTCGGGCTCTGGCTTTGTTCCTCGGGCTCTGGTTTTGTTCCTTGGCCTCTGCTTTTCTTCCTCTGCCCCTGCTTTTCTTTCTCGGGCTCTGGTTTTCTTCCTCGAGCTCTGGTTTTCTTCCTCGGCCTCTGCTTTTGTTCCTCTGCCCCTGCTTATCTTTCTCAGCCTCTGGTTTTATTCTTCGGGCTCTGGTTTAGTTCCACGGGCTCTGTTTTTTTTCCTCGGGCTCTGGTTTAGTTCTTCGGGCTCTGGTTTTCTTCCTCTGACTCTGGTTTAATTCCTCGGGCTCTGGCTTTGTTCCTCGGCCTCTGGTTTTCTTCCTCTACCCCTGCTTTTGTTTCTCGGGCTCTGGTTTTCTTCCTCGAGCTCTCGTTTTGTTACTTGGCCTCTGCTTTTGTCCCTATACCCATGCTTTTATTTCTCGGGCTCTGGTTTTGTTCCTCGGACTCTGGTTTAGTTCCACGGGCTCTGGTTCTGTTCCATGGGCTCTGGTTTTCTTCCTCTGGCTCTGGTTTAGTTCCACGGGCTCTGGTTTTGTTCCACCAGTTCTGGTTTTTCTACTCGGGCTCTGGTTTTGTTCCATGAGCTCTGTTTTTTTTCCTCCTACACTCCTATTTTTCCTCGGTCTCTGGTTTTGTTCCTTGGCCTTTGATTTTGTTCCTCTGCCCCTGATTTTTTTTCTCAGGCTCTGGTTTTGTTCCTCGGGCTCTGGTTTAATTCCACGGGCTCTAGTTTTGTTCCTGCAGCTCTGGTTTTTCCACTCGGGTTCTGGTTTTGTTCCATGGGCTCTAGTTTTTTTCCTCTAGCCCTCCTATTTTCTCTCGGGCTTTGTTTTTTTTCCTCGGGCTCTGTTTTTTTCCCTCGGGCTCTGGTTTTGTTCCTCGGTCCCTCCTTTTGTTCTTCAGGTCTAGTTTTGTTCCTCGGGCTCTGGTTGTCTTCCTCGAGGTCTGGTTTTCTTCCTTGGCGTCTGGTATTTTTTCTCGAGGGCTGGTTTTGTTCCTCGGGCTCTTCTTTTGTTCTTCTAGCTCTACTTTAGCTCCTCAGGCTTGGTTGGGGTCCACGGGTCTCATTTTGTTCCTCTGGCCCACCATTTGTTCCTCGGTCTCTGGTTTTGTTCCTTGGACTCTAGTTGTCTTCCTCAGGCTCTGGTACTGTTCCTCGGCATCTACTTTTGTTCCTCAGCCCCTGGTTTTGTTCCTCGGGCTCTAGTTTTGTTCCTCGGGCTCTGGTTTAGTTCCACGGGCTCTGGTTTTGTTCCTCGGGCTCTGGTTTAGTTCCATGCGCTCTGATTTGTTCCTGCAGCTCTGGTTCTTCTACTCGGGCTCTGCTTTTGTTCCATTGGCTCTGTTTTTTTTCCTCGGACCCTCCTATTTTTCCTCGGCTCTGGTTTTGTTCCTCGGCCTCTGATTTTGTTCCCCTGCCCCTGCTTTATTTTCTTGGGCTCTACTTTTGTTTCTCGGGCTCTACTTTTTTTCCTCGGACTCTGGTTTAGTTCCACGGGCTCTGGTTATGTTCCTCGGGCTCTGGTTTTCTTCCTCGGCTCTGGCTTTGTTCCTCGGCCTCTGCTTTTCTTCCTCTGCCGCTGCTTTTGTTTCTCGGGCTCTGGTTTTCTCCCTCGAGCTCTGGTTTTGTTCCTTGGCCTCTGCTTTTGTCCCTATACCCATGCTTTTTTTTCTCGGGCTCTGGTTTTGTTCCTCGGCCTCTGGTTTAGTTCCACGGTCTCTGGTTCTGTTAAACGGGCTCTGGTTTTCTTCCTCGGGCTCCGGTTTAGTTCCACGGGCTCTGGTTCTGTTCCTCAAGCTCTGGTTTTTCTACTCGGGCTCTGGTTTCGTTCCATGTGCTCTGTTTTTTTTCCTCGTGCACTCCTATTTTTCCTCGGTCTCTGGTTTTGTTCCTCGGCCTCTGATTTTGTTCCTCTGCCCCTGCTTTTTTTTTACAGGCACTGGTTTAGTTCCACAGGCTCTGGTTTTGTCCCTCCAGCTCTGGTTTTTCTACTCGGGCTCTGGTTTTGTTCCATGGGCTCTGTTTTTTTTCCTCGTGCACTCCTATTTTTCCTCGGTCTCTGGTTTTGTTCCTCGGCCTCTGATTTTGTTCCTCTGCCCCTGCTTTTTTTTCTCAGGCTCTGGTTTTGTTCCACGGTCTCTGGTTTTGTTCCTCCAGCACTGGATTTTCTACTCGGGTTCTGGTTATGTTCCATGGGCTCTGGTTTTGTTCCCCTGGCCCTCCTATTTTCCCTCAGGCTCTGTTTTTTTTCCTCGGGCTCTGGTTTTGTTCCTCGGGCTCTGGTTTTGTTCCTCGGTCCCTCCTTTTGTTCTTCGGGCTCTGGTTTTGTTCCTCGGGCTCTGGTTTTGTTCTTCCAGCTCTGCTTTAGCTCCTTGGGCTCAGGTTTGAGTCCACGGCTCTCGTTCTGTTCCTCTGGCCCACCATTTGTTCCTCGGTCTCTGGTTTTGTTCCTTGGACTCTAGTTTTCTTCCTCAGGCTCTGGTATTGTTCCTCGGCCTCTGCTTTTGTTCCTCAGGGCTCTGGTTTTGTTCCTCGGGCTCTGCTTTTGTTCCTCGGGCTCTGGTTTATTTCCACGGGCTCTGATTTGTTTCTGCAGCTCTGGTTTTTCTACTCGGGCTCTGGTTTTCTTCCTCCAGCTCTGGTTTTTTATCTCGGGCTCTGGTACTGTTCCTCGGGCTCTGGTTTTCTTCCTCGGGCTCTGGTTTTCTTCCTCGGGCTCTGGTTTTCTTCCTCGAGTGCTAGTTTTGTTCCTCGGGCTCTGGTTTTGTTCTTCCAGCTCTGCTTTAGCTTCTCGGGCTCTGGTTTTGTTCCAAGGGTATCGTTTTGTTTCTCGGATACTCCATTTGTTCCTCAGCCTCTGGTTTTGTTCCTCGGGCTCTAGTTTTCTTCCTCGAGCTCTGGTTTTGTTCCTCGGCCTCTACTTTTGTTCCTCTGCCATGCTTTTTTTTCTTGGGCTCTGTTTTTTTTCGTCGGGCTCTGGTTTTATTCCTTGGGCTCTAACTTTGTTCCTCGGCCTCTGCTTTTGATCCTCTACCCCTGGTTTTATTCCTCGGGCTCTGGTTTTTTTCCTCAGGCTCTGGTTTTGTTCCTCGGGCTCTGGTTTTGTTCCTCAGACTCTAGTTTATTCCACGGTCTCTGATTTTGTTCCTCGAGCCCTCCTTTTGGTCTTCGGGATCTGGTTTTGTTCCTCGAGCCCTAGGTTTTTTACTGGGGCTCTGGTTTTCTTCCTCGGGCTCTGGTTTTTTTACTCGGGCTCTGGTTTTCTTTCTCGGGCTCTGGTTTTGTTCCTCGGTCCCTCCTTTTGTTCTTCGGGTCTAGTTTTGTTCCTCGGGCTCTGGTTGTCTTCCTCGAGGTCTGGTTTTCTTCCTTGGCGTCTGGTATTTTTTCTCGAGGGCTGGTTTTGTTCCTCGGGCTCTTCTTTTGTTCTTCTAGCTCTACTTTAGCTCCTCAGGCTTGGTTGGGGTCCACGGGTCTCATTTTGTTCCTCTGGCCCACCATTTGTTCCTCGGTCTCTGGTTTTGTTCCTTGGACTCTAGTTGTCTTCCTCAGGCTCTGGTACTGTTCCTCGGCGTCTACTTTTGTTCCTCAGCCCCTGGTTTTGTTCCTCGGGCTCTAGTTTTGTTCCTCGGGCTCTGGTTTAGTTCCACGGGCTCTGGTTTTGTTCCTCGGGCTCTGGTTTAGTTCCATGCGCTCTGATTTGTTCCTGCAGCTCTGGTTCTTCTACTCGGGCTCTGCTTTTGTTCCATTGGCTCTGTTTTTTTTCCTCGGACCCTCCTATTTTTCCTCAGCTCTGGTTTTGTTCCTCGGCCTCTGATTTTGTTCCCCTGCCCCTGCTTTATTTTCTCGGGCTCTACTTTTGTTTCTCGGGCTCTACTTTTTTTCCTCGGACTCTGGTTTAGTTCCACGGGCTCTGGTTATGTTCCTCGGGCTCTGGTTTTCTTCCTCGGCTCTGGCTTTGTTCCTCGGCCTCTGCTTTTCTTCCTCTGCCGCTGCTTTTGTTTCTCGGGCTCTGGTTTTCTCCCTCGAGCTCTGGTTTTGTTCCTTGGCCTCTGCTTTTGTCCCTATACCCATGCTTTTTTTTCTCGGGCTCTGGTTTTGTTCCTCGGCCTCTGGTTTAGTTCCACGGTCTCTGGTTCTGTTAAACGGGCTCTGGTTTTCTTCCTTGGGCTCCGGTTTAGTTCCACGGGCTCTGGTTCTGTTCCTCAAGCTCTGGTTTTTCTACTCGGGCTCTGGTTTCGTTCCATGTGCTCTGTTTTTTTTCCTCGTGCACTCCTATTTTTCCTCGGTCTCTGGTTTTGTTCCTCGGCCTCTGATTTTGTTCCTCTGCCCCTGCTTTTTTTTTACAGGCACTGGTTTAGTTCCACAGGCTCTGGTTTTGTCCCTCCAGCTCTGGTTTTTCTACTCGGGCTCTGGTTTTGTTCCATGGGCTCTGTTTTTTTTCCTCGTGCACTCCTATTTTTCCTCGGTCTCTGGTTATGTTCCTCGGCCTCTGATTTTGTTCCTCTGCCCCTGCTTTTTTTTCTCAGGCTCTGGTTTTGTTCCACGGTCTCTGGTTTTGTTCCTCCAGCACTGGATTTTCTACTCGGGTTCTGGTTATGTTCCATGGGCTCTGGTTTTGTTCCCCTGGCCCTCCTATTTTCCCTCAGGCTCTGTTTTTTTTCCTCGGGCTCTGGTTTTGTTCCTCGGGCTCTGGTTTTGTTCCTCGGTCCCTCCTTTTGTTCTTCGGGCTCTGGTTTTGTTCCTCGGGCTCTGGTTTTGTTCTTCCAGCTCTGCTTTAGCTCCTTGGGCTCAGGTTTGAGTCCACGGCTCTCGTTCTGTTCCTCTGGCCCACCATTTGTTCCTCGGTCTCTGGTTTTGTTCCTTGGACTCTAGTTTTCTTCCTCAGGCTCTGGTATTGTTCCTCGGCCTGTGCTTTTGTTCCTCAGCCCCTGCTTTTGTTCCTCCGTCTCTGCTTTTGTTCCTCGGGCTCTGGTTTATTTCCACGGGCTCTGATTTGTTTCTGCAGCTCTGGTTTTTCTACTCGGGCTCTGGTTTTCTTCCTCCAGCTCTGGTTTTTTATCTCGGGCTCTGGTACTGTTCCTCGGGCTCTGGTTTTCTTTCTCGGGCTCTGGTTTTCTTCCTCGGGCTCTGGTTTTCTTCCTCGAGGGCTAGTTTTGTTCCTCGGGCTCTGGTTTTGTTCTTCCAGCTCTGCTTTAGCTTCTCGGGCTCTGGTTTTGTTCCAAGGGTATCGTTTTGTTTCTCGGATACTCCATTTGTTCCTCAGCCTCTGGTTTTGTTCCTCGGGCTCTAGTTTTCTTCCTCGAGCTCTGGTTTTGTTCCTCGGCCTCTACTTTTGTTCCTCTGCCCCTGCTTTTTTTTCTTGGGCTCTGTTTTTTTTCGTCGGGCTCTGGTTTTATTCCTTGGGCTCTAACTTTGTTCCTCGGCCTCTGCTTTTGATCCTCTACCCCTGGTTTTATTCCTCGGGCTCTGGTTTTGTTCCTCAGGCTCTGGTTTTGTTCCTCGGCCTCTTGTTTTGTTCCTCAGACTCTAGTTTATTCCACAGTCTCTGATTTTGTTCCTCGAGCCCTCCTTTTGGTCTTCGGGATCTGGTTTTGTTCCTCGAGCCCTAGGTTTTTTACTGGGGCTCTGGTTTTCTTCCTCGGGCTCTGGTTTTTTTACTCGGGCTCTGGTTTTGTTCCTCCGTCTCTGGGTTATTTCCACGGGCTCTGGTTTTGTTCCTCGGGCTCTGCTTCCGTTCCTCGATCTCTGGCTTTGTTCCTCGGGCGCTCCTTTTGTTCCTCAGGATCTGATTTTCTTGCTTGGGCTCTGTTTTTTTTCCTCGATCTGTGATTTTGTTCGTCTAGCTCTGGTTGTCTTCCTCGGGCTCTCGTTTTCTTCCTCGGGCTCTGGTTTTTTTCCTCGATGGCCGGTTTTGATCCTCGGGCTCTGGTTTTGTTCCTCGGGCTCTGGTTTTGTTCCTCGGACTCTATTTTACATCCAGGGGCTCTGATTTTGTTCGTCGAGCACTCCTATTGTTCTTCGGGATCTGGTTTTGTTCCTCGGGCCCTAGTTTTTTTCCTCGGGCTCTGGTTTTATTCCTCAGACTCTGTTTTTTTTCCTCGGGCTCTGGTTTCGGTCCACGGGCTCTGGTTGTGTTCCTCCAGCTGTGGTTCTTTTCCTCGGACTCTGGTTCAATTCCACGGCATCTGGTTTTGTTCCTCGTGCCCCACTTTTCATCCCCGGGCTCTGTTTTTTCACCTCAGGCTCTATTTTTCATCCACGGGCTCAGGTTTTGTTCCTCAGGCTCTGGTTTTTTTCCTCGGACCCTGGTTTTCTTCCTCGGGCTCTGGTTTTGTTCCTCGGGCTCTGGTTTTCTTCCTTGTTCTCTGTTTTAGTTACACTGGCTCTGGTTTTGTTCCTCAGGCTCTTGTTATGTTTCTCGGGTACTGGTTTTATTCTTCGGGCTCTACTTTTCTTCCTCGAGCTCTGGTTTTGTTCCTCGGCCTCTGCTTTTGTTCCTCTGCCCCTGCTTTTTTTTTTCGGGCTCTGGTTTTGTTCGTCGGGCTCTGTTTTTGTTCCACGGGCTCTGGTTCTGTTCCTCGGACTCTGATTTAGTTCTATGGCCTCTGGTTTTGTTCCTCGGTATCTGGTTTTGTTCCTCTGCCTCTGCTTTTATTCCTCGGGCTCTGGTTTTGTTCCTCGGCCTCTGCCTTTGTTCCTCTACCCCTGCTTTTATTCCTCAGGCTCTGGTTTTTTTCCTCAGGCTCTGGTTTTGTTCCTCGAGCCCTCCTTTTGGTCTTCTGGATAGGGTTTTGTTCCTCGGGTCCTAGTTTTTTTACTGGGGCTCTGGTTTTCTTCCTCGGGCTCCGTTTTTTTTCCTCGGACCCTGGTTTTCTGCCTCGAGCTCTGGTTTTGTTCTTTGGGCTCTGGATTTGTTCCTCAGGCTCTGGTTTTTTTCCTCGGACCCTGGTTTTCTGCCTCGGGCTCTGGTTTTGTTCCTCGCGCTCTGTTTTTGTTCCTTGGGCTCTGTTTTAGTTCCATTGGCTCTGGTGTTGCTCCTCAGGCTCTAGTTATGTTTCTCGGGTACTCGTTTTTTTCCTCGTGCTCTAGTTTAGGTCCACGGGGTCTGGTTTTGCTCATCAAGCTCTACTTTTGTTCTTAGGGATCTGGTTTTTTTCCTCGGGCTCTGGTTTTCTTCCTCCAGCTCTGGTTTTCTTCCTTGAGGGCAAGTTTTGTGCCTCGGGCTCTGGTTTTGTTCTTCCAACTCTGCTTTAGCTCCTCGGGCTCTGGTTTGTTTCCAAGAGTCTCGTTTTGTTCCTCGGACCCTCCATTTGTTCCTCAGCCTCTGGTTTTGTTCCTCGGGCTCTAGTTTTCTTCCTCGAGCTCTGGTTTTGTTCCTCGGCCTCTGTTTTTGTTCCTCTGCACCTGCTTTATTTCCTTGGGCTCTGGTTTTTTTTTGTCGGGCTCTGTTTTAGTTCCACGGGCTCTGGTTCTGTTCCTCGGGCTCTGGTTTAGTTCCACGGGCTCTGGTTTTGTTCCTTGGTCTCTGGTTTTTCTACTCGGGCTCTGGTTTTCTTGCTTGGGCTCTGCTTTTGTTCCTCAGCCTCTGCTTCTGTTCCTCTGCCTCTGCTTTTATTCCTCGGGCTCTGGTTTTGTTCCTCGGGATCTGCTTTTGTTCCTCTACCCCTGCTTTTATTCCTCGGGCTCTATTTTGTTCCTCAGGCTCTGGTTTTGTTCCTCAGCCTCTGGTTTTGTTCCTCAGACTCTAGTTTACTTCCACGGGCTCTGATTTTGTTCCTCGAGCCCTCCTTTTGTTCTTCGGGATCTGGTTTTCTTCCTCGGGCCCTCGTATTGTTTCTCGGGCTCTCGTTTATTTCGTCGTCCTCATGTTTTGTTCCTCGGGCTCTGGTTTCGTTCCTCGGACTCTGGTTTTTTTCGTCCGGTTCTGATTTTCTTCTTCAGGCTCTCGTTCATTTCCTCGGGCTCTGGTTTTGTTCCTCGGGCTCTGGATTTCTTACCCGGCCTCTGCTTTTGTTCTTCTGCCCCTCCTTTTATTTCTCGCGCTCTGGTTTTGTTCCTCGGGCTCTGGTTTTCTTCCTCGGGCTCTGGTTTTTTTCCTCAGGCTCTGTTTTTTTTCCTCAAGGGTTAGTTTTGCTCCTCTGACTTGCGGAAACCGGACTCCACAATCTATGAGATTGTAAAGTAGGTATGTTTATTCAGCGCTGGGCGGCACGGGGGAGTATCCCACCAAAATCGTGCGCGCCTCAATGTGGCACTCACCATAAATATATACAGTAAAATATTACATATTCATAAAGTTTTGTAATACGCCTATACATATGCATGACCTGTCCCCGCTTTGTATTAAAATGAGTTCCAAGAAGTCATTTCCATAGACCCCTCCCATCTGCGCTTGCGCATTGCCTCCTAGTGGTGGTCGTCGGGGGTCGTGGGGATGAAGGCTGATGGTCCCTCTTCGTCACTGCTAGTAACCTTTTGTTCTTGCGCAGGCTCAGTTGTTGTCTTACTTTTGTCCGTACCGCAGGGTCAGTTTTAGCTGGCTTCTTGAGACAAGTTTTTAGTCTTTATCAGGAGCTGTCCTTGTGAGGCGCCTCAGTTAATTTACACCATAGCTAAGTCGGCCTTATCAGGCTGAGCCGGCCTTGTGAGGAACAAAGTATCAAGCCCCTACCTACTGATTCAATCTTCTAACTACTATTAATCATTCAACTACTAAAATTCCTTAATCCTTTGTCTCAGTCCCCCCTTTTCTAAAAAGTTACTAAATTCTTTTACTCTATACTAAACCCTATACTAATTTTCTTTATATTATCCCATTCTTCTCCAGGTCCTTTGTAAGATTTCTGCCTGTTTCAATTTGTTGTTGGTGCTGATTATCATACCTCAAATGCCTTATTTGTTTTATCATTCGCCAATTTAAAACATACAGTATTGCAAATAAAGCAATACTAATAAAAACTAGAATTAGGAGAACAACAGTAGGGTGACATAAGGTATTAAGAATACCTGTAGCAGTGGGCGACCATCCGAAAAGTATTTCCCACCATTTGTGTTCTCCATCCTTTTTTACCCACTTTAGAACTTTTTTTATTTTGTCTATGTCATGATGCACCGTTATCAAGGTCTCCTTTCCATTGTTTTTAACTTCTTCTAGTATTCGTGTTAAATCGTGATGTTGTAGTAATTCCTTCGTTCGAGCTAAATCCATCCCGAGGGATGTAGGTATCAATTCATGGAATAATGTATAATTAGATCTAAGAACCTGATGGGATATAACTGGAGCTATATAATTAAAGTCACATCCAATGATTTTAGTAAAATTGCAAATGCAAAAATTTGAGTGATTTTTAGTGTCTACCTTTGTGTCCCCTACAGATATAAAACTACAAGTAGTTCTCAAACATACGCAACCTTTGCCAGTGTATATTAAGATGGTTTTAAGGTCAGCATTGGGGCGAATTTCAAAATGACAAACTTTCTGATCAGTGTCAAGACAAATATCTTGAGTATCGATAGCATTATTCTCACAAATGAACCCTTGTTGTTCTCGTACAATGCAAGATTCTAAATCTACAGTTTGCCATTCATTCCCTGTTTTTCGAGCCCATGCCCTATGTTCAAAAGGGTAAAGTAGGGTCTTGTTGTGATTCAGTCCTAACGCTATAATAGGGTTTATCATATATACTGTAGCTTTGCTAATAGTTAATACAAAAGCTTCAACTGTGTTTGTAGCAGGATCATAAGTAAAATTCACTAAGTTCCACCAAGACTGAAGTTTCTTTTCGAAGTCATTTGCATTGTCCCAAATTATTTTCTGAATTTCAGTGGGGAAGATTCCCTCTTCACCCTCTCTTAGGACTGAAGCAGTTACTGATTGCATCCACAATTGTGCCTGAATACAGCTGAGAGCTAGAGAAACATTATTTTGGAGCCCACCGAGTGAATTCATGATTATCTCATGGTCTCCTCTGTTTATTCTTTCCCAATCAGGTAACACTTTTGACAGTAGCCACTGATGGGTTCCCAGAGCCAATAGGGAAGATCGTAAAGGCTGGTGTAATTTTGTCAGCTTGGTAGTAGAGGCAGCTAATTTATTCATTATTACCTCTGCGTCAATGCTATTTAGGACCCCTAACCCTGTACCTAAAATACCAGTTAAGTCTCTTGATATTCGTCTTTTATGCAGCCAGGTAGTCCACCCCTCGTAAGAGGTTTGCAAAAAAGGAGAACAGGCCGGTTGAATTTCTGAGACATTGTTCTGCATTTGCAATTTAACTTGTTTAAGGGACCAATCCAGGTTAAATAGCATTTGTTGTTGTCCTGTATTCCTTATTACATACGGCCCGACTTCATACACTCTAGGTTTGAGCTTGAGTGCATGAGGTGTGACCGGTGTGACCGGTGTGACCGGTGTAACCGGTGTGACCGTTGCAACAGGCCTTACCACAGCATTTATCCTAAATTTAAATGAGAGTCCAATGTTATCTCTGGCCAGAGACAAACCACCTCAGTGGTTCTTATTAGTGTGAAGTTATGCCAACATTCTAATTCCCTTCCGGTACAGACCGTTATGTTACTTGGAGGACAGGCTTCTGTGGTATCATCTATGGGACAGATGTTCCGATTACTAATCTGGGATGCCTTTTTATGGGTAGTAGTCCCATTAGTCATTCGGCATCCCACTTTGATTTCTTCTCCTACAGTCCCCTGGAGTTGATGAATTTCTGTAGTGTTACCCCATTCCCATTCCCCTCTCAAGTATACCTGCCTTCCATGTATGACCACGGTAGATAGGTTTAAGCCTCTCAGATCAGACAATTTCCCCATGGATCCGGTATATTTGATATAAGCCTGAGACCAAAGCTGCTTAGTATTATCCTGGCTAGTAGTGCTTTCCCACCCCCAAATCATAATTATGACTGTGAAAAAAATAATTTTCCCGGTTGGGCTTGCGTGACCTTCCATGGAGATTTGTGTGCCTTCTTCACTCTGGTATGATGGATCCAGGCATTCTGTTCTTTGATTTTGATTGCTGTGAAGGAGGTGAGGAGTACTTGGAATGGTCCTTCCCACTGCGGCTCCAAAGTTTTCTCTGCAAGAGACTTTACATACACATAGTCTCCGGGTTGTATATTATGTACAAGCCCATCCAAACCCCTGCTTCGAGTCCCAACCACATATTTCTCAACCTTCCTGAGTTGTTTCCCCAAAGCAACCATGTAGGAGGTCATGATTTCATCCCCGACTTGCGTGGACATTCCTTTCTGTATTCTATAGGGTCGTCCATACAAGATTTCAAAAGGGCTCAGTCCTTCCTTTGCTCTTGGCCTAGTTCGTATGCGCAAAAGAACCAAAGGAAGAGACTGAGGCCAGGCCAAGTTAGTTTCCTGTCCCAATTTCACAATCTGCTGTTTGATTAAATGGTTCATTTTTTCTACTTGGCCACTCGACTGAGGGCGATATGGGGTATGAAGCTGCCAATCTATGCCCAAATGGCGGCTAATTTGTTGTACTACTTTGGAGATGAAATGTGGTCCTCTGTCAGAAGATATGGTTGCTGGAACCCCAAAACGTGGTATTATTTCTTGTATTAATGTTCTAGTTACCTCCCGAGCCTTGGCTGTCCTGGTAGGGAATGCCTCTGGCCAACCTGAAAAGGTGTCAGTTAATACCAATAAATATTGATACCCCCCTTTTCTTGGGAGTTCTGAAAAATCGATCTGCCACTGTTGCCCAGGCCCATTACCTTTTCCAGTTTGGCCCATTTCTGGTTTGAGGGTATTCTTGGGATTTGTCTGGAGGCAGAGATCACACTGCTGTGTCACTTGCCTTACAGTAGTGTATAAATTCCTAGCTACGATTTCTTTGATTAGTTGTTTATATAGGGCCTCTGCCCCCCAATGCCTTTTTCTATGTTCTTCCCTTACCAGAGACCATGTTAGATAGGAGGGAATAATTAGTTTCCCTTGTGGGGTGAGAGCCCATCCCTCTCTATTATATGACCCTTCTAGATCTGCAATAATCTTCTGATCTTCTTTTGTATATTCTGGCTTACCTTCTAGGGAGATTCGCCCGTCAGGGACTAAGGGCCCTTCTATTTTTACCTTTACCTTGGCTGCCTGTTTTGCCTCTCTGTCTGCCAGCTCATTTCCCCTTTCCAATTCCGAGCTCACTTTCTGGTGTGCCTTGATGTGTATAATTGCCACTTTCTCAGGGAGTTGTACTGCCTCCAACAGTCTCAAAATTTCCTCTGCGTGTTTAATATTCTTCCCTTGAGAGCTCAATGACCCTCTTTCTTTCCAGATTGCTCCATGTGCATGCACAACTCCGAAGGCATATCTTGAGTCTGTATAAATGTTTACAATTTTTCCCTGGGCCAATTCCAAGGCACGGGTTAGAGCGATTATCTCTGCTTTCTGTGCCGAGGTATTTAGGGGCAAAGGCTTTGATTCTATTATCTCCTGACTAGTGGTAATAGCATATCCCGCGTATCTTTTACCACTCAGGACATAGCTGCTTCCGTCTGTGAACCAGTTCTCTCCGTCTTCTACGGGGCTGTCTTTCAAATCTGGTCGGCTTGCGTATGTTGCTTCAATGGTTTCTAAGCAGTCATGATGCACTGGTTCTCCTGTGTTTCCCTCTAGGAAGGAAGCTGGGTTGGCAATGTTAGTGACTGTTATTTCTACATCATCCTGTTCTACCAATATAGCCTGATATCTTAGAAATCTTTGTTGAGAAAGCCAATGTCCACCCTTCGCTTCCAGTACTGCAGATACTGTATGGGACACCAGCACAGTCATTTTCTGACCCAGAGTGAATTTTCGGGCTTCTTGTATGTTTAGTATTACAGCTGCGACGGCCCGCAAGCATCCAGGCCAGCCTTTCACAGTTGTATCCAACTGTTTGGAAAAGTAGGCAACTGCTCGTCGATCAGGACCCAAATTCTGTGCTAGTATCCCCAGTGCAACCCCTTGTTTTTCGTGGGAAAAGAGGAGAAATGGCTTACTCACATCTGGGAGCCCCAAAGCTGGAGCTGACATCAAGGCTTTCTTTAGTTTCTCAAAGGCTCGTACGGCCTGGTTGTTCCATTCAAGGTGTCCCTGGTTGGTAGTTATTAGGGCATATAATGGTTTAACAAGCAGTCCATAATTATAAATCCACAGCCGACACCACCCAGTCATTCCCAAGAAAGTCCGTAACTCTTTCACTGTTCGAGGTCTCGGGGTTTGGCAGATTGCCTCTTTACGGGCTTGTCCCAAAGTTCTTTCCCCAGCACTGATTTCATAGCCTAAATAAATCACTTTGCGCTGTATTACTTGGGCTTTCTTCTTAGACACCCGGTACCCTTGGAGCCCCAAGAAATTTAATAGACTCACTGTCCAGGTGATACAATCTTTCTCTGTTTCGGTGGCAATCAGGATATCATCCACATATTGTAGCAGTTTTCCCTTTTCAGATGGGATTTCCCATGATTCCAAGTCCTTTGCAAGCTGATTGCCAAAAATGGTAGGGCTATTTTTGAATCCTTGTGGCAACACCGTCCAGGTGAGTTGAGTCTTGCGACCAGTTTTGGGGTTTTCCCATTCGAATGCAAACAATCTTTGGCTGGCTTCATGGAGAGGGAGGCAAAAGAAGGCATCTTTCAAGTCTATAACAGTAACCCAGGCTAATTCAGGTGTTAGTGTAGTCAACAGAGTATATGGATTCGCCACCACGGGGTAGAGATCCTCAGTTACCTTGTTTACGGCCCGTAGATCCTGGACTACACGATACGACCCGTCAGGCTTACGAACTGGTAATATGGGTGTGTTAAAATTAGACTCACATTCTTTTAATAGTCCGAATTGTAAAAATTTTTCAATTATCGGCCAAATCCCTTCTCTATCTTCTCTCTTTAGGGGATATTGCTTAATCCTTACTGGTTGTTGGTTTCCCTTTTTAAGTTTAACTTCAACAGGTAATGCATTCTTTGCTCTTCCGGGTACATCGGTAGCCCATACCCCAGGGTATACCTGATTTAAGACTTCCTCCCTAATTTCTCCTTTTATGGAAGGACTGGTTAAGAATAAACTTAGGATTTGAAGGTATTCTTGATCTTTTATTTTCAGAGAAATTTCTCCTTTTTCGAATATAATTTTTGCACCTAATTGTTCTAGCAAGTCTCTTCCCAATAGGGCCTTTGGAGAGTCGGGCATATATAGAAATCTGTGAATTCCCCATTGTTTTCCCAGTTTATATTTTAAAGGTTTACAAAAATACGCCTTTTCACTATGGCCAGTTGCCCCCTTTACCATGATGTAATCATTCTCCAGGGGCATCAAGGCTTGATTCAAAACTGAGTATGTTGCCCCTGTATCAACTAAAAATTCTACCTCTTGTTGTTCCTTCCCTAGCTTTATTATAACCAGTGGATCCACTAGGGTGGATTCCCCAGGTTCCCGTCAGTCCTTTTTCACATGAGCTACCACTTTCCTTGCCTGATAATTTCGTCCTCTTCCCCTATTCATCGGACATTCTCCTTTCCAATGACCAAACTTTTTGCATCGTGCATATTGATTTTTTTCTAAGCGAGGCGGTTCTTGCCTAGGTCTCCTTTCCTCTTTTTTCCTTACAACTGCCACTGTTCTCCTTTGTACCTGTTTGTATGCTTCTTCTCTGTTACTAAATACTCTCCATGCTTCATCTAGCAACACCTCCAAATTTCTACTTTCTGTAGTACGTAGCTTCTGGAGCTTGCGCCTAATGTCCCCTGTGGACTGACCCAAAAACAGAGAGACTAGTTGTTGTATTCCTACCTCGGATCCAGGATCCAGCGGTGTGTTACGGCGCATTGCATCCCTCAGTCGATCCAGGAATTCAGATGGGGACTCGGAGGGACCTTGCTTAATTGCATATAGAGCCGACCAGTTTATGGTTTTGGGTATAGCCTTTTCCATTCCTCTCGAAATCCACTCCTGATACCCCTGTAGTTTTACCATTTCTGCAGATCTGTTCGCATCCCATTTTGGATCTTGTAGAGGGAAATATTCCTTAACATCCCCTCCTGTAGTCCTATAGTATTCATCAGCCAAACTCCCTGCTGTTTTTAAAATCAATTGCTTTTCTGTTTCAGTCATATAGTCTAATAATAATTGTATGTCCTTCCAATCAGGGTTATGTTGTTTCACAATAAATTGAAAATGTTTAGCTACACCGATCTGATCGCTCCTATAATCTTTTGCAACCCTTTTCCATTCCCCTAAATCAGTAGTGGAAAAAGGTACCTTGATTAGCATCGTCCCGCCATCAGGCGCCACCGCCTCTCGAAGAGGTGCCTGTAAGACTACTGGGGCAGTTTTCTTTCTGGTGCGGGAAGATACAGGGCTGTCCGGGGGGGTGGAAGTTTCGTCCGAGTCCGCATCCTGTTCCTGTGGTCGAGGGGGAGGCTTAAACAGGTCAGTTAGATCTGGTTCCGGCACCTGGTGAATTTTGTTTGCTTTCAAACACCTCTGTCCAATACTGCATGCCGAGCAACACCGCTTCAGTTTACCTTTAAATTCTTTATTTTCTCGCTCAAGTGCGAGTACCATAGGGTCCTGTGGTGGTGCCAGTCCACAGTCCCTTTGCCACTCCGGATGGTTTTGGAGGGTGAAAAACATATCTGCATATGAAACTTCATCCCACTTCCCTTCTCTCCTTAGAAATAGCATCAATTGTAGGAGAGTATTGTAGTCTATTGATCCATTAAGTGGCCATTTAGCCTCACTTTCCAATTTATACAATGGCTACCATTGATTACAATATTTAATAAGAATTTTTCTATTTTCCGTCCCTCCGATCCCAACGATATCTCTCCAATGAGCAAGCACACAGCCCAAGGGGCTTTTCTTCAAGACTCCCTTTTGAGTGTTACCCATTTCGTATCTTCCCTTTATTGATCTTTTCTTTTAACCTTTAATAAGATGCCGGTACTGGTTTTCCTTCCCGCACTGTCTTAGTGACTTTATCGGAGGTTTTCTTATCATAGAACTCGCTAGATATACAATACTGCTTTTTCACAAAATTCTACAATGTTTTCATACACAAAAGACAAAGGTTCGATCTTATCATTCACTTCGTTCGTCTCCGGCCACTCTCCTCACAGAGATTACAGAGCCGCGGATCAGGACTCCACACTCACTTCGCAGCTGTGCTGCGTCTCACTCAGTCACACAATAAATTGTTGCAACAGATGATAATATTTATGGCCATGCCACATACAACTCCTCAGATTAGTTGTACTCCCACCCAGCAGCTGCAACCTTAAAGATGACCCAATCGCAATTGCAAGGAGGTCCGCTTACCCTTCTTCTGCTTCTTATATACCAGTCATTAGCAGGTCCGTCCTGGCTCCCAACACTAGGATACAGCAGAAACCTCGGATCCACTCGATCTACTCCCAAGATCGCTAGCGGCCGCTCTATCGGTCAGCGAATCCCCCCTATTACCGTGCAGGGTACCCTCCTACCATACGGGGACTATGCTGCACGCCAGACGTCTCTGTGTGATTTACGAGCAGCCCCAGCCATGCGTACGACTTATAGGCCCCTCTCCTAAAACATACCTTTCCTTTCCGCGGTCTCAGGAGGTTCTTGTCTACTCCCACGGTGAGCGGCTGGCAGCGGAGTCCCCTCCGAGGAAATGCTCGAGGCGCGCCCAGGGGCGTCCGCTCCCCAGCCGATCCGGCGGTGAAGCAGAGAGTCTCCTGGCTGGCTTGCCAAAACTGACTTGTGGAAAACGGACTCCACAATCTATGAGATTGTAAAGTAGGTATGTTTATGAAGCGCTGGGCGGCACGGGGGAGTATCCCACCAAAATCGTGTGCGCCTCAATGCGGCACTCACCATAAATATATACAGTAAAATATTACATATTCATAAAGTTTTGTAATACGCCTATACACATGCATGACCTGTCCCCGCTTTGTATTAAAATGAGTTCCAAGAAGTCATTTCCATAGACCCCTCCCATCTGCGCTTGCGCATTGCCTCCTAGTGGTGGTCGTCGGGGGTCGTGGGGATGAAGGCTGATAGTCCCTCTTTGTCACCGCTAGTAACCTTTTGTTCTTGCGCAGGCTCAGTTGTCGTCTTACTTTTGTCCGTAACGCAGGGTCAGTTTTAGCTGGCTTCTTGAGACAAGTTTTTAGTCTTTATCAGGAGCTGTCCTTGTGAGGCGCTTCAGTTAATTTACACCATAGCTAAGTCAGCCTTATCAGGCTGAGCCGGCCTTGTGAGGAACAAAGTATCAAGCCCCTACCTACTGATTCAATCTTCTAACTACTATTAATCATTCAACTACTAAAATTCCTTAATCCCTTGTCTCACCTCCAGCTCTGGTTTTGTTCCTCGGGCTCTGGATTTCTTCCTCGGGCTCTGGTTTTGTTCCTCGCGCCCTCCTTTTGTTCTTCGGGATCTGGTTTTGTTCCTCGGGCCCTAGTTTCGTTTCTCGGGCACTGTTTTTTTTCCTCGGACTCTGGTTTTCTTCCTCGGGATCTGGTTTTGTTCCTTGGTCTCTGGTTCAGTTCCACGGCGTCTGGTTTTGTTCTTCGTACCCCACGTTTCTTCCTCGGGCTCTGTTTTTTGACCTCGGATTCTATTTTTCATCCACGGGCTCTGGTTTTGTTCCTCAAGCTCTGCATTAGTTCCTCGGGCTCTGGTTTCCTTCCTCGGGCCCTGATATTGTTCCTCGGGCTCTCGTTTATTTCGTCGTCCTGTCATTTTGTTCCTCGGGCTCTGGTTTCGTTCCTCGGACTCTGGTTTTGTTCGTCGCGCTCTGGATTTCTTACCCGGCCTCTGCTTTTGTTCCTCTGCCCCTCCTTTTATTCCTCGGGCTCTGGTTTTATTCCTCGGGCTCTGGTTTTCTTCCTCAGGCTCTGGTTTTGCTCCTCGAGGGCTGGTTATGCTCCTCCAGCTGTGGTTTTGTTCCTCGGGCTCTCGATTTCTTCCTCCGTGTATGGTTTAGTTCCACGGGCTCTGGTTTTGTTCTTTGGGTTCTGGTTTTGTTCCTCAGGCTCTGTTTTTTTTCCTCGGACCCTGGTTTTCTGCCTCGGGCTCTGGTTTTGTTCCTCGGGCTCTGGTTTTGTTCCTCGGCCTCTGTTATAGATCCATTGGCTCTGGTTTTGTTCCTCAGGCTCTAGTAATGTTTCTCGGGTACTGGTTTTGTTCCTCGGTCTCTAGTTTAGTTCCACGGGCTCTGGTTTTGCTCATCGAGCCCTACTTTAGTTCTTCGGGATCTGGTTTTGTTCCTTGGGCTCGGGATTCTTTCGTCGGGCGCTGGTTTTCTTCCTCGAGCTGCGGTTTTGCTCCTCTAGCTCTCGTTGTCTTCCTCGGGCTCTGGTTTTCTTCCTCGGGCTCTGGTTTTCTTCCTCGAGGGCTAGTTTTGTGCCTCGGGCTCTGGTTTTGTTCTTCCAGCTCTGCTTTAGCTCCTCGGGCTCTGGTTTGGTTCCAAGGGTCTCGTTTTGTTCCTCGGATCCTCCATTTGTTCCTCAGCCTCTGGTTTTGTTCCTCGGGCTCTAGTTTTCTTCCTCGAGCTCTGGTTTTGTTCCTCGGGCTCTAGTTTTCTTCCTCGAGCTCTGCTTTTGTTCCTCTGCCCCGGCTTTTTTTTCTCAGGCTCTGGTTATGTTCCTCGGGCTCTGTTTTAGTTCCACGGGCTCTGGTTCTGTTCCACGGGCTCTGGTTTAGTTCCTTGGGCTCTGGTTTTGTTCCTACAGCTCTAGTTTTTCTACTCGGGCTCTGGTTTTCTTCCTTGGGCTCTCGTTTTCTTCCTCGGCCTCTGTTTTGTTCTTCTGCCTCTGCTTTTATTCCTCGGGCTCTGGTTTTGTTCCTCGGGATCTGCTTTTGTTCCTCTACCCCTGCTTTTATTCCTCGGTCTCTGGTTTTGTTCCTCAGGCTCTGGTTTAGTTCCTTGGGCTCTGGTTTTGTTCTTCGGACTCTAGTTTACTTCCACGGGCTTTGATTTTGTTCCTCGAGCCATCCTTTTGTCTTCGGGATCTGGTTTTGTTCCTCTGGCCCTAGTTTTTTCTGGGGCTCTGGTTTTCTTCCTCGGGCTCTGTTTTTTTTCCTCGGGCTTGGTTTTGTTCCTCGGGCTGTGGGTTATTTCCACAGGCTCTGATTTTGTTCCTCGAGCCCTCCTTCAGTTATTCGGGACCTGGTTTTGTTCCTCGGGCTCTGGTTTCGTTCCTCGGGCTCTGGCTTTGTTCCTCGGGCGCTCCTTTTTTTCCTCAGGATCTGATTTTCTTCCTTGGGCTCTGGTTTTGTTCCTCGAGCTGTGGTTTTGCTCGTCTAGCTCTGGTTGTATTCTTTGGGCTCTCGTTTTCTTCCTCGGGCTCCGGTTTTATTCCTCGATGGCTGGTTTTGTTCCTCGGGCTGTGGTTTTGTTCCTCGGGCTCTGGTTTTGTTCCTCGCACTCTAGTTTACTTCCAGGGGCTCTGATTTTGTTCCTCGGGCCCTCCTTTTGGTCTTCGGGATCTGGTTTTGTTCCTCGGGACCTAGTTTTGTTACTCGGGCTCTGGTTTTTTTCCTCGGAATCTGGTTTTCTTCCTCGGGACCTGGTTTTGTTCCTTGGTCTCTGGTTCAGTTCCACGGTGTCTGGTTTTCTTCTTCGTACCCCACTTTTCTTCCTCGGGCTCTGTTTTTTGACCTCGGACTCTATTTTTCATCCTCGGGCTCTGGTTTTGTTCCTCAAGCTCTGCATTAGTTCCTCAGGCTCTGGTTTTCGTTCTCGGGCCCTGGTATTGTTCCTCGGGCTCTCGTTTATTTCGTCGTCCTCTCGTTTTGTTCCTCGGGCTCTGGTTTCGTTCCTCGGACTCTGATTTTGTTCGTGGGGTTCTGATTTTCTTCTTCAGGATCTGGTTCAGTTCCTCGGGCTCTGGTTTTGTTCCTTGGGCTCTGCATTTCTTACCAGGCTTCTGCTTTTGTTCCTCTGCCCCTCCTTTTATTCCTCGGGCTCTGATTTTGTTCCTCGAGCCCTCCTTTTGGTCTTTGGGATCTGGTTTTGTTCCTCGGGCCCTAGTTTTTTTACTGGGGCTCTGGTTTTCTTCCTCGGGCTCTGTTTTTTTCCTCGGGCTCTGGTTTTCTTCCTCGGGCTCTGTTTTTTTCCTCGGGCTCTGGTTTTGTTCCTCGGGCTCTGGTTTCTTTCCTCGGGTGCTGGTTTTGTTACTCGAGCTGTGGTTTTGCTCCTCTAGCTCTCGTTGTCTTCCTCAGGCTCTGGTTTTCTTCCTCGGGCTCTGGTTTTCTTCCTCGAGGGCTAGTTTTGTTCCTCGGGCTCTGGTTTTTTTCTTCCAGCTCTGCTTTAGCTTCTCGGGCTCTGGTTTGGTTCCAAGGGTCTCGTTTTGTTCCTCAGACCCTCCATTTGTTCCTCAGCCTCTGGTTTTGTTCCTCGGGCTCTAGTTTTCTTCCTCGAGCTCTGGTTTTGTTCCTCGGCCTCTGCTTTTGTTCCTCTGCCCCTGCTTTTTTTTTCTCAGGCTCTGGATTTGTTCGTCGGACTCTGCTTTTGTTCCACGGGCTCTGGTTCTGTTCCTCAGGCTCTGGTTTAGTTCCACGGGCTCTGGTTCTGTTCCTCGGGCTCTGGTTTTGTTCCACGGGCTCTGGTTTTGTTCCTCGGGCTCTGCTTTTGTTCCTTGGGCTCTGCTTTCATTCCTCGGGCTCTGGTTTTGTTCCCCGGCCTCTGCTTTTGTTCCTCTACCCCTGCTTTTATTCGTCGGGCTCTGGTTTTGTTCCTCAGGCTCTGGTTTAGTTCCTTGGGCTCTTGTTTTGTTCCTCGGACTCTAGTTTACTTCCACGGGCTCTGATTTTGTTCCTCGAGCCCTCCTTTTGGTCTTCGGGATCTGGTTTTGTTCCTCAGGCCCTAGTTTTTTTACTGGGGCTCTGGTTTTCTTCCTCGGGCTCTGTTTTTTTCCTCGGGCCCTGGTATTGTTCCTCGGGCTCTCGTTTATTTCGTCGTCCTCTCGTTTTGTTCCTCGGGCTCTGGTTTCGTTCCTCGGACTCTGGTTTTGTTCGTCGGGTTCTGATTTTCTTCTTCAGGCTCTCGTTCAGTTCCTCGGGCTCTGGTTTTGTTCCTCGGGCTCTGGATTTCTTACCCAGCCCTGCTTTTGTTCCTCTGCCCCTCCTTTTATTCCTCGGGCTCTGGTTTTGTTCCTCGGGCTCTGGTTTTCTTCCTCGGGCTCTGGTTTTTTTCCTCGGGCTCTGGTTTTCTTCCTCAAGGGTTAGTTTTGCTCCTCCAGCTCTGGTTTTGTTCCTCAGGCTCTGGATTTCTTCCTCGGGCTCTCTTTTTGTTCCTCGGGCTCTGGTTTTCTTCCTCAGGCTCTGGTTTTGCTTCTCGAGGGCTGGTTATGCTCCTCCAGCTGTGGTTTTGTTCCTCGGGCTCTCGATTTCTTCCTCTGTGTATGGTTTACTTCCACGGGCTCTGGTTTTGTTCTTTGGGCTCTGGTTTTGTTCCTCAGGCTCTGCTTTTGTTCCTCAGGCTCTATTTTTTTTCCTTGGACCCTGGTTTTCTGCCTGGGGCTCTGGTTTTGTTCCTCGGGCTGTGGTTTTGTTCCTCGGGCTCTGGTTTTGTTCCTCGGGCTCTGGTTTCGTACCTCGGACTCTGGTTTTTTTCATCGGGTTCTGATTTTCTTCTTCAGGCTCTTGTTCAGTTCCTCGGGCTCTGGTTTTGTTCCTCAGGCTCTAGTTATGTTTCTCGGGTACTGGTTTTGTTCCTCGGGCTCTAGTTTAGTTCCACGGGCTCTGGTTTTGCTCATCGAGCCCTACTTTTGTTCTTAGGGATCTGGTTTTCTTCCTCGGGCTCTGGTTTTCTTCCTTGAGGGCTAGTTTTGTTCCACGGGCTCTGGTTTTGTTCCTTGGGGCCTCCTTTTGTTCTTTGCGATCTGGTTTAATTCCTCGGGCTCTGGTTTTGTTCCTCGAGCTCTGGTTTAGTTCCATTGGCTCTGGTTTTGTTCCTCAGGCTCTGTTTTTTTTCCTCGGGCTCTTGTTTTGTTCCTCGGACTCTAGTTTACTTCCACGGGCTCTGATTTCGTTCCTCGAGCCCTCCTTTTGGTCTTCGGGATCTGGTTTTGTTCCTCGGGCCCTAATTTTTTTACTGGGGCTCTGGTTTTCTACCTCAGGCTCTATTTTTTTTCCTTGGACCCTGGTTTTCTGCCTCGGGCTCTGGTTTTGTTCCTCGGGCTGTGATTTTGTTCCTCAGGCTCTGGTTTTATTCCTCGGGCCCTCCTTTTGTTCTTCGCGATCTGGTTTTCTTCCTTGGGCTCTGCTTTTCTTCCTCGAGGGCTGGTTTTGTTCCCCGGGCTCTGGTTTTGTTCTTCCAGCTCTGCTTTAGCTCCTCGGGCTCTGGTTTCGGTCCACGGGTCTCGTTTTGTTCCTCGGGCCCACCATTTGTTCCTCCGTCTCTGGTTTTGTTCCTCGGGCTCTGGTTTTCTTCCTCGAGCTCTGTTTTAGTTCCATTGGCTCTGGTTTTGTTCCTCAGGCTCTATTTTTTTTCCTTGGACCCTGGTTTTCTGCCTCGGGCTCTGGTTTTGTTCCTCGGGCTGTGGTTTTGTTCCTCAGGCTCTGGTTTTATTCCTCGGGCCCTCCTTTTGTTCTTCGGGATCTGGTTTTCTTCCTCGGGCTCTGGTTTTCTTCCTTGAGGGCTGGTTTTGTTCCCCGGGCTCTGGTTTTGTTCTTCCAGCTCTGCTTTAGCTCCTCGGGCTCTGGTTTGGGTCCACGGGTCTCGTTTTGTTCCTCGGGCCCACCATTTGTTCCTCCGTCTCTGGTTTTGTTCCTCGGATTCTGGTTTCCTTCCTCGGGCTCTGGTATTGTTCCTCGGCCTCTTTTTTTGTTCCCCTGCCCCTACTTTTTTTTCTCGGCCTTTGGTTTTGTTCCTCAGGCTCTGGTTTTTTTCCTCGTGCTCTGGTTTCGTTCCTCGGGCTCTGATTTCTTTCCTCGGGCTCTGGTTTTGTTCCTCGAGCTGTGTTTTTCCTCCTCTAGCTCTCGTTGTCTTCCTCAGGCTCTGGATTTCTTCCTCGGGCTCTGCTTTTCTTCCTCGATGGCTAGTTTTGTTCCTTGGCGTCTGGTTTTATTCCTCGGGCCCTCCTTTTGTTCTTCGGGATCTGGTTTTGTTCCTCGGGACCTGTTTTTGTTCCTCGGGCTCTGTTTTCTTTCCTCGGGCTCTGGTTTTGTTCCTCGAGCTGTGGTTTTGCTCCTCTAGCTCTGGTTGTCTTCCTCGGGCTCTGGTATTCTTCCTCGAGGGCTAGTTTTTTTCCTCGGGCTCTGGTTTTATTCCTCGGGCCCTCCTTTTGTTCTTCGGGATCTGGTTTTCTTCCTCGGGCTCTGGTTTTCTTCCTCGAGGGCTGGTTTTGTTCCCCGGGCTCTGGTTTTTTTCTTCCAGCTCTGCTTTAGCTCCTCGGGCTCTGGTTTGGGTCCACGGGTCTCGTTTTGTTCCTCGGGCCCACCATTTGTTCCTCCGTCTCTGGTTTTGTTCCTCGGGCTCTGGTTTTGTTCCTCGAGCTCTGTTTTAGTTCCATTGGCTCTGGTTTTGTTCTTCAGGCTCTAGTTTTTTTCCACGGGCTCTGGTTTTGTTCCTCGGGGCCTCCTTTTGTTCTTCGCGATCTGGTTTTGTTCCTCGGGCTCTGGTTTTCTTCCTCGGGCTCTGGTTTCATTCCTCGGGCTCTCGTTTTGTTCCTCGAGCTGTGGTTTTGCTCCTCTATCTCTGGTTGTCTTCCTCGGGCTCTGGTATTCTTCCTCAAGGGCTAGTTTTGTTCCTCGGGGTCTCGTTTTATTCCTCGGACCCTCATTTTGTTCTTCGGGACCTGTTTTTGTTCCTCGGGCTCTGGTTTCTTTCCTCGGGCTCTGGTTTTGTTCCTCGGACTCTAGTATAAATCCACGGGCTCTGGTTTTGTTCCTCGGGGCCTCCTTTTCTTCTTTGCGATCTGGATTTGTTCCTCGGGATCTGGTTTTGTTCCTCGGGCTCTGTTTTCTTTCCTCGGGAGCTCGTTTTGTTCCTCGAGCTGTGGTTTTGCTCCTCTAGCTCTCGTTGTCTTCCTCAGGCTCTGGTATTATTCCTCGAGGGCTAGTTTTGTTCCTCGGGGTCTCGTTTTATTCCTCGGGCCCTCCTTTTGTTCTTCGGGTTCTGGTTTTCTTCCTTGGGCTCTGGTATTGTTCCTCGGCCTCTTTTTTTGTTCCTCTGACCCTGTTTTTTTTTCTCGGCCTCTGGTTTTGTTCCCCGGGCTCTGGTTTAGTTCCACGGGCTCTGCTTTTGTTCCTCAGGCTCTGTTTTTTTTCCTCGGGCTCTGATTTTGTTCCTCGGACTCTAGTATAATTCCACGGGCTCCGGTTTTGTTCCTTGGGGCCTCCTTTTGTTCTTCGCGATCTGGTTTTTTTTCCTCGGGATCTGGTTTTGTTCCTCGGGCTCTGGTTTCTTTTGTTGGGCGCTGATTTTGTTCCTCGAGCTGTGGTTTTACTCCTCTAGGTCTCGTTGTCTTCCTCGGACTCTGGTTGTCTTCCTCGGGCTCTGCTTTTCTTCCTCGAGGGCTAGTTTTGTTCCTTGGGGTCTGGTTTTATTCCTCGGGCCCTCCTTTTGTTCTTCAGGATCTGGTTTTGTTCCTTGGGCTGTGGTTTTCTTCCTCGGGCTCTGGTTTCTTTCCTCGGGCTCTGGTTTTGTTCCTCGAGCTGTGGTTTTGCTCCTCTAGCTCTGGTTGTCTTCCTCGAGCGCTGGTTTTCTTCCTCGGACTCTGCTTTTCTTCCTCGAGGGCTAGTTCTGTTCCTCGGGCTCTGGTTTTATTCCTCGGGCCCTCCTTTTGTTCTTCGGGATCTGGTTTTGTTCCTCGGGCTCTGGTTTTGTTCCTTGGGCTCTGCTTTCTTTCCTCGGGCTCTGGTTTTTTTCCTCGGACTCTAGTATAATTCCACGGGCTCTGGTTTTGTTCCTCTGGGCCTCCTTTTGTTCTTCGCGATCTGGTTTTTTTCCTCGGGCTCTGGTTTCATTCCTCGGGCTCTGGTTTCATTCCTCGGGCTCTCGTTTTGTTCCTCGAGCTGTGGTTTTGCTCCTCTAGCTCTGGTTGTCTTCCTCGGGCTCTGGTTTTCTTCCTCGGGCTCTGGTTTTCTTCCTCGAGGGCTGGATTTGTTCCCCGGGCTCTGGTTTTGTTCTTCCAGCTCTGCTTTAGCTCCTCTGGCTCTGGTTTGGGTCCACGGGTCTCGTTTTGTTCCTCGGGCCCACCATTTGTTCCTCCGTCTCTGGTTTTGTTCCTCGGATTCTGGTTTTCTTCCTCGGGCTGTGGTATTGTTCCTCGGCCTCTTTTTTTGTTCCCCTGCCCCTACTTTTTTTTCTCGGCCTTTGGTTTTGTTCCTCAGGCTCTGGTTTTTTTCCTCGTGCTCTGGTTTCGTTCCTCGGGCTCTGATTTCTTTCCTCGGGCTCTGGTTTTGTTCCTCGAGCTGTGTTTTTCCTCCTCTAGCTCTCGTTGTCTTCCTCAGGCTCTGGATTTCTTCCTCGGGCTCTGCTTTTCTTCCTCGATGGCTAGTTTTGTTCCTTGGCGTCTGGTTTTATTCCTCGGGCCCTCCTTTTCTTCTTCGGGATCTGGTTTTGTTCCTCGGGACCTGTTTTTGTTCCTCGGGCTCTGTTTTCTTTCCTCGGGCTCTGGTTTTGTTCCTCGAGCTGTGGTTTTGCTCCTCTAGCTCTGGTTGTCTTCCTCGGGCTCTGGCTTTCTTCCTCGGGCTCTGGTTTTCTTCCTCGAGGGTTGGTTTTGTTCCCCGGGCTCTGGTTTTGTTCTTCCAGCTCTGCTTTAGCTCCTCGGGCTCTGGTTTGGGTCCACGGGTCTCGTTTTGTTCCTCGGGCCCACCATTTGTTCCTCCGTCTCTGGTTTTGTTCCTCGGATTCTGGTTTTCTTCCTCGGGCTCTGGTATTGTTCCTCGGCCCCTTTTTTTGTTCCCCTGCCCCTACTTTTTTTTCTCGGCCTTTGGTTTTGTTCCTCAGGCTCTGGTTTTTTTCCTCGGGCTCTGGTTTCGTTCCTCGGGCTCTGGTTTTGTTCCTAGAGCTGTGGTTTTGCTCCTCTAGCTCTGGTTGTGTTCCTCGGGCTCTGGTTTTCTTCCTCGAGGGCTGATTTTGTTTCTCCGGTTCTGGTTTTATTCCTCGGGCCCTCCTTTTGTTCTTCGGGATCTGGTTTTGTTCCTCGGGCTCTGGTTTTCTTCCTCGGGCTCTGGTTTCTTTCCTCGGGCTCTGGTTTTGTTCCTCGAGCTGTGGTTTTGCTCCTCTAGCTCTGGTTGTCTTCCTCGGGCTCTGGTTTTCTACCTCGAGGGCAAGTTTTGTTCCTCGGGCTCTGGTTTTATTCCTCGGGCCCTCCTTTTGTTCTTCGGGATCTGGTTTTGTTCCTCGGGCTCTGGTTTTCTTCCTCGGGCTCTGGTTTCTTTCCTCGGGCTCTGGTTTTGTTCCTCGAGCTGTGGTTTTGCTCCTCTAGCTCTGGTTGTCTTCCTCGGGCTCTGGTATTCTTCCTCGAGGGCTAGTTTTTTTCCTCGGGCTCTGGTTTTATTCCTCGGGCCCTCTTTTTGTTCTTCAGGATCTGGTTTTCTTCCTCGGGCTCTGGTTTTCTTCCTCGAGGGCTGGTTTTGTTCCCCGGGCTCTGGTTTTGTTCTTCCAGCTCTGCTTTAGCTCCTCGGGCTCTGGTTGGGGTCCACGGGTCTCGTTTTGTTCCTCAGGCCCACCATTTGTTCCTCCATCTCTGGTTTTGTTCCTCGGGTTCTGGTGTTCTTCCTCAGGCTCTGGTTTTATTTCTCGGGTTCTGGTTTTGTTCCTCGAGCTCTGTTTTAGTTCCTTTGGCTCTGATTTTGTTCCTCAGGCTCTGTTTTTTTTCCTCTGGCTCTGGTTTTGTTCCTTGGGCTCTAGTATAATTCCACGGGCTCTGGTTTTGTTCCTCGGGGCCTCCTTTTGTTCTTCGCGATGTGGTTTTGTTCCTCGGGATCTGGTTTTGTTCCTCGGGCTCTGTTTTCTTTCCTCGGGAGCTCGTTTTGTTCCTCGAGCTGTGGTTTTGCTCCTCTAGCTCTCGCTGTCTTCCTCTAGCTCTGGTTTTTGTTCCTCGGGTTCTGCTTTTCTTCCTCGAGGGCTAGTTTTGTTCCTTGGGGTCTGGTTTTATTCCTCGCGCCCTCCTTTTGTTCTTCGGGATCTGGTTTTGTTCCTCAGGCTCTGGTTTTTTTCCTCTGGCTCTGGTTTTGTTCCTCGGACTCTACTATAATTCCACGGGCTCTGGTTTTGTTCCTCGGGGCCTCCTTTTGTTCTTCGCGATCTGGTTTTGTTCCTCGGGCTCTGGTTTCTTTCCTCGGGCTCTGGTCTTGTTCCCCGAGCTGTGGTTTTGCTCCTCTAGCTCTAGTTGTCTTCCTCGGGCTCTGGTTTTTTTCCTCGGGCTCTGGTTTAATTTCTCGGGCTCTGGTATTGTTCCTCGGCCTGTTTTTTTGTTCCTCTGCCCCTGCTTTTTTTTCTCGGCCTCTGGTTTTGTTCCCCGGGCTCTGGTTTTGTTCCTCAGGCTCTAGTTTTCTTCCTCGGGCTCTGGTTTTGTTCCTCGGACTCTAGTATAATTCCACGGGCTCTAGTTTTGCTCCTCGGGGACTCCTTTTGTTCTTCGCGATCTGGTTTTGTTCCTCGGGATCTGGTTTTTTTCCTCGGGCTCTGGTTTCTTACCTCGGGAGCTCGTTTTGTTCCTCGAGCTGTGGTATGCTCCTCTAGCTCTCGTTGTCTTCCTCGGGCTCTGGTTTTCTTCCTCGGGCTCTGCTTTTCTTCCTCGAGGACTAGTTCTGTTCCTCGGGGTCTGGTTTTATTCCTCGGGCCCTCCTTTTGTTCTTCGGGATCTGGTTTTGTTCCTCGGGCTCTGGTTTTGTTCCTCGAGCTGTGGTTTTGCTCCTCTAGCTCTGGTTGTCTTCCTCGGGCTCTGGTTTTCTTCCTCGGGCTCTGGTTTTCTTCCTCGAGGGCTGGTTTTGTTCCCCGGACTCTGGTTTTGTTCTTCGAGCTCTGCTTTAGCTCCTCGGGCTCTGGTTTGGGTCCACGGGTCTCGTTTTGTTCTTCAGGCCCACCATTTCTTCCTCGGGCACTGGTTGTGTTCCTCGGGCTCTGGTTTTGTTCCTCGGACCATAGTATAATTCCACGGAGTCTGGTTTTGTTCCTTGGGGCCTCCTTTTGTTCTTCACGATCTGGTTTTGTTCTTCGGGATCTGGTTTTGTTCCTCGGGCTCTGGTTTCTTTCCTCGGGAGCTCTTTTTGTTCCTCGAGCTGTGGTTTTGCTCCTCTAGCTCTCGTTGTCTTCCTCGGACTCTGGTTTTCTTCCTCGGGCTCTGCTTTTCTTCCTCGAGGGCTAGTTTTGTTCCTTGGGGTCTGGTTTTATTCCTCGGGCCCTCCTTTTGTTCTTCGGGATCTGGTTTTCTTCCTCGGGACCTGTTTTTGTTCCTCGGGATCTGGTTTCTTTCATCAGGCTCTGGTTTTGTTCCTCGAGCTGTGGTTTTGCTCCTCTAGCTCTGGTTGTCTTCCTCGGGCTCTGGTATTCTTCCTCGAGGGCTAGCTTTTTTCCTCGGGCTCTGGTTTTATTCCTCGGGCCCTCCTTTTGTTCTTCGGGATCTGGTTTTCTTCCTCGGGCTCTGGTTTTCTTCCGCGAGGGCTGGTTTTGTTCCCCGGACTCTGGTTTTGTTCTTCCAGCTCTGCTTTAGCTCCTCGGGCTCTGGTTTGGGTCCACGGGTCTCGTTTTGTTCCTCGGGCCCACCATTTGTTCCTCCATTTCTCATTTTGTTCCTCGGGCTCTGGTTTTGTTCCTCGAGCTCTGTTTTAGTTCCATTGGCTCTAGTTTTCTTCCTCGGGCTCTGGTTTCGTTCCTCGTGCTCTGGTTTCTTTCCTCGGGCTCTGTTTTTGTTCCTCGAGCTGTGGTTTTCCCCCTCTAGCTCTCGTTGTCTTCCTCAGGCTCTGGATTTCTTCCTCGGGCTCTGCTTTTCTTCCTCGAGGGCTAGTTTTGTTCCTTGGGGTCTAGTTTTATTCCTCGGGCCCTCTTTTTGTTCTTCGGGATCTGGTTTTCTTCCTCGGGCTCTGGTTTTCTTCCTCGAGGGCTGGTTTTTTTCCCCAGGCGCTGGTTTTGTTCTTCCAGCTCTGCTTTAGCTCCTCGGGCTCTGGTTTGGGTCCACGGGTCTCGTTTTGTTCCTCAGGCCCACCATTTCTTCCTCGGGCACTGGTTTTGTTCCCCGGGCTCTGGTTTAGTTCCACGGGCTCTGCTTTTGTTCCTCAGGCTCTGGTTTTTTTCCTCGGGCTCTGGTTTTGTTCCTCGGACCATAGTATAATTCCACGGGCTCTGGTTTTGTTCCTTGGGGCCTCCTTTTGTTCTTCGAGATCTGGTTTTGTTCCCTGGGCTCTGGTTTTGTTCTTCCAGCTCTGCTTTAGCTCCTCTGGCTCTGGTTTGGGTCCACGCGTCTCATTTTGTTCCTCGGGCCCACCATTTCTTCCTCGGTCTCTGGTTTTGTTCCTCGGGCTCTGGTTTTCTTCCTCGGGCTCTGATATTGTTCCTCGGCCTCTTTTTTTCTTCCTCTGCCCCTGCTTTTTTTTTTCGGCCTCTGGTTTTGTTCCCCGGGCTCTGGTTTAGTTCCACGGGCTCTGCTTTTGTTCCTCAGGCTCTGGTTTTTTTCCTCGGGCTCTGGCTTTGTTCCTCGGACTCTAGTATAATTCCACGGGCTCTTGTTTTGTTCCTTGGGGTCTCCTTTTGTTCTTGGCGATCTGGTTTTGTTCCTCGGGATCTGGTTTTGTTCCTCGGACTCTGGTTTCTTTCGTTGGGCGCTGGTTTTGTTCCTCGAGCTGTGGTTTTGCTCCTCTAGCTCTCGTTGTCTTCCTCGGACTCTGGTTTTCTTCCTCGGGCTCTGCTTTTCTTCCTCGAGGGCTAGTTTTTTTCCTTGGGGTCTGGTTTTATTCCTAGGGCCCTCCTTTTGTTTTTAGGGATCTGGTTTTCTTCCTCGGGCTCTGGTTTTGTTCCTCGGGCTCTGGTTTCTTTCCTCGGGCTCTGGTTTTCTTCCTCAAGCTGTGGTTTTGCTCCTCTAGCTCTGGTTGTCTTCCTCGGGCTCTGGTTTTCTTCCTCGAGGGCTCGTTTTGTTCCTCGGGCTCTGGTTTTATTCCTCGGGCCCTCCTTTTGTTCTTCGGGATCTGGTTTTGTTCCTCGGGACCTGTTTTTGTTCCTCGGGCTCTGGTTTCTTTCCTCGGGCTCTGGTTTTGTTCCTCGAGCTGTGGTTTTGCTCCTCTAGCTCTGGTTGTCTTCCTCGGGCTCTGGTTTTCTTCCTCGGGCTCTGGTTTTCTTCCTCGAGGGCTGGTTTTGTTCCCCGGGCTCTGGTTTTGTTCTTCCAGCTCTGCTTTAGCTCCTCGGGCTCTGGTTTGGGTCCACGGGTCTCGTTTTGTTCCTCGGGCCCACCATTTGTTCCTCCGTCTCTGGTTTTGTTCCTCGGGTTCTGGTGTTCTTCCTCGGGCTCTGGTTTAATTTCTCGGGTTCTGGTTTTGTTCCTCGAGCTCTGTTTTAGTTCCATTGGCTCTGGTTTTGTTCCTCAGGCTCTGGTTTTTTTCCTCGGGATCTGGTTTTGTTCCTCGGGCTCTGTTTTCTTTCCTCGGGAGCTTGTTTTGTTCCTCAAGCTGTGGTTTTGCTCCTCTAGCTCTGGTTGTCTTCCTCAGGCTCTGGTATTATTCCTCGAGGGCTAGTTTTATTCCTCGGGGTCTCGTTTTATTCCTCGTGCCCTCCTTTTGTTCTTCGGGTTCTGGTTTTCTTCCTCGGGCTCTGGTATTGTTCCTCGGACTCTAGTATAATTCCACGGGCTCTGGTTTTGTTCCTTGGGGCCTCCTTTTGTTCTTCGCGATCTGGTTTTGTTCCTCGGGCTCTGGTTTTCCTCCTCGGGCTCTGGTTTCTTTCCTCGGGCTCTGGTTTTGTTCCTCGAGCTGTGGTTTTGCTCCTCTAGCTCTGGTTTTCTTCCTCGGGCTCTGCTTTTCTTCCTCGAGGGCTAGTTTTGTTCCTTGGGGTCTGGTTTTATTCCTCGGGCCCTCCTTTTGTTCTTCGCGATGTGGTTTTGGTCCTCGGGCTCTGGTTTCATTCCTCGGGCTCTGGTTTCTTTCCTCGGGCTCTGGTTTTGTTCCTCGAGCTGTGGTTTTGCTCCTCTAGCTCTGGTTGTCTTCCTCGGGCTCTGGTTTTCTTCCTCGGGCTCTGGTTTTCTTCCTCGACGGCTGGTTTTGTTCCCTGGGCTCTGGTTTTGTTCTTCCAGCTCTGCTTTAGCTCCTCTGGCTCTGGTTTGGGTCTACGGGTCTCGTTTTGTTCCTCGGGCCCACCATTTCTTCCTCGGTCTCTGGTTTTGTTCCTCGGGCTCTGGTTTTCTTCCTCGGGCTCTGATATTGTTCCTCGGCCTCTTTTTTTCTTCCTCTGCCCCTGCTTTTTTTTTTCGGCCTCTGGTTTTGTTCCCCGGGCTCTGGTTTAGTTCCACGGGCTCTGCTTTTGTTCCTCAGGCTCTGGTTTTTTTCCTCGGGCTCTGGTTTTGTTCCTCGGACTCTAGTATAATTCCACGGGCTCTTGTTTTGTTCCTTGGGGTCTCCTTTTTTTCTTTGCGATCTGGTTTTGTTCCTCGGGATCTGGTTTTGTTCCTCGGACTCTGGTTTCTTTCGTTGGGCGCTGGTTTTGTTCCTCGAGCTGTGGTTTTGCTCCTCTAGCTCTCGTTGTCTTCCTCGGACTCTGGTTTTCTTCCTCGGGCTCTGCTTTTCTTCCTCGAGGGCTAGTTTTTTTCCTTGGGGTCTGGTTTTATTCCTAGGGCCCTCCTTTTGTTTTTAGGGATCTGGTTTTCTTCCTCGGGCTCTGGTTTTGTTCCTCGGGCTCTGGTTTCTTTCCTCGGGCTCTGGTTTTCTTCCTCAAGCTGTGGTTTTGCTCCTCTAGCTCTGGTTGTCTTCCTCGGGCTCTGGTTTTCTTCCTCGAGGGCTCGTTTTGTTCCTCGGGCTCTGGTTTTATTCCTCGGGCCCTCCTTTTGTTCTTCGGGATCTGATTTTGTTCCTCGGGACCTGTTTTTGTTCCTCGGGCTCTGGTTTCTTTCCTCGGGCTCTGGTTTTGTTCCTCGAGCTGTGGTTTTGCTCCTCTAGCTCTGGTTGTCTTCCTCGGGCTCTGGTTTTCTTCCTCGGGCTCTGGTTTTCTTCCTCGAGGGCTGGTTTTGTTCCCCGGGCTCTGGTTTTGTTCTTCCAGCTCTGCTTTAGCTCCTCGGGCTCTGGTTTGGGTCCACGGGTCTCGTTTTGTTCCTCGGGCCCACCATTTGTTCCTCCGTCTCTGGTTTTGTTCCTCGGGTTCTGGTGTTCTTCCTCGGGCTCTGGTTTAATTTCTCGGGTTCTGGTTTTGTTCCTCGAGCTCTGTTTTAGTTCCATTGGCTCTGGTTTTGTTCCTCAGGCTGTGGTTTTTTTCCTCGGGATCTGGTTTTGTTCCTCGGGCTCTGTTTTCTTTCCTCGGGAGCTTGTTTTGTTCCTCGAGCTGTGGTTTTGCTCCTCTAGCTCTGGTTGTCTTCCTCAGGCTCTGGTATTATTCCTCGAGGGCTAGTTTTATTCCTCGGGGTCTCGTTTTATTCCTCGGGCCCTCCTTTTGTTCTTCGGGTTCTGGTTTTCTTCCTCGGGCTCTGGTATTGTTCCTCGGACTCTAGTATAATTCCACGGGCTCTGGTTTTGTTCCTTGGGGCCTCCTTTTGTTATTCGCGATCTGGTTTTGTTCCTCGGGCTCTGCTTTTCTTCCTCGGGCTCTGGTTTCTTTCCTCGGGCTCTGGTTTTGTTCCTCGAGCTGTGGTTTTGCTCCTCTAGCTCTGGTTTTCTTCCTCGGGCTCTGCTTTTCTTCCTCGAGGGCTAGTTCTGTTCCTTGGGGTCTGGTTTTATTCCTCGGGCCCTCCTTTTGTTCTTCGCGATGTGGTTTTGGTCCTCGGGCTCTGGTTTCATTCCTCGGGCTCTGGTTTCTTTCCTCGGGCTCTCGTTTTGTTCCTCGAGCTGTGGTTTTGCTCCTCTAGCTCTGGTTGTCTTCCTCGGGCTCTGGTTTTCTTCCTCGGGCTCTGGTTTTCTTCCTTGAGGGCTGGTTTTGTTCCCCGGACTCTGGTTTTGTCCTTCCAGCTCTGCTTTAGCTCCTCGGGCTCTGGTTTGGGTCCACGGGTCTCATTTTGTTCCTCGGGCCCACCATTTGTTCCTCCGTCTCTGGTTTCGTTCCTCAGGTTCTGGTTTTCTTCCTCGGGCTCTGGTTTACTTCCTCGGGCTCTGGTTTTGTTCCTCGAGCTCTGGTTTAGTTCCGTTGGCTCTGGTTTTGTTCCTCAGGCTCTGTTTTTTTTCCTCGGGCTCTGGTTTTCTTCCTCGAGGGCTAGTTTTGTTCCTCGGGCTCTGGTTTTGTTCCTCGGGGCCTCCTTTTGTTCTTCGCGATGTGGTTTTGTTTCTCGGCATCTGGTTTCGTTCCTCGGGCTCTGGTTTCTTTCCTCGGGCTCTGGTTTTGTTCCTCGAGCTGTGGTTTTGCTCCTCTAGCTCTGGTTGTCTTCCTCGGGCTCTGGTTTTCTTCCTCGGGCTCTGGTTTTCTTCCTCGAGGGCTGGTTTTGTTCCCTGGGCTCTGGTTTTGTTCTTCCAGCTCTGCTTTAGCTCCTCGGGCTCTGGTTTGGGTCCACGGGTCTCGTTTTGTTCCTCGGGCCCACCATTTGTTCCTCCGTCTCTGGTTTTGTTCCTCGGGTTCTGGTGTTCTTCCTCGGGCTCTGGTTTAATTTCTCGGGTTCTGGTTTTGTTCCTCGAGCTCTGTTTTAGTTCCATTGGCTCTGGTTTTGTTCCTCAGGCTCTGGTTTTTTTCCTCGGGATCTGGTTTTGTTCCTCGGGCTCTGTTTTCTTTCCTCGGGAGCTTGTTTTGTTCCTCGAGCTGTGGTTTTGCTCCTCTAGCTCTGGTTGTCTTCCTCAGGCTCTGGTATTATTCCTCGAGGGCTAGTTTTATTCCTCGGGGTCTCGTTTTATTCCTCGGGCCCTCCTTTCGTTCTTCGGGTTCTGGTTTTCTTCCTCGGGCTCTGGTATTGTTCCTCGGACTCTAGTATAATTCCACGGGCTCTGGTTTTGTTCCTTGGGGCCTCCTTTTGTTATTCGCGATCTGGTTTTGTTCCTCGGGCTCTGGTTTTCTTCCTCGGGCTCTGGTTTCTTTCCTCGGGCTCTGGTTTTGTTCCTCGAGCTGTGGTTTTGCTCCTCTAGCTCTGGTTTTCTTCCTCGGGCTCTGCTTTTCTTCCTCGAGGGCTAGTTTTGTTCCTTGGGGTCTGGTTTTATTCCTCGGGCCCTCCTTTTGTTCTTCGCGATGTGGTTTTGGTCCTCGGGCTCTGGTTTCATTCCTCGGGCTCTGGTTTCTTTCGTCGGGCTCTCGTTTTGTTCCTCGAGCTGTGGTTTTGCTCCTCTAGCTCTGGTTGTCTTCCTCGGGCTCTGGTTTTCTTCCTCGGGCTCTGGTTTTCTTCCTCGACGGCTGGTTTTGTTCCCTGGGCTCTGGTTTTGTTCTTCCAGCTCTGCTTTAGCTCCTCGGGCTCTGGTTTGGGTCTACGGGTCTCGTTTTGTTCCTCGGGCCCACCATTTCTTCCTCGGTCTCTGGTTTTGTTCCTCGGGCTCTGGTTTTCTTCCTCGGGCTCTGATATTGTTCCTCGGCCTCTTTTTTTCTTCCTCTGCCCCTGCTTTTTTTTTTTGGCCTCTGGTTTTGTTCCCCGGGCTCTGGTTTAGTTCCACGGGCTCTGCTTTTGTTCCTCAGGCTCTGGTTTTTTTCCTCGGGCTCTGGTTTTGTTCCTCGGACTCTAGTATAATTCCACGGGCTCTGGTTTTGTTCCTCGAGCTCTGGTTTAGTTCCGTTGGCTCTGGTTTTGTTCCTCAGGCTCTGTTTTTTTTCCTCGGGCTCTGGTTTTCTTCCTCGAGGGCTAGTTTTGTTCCTCGGGCTCTGGTTTTCTTCCTCGGACTCTAGTAAAATTCCACGGGCTCTGGTTTTGTTCCTCGGGGCCTCCTTTTGTTCTTCGCGATGTGGTTTTGTTTCTCGGGCTCTGGTTTCGTTCCTCGGGCTCTGGTTTCTTTCCTCGGGCTCTGGTTTTGTTCCTCGAGCTGTGGTTTTGCTCCTCTAGCTCTGGTTGTCTTCCTCGGGCTCTGGTTTTCTTCCTCGGGCTCTGGTTTTCTTCCTCGACGGCTGGTTTTGTTCCCCGGGCTCTGGTTTTGTTCTTCCAGCTCTGCTTTAGCTCCTCGGGCTCTGGTTTAGGTCCACGGGTCTCGTTTTGTTCCTCGGGCCCACCATTTCTTCCTCGGTCTCTGGTTTTGTTCCTCGGGCTCTGGTTTTCTTCCTCGGGCTCTGGTATTGTTCCTCAGCCTCTTTTTTTGTTCCCCTGCCCCTACTTTTTTTTCTCGGCCTGTGGTTTTGTTCCTCAGGCTCTGTTTTTTTTCCTCGGGCTCTGGTTTCGTTCCTCGGGCTCTGGTTTCTTTCCTCGGGCTCTGGTTTTCTTCCTCGAGCTGTGTTTTTCCTCCTCTAGCTCTCGTTGTCTTCCTCAGGCTCTGGATTTCTTCCTCGGGCTCTGCTTTTCTTCCTCGAGGGCAAGTTTTGTTCCTCAGGCTCTGGTTTTATTCCTCGGGCCCTTGTGGAGAAGAATTGTGGAGTTGGGAGTTTCGGCCAAGATAAGACAGGAATTCGACCTGTGCGCTGAGAACTAGCAGATGCGCACATAAGCCTGAGATAAGACCTGAACACCTGGCTTAGTTGTCTCCTCTGTAAGGAAACTGAAAAACATCAAGAGAATTATGTAACTGGTTAACCGTGAGAATAAGCGGATCTGAGAGCAGTCGTGTGGATCTTTGCCAAAAGGAAGAGAAACTGTTTTTCTTAGTTAATAAGGGATACGAATTGGGTGATGATTGGGGGAGACAGCGGGACCTCCCCGTTATGGTAAAGGATATATTCTCCTGTATTGTAACAATAAATGATTCTGTGCATGCTTATGTGAGAGTCCGTGCAACCATACACCACAAATGGCGCCCAACGTGGGGCACGATTGAGAAAGAGAAAAAAAAAAAGGAGACAACGACCTGAAGAAAGAAGGTCTTGAAGAAAGGAAATAGAAATATCCGGTGGTGTACCCCTGTTGAGCTGGACGGAGGATAAACGGAGGATCAACATATCGAGCTCGATTCATCACCGGTCGCAGGACGATTCAGGTGAGCAGCCGCGGGGAAGTTATACGAACTTTATACATTGGTCATGGGGCAGTCGGCATCTCAGTCACAAAAGCTTCAACTTGAAATATTTCAACGTATTTTAAAGGAACAAGGTGTTAAGGTCGCTCCAATACAATTGGTGAGACTCCTTGCGTGGGTCCGGGATCACTGCCCTTGGTTCCCTTCTGTAGGAACGGCTGGGTGTTATGATTTAAAGCAATGGCAAAAAGTGGGTGAGGAATTACAGACTAAACAGATTTTGCAACTAGAAGTTCCAGAGGGAATATTGATTACCTGGCGAGTTGTGTATACGGCTCTGCAAAAGTTATGCCCTGCCGAACAGGTGTTGCAAAATGTGACTGATCCAGCAATACCGGGGGGAGAATCAAAAGATGGGGGAGATTCGTTTGAACTGTTGGCTCCTGATGAAACTGTAATGCCTCACGCGGAGCCCCCGCCTCTGAAGGATGATTCGGAGCCAGACGATCCCCTTGACACAGGCTCGATAGACCCCGAACGAGAGCCTGATTTATACCCTCCACTTTCACCAGTTAAAGCAATGGCTGCATCTGCGCCAACGGCGGATGAAATCTTACATCGACAGAGACAAAAGACACTTTCTCGGTTGTCCGTCATGAAACCACCACCATTTGCCCCCTCCCCCCCACCCGAGGAGATCCGCTGCAGGGATCCGCGCACCCCCCCCACATATCAGCCTTTAGGTACGTTAGCGCCAAGGCTGTCCTTTGATGAGTGTCGTACAGAGGCATTAAAAAAGGGGGATATAACGCTTCTCCAGGCAATGCCTGTAATTTATCAACCTGGCAGAGCACCAGAGTATGCTCATTTACCATATGAGGTGATTAAGGAGGTGCGCAAATCGATAAAGGAGTACGGGTTACAGGCTTCATTTACTATAAACTTACTGCAAGCAATAGGGGAATCTTATACGATGACTCCTTTAGATTGGAAGTCTGTATTACGCCTTGTTTTGTCAGCGGTGCAGTATTCTGTGTGGTTTTTTGAGTATCGTGAACTTGTTATTGCAAAGGTAGTAGACAATTTGGACAATTTGCAACTACCCTATGGGCGAGATCAAATGTTAGGTGAAGGGAATTGGGCGTCACCTGCTGCACAAGCCACCTTACCCCGTGAACTGCTTATACAGGCGGCTGATTTGGCTATGAAAGCATTAAGGCGAGTGCCGGATTCTGGCAAGCTGGAATCATCATTTGCTACGATCCGGCAAGGGGCACAAGAACCCTATGTGCAATTTTTAGATCGATTACAAACTGCTATACAACGTCAGATAGAGTCTCCTGAAGCCGCCGAGTTGTTGCTTTTTCAGCTTGCAATTGAGAATGCTAATTCTGATTGTAGAAAAGCTATAGATCCCATTCGGAATCGGGCAAAGACTTTAACTGATTTGATCAGAGCTTGTCAAAATGTGGGGTCAGAACAGTTTAAAGCGGAGATATTAGCAGCGGCGTTGGCTCAACAACTAACGGTGGCTCGAGCGGCGACTAAGTGTTTTGTATGTGGCCAGGAAGGTCATATTAAAAAAGATTGCCCCAGAGCAAGACGAGGAACAAAGGGCCAAATTAAAGGTCCCGCTCAGCTGTGTCCTCGTTGTCAGAAGGGATATCACTGGGGTAACCAATGTCGATCCAAATTTGATAAGAATGGTAACCTGCTCCCAGGACTGATGCAGGGAAACGGGAGGAGGGGCGCGAGGTCCGGCGCCCCGAGAACCTTCAACAGGACCCCGATTTCAAGGCCGGTGGCTCAAGCCTCAACCTGGGCGGTGAATTCACACGAAGCAAATGTCAACAATTGCCAACCGTCCATGCCCTTAAGCCAGCTACACTCGGAAGCGCCGGGTTGGATCTGGCCACCAGCCAATCAACAGTAATACGAGATCAATCTGTTAACATACTCCCCACTGGAGTGTACGGCCCTTTACCAGCAGGGTTTTGTGCCTTATTGATAGGACGTTCCTCAACCTCCAAGGCAGGACTTTTTGTCCTTCCTGGGGTGATTGATACTGATTATACTGGGGAAATTAAAATTATGGCTTGGACTCCTACTCCTCCGTGTACTATTCCCGCAGGGGAGCGCATTGCTCAGCTAATTTTGTTACCTAATGTTCAAAGGGAGAAGGGAGATCCTATATCAGGCCAGCAGAGGGGGTCAGCAGGATTTGGAAGCACAGGTTTGCCTCGAATATTCTGGACTCAAAAGATAACTACGGGTCAGCCTATGTTGATGTGTAAAGTAAATGGCCGTGCTTTTACTGGACTGGTGGATACAGGGGCGGATGTCTCGATAATTCAGAGATCTGAATGGCCCTCTGATTGGCCATTAGTACAAGTTTTTGCTGCCGTTACCGGAGTTGGTGGTACCCAAATACCATGGCAGAGCTTGCATTCTTTACTGGTGGAAGGTCCGGAAAATAAACATGCCATGCTGAAACCCTATGTTTTAAATGTCCCATGTACCCTATGGGGACGTGATCTGTTGCAACAATGGAATGTAGCACTTACGACACATTTTTAATGAAGGCCACTGAAGTACAGCCGCGCCTGAAACTGACTTGGCTTACAGACAAGCCAGTGTGGGTTGATCAGTGGCCTTTGAAAGGTGAGCGGCTAGAAAAAGCTTGGGAATTAGTACAGGAGCAATTACAATTAGGACACATAGTGCCATCCACCAGTCCTTGGAACACGCCTATTTTTGTCATACCTAAAAAATCAGGAAAATGGAGATTGTTACAGGATTTGCGAGCTATTAATGCCGTTATGGTATCCATGGGGGCCTTGCAGCCCGGGACCCCAAATCCTACCATGATCCCTGATGAATGGCATTTAAAAGTTATTGATCTCAAAGATTGTTTTTTTACAATTTATCTACACCCAGAGGATTGTATTAGGTTTGCTTTTTCTGTTCCTACAATTAACAATGATCGACCTATGCAACGGTTCCATTGGGTTGTTTTACCTCAAGGCATGAAGAATAGTCCTACCATTTGTCAAATAGTGGTGGGAGAGGCACTTTTGTCAATTCGTCAACGGTATAAAAATATTGTATTGTATCATTATATGGATGATATCTTGTTGGCAGCTGAGACGGAATCATATCTCTCTCAAATTTTTGAGTGTTTGTCCACAGAATTACATCGATATGGATTTCAGATAGCAGCAGAGAAGGTACAGTCAGTTTCTCCTTGGAAATACCTAGGCTGGAAACTCTTCGAGTCGCATGTGTGTCCACAAGCCTTACGGCTTGCCACTACTGTAAGTACTCTGAACGATCTCCAGAAGTTGTTGGGCACAATCAATTGGGTGCGACCTCTATTGGGAATTACCACTCATGAACTGTCACCCTTGTTCTCGTTGCTGAAAGGGGATCCTGATTTGGCATCCCCCAGATCTCTTTCGGAACCAGGCCAAGAAGCATTGCAACAGGTAATGGATAAAATTAATGATACCTTCGCACATCGAATCCGGCTATCGTTGCCAGTTCGATTGTTCCTTATTTACCACTCTTTTCAGCCGTTTGCCTTACTGGGACAATGGGATGCTAGGGCACAAACTGAAAAGGATGCCTTACGCATTCTGGAATGGCTGTTTTTACCTCACTCATTTAGTAAGACGTTGACCACTGCAATTGAAATGATCTCTCGTTTGATATCACAAGGCCGACTACGATGTCAACAATTGACAGGTCGAGATCCAGATGTTATGCATTTGCCTTTCACAGGAGATGAATTTTGGACACTATTACAAAACAGCCTGAGTTTTCAGATTGCAATGGCGGATTACGTTAACTCCATAGAACACAACTTACCACGCCATCGACTTTTGAATTCCTTACAGTCTCTACCACTACAGCCACGCATACTATTAAGTTCTGTGCCTATTCCACAGGCACAAACTGTTTTCATTGATGGATCTGGAAAAACAGGTAAAGCTGTAGTGGCGTGGAAGACGCCGGGAGGACGGAAAACGTCTGAACACCAAGTGGAGGAAGCAGATCAGGCCCCCTGGTCTTCGGATGTTACTTCTCTACCTGGATCTACGCAGGTAGTTGAATTAGCAGCTGCTGTTCGCGCTTTTGAATTGTTTTCTCAAATACCACTTAATATAGTGGCAGACTCAGCTTATGTCACAGGCATAGTACAGCGCATAGAGACTGCATTTATTCGAGAAGTAGATAATAAGCAACTATTTTCTTTACTAATACAGTTAGCACAGCTGCTGCGTGTTAGACGATTTCCGTATTTTATTATGCATATCCGATCTCATACTAATTTACCAGGACCGCTCATTTCCGGTAATGCTGCTGCGGACGCACTCACTCTGATGGCAGTCCTACCTCGCCGTTTGGAACAAGCAAAATTATCCCATGAATTTTTTCATCAGAATGCTCGCTCCTTACGGAAGCAGTTTTCTCTTACAGCTGAACAGGCCCAGGACATCGTTCGTGCTTGCCCAGATTGTCAGCGGCTCACGCCAATACCAGTAGTATCTGCTGTGAATCCCAGGGGACTGACTTCCAATGAACTATGGCAGATGGATGTTACTCATGTTTCCTCCTTTGGTCGTTTGCGCTTTGTTCATGTGTCTGTTGATACCTTTTCTGGGTTTTTGGTCGCAACGGCTCATACGGGTGAACGTGTTCGTGATGTTATCAAACATCTTCTTCGATGCTTTGCAGTATTGGGGGTCCCCCGTAAACTCAAAACAGATAATGGACCTGCCTATGTCTCTAAACGGTTGTTATTATTCCTACAGGCATGGGGCGTGTATCATGTTACAGGTATTCCGCATTCCCCCACAGGTCAAGCAATTGTGGAACGTGCTCACTCTTCCTTAAAGCTGATTCTTGAAAAACAAAAAAGGGGGAATCCGCTGGGAACTACCCCTCAAGAGATGTTAGATAAAGCCACATATGTATTAAATTTTTTAAATTTGTCAGGGACAAAGCAGCAATATCATTCAGCTGCTGACCGGCATTTTCGAACAGGAGAGGTTACCGGAGAAGTGTATCCGAAGGTATTTTATAAACACTTAGAATCTGGTCTATGGAAAGGTCCGGTTCCCTTGCTTACCTGGGGACGGGGATACGCTTGTGTTTCTCTTCCTACAGGCCCATATTGGGTCCCTGCGAAGAATGTCAAGCCAGCGCAAGTGTTGGCAGATGGCCCAGAAAAAGGACCCGAGGAAAAACAACACGAGGATGCTGCTCCTACGACGGTTCGGTAATGCAATCAGGTCAACATCAGTAATATGGTCTATAGTGCTGTTTTCTGTTCAATCTTGTCCCACGATAATGCTATGGGGAATTGGCACTACCATGATGTTTCAACCTGTGGAAGCTCACGTTTATTGGGCACATGTGGTGGACCCTCCTTTTTTCCGACCTTTGACATGGTGGGACGCGTCATTACCGATTAGCAATAGTGATACTTTATGGTCAGGTGGCATTTGGGTTCCCCCATCTCTAGATGGGAAAGATGATACATATTATGCTAATGACACAATGTTTGTTTCTGATTTTCCTCCATTATGTCTTACCGTAGATAATAAGTCAGAGTATTGTGTGATCGTTGAAACACAGCAACACTTAGTAGCAGTGTCACATGGAAAATGGGTGAACCTTACTATGGTCACCATTCCTGGGTTGGCATCAAAAAATACTATTAATAATGATATGTTAATTGGTGACTTTGTTCCTGATTTTCCGCAATGCATTTTGCACAAACTCTCATCGATCACACAATTTGGTTGGAAGCCATGCTTGGGAGAACGGCCTCGAGAGCAAAATTTAACCGTTGGTCGTATTATAGATTGGGGCCCTTATGGGTCATTTTGGGATCCATCTTTGAATCAATCTGTTTTGCCTTTTCAGAAAGCCAATCATTCAATAGTCTGGCACAATGGTGGGTCCGCAGGACCCATCCTGCAGATGGAGTATAATGGTTCATTTTCTCCTCCACAACCGAATGTGTGGCGTTTAGCTTTGCCTTTTTTTACGAGGCAACTATCTCAAGTATGGATTGTCAACAAAACACAAGCTAATCTGAGTATAATACATGAAATTAATGTGACTGTATGTACTACTCATCCTTATCTTTTTGCTATGACTTCGCGTGTAAACATTACTCGATGTAATCGCTCCTTTTGTATTCAGCTTTATTCTCCTTCTTTTAGAAGTTGTATATCTAAACATGATTTTAATGAAACTGCTTATATTTTTCCCCTTCGACGTCGGGCAGAACTATGGATACCAGTTAATTTAACCAGACAGTGGGAAGGGGAGGATGGTTTGGGTAGATTTGTTAGAATTCTAGTAGAAGATATAGATAAGTCTAAGAAAAGAGCAAAACGATTCTTAGGTTGGTTAATTTTTGCAATTATTTCTGCTGTTATTATTTTAGCAAGTGCCACTGCAGCTATCGCTTCCTTGACACAATCTGTAAAAACTGCACATGAGGTAAGTGAGGCATTGACCAATGTTACTAAAGAATTCCAAATTCAAGAGAAAGTTGATGAGGAGGTATTATCTCGGCTACAAGCCCTAGAGGCTACTGTGATGTGGTTGGGGGATCGGCAGGAAGCGTTAAAAACGAGAATTAGTCTGCCGTGTGATTGGGAACACGTACACAAATCTTTATGTGTAACCCCCTTACCATGGAATTCATCACAACATGATTGGACTTTTATTAAGCGACATTTGATGGGAGCATTCGATTTGTCATTGCAGCGAAATATTCAATCTTTACATGATCAGCTGCAGCATCAGATTCACCGATTACAGGAATTGACTAGCCAAAGTGTGTTTGACAGGTTACATCAAGACTTGTCTTGGATAAATCCAAAAAATTGGTTTAATGGCCTCAATCTACGCATGTGGGTGTTTATTGGCATAGGGGCAGGAATGTTTATTTTGTTCCTAGTGTTCCTGCAGGTCCTTCGGTCTGCGATCCGCAACGTGCGCAAAATGGAAGCTCGCATCATGGTGACCTTACTTACCAATGGGGTGGTGATAAACAAAAAAGGGGGAGATGTGGAGAAGAATTGTGGAGTTGGGAGTTTCGGCCAAGATAAGACAGGAATTCGGCCTGTGCGCTGAGAACTAGCAGACGCGCACATAAGCCTGAGATAAGACCTGAACACCTGGCTTAGTTGTCTCCTCTGTAAGGAAACTGAAAAACATCAAGAGAATTATGTAACTGGTTAACCGTGAGAATAAGCGGATCTGAGAGCAGTCGTGTGGATCTTTGCCAAAAGGAAGAGAAACTGTTTTTCTTAGTTAATAAGGGATACGAATTGGGTGATGATTGGGGGAGACAGCGGGACCTCCCCGTTATGGTAAAGGATATATTCTCCTGTATTGTAACAATAAATGATTCTGTGCATGCTTATGTGAGAGTCCGTGCAACCATACACCACAGGCCCTCCTTTTGTTCTTCGGGATCTGGTTTTGTTCCTCGGGACCTGTTTTTGTTCCTCGGGCTCTGGTTTCTTTCCTCGGGCTCTGGTTTTGTTCCTCGAGCTGTGGTTTTGCTCCTCTAGCTCTGGTTGTCTTCCTCGGGCTCTGGTATTCTTCCTCGAGGGCTAGTTTTTTTCCTCGGGCTCTGGTTTTATTCCTCGGGCCCTCCTTTTGTTCTTCGGGATCTGGTTTTCTTCCTCGGGCTCTGGTTTTCTTCCTCGAGGGCTGGTTTTGTTCCCCGGGCTCTGGTTTTTTTCTTCCAGCTCTGCTTTAGCTCCTCGGGCTCTGGTTTGGGTCCACGGGTCTCGTTTTGTTCCTCGGGCCCACCATTTGTTCCTCCGTCTCTGGTTTTGTTCCTCGGGCTCTGGTTTTGTTCCTCGAGCTCTGTTTTAGTTCCATTGGCTCTGGTTCTGTTCCTCAGGCTCTAGTTTTTTTCCACGGACTCTGGTTTTCTTCCTCGGGCTCTGCTTTTCTTCCTCGAGGGCTAGTTTTGTTCCTCGGGCTCTGGTTTTCTTCCTCAGGCTCTGGTTTCTTTCCTCGGGCTCTGGTTTTGTTCCTCGAGCTGTGGTTTTGCTCCTCTAGCTCTGGTTGTCTTCCTCGGGCTCTGCTTTTCTTCCTCGAGGGCTGGTTTTGTTCCTCGGGCTCCGGTTTTATTCCTCGGGCCCTCCTTTTGTTCTTCGGGATCTGGTTTTGTTCCTCGGGCTCTGGTTTCGTTCCTCGGGCTCTGGTTTCTTTCCTCGGGCTCTGGTTTTGTTCCTCGAGCTGTGGTTTTGCTCCTCTAGCTCTGGTTGTCTTCCTCGAGCTCTGGTTTTCTTCCTCGGGCTCTGGTTTTCTTCCTCGACGGCTGGTTTTGTTCCCCGGGCTCTGGTTTTGTTCTTCCAGCTCTGCTTTAGCTCCTCGGGCTCTGGTTTGGGTCCACGGGTCTCGTTTTGTTCCTCGGGCCCACCATTTCTTCCTCCGTCTCTGGTTTTGTTCCTCGGGTTCTGGTGTTCTTCCTCGGGCTCTGGTTTAATTCCTCGGGCTCTGGTTTTGTTACTCGAGCTCTGGTTTAGTTCCATTGGCTCTGGTTTTGTTCCTCAGGCTCTGGTTTTTTTCCTCGGGCTCTGGTTTTATTCCTCGGACTCTAGTATAATTCCACGGGCTCTGGTTTTGTTCCTCGGGGCCTCCTTTTGTTCTTCGCGATCTGGTTTTGTTCCTCGGGATCTGGTTTTGTTCCTCGGGCTCTGTTTTCTTTCCTCGGGAGCTCATTTTGTTCCTCGAGCTGTGGTTTTGCTCCTCTAGCTCTCGTTGTCTTCCTCGGGCTCTGGTTTTGTTCCTCGGGCTCTGCTTTTCTTCCTCGATGACTAGTTTTGTTCTTGGGGTCTGGTTTTATTCCTCGGGCCCTGCTTTTGTTCTTCGGGATCTGGTTTTGTTCCTCAGGCTCTGGTTTTCTTCCTCGGGCTCTGGTTTCTTTCCTCGGGTTTTGTTCCTCGAGATGTGGTTTTGCTCCTCTAGCTCTGGTTGTCTTCCTCGGGCTCTGGTTTTCTTCCTCGAGGGCTAGTTTTGTTTCTCGGGCTCTGGTTTTATTCCTCGGGCCCTCCTTTTGTTCTTCGCGATCTGGTTTTGTTCCTCGGGCTCTGGTTTCATTCCTCGGGCTCTGGTTTTTTTCCTCGGGCTCTCGTTTTGTTCCTCGAGCTGTGGTATTGCTCCTCTAGCTCTGGTTGTCTTCCTCGGGCTCTGGTTGTCTTCCTCGGGCTCTGCTTTTCTTCCTCGAGGGCTAGTTTTGTTCCCCGGGCTCTGGTTTTGTTCTTCCAGCTCTGCTTTAGCTCCTAGGGCTCTGGTTTGGGTCCACGGGTCTCGTTTTGTTCCTCGGGCCCACCGTTTCTTCCTCGGGTTCTGGTTTTCTTCCTCGGGCTCTGGTTTAATTTCTCGGGCTCTGGTATTGTTCCTCGGCCTCTTTTTTTGTTCCTCTGCCCCTGCTTTTCTTTCTCGGCCCCTGGTTTTGTTCCCCGTGCTCTGGTTTAGTTCCACGGGCTCTGCTTTTGTTCCTCGGGGCCTCCTTTTGTTCTTCGCGATCTGTTTTTTTTCCTCGGGATCTGGTTTTGTTCCTCGGGCTCTGGTTTCTTTCCTCGGGAGCTCGTTTTGTTCCTCGAGCTGTTGTATTGCTCCTCTGGCTCTGGTTGTCTTCCTCGGGCTCTGCTTTTCTTCCTCGAGGGCTAGTTTTTTTCCCCGGCCTCTGGTTTTGTTCTTCCAGCTCTGCTTTAGCTCCTCTGGCTCTGGTTTGGTTCCACGGGTCTCATTTTGTTCTTCGGGCCCACCATTTGTTCCTCCGTCTCTGGTTTTGTTCCTCAGGTTCTGGTTTTGTTCCTCGAGCTCTGGTTTAGTTCCATTGGCTCTGGTTTTGTTCCTCAGGCTCTGGTTTTTTTCCTCGGGCTCTGGTTTTGTTCCTCGGACTCTAGTATAATTCCACGGGCTCTGGTTTTGTTCCTTGGGGCCTCCTTTTGTTCTTTGCGATCTGGTTTTTTTCCTCGGGATCTGGTTTTGTTCCTCGGGATCTGGTTTTGTTCCTCGGGCTCTGGTTTCTTTCCTCGGGAGCTCGTTTTGTTCCTCGAGCTGTGGTTTTGCTCCTCTAAGTCTCGTTGTCTTCCTCGGACTCTGGTTTTCTTCCTCGGGCTCTGCTTTTCTTCCTTGAGGGCTAGTTTTGTTCCTTGGGGTCTGGTTTTATTCCTCGGGCCCTCCTTTTGTTCTTCGGGATCTGGTTTTGTTCCTCGGGCTCTGGGTTCTTTCCTCGGGCTCTGGTTTTGTTCCTCGAGCTGTGGTTTTGCTCGTCTAGCTCTGGTTGTCTTCCTCGGGCTCTGGTTTTCTTCCTCGAGGGCTAGTTTTGTTCCCCGGGCTCTGGTTTTGTTCTTCCAGCTCTGCTTTAGCTCCTCGGGCTCTGGTTTGGTTCCACGGGTCTCGTTTTGTTCCTCGGGCCCACCGTTTCTTCCTCGGGTTCTGGTTTTCTTCCTCGGGCTCTGGTTTAATTTCTCGGGCTCTGGTATTGTTCCTCGGCCTCTTTTTTTGTTCCTCTGCCCCTGCTTTTCTTTCTCGGCCCCTGGTTTTGTTCCCCGTGCTCTGGTTTAGTTCCACGGGCTCTGCTTTTGTTCCTCAGGCTCTGGTTTTCTTCCTCTGGCTCTGGTTTTGTTCCTCGGACTCTAGTATAATTCCACGGGCTCTGGTTTTGTTCCTCGGGGCCTCCTTTTGTTCTTCGCGATCTGTTTTTTTTCCTCGGGATCTGGTTTTGTTCCTCGGGCTCTGGTTTCTTTCCTCGGGAGCTCGTTTTGTTCCTCGAGCTGTTGTATTGCTCCTCTGGCTCTGGTTGTCTTCCTCGGGCTCTGCTTTTCTTCCTCGAGGGCTAGTTTTTTTCCCCGGCCTCTGGTTTTGTTCTTCCAGCTCTGCTTTAGCTCCTCTGGCTCTGGTTTGGTTCCACGGGTCTCATTTTGTTCATCGGGCCCACCATTTGTTCCTCCGTCTCTGGTTTTGTTCCTCAGGTTCTGGTTTTGTTCCTCGAGCTCTGGTTTAGTTCCATTGGCTCTGGTTTTGTTCCTCAGGCTCTGGTTTTTTTCCTCGGGCTCTGGTTTTGTTCCTCGGACTCTAGTATAATTCCACGGGCTCTGGTTTTGTTCCTTGGGGTCTCCTTTTGTTCTTTGCGATCTGTTTTTTTTCCTCGGGATCTGGTTTTGTTCCTCGGGATCTGGTTTTGTTCCTCGGGCTCTGGTTTCTTTCCTCGGGAGCTCGTTTTGTTCCTCGAGCTGTGGTTTTGCTCCTCTAAGTCTCGTTGTCTTCCTCGGACTCTGGTTTTCTTCCTCGGGCTCTGCTTTTCTTCCTTGAGGGCTAGTTTTGTTCCTTGGGGTCTGGTTTTATTCCTCGGGCCCTCCTTTTGTTCTTCGGGATCTGGTTTTGTTCCTCGGGCTCTGGGTTCTTTCCTCGGGCTCTGGTTTTGTTCCTCGAGCTGTGGTTTTGCTCGTCTAGCTCTGGTTGTCTTCCTCGGGCTCTGGTTTTCTTCCTCGAGGGCTTGTTTTGTTCCCCGGGCTCTGGTTTTGTTCTTCGCGATCTGCTTTAGCTCCTCGGGCTCTGGTTTGGGTCCACGGGTCTCGTTTTGTTCCTCGGGCCCACCGTTTCTTCCTCGGGTTCTGGTTTTCTTCCTCGGGCTCTGGTTTAATATCTCGGGCTCTGGTATTTTTCCTCGGCCTCTTTTTTTGTTCCTCTGCCCCTGCTTTTCTTTCTCGGCCCCTGGTTTTGTTCCCCGGGCTCTGGTTTAGTTCCACGGGCTCTGCTTTTGATCCTCAGGCTCTGGTTTTCTTCCTCGGACTCTGGTTTTGTTCCTCGGACTCTAGTATAATTCCACGGGCTCTGGTTTTGTCCCTCGGGGCCTCCTTTTGTTCTTCGTGATCTGGTTTTGTTCCTCGGGATCTGGTTTTGTTCCTCAGGCTCTGTTTTAATTCCTTGGGAGCTCGTTTTGTTCCTCGAGCTGTGGTTTTGCTCCTCTAGCTCTCGTTGTCTTCCTCGGTCTCTGGTATTCTTCCTCGAGGGCTAGTTTTGTTCCTCGGGGTCTCGTTTTATTCCTTGGACCCTCCTTTTGTTCTTCGGGACCTGTTATTGTTCCTCGGGCTCTGGTTTCTTCCTTGGGCTCTGGTTTTGTTCCTCGAGCTGTGGTTTTGCTCCTCTAGCTCTGGTTGTCTTCCTCGGGCTCTGGTTTTGTTCCTCGGGCTCTAGTTTTCTTCCTCGAGGGCTAGTTTTGTTCCTTGGGGTCTGGTTTTATTCCTCGGACCCTCCTTTTGTTCTTCGGGACCTGTTTTTGTTCCTCGGGCTCTGGTTTCTTTCCTCGGGCTCTGGTTTTGTTCCTCGAGCTGTGGTTTTGCTCCTCTAGCTCTGGTTGTCTTCCTCGGGCTCTGGTTTTCTTCCTCGAGGGCTAGTTTTGTTCCTCGGGCTCTGGTTTTATTCCTCGGGCCCTCCTTTTGTTCTTCGCGATCTGGTTTTGTTCCTCGGGCTCTGGTTTCATTCCTCGGGCTCTGGTTTCTTTCCTCGGGCTCTGGTTTTGTTCCTCGAGCTGTGGTTTTGCTCCTCTAGCTCTGGTTGTCTTCCTCGGGCTCTGGTTTTCTTCCTCGGGCTCTGGTTTTCTTCCTCGAGGGCTGATTTTGTTCCCCGGGCTCTGGTTTTGTTCTTCCAGCTCTGCTTTACCTCCTCGGGCTCTGGTTTGGGTCCACGGGTCTCGTTTTGTTCCTCGGGCCTACCATTTGTTCCTCCGTCTCTGGTTTTGTTCCTCAGGTTCTGGTTTTGTTCCTCGAGCTCTGGTTTAGTTCCATTGGCTCTGGTTTTGTTCCTCAGGCTCTGTTTTTTTTCCTCGGGCTCTGGTTTTGTTCCTCGGACTCTAGTATAATTCCACGGGCTCTGGTTTTGTTCCTCGGGGCCTCCTTTTGTTCTTTGCGATCTGGTTTTTTTCCTCGGGATCTGGTTTTGTTCCTCAGGCTCTGGTTTGTTTCCTCGGGAGCTCGTTTTGTTCCTCGAGCTGTGGTATTGCTCCTCTAGCTCTGGTTGTCTTCCTCGGACTTTGGTTGTCTTCCTCGGCCTCTGCTTTTTTCCTCGAGGGCTAGTTTTTTTCACCGGCCTCTGGTTTTGTTCTTCCAGCTCTGCTTTAGCTCCTAGGGCTCTGGTTTGGGTCCACGGGTCTCGTTTTGTTCCTCGGGCCCACCGTTTCTTCCTCGGGTTCTGGTTTTCTTCCTCGGGCTCTGGTTTAATTTCTCGGGCTCTGGTATTGTTCCTCGGCCTCTTTTTTTGTTCCTCTGCCCCTGCTTTTCTTTCTCGGCCCCTGGTTTTTTTCCCCGGGCTCTGGTTTAGTTCCACGGGCTCTGCTTTTGTTCCTCAGGCTCTGGTTTTCTTCCTCGGGCTCTGGTTTTGTTCCTCGGACTCTAGTATATTTCCACGGGCTCTGGTTTTGTTCCTCGGGGTCTCCTTTTGCTCTTCGCGATCTGGTTTTGTTCCTCGGGATCTGGTTTTGATCCTCAGGCTCTGTTCTCTTTCCTCGGGAGCTCGTTTTGTTCCTCGAGCTGTGGTTTTGCTCCTCTAGGTCTCGTTGTCTTCCTCGGGCTCTGGTTTTCTTCCTCGGGCTCTGCTTTTCTTCCTCGAGGGCTAGTTCTGTTCCTCGGGGTCTGGTTTTATTCCTCGGACCCTCCTTTTGTTCTTCGGGATCTGGTTTTGTTCCTCGGGCTCTGGTTTTCTTCCTCGGGCTCTGGTTTCTTTCCTCGGGCTCTGGTTTTGTTCCTCGAGCTGTGGTTTTGCTCCTCTAGATCTGATTTTTTTCCTCGGGCTCTGGTTTTGTTACTCGGACTCTAGTATAATTCCACGGGCTCTGGTTTTGTTCCTTGGGGCCTCCTTTTGTTCTTCACGATCTGGTTTTGTTCCTCGGGATATGGTTTTGTTCCTCGGGCTCTGGTTTCTTTCCTCGGGAGCTCGTTTTGTTCCTCGAGCTGTGGTTTTGCTCCTCTAAGTCTCGTTGTCTTCCTCGGACTCTGGTTTTCTTCCTCGGGCTCTGCTTTTCTTCCTTGAGGGCTAGTTTTGTTCCTTGGGGTCTGGTTTTATTCCTCGGGCCCTCCTTTTGTTCTTCGGGATCTGGTTTTGTTCCTCGGGCTCTGGGTTCTTTCCTCGGGCTCTGGTTTTGTTCCTCGAGCTGTGGTTTTGCTCGTCTAGCTCTGGTTGTCTTCCTCGGGCTCTGGTTTTCTTCCTCGAGGGCTTGTTTTGTTCCCCGGGCTCTGGTTTTGTTCTTCGCGATCTGCTTTAGCTCCTCGGGCTCTGGTTTGGGTCCACGGGTCTCGTTTTGTTCCTCGGGCCCACCGTTTCTTCCTCGGGTTCTGGTTTTCTTCCTCGGGCTCTGGTTTAATATCTCGGGCTCTGGTATTTTTCCTCGGCCTCTTTTTTTGTTCCTCTGCCCCTGCTTTTCTTTCTCGGCCCCTGGTTTTGTTCCCCGGGCTCTGGTTTAGTTCCACGGGCTCTGCTTTTGATCCTCAGGCTCTAGTTTTCTTCCTCGGACTCTGGTTTTGTTCCTCGGACTCTAGTATAATTCCACGGGCTCTGGTTTTGTCCCTCGGGGCCTCCTTTTGTTCTTCGTGATCTGGTTTTGTTCCTCGGGATCTGGTTTTGTTCCTCAGGCTCTGTTTTAATTCCTTGGGAGCTCGTTTTGTTCCTCGAGCTGTGGTTTTGCTCCTCTAGCTCTCGTTGTCTTCCTCGGTCTCTGGTATTCTTCCTCGAGGGCTAGTTTTTTTCCTCGGGGTCTCGTTTTATTCCTTGGACCCTCCTTTTGTTCTTCGGGACCTGTTATTGTTCCTCGGGCTCTGGTTTCTTTCCTCGGGCTCTGGTTTTGTTCCTCGAGCTGTGGTTTTGCTCCTCTAGCTCTGGTTGTCTTCCTCGGGCTCTGGTTTTCTTCCTCGGGCTCTAGTTTTCTTCCTCGAGGGCTAGTTTTGTTCCTTGGGGTCTGGTTTTATTCCTCGGACCCTCCTTTTGTTCTTCGGGACCTGTTTTTGTTCCTCGGGCTCTGGTTTCTTTCCTCGGGCTCTGGTTTTGTTCCTCGAGCTGTGGTTTTGCTCCTCTAGCTCTGGTTGTCTTCCTCGGGCTCTGGTTTTCTTCCTCGAGGGCTAGTTTTGTTCCTCGGGCTCTGGTTTTATTCCTCGGGCCCTCCTTTTGTTCTTCGCGATCTGGTTTTGTTCCTCGGGCTCTGGTTTCATTCCTCGGGCTCTGGTTTCTTTCCTCGGGCTCTGGTTTTGTTCCTCGAGCTGTGGTTTTGCTCCTCTAGCTCTGGTTGTCTTCCTCGGGCTCTGGTTTTCTTCCTCGGGCTCTGGTTTTCTTCCTCGAGGGCTGATTTTGTTCCCCGGGCTCTGGTTTTGTTCTTCCAGCTCTGCTTTACCTCCTCGGGCTCTGGTTTGGGTCCACGGGTCTCGTTTTGTTCCTCGGGCCTACCATTTGTTCCTCCGTCTCTGGTTTTGTTCCTCAGGTTCTGGTTTTGTTCCTCGAGCTCTGGTTTAGTTCTATTGGCTCTGGTTTTGTTCCTCAGGCTCTGTTTTTTTTCCTCGGGCTCTGGTTTTGTTCCTCGGACTCTAGTATAATTCCACGGGCTCTGGTTTTGTTCCTCGGGGCCTCCTTTTGTTCTTTGCGATCTGGTTTTTTTCCTCGGGATCTGGTTTTGTTCCTCAGGCTCTGGTTTGTTTCCTCGGGAGCTCGTTTTGTTCCTCGAGCTGTGGTATTGCTCCTCTAGCTCTGGTTGTCTTCCTCGGACTTTGGTTGTCTTCCTCGGGCTCTGCTTTTTTCCTCGAGGGCTAGTTTTTTTCACCGGCCTCTGGTTTTGTTCTTCCAGCTCTGCTTTAGCTCCTAGGGCTCTGGTTTGGGTCCACGGGTCTCGTTTTGTTCCTCGGGCCCACCGTTTCTTCCTCGGGTTCTGGTTTTCTTCCTCGGGCTCTGGTTTAATTTCTCGGGCTCTGGTATTGTTCCTCGGCCTCTTTTTTTGTTCCTCTGCCCCTGCTTTTCTTTCTCGGCCCCTGGTTTTTTTCCCCGGGCTCTGGTTTAGTTCCACGGGCTCTGCTTTTGTTCCTCAGGCTCTGGTTTTCTTCCTCGGGCTCTGGTTTTGTTCCTCGGACTCTAGTATAATTCCACAGGCTCTGGTTTTGTTCCTCGGGGTCTCCTTTTGTTCTTCGCGATCTGGTTTTGTTCCTCGGGATCTGGTTTTGATCCTCAGGCTCTGTTCTCTTTCCTCGGGAGCTCGTTTTGTTCCTCGAGCTGTGGTTTTGCTCCTCTAGGTCTCGTTGTCTTCCTCGGGCTCTGGTTTTCTTCCTCGGGCTCTGCTTTTCTTCCTCGAGGGCTAGTTCTGTTCCTCGGGGTCTGGTTTTATTCCTCGGACCCTCCTTTTGTTCTTCGGGATCTGGTTTTGTTCCTCGGGCTCTGGTTTTCTTCCTCGGGCTCTGGTTTCTTTCCTCGGGCTCTGGTTTTGTTCCTCGAGCTGTGGTTTTGCTCCTCTAGATCTGGTTTTTTTCCTCGGGCTCTGGTTTTGTTACTCGGACTCTAGTATAATTCCACGGGCTCTGGTTTTGTTCCTTGGGGCCTCCTTTTGTTCTTCACGATCTGGTTTTGTTCCTCGGGATATGGTTTTGTTCCTCGGGCTCTGGTTTCTTTCCTCGGGAGCTCGTTTTGTTCCTCGAGCTGTGGTTTTGCTCCTCTAGGTCTCGTTGTCTTCCTCGGACTCTGGTTGTCTTCCTCGGGCTCTGCTTTTCTTCCTCGAGGGCTAGTTTTGTTCCTTGGGGTCTGGTTTTATTCCTCGGACCCTCCTTTTGTTCTTCGGGACCTGTTTTTGTTCCTCGGGCTCTGGTTTCTTTCCTCGGGCTCTGGTTTTGTTCCTCGAGCTGTGGTTTTGCTCCTCTAGCTCTGGTTGTCTTCCTCGGGCTCTGGTTTTCTACCTCGAGGGCTAGTTTTGTTCCTCGGGCTCTGGTTTTATTCCTCAGGCCCTCCTTTTGTTCTTCGGGTTTTGGTTTTGTTCCTCGGGCTCTGGTTTCATTCCTCGGGCTCTGGTTTCTTTCCTCGGGCTCTGGTTTTGTTCCTCGAGCTGTGGTTTTGCTCCTCTAGCTCTGGTTGTCTTCCTCGGGCTCTGGTTTTCTTCCTCGAGGGCTAGTTTTGTTTCTCGGGCTCTGGTTTTATTCCTCGGGCCCTCCTTTTGTTCTTCGCGATCTGGTTTTGTTCCTCGGGCTCTGGTTTCATTCCTCGGGCTCTGGTTTTTTTCCTCGGGCTCTCGTTTTGTTCCTCGAGCTGTGGTATTGCTCCTCTAGCTCTGGTTGTCTTCCTTGGGCTCTGGTTGTCTTCCTCGGGCTCTGCTTTTCTTCCTCGAGGGCTAGTTTTGTTCCTTGGGGTCTGGTTTTATTCCTCGGGCCCTCCTTTTGTTCTTCGCGATCTGGTTTTGTTCCTCGGGCTCTGGTTTCATTCCTCGGGCTCTGGTTTTTTTCCTCGGGCTCTCGTTTTGTTCCTCGAGCTGTTGTATTGCTCCTCTGGCTCTGGTTGTCTTCCTCGGGCTCTGCTTTTCTTCCTCGAGGGCTAGTTTTTTTCCCCGGCCTCTGGTTTTGTTCTTCCAGCTCTGCTTTAGCTCCTAGGGCTCTGGTTTGGGTCCACGGGTCTCGTTTTGTTCCTCGGGCCCACCGTTTCTTCCTCGGGTTCTGGTTTTCTTCCTCGGGCTCTGGTTTAATTTCTCGGGCTCTGGTATTGTTCCTCGGCCTCTTTTTTTGTTCCTCTGCCCCTGCTTTTCTTTCTCGGCCCCTGGTTTTGTTCCCCGGGCTCTGGTTTAGTTCCACGGGCTCTGCTTTTGTTCCTCAGGCTCTGGTTTTCTTCCTCGGGGCCTCCTTTTGTTCTTCGCGATCTGGTTTTTTTCCTCGGGATCTGGTTTTGTTCCTCAGGCTCTGTTCTCTTTCCTCGGGAGCTCGTTTTGTTCCTCGAGCTGTGGTTTTGCTCCTCTAGCTCTCGTTGTCTTCCTCGGGCTCTGGTTTTCTTCCTCGGGCTCTGCTTTTCTTCCTCGAGGGCTAGTTCTGTTCCTCGGGGTCTGGTTTTATTCCTCGGGCCCTCCTTTTGTTCTTCGGGATCTGGTTTTGTTCCTCGGGCTCTGGTTTTCTTCCTCGGGCTCTGGTTTCTTTTCTCGGGCTCTGGTTTTGTTCCTCGAGCTGTGGTTTTGCTCCTCTAGCTCTGGTTGTCTTCCTCGGGCTCTGGTATTTTTCCTCGAGGGTTAGTTTTGTTCCTCGGGGTGTCGTTTTATTCCTCGGACCCTCCTTTTGTTCTTCGGGACCTGTTTTTGTTCCTCGGGCTCTGGTTTCTTTCCTCGGGCTCTGGTTTTGTTCCTCGAGCTGTGGTTTTGCTCCTCTAGCTCTGGTTGTCTTCCTCGGGCTCTGGTTTTCTTCCTCGAGGGCTAGTTTTGTTCCTCGGGCTCTGGTTTTATTCCTCGGGCCCTCCTTTTGTTCTTCGCGTCTGGTTTTGTTCCTCGGGCTCTGGTTTTCTTCCTCGACGGCTGGTTTTGTTCCCCGGGCTCCGGTTTTGTTCTTCCAGCTCTGCTTTAGCTCCTCGGGCTCTGGTTTGGGTCCACGGGTCTCGTTTTATTCCTCGGACCCTCCTTTTGTTCTTCGGGACCTGTTTTTGTTCCTCGGGCTCTGGTTTCTTTCCTCGGGCTCTGGTTTTGTTCCTCGAGCTGTGGTTTTGCTCCTCTAGCTCTGGTTGTCTTCCTCGGGCTCTGGTTTTCTTCCTCGAGGGCTAGTTTTGTTCCCCGGCCTCTGGTTTTGTTTTTCGCGATCTGCTTTAGCTCCTCGGGCTCTGGTTTGGTTCCACGGGTATCGTTTTGTTCCTCGGGCCCACCGTTTCTTCCTCGGGTTCTGGTTTTCTTCCTCGGGCTCTGGTTTAATTTCTCGGGCTCTGGTATTGTTCCTCGGCCTCTTTTTTTGTTCCTCTGCCCCTGCTTTTCTTTCTCGGCCCCTGGTTTTTTTCCCCGGGCTCTGGTTTAGTTCCACGGGCTCTGCTTTTGTTCCTCAGGCTCTGGTTTTCTTCCTCTGGCTCTGGTTTTGTTACTCGGACTCTAGTATAATTCCACGGGCTCTGGTTTTGTTCCTTGGGGCCTCCTTTTGTTCTTCGCGATCTGGTTTTGTTCCTCGGGATCTGGTTTTGTTCCTCGGGCTCTGGTTTCTTTCCTCGGGAGCTCGTTTTGTTCCTCGAGCTGTGGTTTTGCTCCTCTAGCTCTCGTTGTCTTCCTCGGGCTCTGGTTTTCTTCCTCGGGCTCTGCTTTTCTTCCTCGAGGGCTAGTTTTGTTCCTTGGGGTCTGGTTTTATTCCTCGGGCCCTCCTTTTGTTCTTCGGGATGTGGTTTTGTTCCTCGGGCTCTGGTTTTCTTCCTCGGGCTCTGGTTTCTTTCCTCGGGCTCTGGTTTTGTTCCTCGAGCTGTGGTTTTGCTCCTCTAGCTCTGGTTGTCTTCCTCGGGCTCTGGTTTTCTTCCTCGGGCTCTAGTTTTCTTCCTCGGGGGCTGGTTTTGTTCCCCGAGGGCTGGTTTTGTTCCCCGGGCTCTGGTTTTTTTCTTCCAGCTCTGCTTTACCTCCTCGGGTTCTGGTTTGAGTCCACGGGTCTCGTTTTGTTCCTCGGGCCCACCATTTGTTCCTCCGTCTCTGGTTTTGTTCCTCAGGTTCTGGTTTTGTTCCTCGAGCTCTGGTTTAGTTCCATTGGCTCTGGTTTTGTTCCTCAGGCTCTGGTTTTTTTCCTTGGGCTCTGGTTTTGTTCCTCAGACTCTAGTATAATTCCACGGGCTCTGGTTTTGTTCTTTGGGGCCTCCTTTTGTTCTTTGCGATCTGGTTTTTTTACTCGGGATCTGGTTTTGTTCCTCGGGATCTGGTTTTGTTCCTCGGGCTCTGGTTTCTTTCCTCGGGAGCTCGTTTTGTTCCTCGATCTGTGGTTTTGCTCCTCTAAGTCTCGTTGTCTTCCTCGGACTCTGGTTTTCTTCCTCGGGCTCTGCTTTTCTTCCTCGAGGGCTAGTTCTGTTCCTCAGGCTCTGGTTTTATGCCTCGGGCCCTCCTTTTGTTCTTCGGGATCTGGTTTTGTTCCTCGGGCTCTGGGTTCTTTCCTCGGGCTCTGGTTTTGTTCCTCGAGCTGTGGTTTTGCTCGTCTAGCTCTGGTTGTCTTCCTCGGGCTCTGGTTTTCTTCCTCGAGGGCTGGTTTTGTTCCCCGGGCTCTGGTTTTGTTCTTCGCGATCTGCTTTAGCTCCTCGGGCTCTGGTTTGGTTCCACGGGTATCGTTTTGTTCCTCGGGCCCACCGTTTCTTCCTCGGGTTCTGGTTTTCTTCCTCGGGCTCTGGTTTAATTTCTCGGGCTCTGGTATTGTTCCTCGGCCTCTTTTTTTGTTCCTCTGCCCCTGCTTTTCTTTCTTGGCCCCTGGTTTTTTTCCTCGGGCTCTGGTTTAGTTCCACGGGCTCTGCTTTTGTTCCTCAGGCTCTGGTTTTCTTCCTCTGGCTCTGGTTTTGTTCCTCGGACTCTAGTATAATTCCACGGACTCTGGTTTTGTTCCTCGGGGCCTCCTTTTGTTCTTCGCGATCTGGTTTTGTTCCTCGGGATCTGGTTTTGTTCCTCAGGCTCTGTTCTCTTTCCTCGGGAGCTCGTTTTGTTCCTCGAGCTGTGGTTTTGCTCCTCTAGGTCTCGTTGTCTTCCTCGGGCTCTGGTTTTCTTCCTCGGGCTCTGCTTTTCTTCCTCGAGGGCTAGTTCTGTTCCTCGGGGTCTGGTTTTATTCCTCGGGCCCTCCTTTTGTTCTTCGGGATCTGGTTTTGTTCCTCGGGCTCTGGTTTTCTTCCTCGGGCTCTGGTTTCTTTCCTCGGGCTCTGGTTTTGTTCCTCGAGCTGTGGTTTTGCTCCTCTAGCTCTGGTTGTCTTCCTCGGGCTCTGGTTTTCTTCCTCAGGCTCTGGTTTTCTTCCTCTGGCTCTGGTTTTGTTCCTCGGACTCTAGTATAATTCCACGGGCTCTGGTTTTGTTCCTCGGGGCCTCCTTTTGTTCTTCGCGATCTGTTTTTTTTCCTCGGGATCTGGTTTTGTTCCTCGGGCTCTGGTTTCTTTCCTCGGGAGCTCGTTTTGTTCCTCGAGCTGTTGTATTGCTCCTCTGGCTCTGGTTGTCTTCCTCGGGCTCTGCTTTTCTTCCTCGAGGGCTAGTTTTTTTCCCCGGCCTCTGGTTTTGTTCTTCCAGCTCTGCTTTAGCTCCTCTGGCTCTGGTTTGGTTCCACGGGTCTCATTTTGTTCTTCGGGCCCACCATTTGTTCCTCCGTCTCTGGTTTTGTTCCTCAGGTTCTGGTTTTGTTCCTCGAGCTCTGGTTTAGTTCCATTGGCTCTGGTTTTGTTCCTCAGGCTCTGGTTTAGTTCCACGGGCTCTGCTTTTGTTCCTCAGGCTCTGGTTTTGTTCCTTGGGGCCTCCTTTTGTTCTTCGCGATCTGGTTTTTTTCCTCGGGATCTGGTTTTGTTCCTCAGGCTCTGTTCTCTTTCCTCGGGAGCTCGTTTTGTTCCTCGAGCTGTGGTTTTGCTCCTCTAGCTCTCGTTGTCTTCCTCGGGCTCTGGTTTTCTTCCTCGGGCTCTGCTTTTCTTCCTCGAGGGCTAGTTCTGTTCCTCGGGGTCTGGTTTTATTCCTCGGGCCCTCCTTTTGTTCTTCGGGATCTGGTTTTGTTCCTCGGGCTCTGGTTTTCTTCCTCGGGCTCTGGTTTCTTTTCTCGGGCTCTGGTTTTGTTCCTCGAGCTGTGGTTTTGCTCCTCTAGCTCTGGTTGTCTTCCTCGGGCTCTGGTATTTTTCCTCGAGGGTTAGTTTTGTTCCTCGGGGTGTCGTTTTATTCCTCGGACCCTCCTTTTGTTCTTCGGGACCTGTTTTTGTTCCTCGGGCTCTGGTTTCTTTCCTCGGGCTCTGGTTTTGTTCCTCGAGCTGTGGTTTTGCTCCTCTAGCTCTGGTTGTCTTCCTCGGGCTCTGGTTTTCTTCCTCGAGGGCTAGTTTTGTTCCTCGGGCTCTGGTTTTATTCCTCGGGCCCTCCTTTTGTTCTTCGCGTCTGGTTTTGTTCCTCGGGCTCTGGTTTTCTTCCTCGACGGCTGGTTTTGTTCCCCGGGCTCCGGTTTTGTTCTTCCAGCTCTGCTTTAGCTCCTCGGGCTCTGGTTTGGGTCCACGGGTCTCGTTTTATTCCTCGGACCCTCCTTTTGTTCTTCGGGACCTGTTTTTGTTCCTCGGGCTCTGGTTTCTTTCCTCGGGCTCTGGTTTTGTTCCTCGAGCTGTGGTTTTGCTCCTCTAGCTCTGGTTGTCTTCCTCGGGCTCTGGTTTTCTTCCTCGAGGGCTAGTTTTGTTCCCCGGGCTCTGGTTTTGTTCTTCGCGATCTGCTTTAGCTCCTCGGGCTCTGGTTTGGTTCCACGGGTCTCGTTTTGTTCCTCGGGCCCACCGTTTCTTCCTCGGGTTCTGGTTTTCTTCCTCGGGCTCTGGTTTAATTTCTCGGGCTCTGGTATTGTTCCTCGGCCTCTTTTTTTGTTCCTCTGCCCCTGCTTTTCTTTCTCGGCCCCTGGTTTTTTTCCCCGGGCTCTGGTTTAGTTCCACGGGCTCTGCTTTTGTTCCTCAGGCTCTGGTTTTCTTCCTCTGGCTCTGGTTTTGTTACTCGGACTCTAGTATAATTCCACGGGCTCTGGTTTTGTTCCTTGGGGCCTCCTTTTGTTCTTCGCGATCTGGTTTTGTTCCTCGGGATCTGGTTTTGTTCCTCGGGCTCTGGTTTCTTTCCTCGGGAGCTCGTTTTGTTCCTCGAGCTGTGGTTTTGCTCCTCTAGCTCTCGTTGTCTTCCTCGGGCTCTGGTTTTCTTCCTCGGGCTCTGCTTTTCTTCCTCGAGGGCTAGTTTTGTTCCTTGGGGTCTGGTTTTATTCCTCGGGCCCTCCTTTTGTTCTTCGGGATGTGGTTTTGTTCCTCGGGCTCTGGTTTTCTTCCTCGGGCTCTGGTTTCTTTCCTCGGGCTCTGGTTTTGTTCCTCGAGCTGTGGTTTTGCTCCTCTAGCTCTGGTTGTCTTCCTCGGGCTCTGGTTTTCTTCCTCGGGCTCTAGTTTTCTTCCTCGGGGGCTGGTTTTGTTCCCCGAGGGCTGGTTTTGTTCCCCGGGCTCTGGTGTTTTTCTTCCAGCTCTGCTTTACCTCCTCGGGTTCTGGTTTGAGTCCACGGGTCTCGTTTTGTTCCTCGGGCCCACCATTTGTTCCTCCGTCTCTGGTTTTGTTCCTCAGGTTCTGGTTTTGTTCCTCGAGCTCTGGTTTAGTTCCATTGGCTCTGGTTTTGTTCCTCAGGCTCTGGTTTTTTTCCTTGGGCTCTGGTTTTGTTCCTCAGACTCTAGTATAATTCCACGGGCTCTGGTTTTGTTCTTTGGGGCCTCCTTTTGTTCTTTGCGATCTGGTTTTTTTACTCGGGATCTGGTTTTGTTCCTCGGGATCTGGTTTTGTTCCTCGGGCTCTGGTTTCTTTCCTCGGGAGCTCGTTTTGTTCCTCGATCTGTGGTTTTGCTCCTCTAAGTCTCGTTGTCTTCCTCGGACTCTGGTTTTCTTCCTCGGGCTCTGCTTTTCTTCCTCGAGGGCTAGTTCTGTTCCTCAGGCTCTGGTTTTATGCCTCGGGCCCTCCTTTTGTTCTTCGGGATCTGGTTTTGTTCCTCGGGCTCTGGGTTCTTTCCTCGGGCTCTGGTTTTGTTCCTCGAGCTGTGGTTTTGCTCGTCTAGCTCTGGTTGTCTTCCTCGGGCTCTGGTTTTCTTCCTCGAGGGCTGGTTTTGTTCCCCGGGCTCTGGTTTTGTTCTTCGCGATCTGCTTTAGCTCCTCGGGCTCTGGTTTGGTTCCACGGGTATCGTTTTGTTCCTCGGGCCCACCGTTTCTTCCTCGGGTTCTGGTTTTCTTCCTCGGGCTCTGGTTTAATTTCTCGGGCTCTGGTATTGTTCCTCGGCCTCTTTTTTTGTTCCTCTGCCCCTGCTTTTCTTTCTTGGCCCCTGGTTTTTTTCCTCGGGCTCTGGTTTAGTTCCACGGGCTCTGCTTTTGTTCCTCAGGCTCTGGTTTTCTTCCTCTGGCTCTGGTTTTGTTCCTCGGACTCTAGTATAATTCCACGGGCTCTGGTTTTGTTCCTCGGGGCCTCCTTTTGTTCTTCGCGATCTGGTTTTGTTCCTCGGGATCTGGTTTTGTTCCTCAGGCTCTGTTCTCTTTCCTCGGGAGCTCGTTTTGTTCCTCGAGCTGTGGTTTTGCTCCTCTAGGTCTCGTTGTCTTCCTCGGGCTCTGGTTTTCTTCCTCGGGCTCTGCTTTTCTTCCTCGAGGGCTAGTTCTGTTCCTCGGGGTCTGGTTTTATTCCTCGGGCCCTCCTTTTGTTCTTCGGGATCTGGTTTTGTTCCTCGGGCTCTGGTTTTCTTCCTCGGGCTCTGGTTTCTTTCCTCGGGCTCTGGTTTTGTTCCTCGAGCTGTGGTTTTGCTCCTCTAGCTCTGGTTGTCTTCCTCGGGCTCTGGTTTTCTTCCTCGGGCTCTAGTTTTCTTCCTCGGGGGCTGGTTTTGTTCCCCGAGGGCTGGTTTTGTTCCCCGGGCTCTGGTTTTTTTCTTCCAGCTCTGCTTTACCTCCTCGGGTTCTGGTTTGAGTCCACGGGTCTCGTTTTGTTCCTCGGGCCCACCATTTGTTCCTCCGTCTCTGGTTTTGTTCCTCAGGTTCTGGTTTTGTTCCTCGAGCTCTGGTTTAGTTCCATTGGCTCTGGTTTTGTTCCTCAGGCTCTGGTTTTTTTCCTTGGGCTCTGGTTTTGTTCCTCAGACTCTAGTATAATTCCACGGGCTCTGGTTTTGTTCTTTGGGGCCTCCTTTTGTTCTTTGCGATCTGGTTTTTTTACTCGGGATCTGGTTTTGTTCCTCGGGATCTGGTTTTGTTCCTCGGGCTCTGGTTTCTTTCCTCGGGAGCTCGTTTTGTTCCTCGATCTGTGGTTTTGCTCCTCTAAGTCTCGTTGTCTTCCTCGGACTCTGGTTTTCTTCCTCGGGCTCTGCTTTTCTTCCTCGAGGGCTAGTTCTGTTCCTCAGGCTCTGGTTTTATGCCTCGGGCCCTCCTTTTGTTCTTCGGGATCTGGTTTTGTTCCTCGGGCTCTGGGTTCTTTCCTCGGGCTCTGGTTTTGTTCCTCGAGCTGTGGTTTTGCTCGTCTAGCTCTGGTTGTCTTCCTCGGGCTCTGGTTTTCTTCCTCGAGGGCTGGTTTTGTTCCCCGGGCTCTGGTTTTGTTCTTCGCGATCTGCTTTAGCTCCTCGGGCTCTGGTTTGGTTCCACGGGTATCGTTTTGTTCCTCGGGCCCACCGTTTCTTCCTCGGGTTCTGGTTTTCTTCCTCGGGCTCTGGTTTAATTTCTCGGGCTCTGGTATTGTTCCTCGGCCTCTTTTTTTGTTCCTCTGCCCCTGCTTTTCTTTCTTGGCCCCTGGTTTTTTTCCTCGGGCTCTGGTTTAGTTCCACGGGCTCTGCTTTTGTTCCTCAGGCTCTGGTTTTCTTCCTCTGGCTCTGGTTTTGTTCCTCGGACTCTAGTATAATTCCACGGGCTCTGGTTTTGTTCCTCGGGGCCTCCTTTCGTTCTTCGCGATCTGGTTTTGTTCCTCGGGATCTGGTTTTGTTCCTCAGGCTCTGTTCTCTTTCCTCGGGAGCTCGTTTTGTTCCTCGAGCTGTGGTTTTGCTCCTCTAGGTCTCGTTGTCTTCCTCGGGCTCTGGTTTTCTTCCTCGGGCTCTGGTTTTCTTCCTCGAGGGCTAGTTCTGTTCCTCGGGGTCTGGTTTTATTCCTCGGGCCCTCCTTTTGTTCTTCGGGATCTGGTTTTGTTCCTCGGGCTCTGGTTTTCTTCCTCGGGCTCTGGTTTCTTTCCTCGGGCTCTGGTTTTGTTCCTCGAGCTGTGGTTTTGCTCCTCTAGCTCTGGTTGTCTTCCTCGGGCTCTGGTTTTCTTCCTCAGGCTCTGGTTTTCTTCCTCTGGCTCTGGTTTTGTTCCTCGGACTCTAGTATAATTCCACGGGCTCTGGTTTTGTTCCTCGGGGCCTCCTTTTGTTCTTCGCGATCTGTTTTTTTTCCTCGGGATCTGGTTTTGTTCCTCGGGCTCTGGTTTCTTTCCTCGGGAGCTCGTTTTGTTCCTCGAGCTGTTGTATTGCTCCTCTGGCTCTGGTTGTCTTCCTCGGGCTCTGCTTTTCTTCCTCGAGGGCTAGTTTTTTTCCCCGGCCTCTGGTTTTGTTCTTCCAGCTCTGCTTTAGCTCCTCTGGCTCTGGTTTGGTTCCACGGGTCTCATTTTGTTCTTCGGGCCCACCATTTGTTCCTCCGTCTCTGGTTTTGTTCCTCAGGTTCTGGTTTTGTTCCTCGAGCTCTGGTTTAGTTCCATTGGCTCTGGTTTTGTTCCTCAGGCTCTGGTTTTTTTCCTCGAGCTCTGGTTTTGTTCCTCGGACTCTAGTATAATTCCACGGGCTCTGGTTTTGTTCCTTGGGGCCTCCTTTTGTTCTTTGCGATCTGGTTTTTTTCCTCGGGATCTGGTTTTGTTCCTCGGGATCTGGTTTTGTTCCTCGGGCTCTGGTTTCTTTCCTCGGGAGCTCGTTTTGTTCCTCGAGCTGTGGTTTTGCTCCTCTAAGTCTCGTTGTCTTCCTCGGACTCTGGTTTTCTTCCTCGGGCTCTGCTTTTCTTCCTTGAGGGCTAGTTTTGTTCCTTGGGGTCTGGTTTTATTCCTCGGGCCCTCCTTTTGTTCTTCGGGATCTGGTTTTGTTCCTCGGGCTCTGGGTTCTTTCCTCGGGCTCTGGTTTTGTTCCTCGAGCTGTGGTTTTGCTCGTCTAGCTCTGGTTGTCTTCCTCGGGCTCTGGTTTTCTTCCTCGAGGGCTTGTTTTGTTCCCCGGGCTCTGGTTTTCTTCTTCGCGATCTGCTTTAGCTCCTCGGGCTCTGGTTTGGGTCCACGGGTCTCGTTTTGTTCCTCGGGCCCACCGTTTCTTCCTCGGGTTCTGGTTTTCTTCCTCGGGCTCTGGTTTAACATCTCGGGCTCTGGTATTTTTCCTCGGCCTCTTTTTTTGTTCCTCTGCCCCTGCTTTTCTTTCTCGGCCCCTGGTTTTGTTCCCCGGGCTCTGGTTTAGTTCCACGGGCTCTGCTTTTGATCCTCAGGCTCTGGTTTTCTTCCTCGGACTCTGGTTTTGTTCCTCGGACTCTAGTATAATTCCACGGGCTCTGGTTTTGTCCCTCGGGGCCTCCTTTTGTTCTTCGTGATCTGGTTTTGTTCCTCGGGATCTGGTTTTGTTCCTCAGGCTCTGTTTTAATTCCTTGGGAGCTCGTTTTGTTCCTCGAGCTGTGGTTTTGCTCCTCTAGCTCTCGTTGTCTTCCTCGGTCTCTGGTATTCTTCCTCGAGGGCTAGTTTTGTTCCTCGGGGTCTCGTTTTATTCCTTGGACCCTCCTTTTGTTCTTCGGGACCTGTTATTGTTCCTCGGGCTCTGGTTTCTTTCCTCGGGCTCTGGTTTTGTTCCTCGAGCTGTGGTTTTGCTCCTCTAGCTCTGGTTGTCTTCCTCGGGCTCTGGTTTTCTTCCTCGGGCTCTAGTTTTCTTCCTCGAGGGCTAGTTTTGTTCCTTGGGGTCTGGTTTTATTCCTCGGACCCTCCTTTTGTTCTTCGGGACCTGTTTTTGTTCCTCGGGCTCTGGTTTCTTTCCTCGGGCTCTGGTTTTGTTCCTCGAGCTGTGGTTTTGCTCCTCTAGCTCTGGTTGTCTTCCTCGGGCTCTGGTTTTCTTCCTCGAGGGCTAGTTTTGTTCCTCGGGCTCTGGTTTTATTCCTCGGGCCCTCCTTTTGTTCTTCGCGATCTGGTTTTGTTCCTCGGGCTCTGGTTTCATTCCTCGGGCTCTGGTTTCTTTCCTCGGGCTCTGGTTTTGTTCCTCGAGCTGTGGTTTTGCTCCTCTAGCTCTGGTTGTCTTCCTCGGGCTCTGGTTTTCTTCCTCGGGCTCTGGTTTTCTTCCTCGAGGGCTGATTTTGTTCCCCGGGCTCTGGTTTTGTTCTTCCAGCTCTGCTTTACCTCCTCGGGCTCTGGTTTGGGTCCACGGGTCTCGTTTTGTTCCTCGGGCCTACCATTTGTTCCTCCGTCTCTGGTTTTGTTCCTCAGGTTCTGGTTTTGTTCCTCGAGCTCTGGTTTAGTTCCATTGGCTCTGGTTTTGTTCCTCAGGCTCTGTTTTTTTTCCTCGGGCTCTGGTTTTGTTCCTCGGACTCTAGTATAATTCCACGGGCTCTGGTTTTGTTCCTCGGGGCCTCCTTTTGTTCTTTGCGATCTGGTTTTTTTCCTCGGGATCTGGTTTTGTTCCTCAGGCTCTGGTTTGTTTCCTCGGGAGCTCGTTTTGTTCCTCGAGCTGTGGTATTGCTCCTCTAGCTCTGGTTGTCTTCCTCGGACTTTGGTTGTCTTCCTCGGCCTCTGCTTTTTTCCTCGAGGGCTAGTTTTTTTCACCGGCCTCTGGTTTTGTTCTTCCAGCTCTGCTTTAGCTCCTAGGGCTCTGGTTTGGGTCCACGGGTCTCGTTTTGTTCCTCGGGCCCACCGTTTCTTCCTCGGGTTCTGGTTTTCTTCCTCGGGCTCTGGTTTAATTTCTCGGGCTCTGGTATTGTTCCTCGGCCTCTTTTTTTGTTCCTCTGCCCCTGCTTTTCTTTCTCGGCCCCTGGTTTTTTTCCCCGGGCTCTGGTTTAGTTCCACGGGCTCTGCTTTTGATCCTCAGGCTCTAGTTTTCTTCCTCGGACTCTGGTTTTGTTCCTCGGACTCTAGTATAATTCCACGGGCTCTGGTTTTGTCCCTCGGGGCCTCCTTTTGTTCTTCGTGATCTGGTTTTGTTCCTCGGGATCTGGTTTTGTTCCTCAGGCTCTGTTTTAATTCCTTGGGAGCTCGTTTTGTTCCTCGAGCTGTGGTTTTGCTCCTCTAGCTCTCGTTGTCTTCCTCGGTCTCTGGTATTCTTCCTCGAGGGCTAGTTTTGTTCCTCGGGGTCTCGTTTTATTCCTTGGACCCTCCTTTTGTTCTTCGGGACCTGTTATTGTTCCTCGGGCTCTGGTTTCTTTCCTCGGGCTCTGGTTTTGTTCCTCGAGCTGTGGTTTTGCTCCTCTAGCTCTGGTTGTCTTCCTCGGGCTCTGGTTTTCTTCCTCGGGCTCTAGTTTTCTTCCTCGAGGGCTAGTTTTGTTCCTTGGGGTCTGGTTTTATTCCTCGGACCCTCCTTTTGTTCTTCGGGACCTGTTTTTGTTCCTCGGGCTCTGGTTTCTTTCCTCGGGCTCTGGTTTTGTTCCTCGAGCTGTGGTTTTGCTCCTCTAGCTCTGGTTGTCTTCCTCGGGCTCTGGTTTTCTTCCTCGAGGGCTAGTTTTGTTCCTCGGGCTCTGGTTTTATTCCTCGGGCCCTCCTTTTGTTCTTCGCGATCTGGTTTTGTTCCTCGGGCTCTGGTTTCATTCCTCGGGCTCTGGTTTCTTTCCTCGGGCTCTGGTTTTGTTCCTCGAGCTGTGGTTTTGCTCCTCTAGCTCTGGTTGTCTTCCTCGGGCTCTGGTTTTCTTCCTCGGGCTCTGGTTTTCTTCCTCGAGGGCTGATTTTGTTCCCCGGGCTCTGGTTTTGTTCTTCCAGCTCTGCTTTACCTCCTCGGGCTCTGGTTTGGGTCCACGGGTCTCGTTTTGTTCCTCGGGCCTACCATTTGTTCCTCCGTCTCTGGTTTTGTTCCTCAGGTTCTGGTTTTGTTCCTCGAGCTCTGGTTTAGTTCCATTGGCTCTGGTTTTGTTCCTCAGGCTCTGTTTTTTTTCCTCGGGCTCTGGTTTTGTTCCTCGGACTCTAGTATAATTCCACGGGCTCTGGTTTTGTTCCTCGGGGCCTCCTTTTGTTCTTTGCGATCTGGTTTTTTTCCTCGGGATCTGGTTTTGTTCCTCAGGCTCTGGTTTGTTTCCTCGGGAGCTCGTTTTGTTCCTCGAGCTGTGGTATTGCTCCTCTAGCTCTGGTTGTCTTCCTCGGACTTTGGTTGTCTTCCTCGGCCTCTGCTTTTTTCCTCGAGGGCTAGTTTTTTTCACCGGCCTCTGGTTTTGTTCTTCCAGCTCTGCTTTAGCTCCTAGGGCTCTGGTTTGGGTCCACGGGTCTCGTTTTGTTCCTCGGGCCCACCGTTTCTTCCTCGGGTTCTGGTTTTCTTCCTCGGGCTCTGGTTTAATTTCTCGGGCTCTGGTATTGTTCCTCGGCCTCTTTTTTTGTTCCTCTGCCCCTGCTTTTCTTTCTCGGCCCCTGGTTTTTTTCCCCGGGCTCTGGTTTAGTTCCACGGGCTCTGCTTTTGATCCTCAGGCTCTAGTTTTCTTCCTCGGACTCTGGTTTTGTTCCTCGGACTCTAGTATAATTCCACGGGCTCTGGTTTTGTCCCTCGGGGCCTCCTTTTGTTCTTCGTGATCTGGTTTTGTTCCTCGGGATCTGGTTTTGTTCCTCAGGCTCTGTTTTAATTCCTTGGGAGCTCGTTTTGTTCCTCGAGCTGTGGTTTTGCTCCTCTAGCTCTCGTTGTCTTCCTCGGTCTCTGGTATTTTTCCTCGAGGGCTAGTTTTGTTCCTCGGGGTCTCGTTTTATTCCTTGGACCCTCCTTTTGTTCTTCGGGACCTGTTATTGTTCCTCGGGCTCTGGTTTCTTTCCTCGGGCTCTGGTTTTGTTCCTCGAGCTGTGGTTTTGCTCCTCTAGCTCTGGTTGTCTTCCTCGGGCTCTGGTTTTCTTCCTCGGGCTCTAGTTTTCTTCCTCGAGGGCTAGTTTTGTTCCTTGGGGTCTGGTTTTATTCCTCGGACCCTCCTTTTGTTCTTCGGGACCTGTTTTTGTTCCTCGGGCTCTGGTTTCTTTCCTCGGGCTCTGGTTTTGTTCCTCGAGCTGTGGTTTTGCTCCTCTAGCTCTGGTTGTCTTCCTCGGGCTCTGGTTTTCTTCCTCGAGGGCTAGTTTTGTTCCTCGGGCTCTGGTTTTATTCCTCGGGCCCTCCTTTTGTTCTTCGCGATCTGGTTTTGTTCCTCGGGCTCTGGTTTCATTCCTCGGGCTCTGGTTTCTTTCCTCGGGCTCTGGTTTTGTTCCTCGAGCTGTGGTTTTGCTCCTCTAGCTCTGGTTGTCTTCCTCGGGCTCTGGTTTTCTTCCTCGGGCTCTGGTTTTCTTCCTCGAGGGCTGATTTTGTTCCCCGGGCTCTGGTTTTGTTCTTCCAGCTCTGCTTTACCTCCTCGGGCTCTGGTTTGGGTCCACGGGTCTCGTTTTGTTCCTCGGGCCTACCATTTGTTCCTCCGTCTCTGGTTTTGTTCCTCAGGTTCTGGTTTTGTTCCTCGAGCTCTGGTTTAGTTCCATTGGCTCTGGTTTTGTTCCTCAGGCTCTGTTTTTTTTCCTCGGGCTCTGGTTTTGTTCCTCGGACTCTAGTATAATTCCACGGGCTCTGGTTTTGTTCCTCGGGGCCTCCTTTTGTTCTTTGCGATCTGGTTTTTTTCCTCGGGATCTGGTTTTGTTCCTCAGGCTCTGGTTTGTTTCCTCGGGAGCTCGTTTTGTTCCTCGAGCTGTGGTATTGCTCCTCTAGCTCTGGTTGTCTTCCTCGGACTTTGGTTGTCTTCCTCGGGCTCTGCTTTTTTCCTCGAGGGCTAGTTTTTTTCACCGGCCTCTGGTTTTGTTCTTCCAGCTCTGCTTTAGCTCCTAGGGCTCTGGTTTGGGTCCACGGGTCTCGTTTTGTTCCTCGGGCCCACCGTTTCTTCCTCGGGTTCTGGTTTTCTTCCTCGGGCTCTGGTTTAATTTCTCGGGCTCTGGTATTGTTCCTCGGCCTCTTTTTTTGTTCCTCTGCCCCTGCTTTTCTTTCTCGGCCCCTGGTTTTTTTCCCCGGGCTCTGGTTTAGTTCCACGGGCTCTGCTTTTGTTCCTCAGGCTCTGGTTTTCTTCCTCGGGCTCTGGTTTTGTTCCTCGGACTCTAGTATAATTCCACGGGCTCTGGTTTTGTTCCTCGGGGTCTCCTTTTGTTCTTCGCGATCTGGTTTTGTTCCTCGGGATCTGGTTTTGATCCTCAGGCTCTGTTCTCTTTCCTCGGGAGCTCGTTTTGTTCCTCGAGCTGTGGTTTTGCTCCTCTAGGTCTCGTTGTCTTCCTCGGGCTCTGGTTTTCTTCCTCGGGCTCTGCTTTTCTTCCTCGAGGGCTAGTTCTGTTCCTCGGGGTCTGGTTTTATTCCTCGGACCCTCCTTTTGTTCTTCGGGATCTGGTTTTGTTCCTCGGGCTCTGGTTTTCTTCCTCGGCCTCTGGTTTCTTTCCTCGGGCTCTGGTTTTGTTCCTCGAGCTGTGGTTTTGCTCCTCTAGATCTGGTTTTTTTCCTCGGGCTCTGGTTTTGTTACTCGGACTCTAGTATAATTCCACGGGCTCTGGTTTTGTTCCTTGGGGCCTCCTTTTATTCTTCACGATCTGGTTTTGTTCCTCGGGATATGGTTTTGTTCCTCGGGCTCTGGTTTCTTTCCTCGGGAGCTCGTTTTGTTCCTCGAGCTGTGGTTTTGCTCCTCTAGGTCTCGTTGTCTTCCTCGGACTCTGGTTGTCTTCCTCGGGCTCTGCTTTTCTTCCTCGAGGGCTAGTTTTGTTCCTTGGGGTCTGGTTTTATTCCTCGGACCCTCCTTTTGTTCTTCGGGACCTGTTTTTATTCCTCGGGCTCTGGTTTCTTTCCTCGGGCTCTGGTTTTGTTCCTCGAGCTGTGGTTTTGCTCCTCTAGCTCTGGTTGTCTTCCTCGGGCTCTGGTTTTCTACCTCGAGGGCTAGTTTTGTTCCTCGGGCTCTGGTTTTATTCCTCAGGCCCTCCTTTTGTTCTTCGGGTTTTGGTTTTGTTCCTCGGGCTCTGGTTTCATTCCTCGGGCTCTGGTTTCTTTCCTCGGGCTCTGGTTTTGTTCCTCGAGCTGTGGTTTTGCTCCTCTAGCTCTGGTTGTCTTCCTCGGGCTCTGGTTTTCTTCCTCGAGGGCTAGTTTTGTTTCTCGGGCTCTGGTTTTATTCCTCGGGCCCTCCTTTTGTTCTTCGCGATCTGGTTTTGTTCCTCGGGCTCTGGTTTCATTCCTCGGGCTCTGGTTTTTTTCCTCGGGCTCTCGTTTTGTTCCTCGAGCTGTGGTATTGCTCCTCTAGCTCTGGTTGTCTTCCTTGGGCTCTGGTTGTCTTCCTCGGGCTCTGCTTTTCTTCCTCGAGGGCTAGTTTTGTTCCTTGGGGTCTGGTTTTATTCCTCGGGCCCTCCTTTTGTTCTTCGCGATCTGGTTTTGTTCCTCGGGCTCTGGTTTCATTCCTCGGGCTCTGGTTTTTTTCCTCGGGCTCTCGTTTTGTTCCTCGAGCTGTTGTATTGCTCCTCTGGCTCTGGTTGTCTTCCTCGGGCTCTGCTTTTCTTCCTCGAGGGCTAGTTTTTTTCCCCGGCCTCTGGTTTTGTTCTTCCAGCTCTGCTTTAGCTCCTAGGGCTCTGGTTTGGGTCCACGGGTCTCGTTTTGTTCCTCGGGCCCACCGTTTCTTCCTCGGGTTCTGGTTTTCTTCCTCGGGCTCTGGTTTAATTTCTCGGGCTCTGGTATTGTTCCTCGGCCTCTTTTTTTGTTCCTCTGCCCCTGCTTTTCTTTCTCGGCCCCTGGTTTTGTTCCCCGGGCTCTGGTTTAGTTCCACGGGCTCTGCTTTTGTTCCTCAGGCTCTGGTTTTCTTCCTCGGGCCCTCCTTTTGTTCTTCGCGATCTGGTTTTGTTCCTCGGGCTCTGGTTTCATTCCTCGGGCTCTGGTTTTCTTCCTCGGCCTCTGGTTTTGTTCCCTGGGCTCTGGTTTAGTTCCACGGGCTCTGCTTTTGTTCCTCAGGCTCTGTTTTTTTTCCTCGGGCTCTGGTTTTGTTCCTCGGACCATAGTATAATTCCACGGGCTCTGGTTTTGTTCCTTGGGGCCTCCTTTTGTTCTTCACGATCTGGTTTTGTTCCTCGTGATCCGGTTTTGTTCCTCGGGCTCTGGTTTCTTTCCTCGGGAGCTCGTTTTGTTCCTCGATCTGTGGTTTTGCTCCTCTAAGTCTCGTTGTCTTCCTCGGACTCTGGTTTTCTTCCTCGGGCTCTGCTTTTCTTCCTCGAGGGCTAGTTCTGTTCCTCAGGCTCTGGTTTTATGCCTCGGGCCCTCCTTTTGTTCTTCGGGATCTGGTTTTGTTCCTCGGGCTCTGGGTTCTTTCCTCGGGCTCTGGTTTTGTTCCTCGAGCTGTGGTTTTGCTCCTCTAGCTCTGGTTGTCTTCCTCGGGCTCTGGTTTTCTTCCTCGAGGGCTGGTTTTGTTCCCCGGGCTCTGGTTTTGTTCTTCGCGATCTGCTTTAGCTCCTCGGGCTCTGGTTTGGTTCCACGGGTATCGTTTTGTTCCTCGGGCCCACCGTTTCTTCCTCGGGTTCTGGTTTTCTTCCTCGGGCTCTGGTTTAATTTCTCGGGCTCTGGTATTGTTCCTCGGCCTCTTTTTTTGTTCCTCTGCCCCTGCTTTTCTTTCTTGGCCCCTGGTTTTTTTCCTCGGGCTCTGGTTTAGTTCCACGGGCTCTGCTTTTGTTCCTCAGGCTCTGGTTTTCTTCCTCTGGCTCTGGTTTTGTTCCTCGGACTCTAGTATAATTCCACGGGCTCTGGTTTTGTTCCTCGGGGCCTCCTTTTGTTCTTCGCGATCTGTTTTTGTTCCTCGGGATCTGGTTTTGTTCCTCAGGCTCTGTTCTCTTTCCTCGGGAGCTCGTTTTGTTCCTCGAGCTGTGGTTTTGCTCCTCTAGGTCTCGTTGTCTTCCTCGGGCTCTGCTTTTCTTCCTCGGGCTCTGCTTTTCTTCCTCGAGGGCTAGTTCTGTTCCTCGGGGTCTGGTTTTATTCCTCGGGCCCTCCTTTTGTTCTTCGGGATCTGGTTTTGTTCCTCGGGCTCTGGTTTTCTTCCTCGGGCTCTGGTTTCTTTCCTCGGGCTCTGGTTTTTTTCCTCGAGCTGTGGTTTTGCTCCTCTAGCTCTGGTTGTCTTCCTCGGGCTCTGGTATTTTTCCTCGAGGGCTAGTTTTGTTCCTCGGGGTCTCGTTTTATTCCTCGGACCCTCCTTTTGTTCCTCGGGACCTGTTTTTGTTCCTCGGGCTCTGGTTTCTTTCCTCGGGCTCTGGTTTTGTTCCTCAAGCTGTGGTTTTGCTCCTCTAGCTCTGGTTGTCTTCCTCGGGCTCTGGTTTTCTTCCTCGAGGGCTAGTTTTGTTCCTCGGGCTCTGGTTTTATTCCTCGGGCCCTCCTTTTGTTCTTCGGGATGTGGTTTTGTTCCTCGGGCTCTGGTTTCATTCCTCGGGCTCTGGTTTCTTTCCTCGGGCTCTGGTTTTCTTCCTCGAGCTGTGGTTTTGCTCCTCTAGCTCTGGTTGTCTTCCTCGGGCTCTGGTTTTCTTCCTCGGGCTCTGGTTTTCTTCCTCGAGGGCTGGTTTTGTTCCCCGGGGTCTGGTTTTGTTCTTCCAGCTCTGCTTTACCTCCTCGGGCTCTGGTTTGGGTCCACGGGTCTCGTTTTGTTCCTCGGGCCCACCATTTGTTCCTCCGTCTCTGGTTTTGTTCCTCAGGTTCTGGTTTTGTTCCTCGAGCTCTGGTTTAGTTCCATTGGCTCTGGTTTTGTTCCTCAGGCTCTGGTTTTTTTCCTCGGGCTGTGGTTTTGTTCTTCCAGCTCTGCTTTACCTCCTCGGGCTCTGGTTTGGGTCCACGGGTCTCGTTTTGTTCCTTGGGCCCACCATTTGTTCCTCCGTCTCTGGTTTTGTTCCTCAGGTTCTGGTTTTGTTCCTCGAGCTCTGGTTTAGTTCCATTGGCTCTGGTTTTGTTCCTCAGGCTCTGGTTTTTTTCCTCGGGCTCTGGTTTTGTTCCTCGGACTTTAGTATAATTCCACGGGCTCTGGTTTTGTTCCTTGGGGCCTCCTTTTGTTCTTTGCGATCTTGTTTTTTTCCTCGGGATCTGGTTTTGTTCCTCGGGCTCTGGTTTCTTTCCTCGGGAGCTCGTTTTGTTCCTCGAGCTGTGGTATTGCTCCTCTAGCTCTGGTTGTCTTCCTCGGGCTCTGCTTTTCTTCCTCGAGGGCTAGTTTTGTTCCCCGGGCTCTGGTTTTCTTCTTCCAGCTCTGCTTTACCTCCTCGGGCTCTGGTTTGGGTCCACGGGTCTCGTTTGGTCCTCGGGCCCACCATTTGTTCCTCCGTCTCTGGTTTTGTTCCTCGGGTTCTGGTTTTCTTCCTCGGGCTCTGGTTTAATTCCTCGGGCTCTGGTTTTGTTCCTCGAGCTCTGGTTTAGTTCCATTGGCTCTGGTTTTGTTCCTCAGGCTCTGGTTTTTTCCTCGGGCTCTAGTTTTGTTCCTCGGACTCTAGTATAATTCCACGGGCTCTGGTTTTGTTCCTTGGGGCCTCCTTTTGTTCTTTGCGATCTGGTTTTGTTCCTCGGGATCTGGTTTTGTTCCTCGGGCTCTGGTTTTCTTCCTCGGGCTCTGGTATTTTTCCTTGGCCTCTTTTTTTGTTCCTCTGCCCCTGCTTTTTTTTCTCGGCCTCTGGTTTTCTTCCCCGGGCTCTGGTTTAGTTTCACGGGTTCTGCTTTTGTTCCTCAGGCTCTGGTTTTGTTCCTCGGGCTCTGGTTTTCTTCCTCGGGCTCTGGTTTCTTTCCTCGGGCTCTGGTTTTATTCCTCGAGATGTGGTTTTGCTCCTCTAGCTCTGGTTGTCTTCCTCGGGCTCTGGTATTCTTCCTCGAGGGCTAGTTTTGTTCCTCGGGGTCTCGTTTTATTCCTCGGACACTCCTTTTGTTCCTCGGGACCTGTTTTTGTTCCTCGGTCTCTGGTTTCTTTCCTCGGGCTCTGGTTTTGTTCCTCGAGCTGTGGTTTTGCTCCTCTAGCTCTGGTTGTCTTCCTCGGGCTCTGGTTTTCTTCCTCGAGGGGTAGTTTTGTTCCTCGGGCTCTGGTTTCATTCCTCGGGCTCTGGTTTCTTTCCTCGGGCTCTGGTTTTGTTCCTCGAGCTGTGGTTTTGCTCCTCTAGCTCTGGTTGTCTTCCTCGGGCTCTGGTTTTCTTCTTCGAGGGCTAGTTTTGTTCCTCGGGCTCTGGTTTTATTCCTCGGGCCCTCTTTTTCTTCTTCGCGATCTGGTTTTGTTCCTCGGGCTCTGGTTTTCTTCCTCGAGGGCTGGTTTTGTTCCCCGGGCTCTGGTTTTGTTCTTCCAGCTCTGCTTTAGCTCCTCGGGCTCTGATTTGGGTCCACGGGTTTCGTTTTGTTCCTCGGGCCCACCATTTGTTCCTCCGTCTCTGGTTTTGTTCCTCAGGTTCTGGTTTTCTTCCTCGGGCTCTGGTTTAATTCCTCGGGCTCTAGTTTTGTTCCTCGGGCTCTGGTTTTGTTCCTCGGACCATAGTATAATTCCACGGGCTCTGGTTTTGTTCCTTGTGGCCTCCTTTTGTTCTTCGCGATCTGGTTTTGTTCCTCGGGATCTGGTTTTGTTCCTCGGGCTCTGGTTTCTTTCCTTTGGAGCTCATTTTGTTCCTCGAGCTGTGGTTCTGCTCCTCTAGGTCTCGTTGTCTCCCTCGGACTCTGGTTTTCTTCCTCGGGCTCTGCTTTTCTTCCTCGAGGGCTAGTTTTGTTCCTTGGAGTCTGGTTATATTCCTCGGGCCCTCCTTTTGTTCCTCGGACCCTCCTTTTGTTCTTCGGGACCTGTTTTTGTTCCTCGGGCTCTGGTTTCTTTCCTCGGGCTCTGGTTTTGTTCCTCGAGCTGTGGTTTTGCTCCTCTAACTCTGGTTGTCTTCCTCGGGCTCTGGTTTTCTTCCTCGAGGGCTAGTTTTGTTCCTCGGGCTCTGGTTTTATTCCTCGGGCCCTCCTTTTGTTCTTCGGGATCTGGTTTTGTTCCTCGGGCTCTGGTTTCATTCCTCGGGCTCTGGTTTTCTTCCTCGGCCTCTGGTTTTGTTCCCTGGGCTCTGGTTTAGTTCCACGGGCTCTGCTTTTGTTCCTCAGGCTCTGTTTTTTTTCCTCGGGCTCTGGTTTTGTTCCTCGGACCATAGTATAATTCCACGGGCTCTGGTTTTGTTCCTTGGGGCCTCCTTTTGTTCTTCGCGATCTGGTTTTGTTCCTTGTGATCCGGTTTTGTTCCTCGGGCTCTGGTTTCTTTCCTCGGGAGCTCGTTTTGTTCCTCGAGCTGTGGTTTTGCTCCTCTAGGTCTCGTTGTCTTCCTCGGACTCTGGTTTTCTTCCTCGGGCTCTGCTTTTCTTCCTCGAGGGCTAGTTTTGTTCCTTGGAGTCTGGTTTTATTCCTCGGGCCCTCCTTTTGTTCTTCGGGATCTGGTTTTGTTTCTCGGGCTCTGGTTTTCTTCCTCGGGCTCTGGTTTCTTTCCTCGGGCTCGGTTTTGTTCCTTGAACTGTGGTTTTGCTCGTCTAGCTCTGGTTGTCTTCCTCGGGCTCTGGTATTCTTCCTCGAGGGCTAGTTTTGTTCCTCGGGGTCTCGTTTTATTCCTCGGACCCTCCTTTTGTTCTTCGGGACCTGTTTTTGTTCCTCGGGCTCTGGTTTCTTTCCTCGGGCTCTGGTTTTGTTCCTCGAGCTGTGGTTTTGCTCCTCTAGCTCTGGTTGTCTTCCTCGGGCTCTGGTTTTCTTCCTCGAGGGCTGGTTTTGTTCCCCGGGCTCTGGTTTTGTTCTTTGCGATCTGCTTTAGCTCCTCGGGCTCTGGTTTGGTTCCACGGGTATCGTTTTGTTCCTCGGGCCCACCGTTTCTTCCTCGGGTTCTGGTTTTCTTCCTCGGGCTCTGGTTTAATTTCTCGGGCTCTGGTATTGTTCCTCGGCCTCTTTTTTTGTTCCTCTGCCCCTGCTTTTCTTTCTTGGCCCCTGGTTTTTTTCCTCGGGCTCTGGTTTAGTTCCACGGGCTCTGCTTTTGTTCCTCAGGCTCTGGTTTTCTTCCTCTGGCTCTGGTTTTGTTCCTCGGACTCTAGTATAATTCCACGGGCTCTGGTTTTGTTCCTCGGGGCCTCCTTTCGTTCTTCGCGATCTGGTTTTGTTCCTCGGGATCTGGTTTTGTTCCTCAGGCTCTGTTCTCTTTCCTCGGGAGCTCGTTTTGTTCCTCGAGCTGTGGTTTTGCTCCTCTAGGTCTCGTTGTCTTCCTCGGGCTCTGGTTTTCTTCCTCGGGCTCTGCTTTTCTTCCTCGAGGGCTAGTTCTGTTCCTCGGGGTCTGGTTTTATTCCTCGGGCCCTCCTTTTGTTCTTCGGGATCTGGTTTTGTTCCTCGGGCTCTGGTTTTCTTCCTCGGGCTCTGGTTTCTTTCCTCGGGCTCTGGTTTTTTTCCTCGAGCTGTGGTTTTCCTCCTCTAGCTCTGGTTGTCTTCCTCGGGCTCTGGTATTTTTCCTCGAGGGCTAGTTTTGTTCCTCGGGGTCTCGTTTTATTCCTCGGACCCTCCTTTTGTTCCTCGGGACCTGTTTTTGTTCCTCGGGCTCTGGTTTCTTTCCTCGGGCTCTGGTTTTGTTCCTCAAGCTGTGGTTTTGCTCCTCTAGCTCTGGTTGTCTTCCTCGGGCTCTGGTTTTCTTCCTCGAGGGCTAGTTTTGTTCCTCGGGCTCTGGTTTTATTCCTCGGGCCCTCCTTTTGTTCTTCGGGATGTGGTTTTGTTCCTCGGGCTCTGGTTTCATTCCTCGGGCTCTGGTTTCTTTCCTCGGGCTCTGGTTTTGTTCCTCGAGCTGTGGTTTTGCTCCTCTAGCTCTGGTTGTCTTCCTCGGGCTCTGGTTGTCTTCCTCGGGCTCTGGTTTTCTTCCTCGAGGGCTGGTTTTGTTCCCCGGGGTCTGGTTTTGTTCTTCCAGCTCTGCTTTACCTCCTCGGGCTCTGGTTTGGGTCCACGGGTCTCGTTTTGTTCCTCGGGCCCACCATTTGTTCCTCCGTCTCTGGTTTTGTTCCTCAGGTTCTGGTTTTGTTCCTCGAGCTCTGGTTTAGTTCCATTGGCTCTGGTTTTGTTCCTCAGGCTCTGGTTTTTTTCCTCGGGCTGTGGTTTTGTTCTTCCAGCTCTGCTTTACCTCCTCGGGCTCTGGTTTGGGTCCACGGGTCTCGTTTTGTTCCTTGGGCCCACCATTTGTTCCTCCGTCTCTGGTTTTGTTCCTCAGGTTCTGGTTTTGTTCCTCGAGCTCTGGTTTAGTTCCATTGGCTCTGGTTTTGTTCCTCAGGCTCTGGTTTTTTTCCTCGGGCTCTGGTTTTGTTCCTCGGACTTTAGTATAATTCCACGGGCTCTGGTTTTGTTCCTTGGGGCCTCCTTTTGTTCTTTGCGATCTTGTTTTTTTCCTCGGGATCTGGTTTTGTTCCTCGGGCTCTGGTTTCTTTCCTCGGGAGCTCGTTTTGTTCCTCGAGCTGTGGTATTGCTCCTCTAGCTCTGGTTGTCTTCCTCGGGCTCTACTTTTCTTCCTCGAGGGCTAGTTTTGTTCCCCGGGCTCTGGTTTTCTTCTTCCAGCTCTGCTTTACCTCCTCGGGCTCTGGTTTGGGTCCACGGGTCTCGTTTGGTCCTCGGGCCCACCATTTGTTCCTCCGTCTCTGGTTTTGTTCCTCGGGTTCTGGTTTTCTTCCTCGGGCTCTGGTTTAATTCCTCGGGCTCTGGTTTTGTTCCTCGAGCTCTGGTTTAGTTCCATTGGCTCTGGTTTTGTTCCTCAGGCTCTGGTTTTTTCCTCGGGCTCTAGTTTTGTTCCTCGGACTCTAGTATAATTCCACGGGCTCTGGTTTTGTTCCTTGGGGCCTCCTTTTGTTCTTTGCGATCTGGTTTTGTTCCTCGGGATCTGGTTTTGTTCCTCGGGCTCTGGTTTTCTTCCTCGGGCTCTGGTATTTTTCCTTGGCCTCTTTTTTTGTTCCTCTGCCCCTGCTTTTTTTTCTCGGCCTCTGGTTTTCTTCCCCGGGCTCTGGTTTAGTTTCACGGGTTCTGCTTTTGTTCCTCAGGCTCTGGTTTTGTTCCTCGGGCTCTGGTTTTCTTCCTCGGGCTCTGGTTTCTTTCCTCGGGCTCTGGTTTTATTCCTCGAGATGTGGTTTTGCTCCTCTAGCTCTGGTTGTCTTCCTCGGGCTCTGGTATTCTTCCTCGAGGGCTAGTTTTGTTCCTCGGGGTCTCGTTTTATTCCTCGGACACTCCTTTTGTTCCTCGGGACCTGTTTTTGTTCCTCGGGCTCTGGTTTCTTTCCTCGGGCTCTGGTTTTGTTCCTCGAGCTGTGGTTTTGCTCCTCTAGCTCTGGTTGTCTTCCTCGGGCTCTGGTTTTCTTCCTCGAGGGGTAGTTTTGTTCCTCGGGCTCTGGTTTCATTCCTCGGGCTCTGGTTTCTTTCCTCGGGCTCTGGTTTTGTTCCTCGAGCTGTGGTTTTGCTCCTCTAGCTCTGGTTGTCTTCCTCGGGCTCTGGTTTTCTTCTTCGAGGGCTAGTTTTGTTCCTCGGGCTCTGGTTTTATTCCTCGGGCCCTCTTTTTCTTCTTCTCGATCTGGTTTTGTTCCTCGGGCTCTGGTTTTCTTCCTCGAGGGCTGGTTTTGTTCCCCGGGCTCTGGTTTTGTTCTTCCAGCTCTGCTTTAGCTCCTCGGGCTCTGATTTGCGTCCACGGGTTTCGTTTTGTTCCTCGGGCCCACCATTTGTTCCTCCGTCTCTGGTTTTGTTCCTCAGGTTCTGGTTTTCTTCCTCGGGCTCTGGTTTAATTCCTCGGGCTCTAGTTTTGTTCCTCGGGCTCTGGTTTTGTTCCTCGGACCATAGTATAATTCCACGGGCTCTGGTTTTGTTCCTTGTGGCCTCCTTTTGTTCTTCGCGATCTGGTTTTGTTCCTCGGGATCTGGTTTTGTTCCTCGGGCTCTGGTTTCTTTCCTTTGGAGCTCATTTTGTTCCTCGAGCTGTGGTTCTGCTCCTCTAGGTCTCGTTGTCTCCCTCGGACTCTGGTTTTCTTCCTCGGGCTCTGCTTTTCTTCCTCGAGGGCTAGTTTTGTTCCTTGGAGTCTGGTTTTATTCCTCGGGCCCTCCTTTTGTTCCTCGGACCCTCCTTTTGTTCTTCGGGACCTGTTTTTGTTCCTCGGGCTCTGGTTTCTTTCCTCGGGCTCTGGTTTTGTTCCTCGACCTGTGGTTTTGCTCCTCTAGCTCTGGTTGTCTTCCTCGGGCTCTGGTTTTCTTCCTCGAGGGCTAGTTTTGTTCCTCGGGCTCTGGTTTTATTCCTCGGGCCCTCCTTTTGTTCTTCGGGATCTGGTTTTGTTCCTCGGGCTCTGGTTTCATTCCTCGGGCTCTGGTTTTCTTCCTCGGCCTCTGGTTTTGTTCCCTGGGCTCTGGTTTAGTTCCACGGGCTCTGCTTTTGTTCCTCAGGCTCTGTATTTTTTCCTCGGGCTCTGGTTTTGTTACTCGGACTCTAGTATAATTCCACGGGCTCTGGTTTTATTCCTCGGGCCCTCCTTTTGTTCTTCGGGATCTGGTTTTGTTTCTCGGGCTCTGGTTTTCTTCCTCGGCCTCTGGTTTCTTTCCTCGGGCTCGGTTTTGTTCCTTGAACTGTGGTTTTGCTCCTCTAGCTCTGGTTGTCTTCCTCGGGCTCTGGTATTCTTCCTCGAGGGCTAGTTTTGTTCCTCGGGGTCTCGTTTTATTCCTCGGACCCTCCTTTTGTTCTTCGGGACCTGTTTTTGTTCCTCGGGCTCTGGTTTCTTTCCTCGGGCTCTGGTTTTGTTCCTCGAGCTGTGGTTTTGCTCCTCTAGCTCTGGTTGTCTTCCTCGGGCTCTGGTTTTCTTCCTCGAGGGCTGGTTTTGTTCCTCGGGGTCTCGTTTTATTCCTCGGACCCTCCTTTTGTTCTTCGGACCTGTTTTTGTTCCTCGGGCTCTGGGTTCTTTCCTCGGGCTCTGGTTTTGTTCCTCGAGCTGTGGTTTTGCTCCTCTAGCTCTGGTTGTCTTCCTCGGGCTCTGGTTTTCTTCCTCGAGGGCTAGATTTGTTCCTCGGGCTCTGGTTTTATTCTTCGGGCCCTCCTTTTGTTCTTCGGGATCTGGTTTTGTTCCTCGGGCTCTGGTTTCATTCCTCGGGCTCTGGTTTCTTTCCTCGGTCTCTGGTTTTGTTCCTCGAGCTGTGGTTTTGCTCCTCTAGCTCTGGTTGACTTCCTCGGGCTCTGGTTTTCTTCCTCGACGGCTGGTTTTGTTCCCCGGGCTCTGGTTTTGTTCTTCCAGCTCTGCTTTACCTCCTCGGGCTCTGGTTTGGGTCCACGGGTCTCGTTTTGTTCCTCGGGCCCACCATTTGTTCCTCCGTCTCTGATTTTGTTCCTCAGGTTCTGGTTTTGTTCCTCGAGCTCTGGTTAGTTCCATTGGCTCTGGTTTTGTTCCTCAGGCTCTGGTTTTTTTCCTCGGGCTCTGGTTTTGTTCCTCGGACTTTAGTATAATTCCACGGGCTCTGGTTTTTTTCCTTGGGGCCTCCTTTTGTTCTTTGCGATCTGGTTTTTTTCCTCGGGATCTGGTTTTGTTCCTCGGGCTCTGGTTTCTTTCCTCGGGAGCTCGTTTTGTTCCTCGAGCTGTGGTATTGCTCCTCTGGCTCTGGTTGTCTTCCTCGGGCTCTGGTTTCTTTCCTCGGGCTCTGGTTTTGTTCCTCGAGCTGTTGTTTTGCTCCTCTAGCTCTGGTTGTCTCCCTCGGACTCTGGTTTTCTTCCTCGGGCTCTGCTTTTCTTCCTCGAGGGCTAGTTTTGTTCCTTGGAGTCTGGTTTTATTCCTCGGGCCCTCCTTTTGTTCCTCGGACCCTCCTTTTGTTCTTCGGGACCTGTTTTTGTTCCTCGGGCTCTGGTTTCTTTCCTCGGGCTCTGGTTTTGTTCCTCGAGCTGTGGTTTTGCTCCTCTAGCTCTGGTTGTCTTCCTCGGGCTCTGGTTTTCTTCCTCGAGGGCTAGTTTTGTTCCTCGGGCTCTGGTTTTATTCCTCGGGCCCTCCTTTTGTTCTTCGGGATCTGGTTTTGTTCCTCGGGCTCTGGTTTCATTCCTCGGGCTCTGGTTTTCTTCCTCGGCCTCTGGTTTTGTTCCCTGGGCTCTGGTTTAGTTCCACGGGCTCTGCTTTTGTTCCTCAGGCTCTGTTTTTTTTCCTCGGGCTCTGGTTTTGTTCCTCGGACCATAGTATAATTCCACGGGCTCTGGTTTTGTTCCTTGGGGCCTCCTTTTGTTCTTCACGATCTGGTTTTGTTCCTCGTGATCCGGTTTTGTTCCTCGGGCTCTGGTTTCTTTCCTCGGGAGCTCGTTTTGTTCCTCGAGCTGTGGTTTTGCTCCTCTAGGTCTCGTTGTCTTCCTCGGACTCTGGTTTTCTTCCTCGGGCTCTGCTTTTCTTCCTCGAGGGCTAGTTTTGTTCCTCGGGCTCTGGTTTTATTCCTCGGGCCCTCCTTTTGTTCTTCGGGATCTGGTTTTGTTTCTCGGGCTCTGGTTTTCTTCCTCGGGCTCTGGTTTCTTTCCTCGGGCTCGGTTTTGTTCCTTGAACTGTGGTTTTGCTCCTCTAGCTCTGGTTGTCTTCCTCGGGCTCTGGTATTCTTCCTCGAGGGCTAGTTTTGTTCCTCGGGGTCTCGTTTTATTCCTCGGACCCTCCTTTTGTTCTTCGGGACCTGTTTTTGTTCCTCGGGCTCTGGTTTCTTTCCTCGGGCTCTGGTTTTGTTCCTCGAGCTGTGGTTTTGCTCCTCTAGCTCTGGTTGTCTTCCTCGGGCTCTGGTTTTCTTCCTCGAGGGCTGGTTTTGTTCCTCGGGGTCTCGTTTTATTCCTCGGACCCTCCTTTTGTTCTTCGGACCTGTTTTTGTTCCTCGGGCTCTGGGTTCTTTCCTCGGGCTCTGGTTTTGTTCCTCGAGCTGTGGTTTTGCTCCTCTAGCTCTGGTTGTCTTCCTCGGGCTCTGGTTTTCTTCCTCGAGGGCTAGTTTTGTTCCTCGGGCTCTGGTTTTATTCCTCGGGCCCTCCTTTTGTTCTTCGGGATCTGGTTTTGTTCCTCGGGCTCTGGTTTCATTCCTCGGGCTCTGGTTTCTTTCCTCGGTCTCTGGTTTTGTTCCTCGAGCTGTGGTTTTGCTCCTCTAGCTCTCGTTGACTTCCTCGGGCTCTGGTTTTCTTCCTCGAGGGCTGGTTTTGTTCCCCGGGCTCTGGTTTTGTTCTTCCAGCTCTGCTTTACCTCCTCGGGCTCTGGTTTGGGTCCACGGGTCTCGTTTTGTTCCTCGGGCCCACCATTTGTTCCTCCGTCTCTGGTTTTGTTCCTCAGGTTCTGGTTTTGTTCCTCGAGCTCTGGTTTAGTTCCATTGGCTCTGGTTTTGTTCCTCAGGCTCTGGTTTTTTTCCTCGGGCTCTGGTTTTGTTCCTCGGACTTTAGTATAATTCCACGGGCTCTGGTTTTTTTCCTTGGGGCCTCCTTTTGTTCTTTGCGATCTGGTTTTTTTCCTCGGGATCTGGTTTTGTTCCTCGGGCTCTGGTTTCTTTCCTCGGGAGCTCGTTTTGTTCCTCGAGCTGTGGTATTGCTCCTCTGGCTCTGGTTGTCTTCCTCGGGCTCTGGTTTCTTTCCTCGGGCTCTGGTTTTGTTCCTCGAGCTGTGGTTTTGCTCCTCTAGCTCTGGTTGTCTTGCTCGGGCTCTGGTTTTCTTCCTCGAGGGGTAGTTTTGTTCCTCGGGCTCTGGTTTCATTCCTCGGGCTCCGGTTTCTTTCCTCGGGCTCTGGTTTTGTTCCTCGAGCTGTGGTTTTGCTCCTCTAGCTCTGGTTGTCTTCCTCGGGCTCTGGTTTTCTTCCTCGAGGGCTAGTTTTGTTCCTTGGGGTCTGGTTTTATTCCTCGGGCCCTCCTTTTGTTCCTCTGCCCCTGCTTTTTTTTCTCGGCCTCTGGTTTTGTTCCCTGGGCTCTGGTTTATTTCCACGGGCTCTGCTTTTGTTCCTCAGGCTCTGGTTTTTTTCCTCGGGCTCTGGTTTTGTTCCTCGGACTCTAGTATAATTCCACGGTCTCTGGTTTTGTTCCTTGGGGCCTCCTTTTGTTCTTCGCGATCTGGTTTTGTTCCTCGTGATCTGGTTTTGTTCCTCGGGCTCTGGTTTCTTTCCTCGGGAGCTCGTTTTGTTCCTCGAGCTGTGGTTTTGCTCCTCTAGGTCTCGTTGTCTTCCTCGGACTCTGGTATTCTTCCTCGGGCTCTGCTTTTCTTCCTCGAGGGCTAGTTTTTTTCTTTGGAGTCTGGTTTTATTCCTCGGGCCCTCCTTTTGTTCTTCGGGATCTGGTTTTGTTCCTCGGGCTCTGGTTTTCTTCCTCGGGCTCTGGTATTTTTCCTTGGCCTCTTTTTTTGTTCCTCTGCCCCTGCTTTTTTTTCTCGGCCTCTGGTTTTGTTCCCCGGGCTCTCGTTTAGTTTCACGGGTTCTGCTTTTGTTCCTCAGGCTCTGGTTTTGTTCCTCGGGCTCTGGTTTTCTTCCTCGGACTCTGGTTTCTTTCCTCGGGCTCTGGTTTTATTCCTCGAGATGTGGTTTTGCTCCTCTAGCTCTGGTTGTCTTCCTCGGGCTCTGGTATTCTTCCTTGAGGGCTAGTTTTGTTCCTCGGGGTCTCGTTTTATTCCTCAGACCCTCCTTTTGTTCTTCGGGACCTGTTTTTGTTCCTCGGGCTCTGGTTTCTTTCCTCGGGCTCTGGTTTTGTTCCTCGAGCTGTGGTTTTGCTCCTCTAGCTCTGGTTGTCTTCCTCGGGCTCTGGTTTTCTTCTTCGAGGGCTAGTTTTGTTCCTCGGGCTCTGGTTTTATTCCTCGGGCCCTCTTTTTCTTCTTCGCGATCTGGTTTTGTTCCTCGGGCTCTGGTTTTCTTCCTCGAGGGCTGGTTTTGTTCCCCGGGCTCTGGTTTTGTTCTTCCAACTCTGCTTTAGCTCCTCGGGCTCTGGTTTGGGTCCACGGGTCTCGTTTTGTTCCTCGGGCCCACCATTTGTTCCTCCGTCTCTGGTTTTGTTCCTCGGGTTCTGGTTTTCTTCCTCGGGCTCTGGTTTAATTCCTCGGGCTCTGTTTTTTTTCCTCGGGCTCTGGTTTTGTTCCTCGGACTCTAGTATAATTCCACGGGCTCTGGTTTTGTTCCTTGTGGCCTCCTTTTGTTCTTCGCGATCTGGTTTTGTTCCTCGGGATCTGGTTTTGTTCCTCGGGCTCTGGATTCTTTCCTCGGGAGCTCATTTTGTTCCTCGAGCTGTGGTTCTGCTCCTCTAGGTCTCGTTGTCTTTCTCGGACTCTGGTTTTCTTCCTCGGGCTCTGCTTTTCTTCCTCGAGGGCTAGTTTTGTTCCTTGGAGTCTGGTTTTATTCCTCGGGCCCTCCTTTTGTTCTTCGGGACCTGGTTTTGTTCCTCGGGCTCTGGTTTTCTTCCTCGGCTCTGGATTCTTTCCTCGGGCTCTGGTTTTGTTCCTCGAGCTGTGGTTTTGCTCCTCTAGCTCTGGTTGTCTTCCTCGGGCTCTGGTATTCTTCCTCGAGGGCTAGTTTTGTTCCTCGGGGTCTCGTTTTATTCCTCAGACCCTCCTTTTGTTCTTCGGGACCTGTTTTTGTTCCTCGGGCTCTGGTTTCTTTCCTCGGGCTCTGGTTTCTTTCCTCGGGCTCTGGTTTTGTTCCTCGAGCTGTGGTTTTGCTCCTCTAGCTCTGGTTGACTTCCTCGGGCTCTGGTTTTCTTCCTCGACGGCTGGTTTTGTTCCCCGGGCTCTGGTTTTGTCTTCCAGCTCTGCTTTACCTCCTCGGGCTCTGGTTTGGGTCCACGGGTCTCGTTTTGTTCCTCGGGCCCACCATTTGTTCCTCCGTCTCTGGTTTTGTTCCTCAGGTTCTGGTTTTGTTCCTCGAGCTCTGGTTTAGTTCCATTGGCTCTGGTTTTGTTCCTCAGGCTCTGGTTTTTTTCCTCGGGCTCTGGTTTTGTTCCTCGGACTCTAGTATAATTCCACGGGCTCTGGTTTTGTTCCTTGGGGCCTCCTTTTGTTCTTTGCGATCTGGTTTTTTTCCTCGGGATCTGGTTTTGTTCCTCGGGCTCTGGTTTCTTTCCTCGGGAGCTCGTTTTCTTCCTCGAGCTGTGGTATTGCTCCTCTAGCTCTGGTTGTCTTCCTCCGGCTCTGGTTGTCTTCCTCAGGCTCTGCTTTTCTTCCTCGAGGGCTAGTTTTTTTCCCCGGCCTCTGGTTTTGTTCTTCCAGCTCTGCTTTAGCTCCTCGGGCTCTGGTTTGGGTCCACGGGTCTCGTTTTGTTTCACGGGCCCACCATTTCTTCCTCGGTTTCTGCTTTTCTTCCTCGGGCTCTGGTTTAATTTCTCGGGCTCTGGTATTGTTCCTCGGCCTCTTTTTTTGTTCCTCTGCCCCTGCTTTTTTTTCTCGGCCTCTGGTTTTGTTCCCCGGGCTCTGGTTTAGTTCCACGGGCTCTGCTTTTTTTCCTCAGGCTCTGTTTTTCTTCCTCGGGCTCTGGTTTTGTTCCTCGGACTCTAGTATAATTCCACGGGCTCTGGTTTTGTTCCTCGGGGCCTCCTTTTGTTCTTCGCGATCTTGTTTTGTTCCTCGGGATCTGGTTTTGTTCCTCAGGCTCTGGTTTCATTCCTTGGGAGCTCGTTTTGTTCCTTGAGCTGTGGTTTTGCTCCTCTAGGTCTCGTTGTCTTCCTCGGGCTCTGGTTTTCTTCCTCGAGGGGTAGTTTTGTTCCTCGGGCTCTGGTTTCATTCCTCGGGCTCCGGTTTCTTTCCTCGGGCTCTGGTTTTGTTCCTCGAGCTGTGGTTTTGCTCCTCTAGCTCTGGTTGTCTTCCTCGGGCTCTGGTTTTCTTCCTCGAGGGCTAGTTTTGTTCCTCGGGGTCTCGTTTTATTCCTCGGACCCTCCTTTTGTTCTTCGGGACCTGTTTTTGTTCCTCGGGCTCTGGTTTCTTTCTTCGGGCTCTGGTTTTGTTCCTCGAGCTGTGGTTTTGCTCCTCTAGCTCTGGTTGTCTTCCTCGGGCTCTGCTTTTCTTCCTCGAGGGCTAGTTTTGTTCCTCGGGCTCTGGTTTTATTCCTCGGGCCCTCCTTTTTTTCTTCGGGATCTGGTTTTGTTCCTCGGGCTCTGGTTTCATTCCTCGGGCTCTGCTTTCTTTCCTCGGGCTCTGGTTTTGTTCCTCGAGCTGTGGTTTTGCTCCTCTAGCTCTGGTTTTCTTCCTCGGGCTCTGCTTTTCTTCCTGGAGGGCTAGTTCTGTTCCTCGGGGTCTGGTTTTATTCCTCGGGCCCTCCTTTTGTTCTTCGGGATCTGGTTTTGTTCCTCGGGCTCTGGTTTTCTTCCTCGGGCTCTGGTTTCTTTCCTCGGGCTCTGGTTTTGTTCCTCGAGCTGTGGTTTTGCTCCTCCACTTCTGGTTGTCTTCCTCGGGCTCTGGTATTCTTCCTCGAGGGCTAGTTTTGTTCCTCGGGGTCTCGTTTTATTCCTCGGACCCTCCTTTTGTTCTTCGGGACCTGTTTTTGTTCCTCGGGCTCTGGTTTCTTTTCTCGGGCTCTGGTTTTGTTCCTCGAGCTGTGGTTTTGCTCCTCTAGCTCTGGTTTTCTTCCTCGGGCTCTGCTTTTCTTCCTCGAGGGCTAGTTCTGTTCCTCGGGGTCTGGTTTTATTCCTCGGGCCCTCCTTTTGTTCTTCGGGATCTGGTTTTGTTCCTCGGGCTCTGGTTTTCTTCCTCCGCCTCTGGTTTCTTTCCTCGGGCTCTGGTTTTGTTCCTCAAGCTGTGGTTTTGCTCCTCTAGCTCTGGTTGTCTTCCTCGGGCTCTGGTTTTCTTCCTCGAGGGCTAGTTTTGTTCCTCGGGCTCTGGTTTTATTCCTCGGGCCCTCCTTTTGTTCTTCGTGATCTGGTTTTGTTCCTCGGGCTCTGGTTTCATTCCTCGTTCTCTGGTTTTCTTCCTCGGGCTCTGGTTTTCTTCCTCGGGCTCTGGTTTTCTTCCTCGACGGCTGGTTTTGTTCCCCGGGCTCTGGTTTTGTTCTTCCAGCTCTGCTTTAGCTCCTCGGGCTCTGGTTTGGGTCCACGGGTCTCGTTTTGTTCCTCGGGCCCACCATTTCTTCCTCGGTCTCTGGTTTTGTTCCCCGGGCTCTGGTTTAGTTCCACGGGCTCTGCTTTTGTTCCTCAGGCTCTGTTTTTTTTCCTCGGGCTCTGGTTTTGTTCCTCGGGCTCTGGTTTCTTTCCTCGGGAGCTCGTTTTGTTCCTCGAGCTGTGGTATTGCTCCTCTAGCTCTGTTTGTCTTCCTCGGGCTCTGGTTGTCTTCCTCGGGCTCTGCTTTTCTTCCTCGAGGGCTAGTTTTGTACCTCGGGGTCTGGTTTTATTCCTCGGACCCGCCTTTTGTTCTTCGGGATCTGGTTTTGTTCCTTGGTCTCTGGTTTTGTTCCTCGAGCTGTGGTTTTGCTCCTCTAGCTCTGGTTGTCTTCCTCGGGCTCTGGTTTTTTTCCTCAGGCTCTGGTTTTGTTCCTCGGACTCTAGTATAATTCCACGGGCTCTGGTTTTTTTCCTCGGGGCCTCCTTTTGTTCTTTGTGATCTGGTTTTGTTCCTCGGGATCTGGTTTTGTTCCTCAGGCTCTGTTTTCTTTCCTCGGGAGCTCGTTTGTTCCTCGAGCTTTGGTTTTGCTCCTCTAGCTCTCGTTGTCTTCCTCGGGCTCTGGTTTTCTTCCTCGAGGGCTAGTTTTGTTCCTCGGGCTCGGGTTTTATTCCTCGGGCCCTCCTTTTGTTCTTCGGGATCTGGTTTTGTTCCTCGGGCTCTGGTTTCATTCCTCGGGCTCTGGTTTCTTTCCTCGGGCTCTGGTTTTGCTCCTCGAGCTGTGGTTTTGCTCCTCTAGCTCTGGTTGTCTTCCTCGGGCTCTGGTTTTCTTCCTCGAGGGCTAGTTTTGTTCCTCGGGCTCTGGTTTTATTCCTCGGGCCCTCCTTTTGTTCTTCGGGATCTGGTTTTGTTCCTCGGGATCTGGTTTCATTCCTCGGGCTCTGGTTTTGTTCCTAGAGCTGTGGTTTTGCTCCTCTAGCTCTCGTTGTCTTCCTCGGGCTCTGGTTTTCTTCCTCGAGGGCTAGTTTTGTTCCTTGGGGTCTGGTTTTATTCCTAGGGCCCTCCTTTTGTTCTTCGGGATCTGGTTTTGTTCCTCGGGCTCTGGTTTCATTCCTCGTTCTCTGGTTGTCTTCCTCGGGCTCTGGTTTTCTTCCTCGACGGCTGGTTTTGTTCCCCGGGCTCTGGTTTTGTTCTTCCAGCTCTGCTTTAGCTCCTCGGGCTCTGGTTTGGGTCCACGGGTCTCGTTTTGTTCCTCGGGCCCACCATTTCTTCCTCGGTCTCTGGTTTTCTTCCTCGGGCTCTGTTTTAATTTCTCGGGCTCTGGTATTGTTCCTCGGCCTCTTTTTTTGTTCCTCTGCCCCTGCTTTTTTTTCTCGGCCTCTGGTTTTGTTCCCCGGGCTCTGGTTTAGTTCCACGGGCTCTGCTTTTGTTCCTCGGGCTCTGGTTTTTTTTCCTCGGGCTCTGGTTTTGTTCCTCGGGGCCTCCTTTTGTTCTTTGCGATCTGGTTTTGTTCTTCGGGATCTGGTTTTGTTCCTCAGGCTCTGTTTTCTTTCCTCGGGAGCTCGTTTTTTTCCTCGAGCTGTGGTTTTGCTCCTCTAGCTCTCGTTGTCTTCCTCGGGCTCTGGTTTTCTTCCTCGGGCTCTGCTTTTCTTCCTCGAGGGCTAGTTCTGTTCCTCGGGGTCTGGTTTTATTCCTCGGGCCCTCCTTTTGTTCTTCGGGATCTGGTTTTGTTCCTCGGGCTCTGGTTTTCTTCCTCGGGCTCTGGTTTCTTTCCTCGGGCTCTGGTTTTGTTCCTCGAGCTGTGGTTTTGCTCCTCTAGGTCTCGTTGTCTTCCTCGGGCTCTGCTATTCTTCCTCAAGGGCTAGTTTTGTTCCTCGGGCTCTCGTTTTATTCCTCGGACCCTCCTTTTGTTCTTCGGGACCTGTTATTGTTCCTTGGGCTCTGGTTTCTTTCCTCGGGCTCTGGTTTTGTTCCTCGAGCTGTGGTTTTGCTCCTCTAGCTCTGGTTTTCTTCCTCGGGCTCTTCTTTTCTTCCTCGAGGGCTAGTTTTGTTCCTTGGGTCTGGTTTTATTCCTCAGACCCTCCTTTTGTTCTTCGGGATCTGGTTTTCTTCCTCGGGCTCTGGTTTTCTTCCTCGGGCTCTGGTTTCTTTCCTCGGGCTCTGGTTTTGTTCCTCAAGCTGTGGTTTTGCTCCTCCAGTTCTGGTTGTCTTCCTCGGGCTCTGGTATTCTTCCTCGAGGGCTAGTTTTGTTCCTCGGGGTCTCGTTTTATTCCTCTGACCCTCCCTTTGTTCTTCGGGACCTGTTTTTGTTCCTCGGGCTCTGGTTTCTTTCCTCGGGCTCTGGTTTTGTTCCTCGAGCTGTGGTTTTGCTCCTCTAGCTCTGGTTTTCTTCCTCGGGCTCTGGTTTTCTTCCTCGAGGGCTAGTTTTGTTCCTCGGGCTCTGGTTTTATTCCTCGGAACCTCCTTTTGTTCTTCGGGACCTGTTTTTGTTCCTCGGGCTCTGGTTTCTTTCCTCGGGCTCTGGTTTTGTTCCTCGAGCTGTGGTTTTGCTCCTCTAGCTCTGGTTGTCTTCCTTGGGCTCTGGTTTTCTTCCTCGGACCCTCCTTTTTTTCTTCGCGATCTCGTTTTGCTCCTCGGGATCTGGTTTTGTTCCTCGGGCTCTGGTTTCTTTCCTCGGGAGCTCGTCTTATTCCTCGAGCTGTGGTATTGCTCCTCTAGCTCTCGTTGTCTTCCTCTAGCTCTGGTTGTCTTCCTCGGGCTCTGGTTTTCTTCCTCGGGCTCTGGTTTTCTTCCTCGAGGGCTAGTTCTGTTCCTCGGGGTCTGGTTTTATTCCTCGGGCCCTCCTTTTGTTCTTCAGGATCTGGTTTTGTTCCTCGGGCTCTGGTTTTCTTCCTCGGGCTCTGGTTTCTTTCTTCGGGCTCTGGTTTTGTTCCTCGAGCTGTGGTTTTGCTCGTCTAGCTCTGGTTGTCTTCCTCGGGCTCTGGTATTCTTCCTCGAGGGCTAGTTTTTTTCCTCGGGGTCTCATTTTGTTCCTCGGACCCTCCTTTTGTTCTTCGGGACCTGCTATTGTTCCTCGGGCTCTGGTTTCTTTCCTCGGGCTCTGGTTTTGTTCCTCGGGTTCTGGTTTTCTTCCTCAGGCTCTGGTTTTGTTCCTCAGGCTCTGGTTTTTTTCCTCGGGCTCTGGTTTTGTTCCTCGGACTCTAGTATAATTCCACGGGCTCTGGTTTTGTTCCTTGGGGCCTCCTTTTGTTCTTTGCGATCTGGTTTTTTTCCTCGGGATCTGGTTTTGTTCCTCGGGCTCTGGTTTCTTTCCTCGGGAGCTCGTTTTGTTCCTCGAGCTGTGGTATTGCTCCTCTAGCTCTCATTGTCTTCCTCGGGCTCTGGTTTTCTTCCTCTGGCTCTGCTTTTCTTCCACGAGGGCTAGTTCTGTTCCTCGGGGTCTGGTTTTATTCCTCGGGCCCTCCTTTTGTTCTTCGTGATCTGGTTTTGTTCCTCGGGCTCTGGTTTTCTTCCTCGGGCTCTGGTTTCTTTCCTCGAGCTCTGGTTTTGTTCCTCGAGCTGTGGTTTTGCTCCTCTAGCTCTGGTTGTCTTCCTCGGGCTCTGGTTTTCTTCCTCGAGGGCTAGTTTTGTTCCTCGGGGTCTCATTTTATTCCTCGGACCCTCCTCTTGTTCTTCAGGATCTGGTTTTGTTCCTCAGGCTCTGGTTTCTTTCCTCGGGCTCTGGTTTTGTTCCTCGAGCTGTGGTTTTGCTCCTCTAGCTCTCGCTGTCTTCCTTGGACTCTGCTTTTCTTCCTCGAGGGCTAGTTTTGTTCCTCGGGCTCTGGTTTTATTCCTCGGGCCCTCCTTTTGTTCTTGGGGATCTGGTTTTGTTCCTCGGGCTCTGGTTTCATTCCTCGGGCTCTGCTTTCTTTCCTCGGGGTCTGGTTTTGTTCCTCGAGCTGTGGTTTAGTTCCATTGGCTCTGGTTTTCTTCCTCGGGATCTGCTTTTCTTCCTGGACTCTGGTTTTGTTCCTCGGGGTCTGGTTTTATTCCTCGGGCCCTCCTTTTGTTCTTCGGGATCTGGTTTTCTTCCTCGGGATCTGGTTTTCTTCCTTGGGCTCTGGTTTCTTTCCTCAGGCTCTGGTTTTGTTCCTCGAGCTGTGGTTTTGCTCCTCTAGCTCTCGTTGTCTTCCTCGGGCTCTGGTTTTCTTCCTCGAGGGCTAGTTCTGTTCCTCGGGCTCTGGTTTTATTCCTCGGGCCCTCCTTTTGTTCTTCGCGATCTGGTTTTGTTCCTCGGGATCTGGTTTCATTCCTCGGGCTCTGGTTTCTTTCCTCGGGAGCTCGTTTTGTTCCTCGAGCTGTGGTTTTGCTCCTCTAGCTCTGGTTGTCTTCCTCGGGCTCTGCTTTTCTTCCTCGAGGGCTAGTTTTGTTCCTCGGGGTCTGGTTTTATTCCTCGGACCCTCCTTTTGTTCTTCGGGATCTGGTTTTGTTCCTCGGGCTCTGGTTTTCTTCCTCGGGCTCTGGTTTCTTTCCTCGGGCTCTGGTTTTGTTCCTCAAGCTGTGGTTTTGCTCCTCTAGTTCTGGTTGTCTTCCTCGGGCTCTGGTATTCTTCCTCGAGGGCTAGTTTTGTTCCTCGGGGTCTCGTTTTATTCCTCGGACCCTCCTTTTGTTCTTCGGGACCTGTTTTTGTTCCTCGGGCTCTGGTTTCTTTCCTCGGGTGCTGGTTTTGTTCCTCGAGCTGTGGTTTTGCTCCTCTAGCTCTGATTGTCTTCCTCGGGCTCTGGTTTACTTCCTCGAGGGCTAGTTTTGTTCCTCGGGCTCTGGTTTTATTCCTCGGGCCCTCCTTTTGTTCTTCGTGATCTGGTTTTGTTCCTCGGGCTCTGGTTTCATTCCTCGTGCTCTGGTTGTCTTCCTCGGGCTCTGGTTTTCTTCCTCGGGCTCTGGTTTTCTTCCTCGACGGCTGGTTTTGTTCCCCAGGCTCTGGTTTTGTTCTTCCAGCTCTGCTTTAGCTCCTCGGGCTCTGGTTTGGGTCCACGGGTCTCGTTTTGTTCCTCGGGCCCAACATTTGTTCCTCGGTCTCTGGTTTTGTTCCTCCGACTCTAGTATAATTCCACGGGCTCTGGTTTTGTTCCCTGGGGCCTCCTTTTTTTCTTTGCGATCTTTTTTTTTTCCTCGGGATCTGGTTTTGTTCTTCGGGCTCTGGTTTCTTTCCTCGGGATCTCATTGTGTTCCTCGAGCTGTGGTATTGCTCCTCTAGCTCTCGTTGTCTTCCTCTAGCTCTGGTTGTCTTCCTCGGGCTCTGCTTTTCTTCCTCGAGGGCTAGTTTTGTTCCTCGGGTCTGGTTTTATTCCTCAGGCCCTACTTTTGTTCTTCGGGATCTGGTTTTGTTCCTCGGGCTCTGGTTTTCTTCCTCGGGCTCTGGTTTCTTTCCTCGGGCTCTGGTTTGTTGGAGAAAGTTAGCCAGACTAGGCCGCGGTGGGAAAATTCTGAGTCATGCTGACAAGGGAGAAAAGAAAGTTATGCTGACCTTGCTCTGTGCAGATAAGCAACTTTGAGAAAGTACAGTATAAGAAAAACAGGATGGAACCCGGACCACGTAGCAGTAACCGAAAGTAGGAGGAATATGATAATGTAATTTTTAGAGCTAAACCAATGATTGTGAGACAAGTATGCATAAGGTAGAACTTAGTGTATAAATATGTGTAGGGTTTTACAATAAAGTTGAAGCTGGCCTTATCACTCACATTTTGTCGACTGCCTGCCTTCCCTCGCTCGTCACAAGTGGCGCCCGAACAGGGACCCCCCATCCCTGTTTTCCACCGGACAGCGAGATCGGAGAAGCACTGGTAGCAGCGACCAGGGAGCAGAAGATCAGTAGACGCTGTCGCGGCATGCCTGATCCGTGCTTGAACCCAGGATAATTAAGAAGGGGTTCGCCATCCGATAGAAGGCTACCCGTGGGAAAAGGCTGCAAACGACCGGATAATTAAGAGGGTCAGGAGAAGCGCGCAATGGAAGTAGAGGTAGCCTTCGATATTTTAAAACGCTTTTTAAAAGAGCGGGGAGTAAGCCAATTAAAAGACCTGGCTGGTTTAATTGCGTTAGGGAAAACGAAAGGGTTTTTTAAAAACCCTGAAAGTATGTTTGAAGTAGACGAGTGGCGTTCTTATGGAGATTGTTTGTGGGATCTAGTAATTGATGATGATAAATCAGCAAGAAAATTAATGAAATCTTGGAGAGAAGTTATTAATTGTATAAAAAGATATAAAACTGAAAGGCGAATAGCTACAGCCGCCTCAGATCGGCTTGAGCAGTCCGATCCTGCCGCTGGACGTCTCACAGCAGGGGGTGACTACTTTTCACCTCCGCCTTCGGGAATTCCTGTTCCCGTTGGTCGCCGACCCTCTCGTCCCCCTCCTGATCCGCCGACAGAAAGGGCTTATCCCTCCGCACCGCCGGGGGAAAGGGAGGGGGAGGGTCCAAGTGAAAATGAGAGGGTAGACGGTAGCGGACAGGAGACTGCTCAAGCTGAAAGTCTTCTAAAGGCCTCACCCCTCCCCATCCCCCAACCCTCACCCCCCCCACCCCCCCACCCCCACCCCCCCCACCCCCCCCACCCCCCCCCCGTCCCAAGCTTATCAACAGCCGCGTTTAGTGCGGGTTGGTTGGGACAAAATAGCACGAGAAGCTGTTGAGCAAAAAGATTTTGATTTATTAGATCAAATTAGCCCTCAAGCCTTCCCGGTAATCTACCAGGTAGATAACGCGGGGCCTATGACTGGGGTGCATCAGGCCCTAGATTGGAAAATATTAAATCAATTGCGAAACACGGTTAATGAATCGGGAGTGCATAGTGAGCCTGCAAGGCAAATGCTAAACTATATCTGGGGTAGCGGAATGCTATGTCCAGAAGATATTAAGAACATAATGAGGCTTATTTTGAAGCAATCACAACAATTACTTTGGCAAGCTCACTGGCAAAGACTTTGTGAAATATCTGCGCACTCGCCCCGAGCCCCAAATGATCGTTTAGCTGGAGTAACTGTAGAACAACTAATGGGTATAGGTCCTTTTGCCTCTGTAGAAATGCAGATGCAAACTGGCCCAGACGTGTTGCTAGAATCTATGAAATTAGCTCGAGAAGCCTTGCAGAAAGTTAAAACTACACCAGCTCCTCCCTCATATATGTCAATTAAACAAGGAAGAGAGGAGCCTTTTGCATCTTTTGTAGATAGAGTCACAGACGCTATTGACCACGCAGATATGGCAGATTTTATGAAAGGACCTTTGCTGAGACAGTGTGTATTAGAGAATTGTAATACTTATACGAAGGGCATCCTTGTCACCTTACCTTTAGACGCCACCATAGAAGTCATGTTAGAGCGAATGAGTAGAGTTCCTGTAGGAGCTCAAGCCATGTTAGTTGAAACAATCAGAGAACTAGGGGAAAAATTAGTCAAGGCGCAGGGACAGGCATTTGCAGCTCTTGCCCCACTGAAGCCTCCGGATGCCCACCAAAGTAAGACGACTGGCCGACGAGAGTATAAGTGCTTCCGATGTGGCTACCCAGGACATCTGCGTCGACACTGTCGGGAGCCACAAGTGTGGTGCCAGAACTGTCAAACGAATAATCATAATACTACGGTCTGCCGGCGTTCGGGAAACGGGAAACCGAGCGCCAAGAGCCGCAGCGCGCCGACACCAATCGCGGCTCCGGTCACCTTCAGGCCAACGGCAGCCCCCAACCAAACGATAGTGCAGAGATACCAGACACCATTGCCCAGCTTCGACCAGCAACCCAACTTCGGCCAGCAACCAGGGGCAGCCTCGGACTGGATCTGGCAACAGCAGTAGATGTCACGCTAATTGACGACCGGCCGCGAAAAATTGCTACAGGAATTAAAGGGCCCATAGTTATCAATGGACAATCTCATGGAGCGTTGTTGTTGGGGCGATCATCCAGTGGTCTCCAAGGACTTTTTATATTACGAGGACTTATCGATTGTGATTCAAAAACTCAGTACCCACATCGTTGACCGAGCAGTGGATCGTATTGACCCTGACTTACCTGTGGACTTAACCGTTTTGCACGGCCCCACACATTTTATTGGTGCACTCACGCAGTGCAAAAAGAAAAAGGGGGAGACTGTGAGAGTATTAGAATGGATATTTACCGGAATGCAACCAAAGACTACAATTCAAAATAACGACACGTTTGATTGGAATGTGCTAGATTGAATTTATAGCTGTTACTGCTGTTTAGCTATTAATTTGCAGGCTCTTGTGCTTGCCATGGGGCTTGCTTGCCTTAATGTGTATTAGAGTCTTGTGCTCGTTAGTGGCTGCTTTTTTGCTCTTGCTGCTTGCTGTACTGCTGCACTGCTGATCGTCTTACTGTGCTGTGCCTGGGAACATTCTGATAACAGCAATGGGGATGCGCCTGGGCCGGCAGATGGCCAGGGCATCGCTGCTGCTTCTGTGCTGCTGTGCTGGACAGGCTGGAACTGCAGCGTGAACTCGAATCAAAGGGACTGTGACCTGTGGCTGAGTCCATGCGGGACAGGACAGCCCGAGGTGTCTGTGACTGTGGATAAGCCCATGCCCAAGCAGCAGGAACCACCTGAACCAACGGAGGACAAACTTTACAAGAAGCAGCGCAAGTGCAGCAGTGACCCGACCTGAGCCGGCTTTGGTGCCCAGTAACTCCACGCAACGCACCACCTCTGCTGACCTGAGTGACCACCATAACAGATGGAGCCCAAAGTCATGGACTAAATGAATGCAGTGGACATTTTGTGTACATTTATGGATATTTTATGGACATTTTACAGGGGATTGTGCGGGCCTGTCCTACGTGTAGCCACCATGGGCCTGGTCTCGGAATCGGCGTGAATCCCAGGGGACTCGAGGCCAGAGAATTGTGGCAAGTGGATGTGACTCACGTTGCTGACTTTGGCAGACTGAGATATATACATGTTACGATTGACACCTATAGCAAATTTATATGGGCCACGGCACAAACAGGAGAACGAGCACTCCACGTAATGCGACATTTGACTAGTTGTTTTGCAGTTATGGGAGTGCCACAAACGATAAAAACTGACAATGGCCCTGCATACACAAGCGCCAAAGTGAAACGTTTTTTCCAAACATGGGGAGTGCGACATACTGCTGGTATTCCGCACTCACCCACGGGACAAGCTATCATTGAAAGGGCGCATCAAACGCTGAAACAATATTTGCAAAAATTTAGGGAAATCTCAGATGTACAAGAAAGACTTGTTAAGACTCTTTTTGTGCTAAATCATTTACGTATTTTTGCAGATCAGAAAGAGCCACCAGCATGGGTGCATGGTTATCCTAAAGAAAATAAGGATGACAAGCCAGTTTTCGTTATGTATAGAGATCCAGCAACCGGACTGTGGAAAGGTCCAGCAGAAGTGAAGTATATGGGTAGAGGTTATATGTGTGTACTTACTCCCACAGGGCCGAAGTGGATTCCAAGCCGCTGGACCAAAGCTGCTGTTGCTGATGATGATCAATGCAGCTCTGTCTGTACTGATCCCAGCGATACCGTTGCCCAGCCGTGCGAACTTATGGGTGGCGTGGGCGAATAAAACTGGGACGACAGACTTTTGCCTGAGTTCAGCTACGGCAACTGAGCCCTTTAAAACATGTCTGATAGGCTTCCTGAAATTATTGCCAGAGATTTTGATAATTGGACGTCTGTAACAGTTAATTGTATAAATGTTACTGTAGCAGATTGCTTGGTACAACTAATAAGAGCCCTAAATCACACTCTCCCTTGGGACCCCCAAGAAATTGACCTTTTGGGGTCAGAAAAAACTGGAAATGCAACTGATAATGTTACTACTCAGACATGTTTTGTGTTTGGCAGTTTTAGCCGCTTTGCCGCACAGGCCCAGACCTTTCAGTCATTGATCGGCATAAGCAGCCGCACTAATGATAACAACCCTTTTGTTAATACCACCTGTTGGACTGTTGTTTCACCTTTTACGAAAGGATTCGAAATAGGCCAATATTGTGGGAATTATAACGCTTCCAAAACATTCAGTGCCTATGGACGGAGTATGAAGGGAACCAATAACTCTTTGTGGAACAATGATACGGCCAAAGCTCTTCCCCCCGGATATTTTTTGATCTGTGGGGATCAAGCATGGCCTGGCATTCCAAAGAACGCCTTTGGAGGGCCTTGTTATGTAGGTAAATTAACTCTGCTCACAGTTAGCCGACAAAGTTGGCTCAATATAACTATAGTAGCGACAAATCGACACAAAAGGTCTATACATCAATTGCAAGCAGATTGTAATGACAATATAGAATTATGGTCAACCACAGGCAATGTATTTGCTTCCCTAGTGCCTAACATAGGCACTGCGCAAGCGCTGGCTTGGTATTTTATTAACAATTATAGTTATAGTAAAAATAGCATATCACTGTATTTTAAATAATGTTGTAAAAATGAACCACAATGTATTGGTGGTCCAAAAAGAAAAAGGGGGAAATGTTGGAGAAAGTTAGCCAGACTAGGCCGCGGTGGGAAAATTCTGAGTCATGCTGACAAGGGAGAAAAGAAAGTTATGCTGACCTTGCTCTGTGCAGATAAGCAACTTTGAGAAAGTACAGTATAAGAAAAACAGGATGGAACCCGGACCACGTAGCAGTAACCGAAAGTAGGAGGAATATGATAATGTAATTTTTAGAGCTAAGCCAATGATTGTGAGACAAGTATGCATAAGGTAGAACTTAGTGTATAAATATGTGTAGGGTTTTACAATAAAGTTGAAGCTGGCCTTACCACTCACATTGAGTCGACTACCTGCCTTCCCTCGCTCGTCGCACTGGTTTTGTTCCTCGAGCTGTGGTTTTGCTCCTCTAGCTCTGGTTGTCTTCCTCGGGCTCTGGTATTCTTCCTCGAGGGCTAGTTTTGTTCCTCGGGGTCTCGTTTTATTCCTCGGACCCTCCTTTTGTTCTTCGGGACCTGTTTTTGTTCCTCGGGCTCTGGTTTCTTTCCTCGTGCTCTGGTTTTGTTCCTCGAGCTGTGGTTTTGCTCCTGTAGCTCTGGTTGTCTTCCTCGGGCTCTGGTTTTCTTCCTCGAGGGCTAGTTTTGTTCCTCGGGCTCTGGTTTTATTCCTCGGGCCCTCCTTTTGTTCTTCGCGATCTGGTTTTGCTCCTCGGGATCTGGTTTTGTTCCTCGGGCTCTGGTTTCTTTCCTCGGGAGCTCGTCTTATTCCTCGAGCTGTGGTATTGATCCTCTAGCTCTCGTTGTCTTCCTCTAGCTCTGGTTGTCTTCCTCGGGCTCTGGTTTTCTTCCTCGGGCTCTGGTTTTCTTCCTCGACGGCTGGTTTTGTTCCCTGGGCTCTGGTTTTGTTCTTCCAGCTCTGCTTTAGCTCCTCGGGCTCTGGTTTGGGTCCACGGGTCTCGTTTTGTTCCTCGGGCCCACCATTTCTTCCTCGGTCTCTGGTTTTGTTCCTCGGGCTCTGGTTTTGTTCCTCGGGCTCTGGTATTGTTCCTCGGCCTCTTTTTTTCTTCCTCTGCCCCTGCTTTTTTTTCTCGGCCTCTGGTTTTGTTCCCCGGGCTCTGGTTTAGTTCCTCGGGCTCTGCTTTTGTTCCTCAGGCTCTGGTTTTTTTCCTCGGGCTCTGGTTTTGTTCCTCGGGGCCTCCTTTTGTTCTTCGTGATCTCGTTTTGTTCCTCGGGATCTGGTTTTGTTCCTCGGGCTCTGTTTTCTTTCGTCGGGAGCTCGTTTTGTTCCTCGAGCTGTGGTTTTGCTCCTCTAGGTCTCGTTGTCTTCCTCAGACTCTGGTTTTCTTCCTCGGGCTCTGCTTTTCTTCCTCGAGGGCTAGTTTTGTTCCTCGGGGTCTGGTTTTATTCCTCGGACCCTCCTTTTGTTCTTCGGGATCTGGTTTTGTTCCTCGGGCTCTGGTTTTCTTCCTCGGGCTCTGGTTTCTTTCCTTGGGCTCTGGTTTTGTTCCTCGAGCTGTGGTTTTGCTCCTCTAGCTCTGGTTGTCTTCCTCGGGCTCTGGTTTTCTTCCTCGAGGGCTAGTTTTGTTCCTCGGGGTCTCGTTTTATTCCTCGGACCCTCCTTTTGTTCTTCGGGACCTGTTTTTGTTCCTCGGGCTCTGGTTTCATTCCTCGGGCTCTGGTTTCTTTCCTCGGGCTCTAGTTTTGTTCCTCGAGCTGTGGTTTTGCTCCTCTAGCTCTGGTTTTCTCCCTCGGGCTCTGGTTTTCTTCCTCAACGGCTGGTTTTGTTCCCCAGGCTCTGGTTTTGTTCTTCCAGCTCTGCTTTAGCTCCTCGGGCTCTGGTTTGGGTCCACGGGTCTCGTTTTGTTCCTCGGGCCCACCATTTGTTCCTCCGTCTCTGGTTTTGTTCCTCGGGCTCTGGTCTTCTTCCTCGGGCTCTGGTTTAATTCCTCGGGCTCTGGTTTTGTTCCTCGAGCTCTGGTTTAGTTCCATTGGCTCTGGTTTTGTTCCTCAGGCTCTGGTTTTTTTCCTCGGGCTCTGGTTTTGTTCCTCGGACTCTAGTATAATTCCACGGGCTCTGGTTTTGTTCCCTGGGGCCTCCTTTTGTTCTTTGCGATCTGGTTTTTTTCCTCGGGATATGGTTTTGTTCCTCGGGCTCTGGTTTTTTTCCTCGGGAGCTCGTTTTGTTCCTCGAGCTGTGGTATTGCTCCTCTAGCTCTCGTTGTCTTCCCCTAGCTCTGGTTGTCTTCCTCGGGCTCTGCTTTTCTTCCTCGAGGGCTAGTTTTGTTCCTCGGGGTCTGGTTTTATTCCTCGGGCCCTCCTTTTGTTCTTTGCGATCTGGTTTTGTTCCTCGGGCTCTGGTTTTGTTCCTCGAGCTGTGGTTTTGCTCCTCTAGCTCTGGTTGTCTTCCTCGGGCTCTGGTTTTCTTCGTCAGGCTCTGGTTTTCTTCCTCGACGGCTGGTTTTGTTCCCCGGGCTCTGGTTTTGTTCTTCCAGCTCTGCTTTAGCTCCTCGGGCTCTGGTTTGGGTCCACGGGTCTCGTTTTGTTCCTCGGGCCCACCATTTCTTCCTCGGTCTCTGGTTTTGTTCCTCGGGCTCTGGTTTTCTTCCTCGGGCTCTGATATTGTTCCTCGGCCTCTTTTTTTGTTCCTCTGCCCCTGCTTTTTTTTCTCGGCCTCTGGTTTTGTTCCCCGGGCTCTGGTTTAGTTCCACGGGCTCTCCTTTTGTTCCTCAGGCTCTGGTTTTTTTCCTCGGGCTCTGGTTTTGTTCCTCAGACTCTAGTAGAATTCCACGGGCTCTGGTTTTGTTCCTCGGGGCCTCCTTTTGTTCTTTCCGATCTGGTTTGGTTCCTCGGGATCTGGTTTTGTTCCTCAGGCTCTGTTTTCTTTCCTCGGGAGCTCGTTTTGTTCCTCGAGCTGTGGTTTTTTTCCTCTAGCTCTCGTTGTCTTCCTCAGGCTCTGGTTTTCTTCCTCGGGCTCTGGTTTTCTTCCTCGAGGGCTAGTTTTGTTCCTTGGGGTCTGGTTTTATTCCTCGGACCCTCCTTTTGTTCTTCAGGATCTGGTTTTGTTCCTCGGGCTCTGGTTTCATTCCTCGGGCTCTGGTTTCTTTCCTCGGGCTCTGGTTTTGTTCCTCGAGCTGTGGTTTTGCTCCTCTAGCTCTGGTTGTCTTCCTCGGGCTCTGGTTTTCTTCTTCGAGGGCTAGTTTTGTTCCTCGGGCTCTGGTTTTATTCCTCGGGCCCTCTTTTTCTTCTTCGCGATCTGGTTTTGTTCCTCGGGCTCTGGTTTTCTTCCTCGAGGGCTGGTTTTGTTCCCCGGGCTCTGGTTTTGTTCTTCCAGCTCTGCTTTAGCTCCTCGGGCTCTGGTTTGGGTCCACGGGTTTCGTTTTGTTCCTCGGGCCCACCATTTGTTCCTCCGTCTCTGGTTTTGTTCCTCGGGTTCTGGTTTTCTTCCTCGGGCTCTGGTTTAATTCCTCGGGCTCTGGTTTTGTTCCTCGGGCTGTAGTTTTGTTCCTCGGACCATAGTATAATTCCACGGGCTCTGGTTTTGTTCCTTGTGGCCTCCTTTTGTTCTTCGCGATCTGGTTTTGTTCCTCGGGATCTGGTTTTGTTCCTCGGGCTCTGGTTTCTTTCCTCGGGAGCTCATTTTGTTCCTCGAGCTGTGGTTCTGCTCCTCTAGGTCTCGTTGTCTTCCTCGGACTCTGGTTTTCTTCCTCGGGCTCTGCTTTTCTTCCTCGAGGGCTAGTTTTGTTCCTTGGAGTCTGGTTTTATTCCTCGGGCCCTCCTTTTGTTCCTCGGACCCTCCTTTTGTTCTTCGGGACCTGTTTTTGTTCCTCGGGCTCTGGTTTCTTTCCTCGGGCTCTGGTTTTGTTCCTCGAGCTGTGGTTTTGTTCCTTGAGCTGTGGTTTTGCTCCTCTAGCTCTGGTTGTCTTCCTCGGGCTCTGGTTTTCTTCCTCGGGCTCTGGTTTTCTTCCTCGGGCTCTGATATTGTCCCTCAGCCTCTTTTTTTGTTCCTCTGCCCCTGCTTTTTTTTCTCGGCCTCTGGTTTTGTTCCCTGGGCTCTGGTTTAGTTCCACGGGCTCTGCTTTTGTTCCTCAGGCTCTGGTTTTTTTCCTCGGGCTCTGGTTTTGTTCCTCGGACCATAGTATAATTCCACGGGCTCTGGTTTTGTTCCTTGGGGCCTCCTTTTGTTCTTCGCGATTTGGTTTTGTTCCTCGTGATCCGGTTTTGTTCCTCGGGCTCTGGTTTTTTTCCTCGGGAGCTCGTTTTGTTCCTCGAGCTGTGGTTTTGCTCCTCTAGGTCTCGTTGTCTTCCTCGGACTCTGGTATTCTTCCTCGGGCTCTGCTTTTCTTCCTCGAGGGCTAGTTTTGTTCCTTGGAGTCTGGTTTTATTCCTCGGGCCCTCCTTTTGTTCTTCGGGATCTGGTTTTGTTCCTCGGGCTCTGGTTTTCTTCCTCGGGCTCTGGTTTCTTTCCTCGGGCTCTGGTTTTGTTCCTTGAGGGCTAGTTTTGTTCCTTGGAGTCTGGTTTTATTCCTCGGGCCCTCCTTTTGTTCTTCGGGACCTGTTTTTGTTCCTCGGGCTCTGGTTTCTTTCCTCGGGCTCTGGTTTTGTTCCTCGAGCTGTGGTTTTGCTCCTCTAGCTCTGATTGTCTTCCTCGGGCTCTGGTTTTCTTCCTCGAGGGCTAGTTTTGTTCCTCGGGCTCTGGTTTTATTCCTCGGGCCCTCCTTTTGTTCTTCGGGATCTGGTTTTGTTCCTCGGGCTCTGGTTTCATTCCTCGGGCTCTGGTTTCTTTCCTCGGGCTCTGGTTTTGTTCCTCGAGCTGTGGTTTTGCTCCTCTAGCTCTGGTTGTCTTCCTCGGGCTCTGGTATTCTTCCTCGAGGGCTAGTTTTGTTCCTCGGGGTCTCGTTTTATTCCTCGGACCCTCCTTTTGTTCTTCGGACCTGTTTTTGTTCCTCGGGCTCTGGTTTCTTTCCTCGGGCTCTGGTTTTGTTCCTCGAGCTGTGGTTTTGCTCCTCTAGCTCTGGTTGTCTTCCTCGGGCTCTGGTTTTCTTCCTCGAGGGCTAGTTTTGTTCCTCGGGCTCTGGTTTTATTCCTCGGGCCCTCCTTTTGTTCTTCGGGACCTGGTTTTGTTCCTCGAGCTCTGGTTTAGTTCCATTGGCTCTGGTTTTGTTCCTCAGGCTCTGGTTTTTTTCCTCGGGCTCTGGTTTTGTTCCTCGGACTTTAGTATAATTCCACGGGCTCTGGTTTTTTTCCTTGGGGCCTCCTTTTGTTCTTTGCGATCTGGTTTTTTTCCTCGGGATCTGGTTTTGTTCCTCGGGCTCTGGTTTCTTTCCTCGGGAGCTCGTTTTGTTCCTCGAGCTGTGGTATTGCTCCTCTGGCTCTGGTTGTCTTCCTCGGGCTCTGGTTGTCTTCCTCGGGCTCTGCTTTTCTTCCTCGAGGGCTAGTTTTTTTCCCCGGGCTCTGGTTTTGTTCTTCCAGCTCTGCTTTAGCTCCTCGGGCTCTGGTTTGGGTCCACGGGTCTCGTTTTGTTTCTCGGGCCCACCATTTCTTCCTCGGTTTCTGCTTTTCTTCCTCGGGCTCTGGTTTAATTTCTCGGGCTCTGGTATTGTTCCTCGGCCTCTTTTTTTGTTCCTCTGCCCCTGCTTTTTTTTCTCGGCCCCTGGTTTTGTTCCCCGGGCTCTGGTTTAGTTCCACGGGCTCTGCTTTTGTTCCTCAGGCTCTGTTTTTCTTCCTCGGGCTCTGGTTTTGTTCCTCGGACTCTAGTATAATTCCACGGGCTCTGGTTTTGTTCCTCGGGGCCTCCTTTTGTACTTCGCGATCTGGTTTTGTTCCTCGGGATCTGGTTTTGTTCCTCGAGGCCTCTGGTTTCATTCCTTGGGAGCTCGTTTTGTTCCTTGAGCTGTGGTTTTGCTCCTCTAGGTCTCGTTGTCTTCCTCGGGCTCTGGTTTTCTTCCTCGGGCTCTACTTTTCTTCCTTGAGGACTAGTTCTGTTCCTCGGGGTCTGGTTTTATTCCTCGGACCCTCCTTTTGTTCTTCGGGATCTGGTTTCTTTCCTCGGGCTCTGGTTTTATTCCTCGAGATGTGGTTTTGCTCCTCTAGCTCTGGTTGTCTTCCTCGGGCTCTGGTATTCTTCCTCGAGGGCTAGTTTTGTTCCTCGAGGTCTCGATTTATTCCTCGGACCCTCCTTTTGTTCTTCGGGACCTGTTTTTGTTCCTCGGGCTCTGGTTTCTTTCCTCGGGCTCTGGTTTTGTTCCTCGAGCTGTGGTTTTGCTCCTCTAGCTCTGGTTGTCTTCCTCGGGCTCTGGTTTTCTTCCTCGAGGGGTAGTTTTGTTCCTCGGGCTCTGGTTTCATTCCTCGGGCTCCGGTTTCTTTCCTCGGGCTCTGGTTTTGTTCCTCGAGCTGTGGTTTTGCTCCTCTAGCTCTGGTTGTCTTCCTCGGGCTCTGGTTTTCTTCCTCGAGGGCTAGTTTTGTTCCTTGGGGTCTGGTTTTATTCCTCGGGCCCTCCTTTTGTTCTTCGCGATCTGGTTTTGTTCCTCAGGCTCTGGTTTTCTTCCTCGAGGGCTGGTTTTGTTCCCCGGGCTCTGGTTTTGTTCTTCCAGCTCTGCTTTAGCTCCTCGGGCTCTGGTTTGGGTCCACGGGTCTCGTTTTGTTCCTCGGGCCCACCATTTGTTCCTCCGTCTCTGGTTTTGTTCCTCGGGTTCTGGTTTTCTTCCTCGGGCTCTGGTTTAATTCCTCGGGCTCTGGTTTTCTTCCTCGGGCTCTGGTTTTCTTCCTCGGACCATAGTATAATTCCACGGGCTCTGGTTTTGCTCCTTGTGGCCTCCTTTTGTTCTTCGCGATCTGGTTTTGTTCCTCGGGATCTGGTTGTGTTCCTCGGCCTCTGGATTCTTTCCTCGGGAGCTCATTTTGTTCCTCGAGCTGTGGTTCTGCTCCTCTAGGTCTCGTTGTCTTCCTCGGACTCTGGTTTTCTTCCTCGGGCTCTGGTATTCTTCCTCGAGGGCTAGTTTTGTTCCTCGGGGTCTCGTTTTATTCCTCGGACCCTCCTTTTGTTCTTCGGGAGCTGTTTTTGTTCCTCGGGCTCTGGTTTCTTTCCTCGGGCTCTGGTTTCTTTCCTCGGGCTCTGGTTTTGTTCCTCGAGCTGTGGTTTTGCTCCTCTAGCTCTGGTTGACTTCCTCGGGCTCTGCTTTTCTTCCTCGACGGCTGGTTTTGTTCCCCGGGCTCTGGTTTTGTTCTTCCAGCTCTGCTTTACCTCCTCGGGCTCTGGTTTGGGTCCTCGGGTCTCGTTTTGTTCCTCGGGCCCACCATTTGTTCCTCCGTCTCTGGTTTTGTTCCTCAGGTTCTGGTTTTGTTCCTCGAGCTCTGGTTTAGTTCCATTGGCTCTGGTTTTGTTCCTCAGGCTCTGGTTTTTTTCCTCGGGCTCTGGTTTTGTTCCTCGGACTCTAGTATAATTCCACGGGCTCTGGTTTTGTTCCTTGGGGCCTCCTTTTGTTCTTTGCGATCTGTTTTTTTTCCTCGGGATCTGGTTTTGTTCCTCGGGATCTGGTTTCTTTCCTCGGGAGCTCGTTTTCTTCCTCGAGCTGTGGTATTGCTCCTCTAGCTCTGGTTGTCTTCCTCCGGCTCTGGTTGTCTTCCTCGGGCTCTGATTTTCTTCCTCGAGGGCTAGTTTTTTTCCCCGGGCTCTGGTTTTGTTCTTCCAGCTCTGCTTTAGCTCCTCGGGCTCTGGTTTGGGTCCACGGGTCTCGTTTTGTTTCACGGGCCCACCATTTCTTCCTCAGTTTCTGCTTTTCTTCCTCGGGCTCTGGTTTAATTTCTCGGGCTCTAGTATTGTTCCTCGGCCTCTTTTTTTGTTCCTCTGCCCCTGCTTTTTTTTCTCGGCCTCTGGTTTTGTTCCCCGGGCTCTGGTTTAGTTCCACGGGCTCTGCTTTTTTTCCTCAGGCTCTGTTTTTCTTCCTCGGGCTCTGGTTTTGTTCCTCGGACTCTAGTATAATTCCTCGGGCTCTGGTTTTGTTCCTCGGGGCCTCCTTTTGTTCTTCGTGATCTGGTTTTGTTCCTCGGGATCTGGTTTTGTTCCTCAGGCTCTGGTTTCATTCCTTGGGAGCTCGTTTTGTTCCTTGAGCTGTGGTTTTGCTCCTCTAGGTCTCGTTGTCTTCCTCGGGCTCTGGTTTTCTTCCTCGGGCTCTGCTTTTCTTCCTTGAGGACTAGTTCTGTTCCTCGAGGTCTCGTTTTATTCCTCAGACCCTCCTTTTGTTCTTCGGGACCTGTTTTTGTTCCTCGGGCTCTGGTTTCTTTCCTCGGGCTCTGGTTTTGTTCCTCGAGCTGTGGTTTTGCTCCTCTAGCTCTCGTTGTCTTCCTCGGGCTCCGGTTTTCTTCCTCGAGGGGTAGTTTTGTTCCTCGGGCTCTGGTTTCATTCCTCGGGCTCCGGTTTCTTTCCTCGGGCTCTGGTTTTGTTCCTCGAGCTGTGGTTTTGCTCCTCTAGCTCTGGTTGTCTTCCTCGGGCTCTGGTTTTCTTCCTCGAGGGCTAGTTTTGTTCCTTGGGGTCTGGTTTTATTCCTCGGGCCCTCCTTTTGTTCTTCGCGATCTGGTTTTGTTCCTCAGGCTCTGGTTTTCTTCCTCGAGGGCTGGTTTTGTTCCCCGGGCTCTGGTTTTGTTCTTCCAGCTCTGCTTTAGCTCCTCGGGCTCTGGTTTGGATCCACGGGTCTCGTTTTGTTCCTCGGGCCCACCATTTGTTCCTCCGTCTCTGGTTTTGTTCCTCGGGTTCTGGTTTTCTTCCTCGGGCTCTGGTTTAATTCCTCGGGCTCTGGTTTTGTTCCTCGAGCTCTGGTTTAGTTCCATTGGCTCTGGTTTTGTTCCTCAGGCTCTGGTTTTTTTCCTCGGGCTCTGGTTTTGTTCCTCGGACTCTAGTATAATTCCACGGGCTCTGGTTTTGTTCCTTGGGGCCTCCTTTTGTTCTTTGCGATCTAGTTTTTTTCCTCGGGATCTGGTTTTGTTCCTCGGGCTCTGGTTTTCTTCCTCGGGCTCTGGTATTTTTCCTTGGCCTCTTTTTTTGTTGCTCTGCCCCTGCTTTTTTTTCTCGGCCTCTGGTTTTGTTCCCCGGGCTCTGGTTTAGTTTCACGGGTTCTGCTTTTGTTCCTCAGGCTCTGGTTTTCTTCCTCGGGCTCTGGTTTTCTTCCTCGGGCTCTGGTTTCTTTCCTCGGGCTCTGGTTTTGTTCCTCGAGCTGTGGTTTTGCTCCTCTAGCTCTGGTTGTCTTCCTCGGGCTCTGGTTTTCTTCTTCGAGGGCTAGTTTTGTTCCTCGGGCTCTGGTTTTATTCCTCGGGCCCTCTTTTTCTTCTTCGCGATCTGGTTTTGTTCCTCGGGCTCTGGTTTTCTTCCTCGACGGCTGGTTTTGTTCCCCGGGCTCTGGTTTTGTTCTTCCAACTCTGCTTTAGCTCCTCGGGCTCTGGTTTGGGTCCACGGGTCTCGTTTTGTTCCTCGGGCCCACCATTTGTTCCTCCGTCTCTGGTTTTGTTCCTCGGGTTCTGGTTTTCTTCCTCGGGCTCTGGTTTAATTCCTCGGGCTCTGGTTTTGTTCCTCGGGCTCTGGTTTGGGACCACGGGTCTTTTTTTGTTCCTCGGGCCCACCATTTCCTCCTCGGTCTCTGGTTTTGTTCCTCGGGTTCTGGTTTTGTTCCTTGGGCTCTGGTTTAATTCCTCGAGCTCTGGTTTAGTTCCATTGGCTCTGGTTTTGTTCCTCAGGCTCTGGTTTTTTTCCTCGGGCCCTGGTTTTGTTCCTCAGACTCTAGTATAATTCCACGGGCTCTCGTTTTGTTCCTTGGGGCCTCCTTTTGTTCTTCGCGATCTGGTTTTGCTCCTCGGGATCTGGTTTTGTTCCTCGGGCTCTGGTTTCTTTCCTCGGGCTCTGGTTTTCTTCCTCGAGGGCTAGTTTTGTTCCTTGGGGTCTGGTTTTATTCCTCGGACCCTCCTTTTGTTCTTCGGGATCTGGTTTTGTTCCTTGGGCTCTGGTTTTCTTCCTCGGGCTCTGGTTGTCTTCCTCGGGCTCTGGTTTTCTTCCTCGGGCTCTGGTATTCTTCCTCGACGGCTGGTTTTGTTCCCCAGGCTCTGGTTTTGTTCTTCCAGCTCTGCTTTAGCTCCTCGGGCTCTGGTTTGGGTCCACGGGTCTCGTTTTGTTCCTCGGGCCCACCATTTCTTCCTCGGTCTCTGGTTTTCTTCCTCGGGCTCTGGTTTAATTTCTCGGGCTCTGGTATTGTTCTTCGGCCTCTTTTTTTGTTCCTCTGCCCCTGCTTTTTTTTCTTGGCCTCTGGTTTTGTACCCCGGGCTCTGGTTTAGTTCCACAGGCTCTGCTTTTGTTCCTCAGGCTCTGGTTTTTTTCCTCGGGCTCTGGTTTTGTTCCTCGGACTCTAGTATAATTCCACGGGCTCTGGTTTTGTTCCTCGGGGTCTCCTTTTGTTCTTTGCGATCTGGTTTTTTTCCTCGGGATCTGGTTTTGTTCCTCGGGCTCTGGTTTCTTTCCTCGGGAGCTCGTTTTGTTCCTCGAGCTGTGGTATTGCTCCTCTAGCTCTCGTTGTCTTCCTCTAGCTCTGGTTGTCTTCCTCGGGCTCTGCTTTTCTTCCTCGAGGGCTAGTTTTGTTCCTCGGGGTCTGGTTTTATTCCTCAGGCCCTCCTTTTGTTCTTCGGGATCTGGTTTTGTTCCTTGGTCTCTGGTTTTGTTCCTCGAGCTGTGGTTTTGCTCCTGTAGTTCTGGTTGTCTTCCTCGGGCTCTGGTTTTTTTCCTCAGGCTCTGGTTTTTTTCCTCGGACTCTAGTATAATTCCACGGGCTCTGGTTTTGTTCCTCGGGGCCTCCTTTTGTTCTTTGCGATCTGGTTTTGTTCCTCGGGATCTGGTTTTGTTCCTCAGGCTCTGTTTTCTTTCCTCGGGAGCTCGTTTGTTCCTCGAGCTGTGGTTTTGCTCCTCTAGCTCTCGTTGTCTTCCTCGGGCTCTGGTTTTCTTCCTCTGGCTCTGCTTTTCTTCCTCGAGGGCTAGTTCTGTTCCTCGGGGTGTGGTTTTATTCCTCGGGCCCTCCTTTTGTTCTTCGGGATATGGTTTTGTTCCTCGGGCTCTGGTTTTCTTCCTCGGGCTCTGGTTTCTTTCCTCGGGCTCTGGTTTTGTTCCTCAAGCTGTGGTTTTGCTCCTCTAGTTCTGGTTGTCTTCCTCGGGCTCTGGTATTCTTCGTCGAGGGCTAGTTTTGTTCCTCGGGGTCTCGTTTTATTCCTCGGACCCTCCTTTTGTTCTTCGGGACCTGTTTTTGTTCCTCGGGCTCTGGTTTCTTTCCTCGGGCTCTGGTTTTGTTCCTCGAGCTGTGGTTTTGCTCCTCTAGCTCTGGTTGTCTTCCTCGGGCTCTGGTTTTCTTCCTCGAGGGCTAGTTTTGTTCCTCGGGCTCGGGTTTTATTCCTCGGGCCCTCCTTTTGTTCTTCGGGATCTGGTTTTGTTCCTCGGGCTCTGGTTTCATTCCTCGGGCTCTGCTTTCTTTCCTCGGGCTCTGGTTTTGTTCCTCGAGCTGTGGTTTTGCTCCTCTAGCTCTGGTTTTCTTCCTCGGGCTCTGGTTTTCTTCCTCGAGCTCTGGTTTTCTTCCTCGAGGGCTGGTTTTGTTCCCTGGCCTCTGGTTTTTTTCTTCGGGCTCTGCTTTAGCTCCTCGGGCTCTGGTTTGGGTCCACGGGTCTCGTTTATTTCCTCGGGCCCACCATTTCTTCCTCGGACTCTGGTTTTGTTCCTCGGGTTCTGGTTTTCTTCCTCGGGCTCTGGTTTAATTCCTCGAGCTCTGGTTTAGTTCCATTGCTCTGGTTTTGTTCCTCAGGCTCTGGTTTTTTTCCTCGGGCTCTGGTTTTGTTCCTCGGACTCTAGTATAATTCCACGGGCTCTGGTTTTGTTCCTTGGGGCCTCCTTTTATTCTTCGCAATCTGGTTTTCCTCCTCGGGATCTGGTTTTGTTCCTCGGGCTCTGGTTTTTTTCCTCGGGAGCTCGTTTTGTTCCTCGAGCTGTGGTATTGCTCCTCTAGCTCTGGTTGTCTTCCTCGGGCTCTGGTTGTCTTCCTTGGGCTCTGATTTTCTTCCTCCACGGCTAGTTTTGTTCCCCGGGCTCTGGTCTTGTTCTTCCAGCTCTGCTTTAGCTCCTCGGGCTCTGGTTTGGGTCCACGGGTCTCGTTTTGTTCCTCGGGCCCACCGTTTCTTCCTCGGACTCTGGTTTAATTTCTCGGGCTCTGGTATTGTTCCTCGGCCTCTTTTTTTGTTCCTCTGCCCCTGCTTTTTTTTCTCGGCCTCTGGTTTTGTTCCCTGGGCTCTAGTTTAGTTCCACGGGCTCTGCTTTTGTTCCTCAGGCTCTGGTTTTTTTCCTCGGGCTCTGGTTTTGTTCCTCAGACTGTAGTATAATTCCACGGGCTCTGGTTTTGTTCCTCGGGGCCTCCTTTTGTTCTTTGCGATCTGGTTTTGTTCTTTGGGATCTGGTTTTGTTCCTCAGGCTCTGGTTTCTTTCCTCGGGAGGTCGTTTTGTTCCTCGAGCTGTGGTTTTGCTCCTCTAGCTCTCGTTGTCTTCCTCGGGCTCTGGTTTTCTTCCTCGGGCTCTGGTTTTCTTCCTCGAGGGCTAGTTCTGTTCCTCGGGGTCTGGTTTTATTTCTCGGGCTCTGGTTTCTTTCCTCGGGCTCTGGTTTTGTTCCTCGAGCTGTTGTTTTGCTCCTCTAGCTCTGGTTGTCTTCCTCGGGCTCTGGTTTTCTTCCTCGAGGGCTAGTTTTGTTCCTCGGGTTCTGGTTTTATTCCTCGGGCCCTCCTTTTGTTCTTCGGGATCTGGTTTTGTTCCTCGGGCTCTGGTTTCATTTCTCGGGCTCTGGTTTCTTTCCTCGGGCTCTGGTTTTGTTCCTCGAGCTGTGGTTTTGCTCCTCTAGCTCTGGTTTTCTTCCTCGGGCTCTGCTTTTCTTCCTCAAGGGCTAGTTCTGTTCCTCGGGGTCTGGTTTTATTCCTCGGGCCCTCCTTTTGTTCTTCGGGATCTGGTTTTGTTCCTCGGGCTCTGGTTTTCTTCCTCGGGCTCTGGTTTCTTTCCTCGGGCTCTGGTTTTGTTCCTCAAGCTGTGGTTTTGCTCCTCTAGTTCTGGTTGTCTTCCTCGGGCTCTGGTATTTTTCCTCGAGGGCTAGTTTTGTTCCTCGGGGTCTCGTTTTATTCCTCGGACCCTCCTTTTGTTCTTCGGGACCTGTTTTTCTTCCTCGGGCTCTGGTTTCTTTCTTCGGGCTCTGGTTTTGTTCCTCAAGCTGTGGTTTTGCTCCTCTAGCTCTGGTTGTCTTCCTCGGGCTCTGGTTTTCTTCCTCGAGGGCTAGTTTTGTTCCTCGGGCTCTGGTTTTATTCCTCGGGCCCTCCTTTTGTTCTTCGGGATCTGGTTTTGTTCCTCGGGCTCTGGTTTTCTTCCTCGGGCTCTGGTTTTCTTCCTCGGGCTCTGGTTTTCTTCCTCGACGGCTGGTTTTGTTCCCCGGGCTCTGGTTTTGTTCTTCCAGCTCTGCTTTAGCTCCTCGGGCTCTGCTTTGGGTCCACGGGTCTCTTTTTCTTCCTCGGGCCCACCATTTCTTCCTCGGTCTCTGGTTTTCTTCCTCGGGCTCTGGTTTAATTTCTTGGGCTCTGGTATTGTTCCTCGGCCTCTTTTTTTGTTCCTCTGCCCCTGCATTTTTTTCTCGGCCTCTGGTTTTGTTCCCCGGGCTCTGGTTTAGTTCCACGGGCTCTGCTTTTGTTCTTCAGGCTCTGTTTTTTTTCCTCGGGCTCTGGTTTTTTTCTTCGGACTCTAGTATAATTCCACGGGCTCTGGTTTTCTTCCTCGGGGCCTCCTTTTGTTCTTTGCGATCTGGTTTTTTTCCTCGGGATCTGGTTTTGTTCCTCGGGCTCTGGTTTCTTTCCTCGGGAGCTCGTTTTGTTCCTCGAGCTGTGGTATTGCTCCTCTAGCTCTCGTTGTCTTCCTCTAGCTCTGGTTGTCTTCCTCGGGCTCTGCTTTTCTTCCTCGGGGGCTAGTTTTGTTCCTCGGGGTCTGGTTTTATTCCTCAGGCCCTCCTTTTGTTCTTCGGGATCTGGTTTTGTTCCTTGGTCTCTGGTTTTGTTCCTCGAGCTGTGGTTTTTCTCCTCTAGCTCTTGTTGTCTTCCTCGGGATCTGGTTTTTTTCCTCAGGCTCTGGTTTTGTTCCTCGGACTCTAGTATAATTCCACGGGCTCTGGTTTTGTTCCTCGGGGCCTCCTTTTGTTCTTTGTGATCTGGTTTTGTTCCTCGGGATCTGGTTTTGTTCCTCAGGCTCTGTTTTCTTTCCTCGGGAGCTCGTTTGTTCCTCGAGCTGTGGTTTTGCTCCTCTAGCTCTCGTTGTCTTCCTCGGGCTCTGGTTTTCTTCCTCTGGATCTGCTTTTCTTCCTCGAGGGCTAGTTCTGTTCCTCGGGGTGTGGTTTTATTCCTCGGGCCCTCCTTTTGTTCTTCGGGATCTGGTTTTGTTCCTCGGGCTCCGGTTTTCTTCCTCGGGCTCTGGTTTCTTTCCTCGGGCTCTGGTTTTGTTCCTCGAGCTGTGGTTTTGCTCCTCTAGCTCTCGTTGTCTTCCTCGGGCTCTGCTTTTCTTCCTCGAGGGCTAGTTTTGTTCCTCGGGCTCTGGTTTTATTCCTCGGGCCCTCCTTTTGTTCTTCGCGATCTGGTTTTGTTCCTCGGGATCTGATTTCATTCCTCGGGCTCTGCATTCTTTCCTCGGGCTCTGGTTTTGTTCCTCGAGCTGTGGTTTTGCTCCTCTAGCTCTGGTTTTCTTCCTCGGCCTCTGCTTTTCTTCCTGGAGGGCTAGTTCTGTTCCTCGGGCTCTGGTTTTATTCCTCGGGCCCTCCTTTTGTTCTTCGGCATCTGGTTTTGTTCCTCGGGCTCTGGTTTTCTTCCTCGGGCTCTGGTTTCTTTCCTCGGTCTCTGGTTTTGTTCCTCGAGCTGTGGTTTTGCTCCTCTAGGTCTCGTTGTCTTCCTCGGGCTCTGCTATTCTTCCTCAAGGGCTAGTTTTGTTCCTCGGGCTCTCGTTTTATTCCTCGGACCCTCCTTTTGTTCTTCGGGACCTGTTATTGTTCCTCGGGCTGTGGTTTCTTTTCTCGGGCTCTGGTTTTGTTCCTCGAGCTGTGGTTTTGCTCCTCTAGCTCTGGTTTTCTTCCTCGGGCTCTTCTTTTCTTCCTCGAGGGCTAGTTTTGTTCCTTGGCTCTGGTTTTATTCCTCAGACCCTCCTTTTGTTCTTCGGGATCTGGTTTTCTTCCTCGGGCTCTGGTTTTCTTCCTCGGGCTCTGGTTTTGTTCCTCGAGCTGTGGTTTTGCTCCTCTAGCTCTGGTTGTCTTCCTCGGGCTCTGGTTTTCTTCCTCGAGGGCTAGTTTTTTTCCTCGGGCTCTGGTTTTATTCCTCGGGCCCTCCTTTTTTTCTTCACGATCTGGTTTTGTTCCTCGGGCTCTGGTTTCTTTCCTCGTGCTCTGGTTGTCTTCCTCGGGCTCTGGTTTTCTTCCTCGGGCTCTGGTTTTCTTCCTCAGGCTCTGGTTTTGTTCCTCAGGCTCTGGTTTTTTTCCTCGGGCTCTGGTTTTGTTCCTCGGACTCTAGTATAATTCCACGGGCTCTGGTTTTGTTCCTTGGGGCCTCCTTTTGTTCTTTGCTATCTGGTTTTTTTCCTCGGGATCTGGTTTTGTTCCTCGGGCTCTGGTTTCTTTCCTCGGGAGCTCGTTTTGTTCCTCGAGCTGTGGTATTGCTCCTCTAGCTCTCGTTGTCTTCCTCTAGCTCTGGTTGTCTTCCTCGGGCTCTGCTTTTCTTCCTCGAGGGCTAGTTTTGTTCCTCGGGTCTGGTTTTATTCCTCGGGCCCTCCTTTTGTTCTTCGCGATCTGGTTTTGTTCCTCGGGCTCTGGTTTTGTTCCTCGAGCTGTGGTTTTGCTCCTCTAGCTCTGGTTTTCTTCCTCGGGCTCTGGTTTTTTTCCTCGGGCTCTGGTTTTGTTCCTCGGACTCTAGTATAATTCCACGGGCTCTGGTTTTGTTCCTCGGGGCCTCCTTTTCTTCTTTGCGATCTGGTTTTGTTCCTCGGGATCTGGTTTTGTTCCTCAGGCTCTGTTTTCTTTCCTCGGGAGCTCATTTGTTCCTCGAGCTGTGGTTTTGCTCCTCTAGCTCTGGTTGTCTTCCTTGGGCTCTGGTTTTCTTCCTCGGACCCTCCTTTTTTTCTTCGTGATCTCGTTTTGCTCCTCGGGATCTGGTTTTGTTCCTCGGGCTCTGGTTTCTTTCCTCGGGAGCTCGTCTTATTCCTCGAGCTGTGGTATTGCTCCTCTAGCTCTCGTTGTCTTCCTCTAGCTCTGGTTGTCTTCCTCGGGCTCTGGTTTTCTTCCTCGGGCTCTGGTTTTCTTCCTCGAGGGCTAGTTCTGTTCCTCGGGGTCTCGTTTTATTCCTCGGGCCCTCCTTTTGTTCTTCGCGATCTGGTTTTGTTCCTCGGGATCTGGTTTCATTCCTCATTCTCTGGTTGTCTTCCTCGGGCTCTGGTTTTCTTCCTCGGGCTCTGGTTTTCTTCCTCGGGCTCTGGTTTTCTTCCTCGACGGCTGGTTTTGTTCCCCGGGCTCTGGTTTTGTTCTTCCAGCTCTGCTTTAGCTCCTCGGGCTCTGGTTTGGGTCCACGGGTCTCGTTTTGTTCCTCGGGCCCACCATTTCTTCCTCGGTCTCTGGTTTTGTTCCTCGGGCTCTGGTTTCTTTCCTCGGGAGCTCGTTTTGTTCCTCGAGCTGTGGTATTGCTCCTCTAGCTCTCGTTGTCTTCCTCGGGCTCTGGTTTTCTTCCTCTGGCTCTGCTTTTCTTCCTCGAGGGCTAGTTCTGTTCCTCGGGGTGTGGTTTTATTCCTCGGGCCCTCCTTTTGTTCTTCGGGATATGGTTTTGTTCCTCGGTCTCTGGTTTTGTTCCTCGGGCTCTGGTTTCTTTCCTCGGGCTCTGGTTTTGTTCCTCGTGCTGTGGTTTTGCTCCTCTAGCTCTGGTTGTCTTCCTCGGGCTCTGGTTTTCTTCCTCAAGGGCTAGTTTTGTTCCTCGGGCTCAGGTTTTATTCCTCGGGCCCTCCTTTTGTTCTTCGCGATCTGGTTTTGTTCCTCGGGCTCTGGTTTCATTCCTCGGGCTCTGCTTTCTTTCCTCGGGCTCTGGTTTTGTTCCTCGATCTGTGGTTTTGCTCCTCTAGCTCTGGTTTTCTTCCTCGGGCTCTGCTTTTCTTCCTGGAGGGCTAGTTCTGTTCCTCGGGCTCTGGTTTTATTCCTCGGGCCCTCCTTTTGTTCTTCGGGATCTGGTTTTGTTCCTCGGGCTCTGGTTTTCTTCCTCGGGCTCTGGTTTCTTTCCTCGGGCTCTGGTTTTGTTCCTCGAGCTGTGGTTTTGCTCCTCCACTTCTGGTTGTCTTCCTCGCGCTCTGGTATTCTTCCTCGAGGGCTAGTTTTGTTCCTCGGGGTCTGGTTTTATTCCTCAGGCCCGCCTTTTGTTCTTCGGGATCTGGTTTTTTTCCTTGGTCTCTGGTTTTGTTCCTCGAGCTGTGGTATTGCTCCTCTAGCTCTGTTTGTCTTCCTCGGGCTCTGTTTGTCTTCCTCGGGCTCTGCTTTTCTTCCTCGAGGGCTAGTTTTGTTCCTCGGGGTCTGGTTTTATTCCTCAGGCCCGCCTTTTGTTCTTCGGGATCTGGTTTTGTTCCTTGGTCTCTGGTTTTGTTCCTCGAGCTGTGGTTTTGCTCCTCTAGCTCTGGTTGTCTTCCTCGGGCTCTGGTTTTTTTCCTCAGGCTCTGGTTTTGTTCCTCGGACTCTAGTATAATTCCACGGGCTCTGGTTTTGTTCCTCGGGGCCTCCTTTTGTTCTTTGTGATCTGGTTTTGTTCCTCGGGATCTGGTTTTGTTCCTCAGGCTCTGGTTTCTTTCCTCGGGCTCTGGTTTTGTTCCTCGAGCTGTGGTTTTGCTCCTCTAGCTCTGGTTGTCTTCCTCGGGCTCTGGTTTTCTTCCTCGATGGCTAGTTTTGTTCCTCGGGCTCTGGTTTTATTCCTCGGGCCCTCCTTTTGTTCTTCGGGATCTGGTTTTGTTCCTCGGGATCTGGTTTCATTCCTCGGGCTCTGGTTTCTCTCCTCGGGCTCTGGTTTTGTTCCTCGAGCTGTGGTTTTGCTCCTCTAGCTCTGGTTTTCTTCCTCGGGCTCTGCTTTTCTTCCTGGAGGGCTAGTTCTGTTCCTCGGGCTCTGGTTTTATTCCTCGGGCCCTCCTTTTGTTCTTCGGCATCTGGTTTTGTTCCTCGGGCTCTGGTTTTCTTCCTCGGGCTCTGGTTTCTTTCCTCGGGCTCTGGTTTTGTTCCTCAAGCTGTGGTTTTACTCCTCTAGTTCTGGTTGTCTTCCTCGGGCTCTGGTATTCTTCCTCGAGGGCTAGTTTTGTTCCTCGGGGTCTCGTTTTATTCCTCGGACCCTCCTTTTGTTCTTCGGGACCTGTTTTTGTTCCTCGGGCTCTGGTTTCTTTCCTCGGGCTCTGGTTTTGTTCCTAGAGCTGTGGTTTTGCTCCTCTAGCTCTCGTTGTCTTCCTCGGGCTCTGGTTTTCTTCCTCGAGGGCTAGTTTTGTTCCTTGGGGTCTGGTTTTATTCCTAGGGCCCTCCTTTTGTTCTTCGCGATCTGGTTTTGTTCCTCGGGCTCTGGTTTCATTCCTCGTGCTCTGGTTGTCTTCCTCGGGCTCTGGTTTTCTTCCTCGGGCTCTGGTTTTCTTCCTCGGGCTCTGGTTTTCTTCCTCGACGGCTGGTTTTGTTCCCCGGGCTCTGGTTTTTTTCTTCCAGCTCTGCTTTAGCTCCTCGGGCTCTGGTTTGGGTCCACGGGTCTCGTTTTGTTCCTCGGGCCCACCATTTCTTCCTCGGTCTCTGGTTTTCTTCCTCGGGCTCTGGTTTAATTTCTCGGGCTCTGGTATTGTTCCTCGGCCTCTTTTTTTGTTCCTCTGCCCCTGCTTTTTTTTCTCGGCCTCTGGTTTTGTTCCCCGGGCTCTGGTTTAGTTCCACGGGCTCTGCTTTTGTTCCTCGGGCTCTGTTTTTTTTTCCTCGGGCTCTGGTTTTGTTCCTCGGGGCCTCCTTTTGTTCTTCGGGATCTGGTTTTGTTCTTCGGGATCTGGTTTTGTTCCTCAGGCTCTGTTTTCTTTCCTCGGGAGCTCGTTTTTTTCCTCGAGCTGTGGTTTTGCTCCTCTAGCTCTGGTTTTCTTCCTCGGGCTCTGGTTTTCTTCCTCGGGCTCTGTTTTTCTTCCTCGAGGGCTAGTTCTGTTCCTCGGGGTCTGGTTTTATACCTCGGGCCCTCCTTTTGTTCTTCGGGATCTGGTTTTGTTCCTCGGCATCTGGTTTTCTTCCTCGGGCTCTGGTTTCTTTCCTCGGTCTCTGGTTTTGTTCCTCGAGCTGTGGTTTTGCTCCTCTAGGTCTCGTTGTCTTCCTCGGGCTCTGCTATTCTTCCTCAAGGGCTAGTTTTGTTCCTCGGGCTCTCGTTTTATTCCTCGGACCCTCCTTTTGTTCTTCGGGACCTGTTATTGTTCCTCGGGCTCTGGTTTCTTTCCTCGGGCTCTGGTTTTGTTCCTCGAGCTGTGGTTTTGCTCCTCTAGCTCTGGTTTTCTTCCTCGGGCTCTTCTTTTCTTCCTCGAGGGCTAGTTTTGTTCCTTGGGGTCTGGTTTTATTCCTCAGACCCTCCTTTTGTTCTTCGGGATCTGGTTTTCTTCCTCGGGCTCTGGTTTTCTTCCTCGGGCTCTGGTTTCTTTCCTCGGGCTCTGGTTTTGTTCCTCAAGCTGTGGTTTTGCTCCTCCAGTTCTGGTTGTCTTCCTAGGGCTCTGGTATTCTTCCTCGAGGGCTAGTTTTGTTCCTCGGGGTCTCGTTTTATTCCTCGGACCCTCCCTTTGTTCTTCGGGACCTGTTTTTGTTCCTCGGGCTCTGGTTTCTTTCCTCGGGCTCTGGTTTTGTTCCTCGAGCTGTGGTTTTGCTCCTCTAGCTCTGGTTGTCTTCCTCGGGCTCTGGTTTTCTTCCTCGAGGGCTAGTTTTTTTCCTCGGGCTCTGGTTTTATTCCTCGGGCCCTCCTTTTTTTCTTCACGATCTGGTTTTGTTCCTCGGGCTCTGGTTTCATTCCTCGTGCTCTGGTTGTCTTCCTCGGGCTCTGGTTTTCTTCCTCGGGCTCTGGTTTTCTTCCTCGAGGGCTGGTTTTGTTCCCCGGGCTCTGGTTTTGTTCTTCCAGCTCTGCTTTAGCTCCTCGGGCTCTTGTTTGGGTCCACGAGTCTCGTTTTGTTCCTCGGGCCCACCATTTGTTCCTCGGTCTCTGGTTTTGTTCCTCAGGTTCTGGTTTTCTTCCTTAGGCTCTGGTTTTGTTCCTCAGGCTCTGGTTTTTTTCCTCGGGCTCTGGTTTTGTTCCTCGGACTCTAGTATAATTCCACGGGCTCTGGTTTTGTTCCTTGGGGCCTCCTTTTGTTCTTTGCTATCTGGTTTTTTTCCTCGGGATCTGGTTTTGTTCCTCGGGCTCTGGTTTCTTTCCTCGGGAGCTCGTTTTGTTCCTCGAGCTGTGGTATTGCTCCTCTAGCTCTCGTTGTCTTCCTCTAGCTCTGGTTGTCTTCCTCGGGCTCTGTTTTTCTTCCTCGAGGGCTAGTTTTGTTCCTCGGGGTCTGGTTTTATTCCTCGGGCCCTCCTTTTGTTCTTCGCGATCTGGTTTTGTTCCTTGGTCTCTGGTTTTGTTCCTCGAGCTGTGGTTTTGCTCCTCTAGCTCTGCTTGTCTTCCTCGGGCTCTGGTTTTTTTCCTCGGGTCTGGTTTTGTTCCTCGGACTCTAGTATAATTCCACGGGCTCTGGTTTTGTTCCTCGGGGCCTCCTTTTCTTCTTTGCGATCTGGTTTTGTTCCTCGGGATCTGGTTTTGTTCCTCAGGCTCTGTTTTCTTTCCTCGGGAGCTCATTTGTTCCTCGAGCTGTGGTTTTGCTCCTCTAGCTCTCGTTGTCTTCCTCGGGCTCTGATTTTCTTCCTCGGGCTCTGCTTTTCTTCCTCGAGGGCTAGTTCTGTTCCTCAGGGTCTGGTTTTATTCCTCGGGCCCTCCTTTTGTTCTTCGGGATCTGGTTTTGTTCCTCGGGATCTGGTTTTCTTCCTCAGGCTCTGGTTTCTTTCCTCGGACTCTGGTTTTGTTCCTCGAGCTGTGGTTTTGCTCCTCTAGCTCTGGTTGTCTTCCTCGGGCTCTGGTTTTCTTCCTCGAGGGCTAGTTTTGTTCCTCGGGCTCGGGTTTTATTCCTCGGGCCCTCCTTTTATTCTTCGCGATCTGGTTTTGTTCCTCGGGCTCTGGTTTCATTCCTCGGGCTCTGGTTTCTTTCCTCAGGCTCTGTTTTTGTTCCTCGAGCTGCGGTTTTGCTCCTCTAGCTCTGGTATTCTTCCTCGGGCTCTGCTTTTCTTCCTCGAGGGCTAGTTTTGTTCCTTGGGGTCTGGTTTTAGTCCTCGGACCCTCCTTTTGTTCTTCGGGATCTGGTTTTGTTCCTCGGGCTCTGGTTTTCTTCCTCGGGCTCTGGTTTCTTTCCTCGGGCTCTGGTTTTGTTCCTCAAGCTGTGGTTTTGCTCCTCTAGCTCTGGTTGTCTTCCTCGGGCTCTGGTATTCTTCCTCGAGGGCTAGTTTTGTTCCTCGGGGTCTCGTTTTATTCCTCGGACCCTCCTTTTGTTATTCGGGACCTGTTTTTGTTCCTCGGGCTCTGGTTTCTTTCTTCGGGCTCTGGTTTTGTTCCTCGAGCTGTGGTTTTGCTCCTCTAGCTCTGGTTGTCTTCCTTGGGCTCTGGTTTTCTTCCTCGGACCCTCCTTTTTTTCTTCGCGATCTCGTTTTGCTCCTCGGGATCTGGTTTTGTTCCTCGGGCTCTGGTTTCTTTCCTCGGGAGCTCGTCTTATTCCTCGAGCTGTGGTATTGCTCCTCTAGCTCTCGTTGTCTTCCTCTAGCTCTCGTTGTCTTCCTCGGGCTCTGGTTTTCTTCCTCGGGCTCTGGTTTTCTTCCTCGAGGGCTAGTTCTGTTCCTCGGGGTCTCGTTTTATTCCTCGGGCCCTCCTTTTGTTCTTCAGGATCTGGTTTTGTTCCTCGGGCTCTGGTTTTCTTCCTCGGGCTCTGGTTTCTTTCCTCGAGCTCTGGTTTTGTTCCTCGAGCTGTGGTTTTGCTTGTCTAGCTCTGGTTGTCTTCCTCGGGCTCTGGTATTCTTCCTCGAGGGCTAGTTTTTTTCCTCGGGGTCTCATTTTATTCCTCGGACCCTCCTTTTGTTCTTCGGGACCTGCTATTGTTCCTCGGGCTCTGGTTTCTTTCCTCGGGCTCTGGTTTTGTTCCTCGGGTTCTGGTTTTCTTCCTCAGGCTCTGGTTTTGTTCCTCAGGCTGTGGTTTTTTTCCTCGGGCTCTGGTTTTCTTCCTCGAGGGCTAGTTTTGTTCCTCGGGCTCTGGTTTTATTCCTCGGGCCCTCCTTTTGTTCTTCGCGATCTGGTTTTGTTCCTCGGGATCTGGTTTCATTCCTCGTTCTCTGGTTGTCTTCCTCGGGCTCTGGTTTTCTTCCTCGGGCTCTGGTTTTCTTCCTCGGGCTCTGGTTTTCTTCCTCGACGGCTGGTTTTGTTCCCCGGGCTCTGGTTTTGTTCTTCCAGCTCTGCTTTAGCTCCTCGGGCTCTGGTTTGGGTCCACGGGTCTCGTTTTGTTCCTCGGGCCCACCATTTCTTCCTCGGTCTCTGGTTTTCTTCCTCGGGCTCTGGTTTAATTTCTCGGGCTCTGGTATTGTTCCTCGGCCTCTTTTTTTGTTCCTCTGCCCCTGCTTTTTTTTCTCGGCCTCTGGTTTTGTTCCCCGAGCTCTGGTTTAGTTCCACGGGCTCTGCTTTTGTTCCTCAGGCTCTGTTTTTTTTCCTCGGGCTCTGGTTTTGTTCCTCGGACTCTAGTATAATTCCACGGGCTCTGGTTTTGTTCCTCGGGGCCTCCTTTTGTTCTTTGCGATCTGGTTTTTTTCCTCGGGATCTGGTTTTGTTCCTCGGGCTCTGGTTTCTTTCCTCGGGAGCTCGTTTTGTTCCTCGAGCTGTGGTATTGCTCCTCTAGGTCTCGTTGTCTTCCTCTAGCTCTGGTTGTCTTCCTCGGGCTCTGCTTTTCTTCCTCGAGGGCTAGTTTTGTTCCTCGGGGTCTGGTTTTATTCCTCAGGCCCTCCTTTTGTTCTTCGGGATCTGGTTTTGTTCCTTGGTCTCTGGTTTTGTTCCTCGAGCTGTGGTTTTGCTCCTGTAGCTCTGGTTGTCTTCCTCGGGCTCTGGTTTTTTTCCTCAGGCTCTGGTTTTGTTCCTCGGACTCTAGTATAATTCCACGGGCTCTGGTTTTGTTCCTCGGGGCCTCCTTTTGTTCTTTGCGATCTGGTTTTGTTCCTCGGGATCTGGTTTTGTTCCTCAGGCTCTGTTTTCTTTCCTCGGGAGCTCGTTTGTTCCTCGAGCTGTGGTTTTGCTCCTCTAGCTCTCGTTGTCTTCCTCGGGCTCTGGTTTTCTTCCTCTGGCTCTGCTTTTCTTCCTCGAGGGCTATTTCTGTTCCTCGGGGTGTGGTTTTATTCCTCGGGCCCTCCTTTTGTTCTTCGGGATATGGTTTTGTTCCTTGGTCTCTGGTTTTGTTCCTCGGGCTCTGGTTTCTTTCCTCGGGCTCTGGTTTTGTTCCTCGAGCTGTGGTTTTGCTCCTCTAGCTCTGGTTGTCTTCCTCGGGCTCTGGTTTTCTTCCTCGAGGGCTAGTTTTGTTCCTCGGGCTCGGGTTTTATTCCTCGGGCCCTCCTTTTGTTCTTCGGGATCTGGTTTTGTTCCTCGGGCTCTGGTTTCATTCCTCGGGCTCTGCTTTCTTTCCTCGGGCTCTGGTTTTGTTCCTCGAGCTGTGGTTTTGCTCCTCTAGCTCTGGTTTTCTTCCTCGGGCTCTGGTTTTCTTCCTCGAGCTCTGGTTTTCTTCCTCGAGGGCTGGTTTTGTTCCCTGGCCTCTGGTTTTGTTCTTCGGGCTCTGCTTTAGCTCCTCGGGCTCTGGTTTGGGTCCACGGGTCTCGTTTATTTCCTCGGGCCCACCATTTCTTCCTCGGACTCTGGTTTTGTTCCTCGGGTTCTGGTTTTCTTCCTCGGGCTCTGGTTTAATTCCTCGAGCTCTGGTTTAGTTCCATTTCTCTGGTTTTGTTCCTCAGGCTCTGGTTTTTTTCCTTGGGCTCTGGTTTTGTTCCTCGGACTCTAGTATAATTCCACGGGCTCTGGTTTTGTTCCTTGGGGCCTCCTTTTATTCTTCGCAATCTGGTTTTCCTCCTCGGGATCTGGTTTTGTTCCTCGGGCTCTGGTTTGTTTCCTCGGGAGCTCGTTTTGTTCCTCGAGCTGTGGTATTGCTCCTCTAGCTCTGGTTGTCTTCCTCGGGCTCTGGTTGTCTTCCTCGGGCTCTGATTTTCTTCCTCGACGGCTAGTTTTGTTCCCCGGGCTCTGGTTTTGTTCTTCCAGCTCTGCTTTAGCTCCTCGGGCTCTGGTTTGGGTCCACGGGTCTCGTTTTGTTCCTCGGGCCCACTGTTTCTTCCTCGGACTCTGGTTTTCTTCCTCGGGCTCTGGTTTAATTTCTCGGGCTCTGGTATTGTTCCTCGGCCTCTTTTTTTGTTCCTCTGCCCCTGCTTTTTTTTCTCGGCCTCTGGTTTTGTTCCCTGGGCTCTGGTTTAGTTCCACGGGCTCTGCTTTTGTTCCTCAGGCTCTGGTTTTTTTCCTCGGGCTCTGGTTTTGTTCCTCAGACTGTAGTATAATTCCACGGGCTCTGGTTTTGTTCCTCGGGGCCTCCTTTTGTTCTTTGCGATCTGGTTTTGTTCTTTGGGATCTGGTTTTGTTCCTCAGGCTCTGGTTTCTTTCCTCGGGAGCTCGTTTTGTTCCTCGAGCTGTGGTTTTGCTCCTCTAGCTCTCGTTGTCTTCCTCGGGCTCTGGTTTTCTTCCTCGGGCTCTGGTTTTCTTCCTCGAGGGCTAGTTCTGTTCCTCGGGGTCTGGTTTTATTTCTCGGGCCCTCCTTTTGTTCTTCGCGATCTGGTTTTGTTCCTCGGGCTCTGGTTTTCTTCCTCGGGCTCTGGTTTCTTTCCTCGGGCTCTGGTTTTGTTCCTCGAGCTGTGGTTTTGCTCCTCTAGCTCTGGTTGTCTTCCTCGGGCTCTGGTTTTCTTCCTCGAGGGCTAGTTTTGTTCCTCGGGCTCGGGTTTTATTCCTCGGGCCCTCCTTTTGTTCTTCGGGATCTGGTTTTGTTCCTCGGGCTCTGGTTTCATTCCTCGGGCTCTGCTTTCTTTCCTCGGGCTCTGGTTTTGTTCCTCGAGCTGTGGTTTTGCTCCTCTAGCTCTGGTTTTCTTCCTCGGGCTCTGGTTTTCTTCCTCGAGCTCTGGTTTTCTTCCTCGAGGGCTGGTTTTGTTCCCTGGCCTCTGGTTTTGTTCTTCGGGCTCTGCTTTAGCTCCTCGGGCTCTGGTTTGGGTCCACGGGTCTCGTTTATTTCCTCGGGCCCACCATTTCTTCCTCGGACTCTGGTTTTGTTCCTCGGGTTCTGGTTTTCTTCCTCGGGCTCTGGTTTAATTCCTCGAGCTCTGGTTTAGTTCCATTTCTCTGGTTTTGTTCCTCAGGCTCTGGTTTTTTTCCTTGGGCTCTGGTTTTGTTCCTCGGACTCTAGTATAATTCCACGGGCTCTGGTTTTGTTCCTTGGGGCCTCCTTTTATTCTTCGCAATCTGGTTTTCCTCCTCGGGATCTGGTTTTGTTCCTCGGGCTCTGGTTTGTTTCCTCGGGAGCTCGTTTTGTTCCTCGAGCTGTGGTATTGCTCCTCTAGCTCTGGTTGTCTTCCTCGGGCTCTGGTTGTCTTCCTCGGGCTCTGATTTTCTTCCTCGACGGCTAGTTTTGTTCCCCGGGCTCTGGTTTTGTTCTTCCAGCTCTGCTTTAGCTCCTCGGGCTCTGGTTTGGGTCCACGGGTCTCGTTTTGTTCCTCGGGCCCACTGTTTCTTCCTCGGACTCTGGTTTTCTTCCTCGGGCTCTGGTTTAATTTCTCGGGCTCTGGTATTGTTCCTCGGCCTCTTTTTTTGTTCCTCTGCCCCTGCTTTTTTTTCTCGGCCTCTGGTTTTGTTCCCTGGGCTCTGGTTTAGTTCCACGGGCTCTGCTTTTGTTCCTCAGGCTCTGGTTTTTTTCCTCGGGCTCTGGTTTTGTTCCTCAGACTGTAGTATAATTCCACGGGCTCTGGTTTTGTTCCTCGGGGCCTCCTTTTGTTCTTTGCGATCTGGTTTTGTTCTTTGGGATCTGGTTTTGTTCCTCAGGCTCTGGTTTCTTTCCTCGGGAGCTCGTTTTGTTCCTCGAGCTGTGGTTTTGCTCCTCTAGCTCTCGTTGTCTTCCTCGGGCTCTGGTTTTCTTCCTCGGGCTCTGGTTTTCTTCCTCGAGGGCTAGTTCTGTTCCTCGGGGTCTGGTTTTATTTCTCGGGCCCTCCTTTTGTTCTTCGCGATCTGGTTTTGTTCCTCGGGCTCTGGTTTTCTTCCTCGGGCTCTGGTTTATTTCCTCGGGCTCTGGTTTTGTTCCTCGAGCTGTTGTTTTGCTCCTCTAGCTCTGGTTGTCTTCCTCGGGCTCTGGTTTTCTTCCTCGAGGGCTAGTTTTGTTCCTCGGGGTCTGGTTTTATTCCTCGGGCCCTCCTTTTGTTCTTCGCGATCTGGTTTTGTTCCTCGGGCTCTGGTTTCATTCCTCGGGCTCTGGTTTCTTTCCTCGGGCTCTGGTTTTTTTCCTGGAGCTGTGGTTTTGCTCCTCTAGCTCTGGTTTTCTTCCTCGGGCTCTGCTTTTCTTCCTCGAGGGCTAGTTCTGTTCCTCGGGGTCTGGTTTTATTCCTCGGACCCTCCTTTTGTTCTTCGGGATCTGGTTTTGTTCCTTGGGCTCTGGTTTTCTTCCTCCGCCTCTGGTTTCTTTCCTCAGGCTCTGGTTTTGTTCCTCAAGCTGTGGTTTTGCTCCTCTAGTTCTGGTTGTCTTCCTCGGGCTCTGGTATTCTTCCTCGAGGGCTAGTTTTGTTCCTCGGGGTCTCGTTTTATTCCTCGGACCCTCCTTTTGTTCTTCGGGACCTGTTTTTGTTCCTCTGGCTCTGGTTTCTTTCTTCGGGCTCTGGTTTTGTTCCTCGAGCTGTGGTTTTGCTCCTCTAGCTCTGGTTGTCTTCCTCGGGCTCTGGTTTTCTTCCTCGAGGGCTAGTTTTGTTCCTCGGGCTCTGGTTTTATTCCTCGGGCCCTCCTTTTGTTCTTCGGGATCTGGTTTTGTTCCTCGGGCTCTGGTTTCATTCCTCGGGCTCTGCTTTCTTTCCTCGGGCTCTGGTTTTGTTCCTCGATCTGTGGTTTTGCTCCTCTAGCTCTGGTTTTCTTCCTCGGGCTCTGCTTTTCTTCCTGGAGGGCTAGTTCTGTTCCTCGGGCTCGGGTTTTATTCCTCGGGCCCTCCTTTTGTTCTTCGGGATCTGGTTTTGTTCCTCGGGCTCTGGTTTTCTTCCTCGGGCTCTGCTTTCTTTCCTCGGGCTCTGGTTTTGTTCCTCGAGCTGTGGTTTTGCTCCTCCACTTCTGGTTGTCTTCCTCGGGCTCTGGTATTCTTCCTCGAGGGCTAGTTTTGTTCCTCGGGGTCTCGTTTTATTCCTCGGACCCTCCTTTTGTTCTTCGGGACCTGTTTTTGTTCCTCGGGCTCTGGTTTCTTTTCTCGGGCTCTGGTTTTTTTCCTCGAGCTGTGGTTTTGCTCCTCTAGCTCTGGTTTTCTTCCTTGGGCTCTGCTTTTCTTCCTCGAGGGCTAGTTCTGTTCCTCGGGGTCTGGTTTTATTCCTCGGGCCCTCCTTTTGTTCTTCGGGATCTGGTTTTGTTCCTCGGGCTCTGGTTTTCTTCCTCGGGCTCTGGTTTCTTTCCTCGGGCTCTGGTTTTGTTCCTCAAGCTGTGGTTTTGCTCCTCTAGTTCTGGTTGTCTTCCTCGGGCTCTGGTATTCTTCCTCGAGGGCTAGTTTTGTTCCTCGGGGTCTCGTTTTATTCCTCGGACCCTCCTTTTGTTCTTCGGGACCTGTTTTTGTTCCTCGGGCTCTGGTTTCTTTCCTCGGGCTCTGGTTTTGTTCCTAGAGCTGTGGTTTTGCTCCTCTAGCTCTGGTTGTCTTCCTTGGGCTCTGGTTTTCTTCCTCGAGGGCTAGTTTTGTTCCTTGGGGTCTGGTTTTATTCCTAGGGCCCTCCTTTTGTTCTTCGCGATCTGGTTTTGTTCCTCGGGCTCTGGTTTTCTTCCTCGGGCTCTGGTTTTCTTCCTCGGGCTCTGGTTTTCTTCCTCGACGGCTGGTTTTGTTCCCCGGGCTCTGGTTTTGTTCTTCCAGCTCTGCTTTTGCTCCTCGGGCTCTGGTTTGGGTCCACGGGTCTCGTTTTGTTCCTCGGGCCCACCATTTCTTCCTCGGTCTCTGGTTTTCTTCCTCGGGCTCTGGTTTAATTTCTCGGGCTCTGGTATTGTTCCTCGGCTTCTTTTTTTGTTCCTCTGCCCCTGCTTTTTTTCTCGGCCTCTGGTTTTGTTCCCCGGGCTCTGGTTTAGTTCCACGGGCTCTGCTTTTGTTCCTCAGGCTCTGTTTTTTTTCCTCGGGCTCTGGTTTTGTTCCTCGGACTCTAGTATAATTCCACGGGCTCTGGTTTTGTTCCTCGGGGCCTCCTTTTGTTCTTTGCGATCTGGTTTTTTTCCTCGGGATCTGTTTTTTTTCCTCGGGCTCTGGTTTCTTTCCTCGGGAGCTCGTTTTGTTCCTCGAGCTGTGGTATTGCTCCTCTAGCTCTCGTTGTCTTCCTCTAGCTCTGGTTGTCTTCCTCGGGCTCTGCTTTTCTTCCTCGAGGGCTAGTTTTGTTCCTCAGGGTCTGGTTTTATTCCTCAGGCCCTCCTTTTGTTCTTCGGGATCTGGTTTTGTTCCTTGGTCTCTTGTTTTGTTCCTCGAGCTGTGGTTTTGCTCCTGTAGCTCTGGTTGTCTTCCTCGGGATCTGGTTTTTTTCCTCAGGCTCTGGTTTTCTTCCTCGGACTCTAGTATAATTCCCGGGCTCTGGTTTTGTTCCTCGGGGCCTCCTTTTGTTCTTTGCGTTCTGGTTTTGTTCCTCGGGATCTGGTTTTGTTCCTCAGGCTCTGTTTTCTTTCCTCGGGAGCTCGTTTGTTCCTCGAGCTGTGGTTTTGCTCCTCTAGCTCTCGTTGTCTTCCTCGGGCTCTGGTTTTCTTCCTCTGGCTCTGCTTTCCTTCCTCGAGGGCTAGTTCTGTTCCTCAGGGTGTGGTTTTATTCCTCGGGCCCTCCTTTTGTTCTTCAGGATATGGTTTTGTTCCTTGGTCTCTCGTTTTGTTCCTCGGGCTCTGGTTTCTTTCCTCGGGCACTGGTTTTGTTCCTCGAGCTGTGGTTTTGCTCCTCTAGCTCTGGTTGTCTTCCTCGGGCTCTGGTTTTCTTCCTCGAGGGCTAGTTTTGTTCCTCGGGCTCGGGTTTTATTCCTCGGGCCCTCCTTTTGTTCTTCGGGATCTGGTTTTGTTCCTCGGGCTCTGGTTTCATTCCTCGGTCTCTGGTTTCTTTCCTCGGGCTCTGGTTTTGTTCCTCGAGCTGTGGTTTTGCTCCTCTAGCTCTGGTTTTCTTCCTCGGGCTCTGCTTTTCTTCCTGGAGGGCTAGTTCTGTTCCTCGGGGTCTGGTTTTATTCCTCGGGCCCTCCTTTTGTTCTTGGGGATCTGGTTTTGTTCCTCGGGCTCTGGTTTTCTTCCTCGGGCTCTGCTTTCTTTCCTCGGGCTCTGGTTTTGTTCCTCAAGCTGTGGTTTTGCTCCTCTAGTTCTGGTTGTCTTCCTCGGGCTCTGGTATTCTTCCTCGAGGGCTAGTTTTGTTCCTCGGGGTCTGGTTTTATTCCTCGGACCCTCCTTTTTTTCTTCGGGACCTGTTTTTGTTCCTCGGGCTCTGGTTTCTTTCCTCGGGCTCTGGTTTTGTTCCTCGAGCTGTGGTTTTGCTCCTCTAGCTCTGGTTGTCTTCCTCGGGCTCTGGTTTTCTTCCTCGAGGGCTAGTTTTGTTCCTCGGGCTCGGGTTTTATTCCTCGGGCCCTCCTTTTGTTCTTCGTGATCTGGTTTTGTTCCTCGGGCTCTGGTTTCATTCCTCGTTCTCTGGTTGTCTTCCTCGGGCTCTGGTTTTCTTCCTCGGGCTCTGGTTTTCTTCCTCGGGCTCTGGTTTTCTTCCTCGACGGCTGGTTTTGTTCCCCGGGCTCTGGTTTTGTTCTTCCAGCTCTGCTTTAGCTCCTCGGGCTCTGGTTTGGGTCCACGGGTCTCGTTTTGTTCCTCGGGCCCACCATTTCTTCCTCGGTCTCTGGTTTTCTTCCTCGGGCTCTGGTTTAATTTCTTGGGCTCTGGTATTGTTCCTCGGCCTCTTTTTTTGTTCCTCTGCCCCTGCTTTTTTTTCTCGGCCTCTGGTTTTGTTCCCCGGGCTCTGGTTTAGTTCCACGGGCTCTGCTTTTGTTCTTCAGGCTCTGTTTTTTTTCCTCGGGCTCTGGTTTTTTTCTTCGGACTCTAGTATAATTCCACGGGCTCTGGTTTTCTTCCTCGGGGCCTCCTTTTGTTCTTTGCGATCTGGTTTTTTTCCTCGGGATCTGGTTTTGTTCCTCGGGCTCTGGTTTCTTTCCTCGGGAGCTCGTTTTGTTCCTCGAGCTGTGGTATTGCTCCTCTAGCTCTCGTTGTCTTCCTCTAGCTCTGGTTGTCTTCCTCGGGCTCTGCTTTTCTTCCTCGGGGGCTAGTTTTGTTCCTCGGGGTCTGGTTTTATTTCTCAGGCCCTCCTTTTGTTCTTCAGGATCTGGTTTTGTTCCTTGGTCTCTGGTTTTGTTCCTCGAGCTGTGGTTTTTCTCCTCTAGCTCTGGTTGTCTTCCTCGGGATCTGGTTTTTTTCCTCAGGCTCTGGTTTTGTTCCTCGGACTCTAGTATAATTCCACGGGCTCTAGTTTTGTTCCTCGGGGCCTCCTTTTGTTCTTTGTGATCTGGTTTTGTTCCTCGGGATCTGGTTTTGTTCCTCAGGCTCTGTTTTCTTTCCTCGGGAGCTCGTTTGTTCCTCGAGCTGTGGTTTTGCTCCTCTAGCTCTCGTTGTCTTCCTCGGGCTCTGGTTTTCTTCCTCTGGCTCTGCTTTTTTTCCTCGAAGGGTAGTTCTGTTCCTCGGGGTCTGGTTTTATTCCTCGGGCCCTCCTTTTGTTCTTCGGGATCTGGTTTTGTTCCTCGGGCTCCGGTTTTCTTCCTCGGGCTCTGGTTTCTTTCCTCGGGCTCTGGTTTTGTTCCTCGAGCTGTGGTTTTGCTCCTCTAGCTCTCGTTGTCTTCCTCGGGCTCTGCTTTTCTTCCTCGAGGGCTAGTTTTGTTCCTCGGGCTCGGGTTTTATTCCTCGGGCCCTCCTTTTGTTCTTCGCGATCTGGTTTTGTTCCTCGGGATCTGATTTCATTCCTCGGGCTCTGCTTTCTTTCCTCGGGCTCTGGTTTTGTTCCTCGAGCTGTGGTTTTGCTCCTCTAGCTCTGGTTTTCTTCCTCGGGCTCTGCTTTTCTTCCTGGAGGGCTAGTTCTGTTCCTCGGTGTCTGGTTTTATTCCTCGGGCCCTCCTTTTGTTCTTCGGGATCTGGTTTTGTTCCTCGGGCTCTGGTTTTCTTCCTCGGGCTCTGGTTTCTTTCCTCGGTCTCTGGTTTTGTTCCTCAAGCTGTGGTTTTGCTCCTCTAGTTCTGGTTGTCTTCCTCGGGCTCTCGTATTCTTCCTCGAGGGCTAGTTTTGTTCCTCGGGGTCTCGTTTTATTCCTCGGACCCTCCTTTTGTTCTTCGGGACCTGTTTTTGTTCCTCGGGCTCTGGTTTCTTTCCTCGGGCTCTGGTTTTGTTCCTCGAGCTCTGGTTTTGCTACTCTAGCTCTCGTTGTCTTCCTCGGGCTCTGGTTTTCTTCCTCGAGGGCTAGTTTTGTTCCTCGGTCTCTGGTTTTATTCCTCGGGCCCTCCTTTTGTTCTTCGCGATCTGGTTTTGTTCCTCGGGCTCTGGTTTCATTCCTCGTTCTCTGGTTGTCTTCCTCGGGCTCTAGTTTCATTCCTCGTGCTCTGGTTGTCTTCCTCGGGCTCTGGTTTTCTTCCTCGGGCTCTGGTTTTCTTCCTCGACGGCTGGTTTTGTTCCCCAGGCTCTGGTTTTGTTCTTCCAGCTCTGCTTTAGCTCCTCGGGCTCTGGTTTGGGTCCACGGGTCTCGTTTTGTTCCTCGGGCCCACCATTTCTTCCTCGGTCTCTGGTTTTCTTCCTCGGGCTCTGGTTTAATTTCTCGGGCTCTGGTATTGTTCCTCAGCCTCTTTTTTTGTTCCTCTGCCCCTGCTTTTTTTTCTCGGCCTCTGGTTTTGTTCCCCGGGCTCTGGTTTAGTTCAACGGGCTCTGCTTTTGTTCCTCGGGCTCTGTTTTTTTTTCCTCGGGCTCTGGTTTTGTTCCTCGGGGCCTCCTTTTGTTCTTTGCGATCTGGTTTTGTTCTTCGGGATCTGGTTTTGTTCCTCAGGCTCTGTTTTCTTTCCTCGGGAGCTCGTTTTTTTCCTCGAGCTGTGGTTTTGCTCCTCTAGCTCTGGTTTTCTTCCTCGGGCTCTGGTTTTCTTCCTCGGGCTCTGATTTTCTTCCTCGAGGGCTAGTTCTGTTCCTCGGGGTCTGGTTTTATTCCTCGGGCCCTCCTTTTGTTCTTCGGGATCTGGTTTTGTTCCTCGGGCTCTGGTTTTCTTCCTCGGGCTCTGGTTTCTTTCCTCGGTCTCTGGTTTTGTTCCTCGAGCTGTGGTTTTGCTCCTCTAGGTCTCGTTGTCTTCCTCGGGCTCTGCTATTCTTCCTCAAGGGCTAGTTTTGTTCCTCGGGCTCTCGTTTTATTCCTCGGACCCTCCTTTTGTTCTTCGGGACCTGTTATTGTTCCTCGGGCTCTGGTTTCTTTCCTCGGGCTCTGGTTTTGTTCCTCGAGCTGTGGTTTTGCTCCTCTAGCTCTGGTTTTCTTCCTCGGGCTCTTCTTTTCTTCCTCGAGGGCTAGTTTTGTTCCTTGGGTCTGGTTTTATTCCTCAGACCCTCCTTTTGTTCTTCGGGATCTGGTTTTCTTCCTCGGGCTCTGGTTTTCTTCCTCGGGCTCTGGTTTCTTTCCTCGGGCTCTGGTTTTGTTCCTCAAGCTGTGGTTTTGCTCCTCCAGTTCTGGTTGTCTTCCTAGGGCTCTGGTATTCTTCCTCGAGGGCTAGTTTTGTTCCTCGGGGTCTCGTTTTATTCCTCGGACCCTCCCTTTGTTCTTCGGGACCTGTTTTTGTTCCTCGGGCTCTGGTTTCTTTCCTCGGGCTCTGGTTTTGTTCCTCGAGCTGTGGTTTTGCTCCTCTAGCTCTGGTTGTCTTCCTCGGGCTCTGGTTTTCTTCCTCGAGGGCTAGTTTTTTTCCTCGGGCTCTGGTTTTATTCCTCGGGCCCTCCTTTTTTTCTTCACGATCTGGTTTTGTTCCTCGGGCTCTGGTTTCATTCCTCGTGCTCTGGTTGTCTTCCTCGGGCTCTGGTTTTCTTCCTCGGGCTCTGGTTTTCTTCCTCGAGGGCTGGTTTTGTTCCCCGGGCTCTGGTTTTGTTCTTCCAGCTCTGCTTTAGCTCCTCGGGCTCTTGTTTGGGTCCACGAGTCTCGTTTTGTTCCTCGGGCCCACCATTTGTTCCTCGGTCTCTGGTTTTGTTCCTCAGGTTCTGGTTTTCTTCCTCAGGCTCTGGTTTTGTTCCTCAGGCTCTGGTTTTTTTCCTCGGGCTCTGGTTTTGTTCCTCGGACTCTAGTATAATTCCACGGGCTCTGGTTTTGTTCCTTGGGGCCTCCTTTTGTTCTTTGCGATCTGGTTTTTTTCCTCGGGATCTGGTTTTGTTCCTCGGGCTCTGGTTTCTTTCCTCGGGAGCTCGTTTTGTTCCTCGAGCTGTGGTATTGCTCCTCTAGCTCTCGGTGTCTTCCTCTAGCTCTGGTTGTCTTCGTCGGGCTCTGCTTTTCTTCCTCGAGGGCTAGTTTTGTTCCTCGGGTCTGGTTTTATTCCTCGGGCCCTCCGTTTGTTCTTCACGATCTGGTTTTGTTCCTCAGGCTCTGGTTTTGTTCCTCGAGCTGTGGTTTTGCTCCTCTAGCTCTGGTTGTCTTCCTCGGGCTCTGGTTTTTTTCCTCGGACTCTGGTTTTGTTCCTCGGACTCTAGTATAATTCCACGGGCTCTGGTTTTGTTCCTCGGGGCCTCCTTTTCTTCTTTGCGATCTGGTTTTGTTCCTCGGGATCTGGTTTTGTTCCTCAGGTTCTGTTTTCTTTCCTCGGGAGCTCATTTGTTCCTCGAGCTGTGGTTTTGCTCCTCTAGGTCTCGTTGTCTTCCTCGGGCTCTGATTTTCTTCCTCGGGCTCTGCTTTTCTTCCTCGAGGGCTAGTTCTGTTCCTCAGGGTCTGGTTTTATTCCTCGGGCCCTCCTTTTGTTCTTCGGGATCTGGTTTTGTTCCTCGGGCTCTGGTTTTCTTCCTCAGGCTCTGGTTTCTTTCCTCGGACTCTGGTTTTGTTCCTCGAGCTGTGGTTTTGCTCCTCTAGCTCTGGTTGTCTTCCTCGGGCTCTGGTTTTCTTCCTCGAGGGCTAGTTTTGTTCCTCGGGCTCTGGTTTCATTCCTCGGGCTCTGGTTTCTTTCCTCGGGCTCTGGTTTTGTTCCTCGAGCTGCGGTTTTGCTCCTCTAGCTCTGGTTTTCTTCCTCGGGCTCTGCTTTTCTTCCTCGAGGGCTAGTTTTGTTCCTTGGGGTCTGGTTTTATTCCTCGGACCCTCCTTTTGATCTTCAGGATCTGGTTTTGTTCCTCGGGCTCTCGTTTTCTTCCTCGGGCTCTGGTTTCTTTCCTCGGGCTCTGGTTTTGTTACTCAAGCTGTGGTTTTGCTCCTCTAGCTCTGGTTGTCTTCCTCGGGCTCTGGTATTCTTCCTCGAGGGCTAGTTTTGTTCCTCGGGGTCTCGTTTTATTCCTCGGACCCTCCTTTTGTTCTTCGGGACCTGTTTTTGTTCCTCGGGCTCTGGTTTCTTTCCTCGGGCTCTGGTTTTGTTCCTCGAGCTGTGGTTTTGCTCCTCTAGCTCTGGTTGTCTTCCTTGGGCTCTGGTTTTCTTCCTCGGACCCTCCTTTTTTTCTTCGCGATCTCGTTTTGCTCCTCGGGATCTGGTTTTGTTCCTCGGGCTCTGGTTTCTTTCCTCGGGAGCTCGTCTTCTTCCTCGAGCTGTGGTATTGCTCCTCTAGCTCTCGTTGTCTTCCTCTAGCTCTGGTTGTCTTCCTCGGGCTCTGGTTTTCTTCCTCGGGCTCTGGTTTTCTTCCTCGAGGGCTAGTTCTGTTCCTCGGGGTCTCGTTTTATTCCTCGGGCCCTCCTTTTGTTCTTCAGGATCTGGTTTTGTTCCTCGGGCTCTGGTTTTCTTCCTCGGGCTCTGGTTTCTTTCCTCGGGCTCTGGTTTTGTTCCTCGAGCTGTGGTTTTGCTCGTCTAGCTCTGGTTGTCTTCCTCGGGCTCTGGTATTCTTCCTCGAGGGCTAGTTTTTTTCCTCGGGGTCTCATTTTATTCCTCGGACCCTCCTTTTGTTCTTCGGGACCTGCTATTGTTCCTCGGGCTCTGGTTTCTTTCCTCGGGAGCTCGTTTTGTTCCTCGAGCTGTGGTATTGCTCCTCTAGCTCTCGTTGTCTTCCTCGGGCTCTGGTTTTTTTCCTCGGGCTCTGGTTTTGTTCCTCGGACTCTAGTATAATTCCACGGGCTCTGGTTTTGTTCCTCGGGGCCTCCGTCTGTTCTTTGCGATCTGGTTTTGTTCCTCGGGCTCTGGTTTTGTTCCTCAGGCTCTGTTTTCTTTCCTCGGGAGCTCGTTTGTTCCTCGAGCTGTGGTTTTGCTCCTCTAGCTCTCATTGTCTTCCTCGGGCTCTGGTTTTCTTCCTCTGGCTCTGCTTTTCTTCCACGAGGGCTAGTTCTGTTCCTCGGGGTCTGGTTTTATTCCTCGGGCCCTCCTTTTGTTCTTCAGGATCTGGTTTTGTTCCTCGGGCTCTGGTTTTCTTCCTCGGGCTCTGGTTTCTTTCCTCGGGCACTGGTTTTGTTCCTCGAGCTGTGGTTTTGCTCCTCTAGCTCTGGTTGTCTTCCTCGGGCTCTGGTTTTCTTCCTCGAGGGCTAGTTTTGTTCCTCGGGGTCTCGTTTTATTCCTCGGACCCTCCTCTTGTTCTTCAGGATCTGGTTTTGTTCCTCGGGCTCTGGTTTTAATCCTCGGGCTCTGGTTTCTTTCCTCGGGCTCTGGTTTTGTTCCTCGAGCTGTGGTTTTGCTCCTCTAGCTCTCGCTGTCTTCCTCGGACTCTGCTTTTCTTCCTCGAGGGCTAGTTTTGTTCCTCGGGCTCTGGTTTTATTCCTCGGGCCCTCCTTTTGTTCTTGGGGATCTGGTTTTGTTCCTCGGGCTCTGGTTTCATTCCTCGGGCTCTGCTTTCTTTCCTCGGGCTCTGGTTTTGTTCCTCGAGCTGTGGTTTAGTTCCATTGGCTCTGGTTTTCTTCCTCGGGATCTGCTTTTCTTCCTGGACTCTGGTTTTGTTCCTCGGGGTCTGGTTTTATTCCTCGGGCCCTCCTTTTGTTCTTCAGGACCTGTTTTTGTTCCTCGGGCTCTGGTTTCTTTCCTCGGGCTCTGGTTTTGTTCCTCGAGCTGTGGTTTTGCTCCTCTAGCTCTGGTTGTCTTCCTCGGGCTCTGGTTTTCTTTCTCGAGGGCTAGTTTTGTTCCTCGGGCTCGGGTTTTATTCCTCGGGCCCTCCTTTTGTTCTTCGGGACCTGTTTTTGTTCCTCGGGCTCTGGTTTCATTCCTCGGGCTCTGGTTGTCTTCCTCGGGCTCTGGTTTTCTTCCTCGGTCTCTGGTTTTCTTCCTCGACGGCTGGTTTTGTTCCCCGGGCTCTGGTTTTGTTCTTCCAGCTCTGCTTTATCTCCTCGGGCTCTTGTTTGGGTCCACGGGTCTCGTTTTGTTCCTCGGGCCCACCATTTGTTCCTCGGTCTCTGGTTTTGTTCCTCGGGTTCTGGTTTTCTTCCTCAGGCTCTGGTTTTGTTCCTCAGGCTCTGGTTTTTTTCCTCGGGCTCTGGTTTTGTTCCTCGGACTCTAGTATAATTCCACGGGCTCTGGTTTTGTGTCTTGGGGCCTCCTTTTGTTCTTTGCGATCTGGTTTTTTTCCTCGGGATCTGGTTTTGTTCCTCGGGCTCTGGTTTCTTTCCTCGGGAGCTCGTTTTGTTCCTCGAGCTGTGGTATTGCTCCTCTAGCTCTCGTTGTCTTCCTCTAGCTCTGGTTGTCTTCCTCAGACTCTGGTATTCTTCCTTGGGGGCTAGTTTTGTTCCTCGGGTCTGGTTTTATTCCTCAGGCCCTCCTTTTGTTCTTCGAGATCTGGTTTTGTTCCTCGGGCTCTGGTTTTGTTCCTCGAGCTCTGGTTTTGTTCCTCGAGCTGTGGTTTTGCTCCTCTAGCTCTGGTTGTCTTCCTCGGGCTCTGGTTTTTTCCTCGGGCTCTGGTTTTGTTCTTCGGACTCTAGCATAATTCCACGGGCTCTGGTTTTGTTCCTCGGGGCCTCCTTTTGTTCTTTGCGATCTGGTTTTGTTCCTCGGGATCTTATTTTGTTCCTCAGGCTCTGTTTTCTTTCCTCGGGAGCTCATTTGTTCCTCGAGCTGTGGTTTTGCTCCTCTAGCTCTCGTTGTCTTCCTCGGGCACTGGTTTTCGTCCTCGGGCTCTGCTTTTCTTCCTCGAGGGCTAGTTCTGTTCCTCGGGGTCTGGTTTTATTCCTCGGGATCTGGTTTTCTTCCTCGGGCTCTGGTTTCTTTCCTCGGGCTCTGGTTTTGTTCCTCGAGCTGTGGTTTTGCTCCTCTAGCTCTCGTTGTCTTCCTCGGGCTCTGGTTTTCTTCCTCGAGGGCTAGTTCTGTTCCTCGGGCTCTGGTTTTATTCCTCGGGCCCTCCTTTTGTTCTTCGGGATCTGGTTTTGTTCCTCGGGCTCTGGTTTCATTCCTCGGGCTCTGGTTTCTTTCCTCGGGAGCTCGTTTTGTTCCTCGAGCTGTGGTTTTGCTCCTCTAGCTCTGGTTTTCTTCCTCGGGCTCTGCTTTTCTTCCTCGAGGGCTAGTTTTGTTCCTCGGGGTCTGGTTTTATTCCTCGGACCCTCCTTTTGTTCTTCGGGATCTGGTTTTGTTCCTCGGGCTCTGGTTTTCTTCCTCGGGCTCTGGTTTCTTTCCTCGGGCTCTGGTTTTGTTCCTCAAGCTGTGGTTTTGCTCCTCTAGTTCTGGTTGTCTTCCTCGGGCTCTGCTTTTCTTCCTCGAGGGCTAGTTTTGTTCCTCGGGGTCTCGTTTTATTCCTCGGGCCCTCCTTTTGTTCTTCGGGACCTGTTTTTGTTCCTCGGGCTCTGGTTTCTTTCCTCGGGTGCTGGTTTTGTTCCTCGAGCTGTGGTTTTGCTCCTCTAGCTCTGATTGTCTTCCTCGGGCTCTGGTTTTCTTCCTCGAGGGCTAGTTTTGTTCCTCGGGGTCTCGTTTTATTCCTCGGGCCCTCCTTTTGTTCTTCGTGATCTGGTTTTGTTCCTCGGGCTCTGGTTTCATTCCTCGTGCTCTGGTTGTCTTCCTCGGGCTCTGGTTTTCTTCCTCGGGCTCTGGTTTCATTCCTCGTGCTCTGGTTTTCTTCCTCTGGCTCTGCTTTTCTTCCACGAGGGCTAGTTCTGTTCCTCGGGGTCTGGTTTTATTCCTCGGGCCCTCCTTTTGTTCTTCGTGATCTGGTTTTGTTCCTCGGGCTCTGGTTTTCTTCTTCGGGCTCTGGTTTCTTTCCTCGGGCACTGGTTTTGTTCCTCGAGCTGTGGTTTTGCTCCTCTAGCTCTGGTTGTCTTCCTCGGGCTCTGGTTTTCTTCCTCGAGGGCTAGTTTTGTTCCTCGGGGTCTCGTTTTATTCCTCGGACCCTCCTCTTGTTCTTCAGGATCTGGTTTTGTTCCTCGGGCTCTGGTTTTAATCCTCGGGCTCTGGTTTCTTTCCTCGGGCTCTGGTTTTGTTCCTCGAGCTGTGGTTTTGCTCCTCTAGTTCTGGTTGTCTTCCTCGGGCTCTGCTTTTCTTCCTCGAGGGCTAGTTTTGTTCCTCGGGCTCTGGTTTTATTCCTCGGGCCCTCCTTTTTTTCTTGGGGATCTGGTTTTGTTCCTCGGGCTCTGGTTTCATTCCTCGGGCTCTGCTTTCTTTCCTCGGGCTCTGGTTTTGTTCCTCGAGCTGTGGTTTTGCTCCTCTAGCTCTGGTTTTCTTCCTCGGGATCTGCTTTTCTTCCTGGACTCTGGTTTTGTTCCTCGGGGTCTGGTTTTATTCCTCGGGCCCTCCTTTTGTTCTTCAGGACCTGTTTTTGTTCCTCGGGCTCTGGTTTCTTTCCTCGGGCTCTGGTTTTGTTCCTCGAGCTGTGGTTTTGCTCCTCTAGCTCTGGTTTTCTTCCTCGGGCTCTGGTTTTCTTCCTCGAGGGCTAGTTTTGTTCCTCGGGCTCTGGTTTTATTCCTCGGAACCTCCTTTTGTTCTTCGGGACCTGTTTTTGTTCCTCGGGCTCTGGTTTCTTTCCTCGGGCTCTGGTTTTGTTCCTCGAGCTGTGGTTTTGCTCCTCTAGCTCTGGTTGTCTTCCTTGGGCTCTGGTTTTCTTTCTCGGACCCTCCTTTTTTTCTTCGCGATCTCGTTTTGCTCCTCGGGATCTGGTTTTGTTCCTCGGGCTCTGGTTTCTTTCCTCGGGAGCTCGTATTCTTCCTCGAGCTGTGGTATTGCTCCTCTAGCTCTCGTTGTCTTCCTCTAGCTCTGGTTGTCTTCCTCGGGCTCTGGTTTTCTTCCTCGGGCTCTGGTTTTCTTCCTCGAGGGCTAGTTCTGTTCCTCGGGGTCTGGTTTTATTCCTCGGGCCCTCCTTTTGTTCTTCAGGATCTGGTTTTGTTCCTCGGGCTCTGGTTTTCTTCCTCGGGCTCTGGTTTCTTTCTTCGGGCTCTGGTTTTGTTCCTCGAGCTGTGGTTTTGCTCGTCTAGCTCTGGTTGTCTTCCTCGGGCTCTGGTATTCTTCCTCGAGGGCTAGTTTTTTTCCTCGGGGTCTCATTTTATTCCTCGGACCCTCCTTTTGTTCTTCGGGACCTGCTATTGTTCCTCGGGCTCTGGTTTCTTTCCTCGGGCTCTGGTTTTGTTCCTCGGGTTCTGGTTTTCTTCCTCAGGCTCTGGTTTTGTTCCTCGGGCTCTGGTTTTTTTCCTCGGGCTCTGGTTTTGTTCCTCGGACTCTAGTATAATTCCACGGGCTCTGGTTTTGTTCCTCGGGGCCTCCGTCTGTTCTTTGCGATCTGGTTTTGTTCCTCGGGCTCTGGTTTTGTTCCTCAGGCTCTGTTTTCTTTCCTCGGGAGCTCGTTTGTTCCTCGAGCTGTGGTTTTGCTCCTCTAGCTCTCATTGTCTTCCTCGGGCTCTGGTTTTCTTCCTCTGGCTCTGCTTTTCTTCCACGAGGGCTAGTTCTGTTCCTCGGGGTCTGGTTTTATTCCTCGGGCCCTCCTTTTGTTCTTCGGGATCTGGTTTTGTTCCTCGGGCTCTGGTTTTCTTCCTCGGGCTCTGGTTTCTTTCCTCGGGCACTGGTTTTGTTCCTCGAGCTGTGGTTTTGCTCCTCTAGCTCTGGTTGTCTTCCTCGGGCTCTGGTTTTCTTCCTCGAGGGCTAGTTTTGTTCCTCGGGGTCTCGTTTTATTCCTCGGACCCTCCTCTTGTTCTTCAGGATCTGGTTTTGTTCCTCGGGCTCTGGTTTTAATCCTCGGGCTCTGGTTTCTTTCCTCGGGCTCTGGTTTTGTTCCTCGAGCTGTGGTTTTGCTCCTCTAGCTCTCGCTGTCTTCCTCGGACTCTGCTTTTCTTCCTCGAGGGCTAGTTCTGTTCCTCGGGGTCTGGTTTTATTCCTCGGGCCCTCCTTTTGTTCTTGGGGATCTGGTTTTGTTCCTCGGGCTCTGGTTTCATTCCTCGGGCTCTGCTTTCTTTCCTCGGGCTCTGGTTTTGTTCCTCGAGCTGTGGTTTAGTTCCATTGGCTCTGGTTTTCTTCCTCGGGATCTGCTTTTCTTCCTGGACTCTGGTTTTGTTCCTCGGGGTCTGGTTTTATTCCTCGGGCCCTCCTTTTGTTCTTCAGGACCTGTTTTTGTTCCTCGGGCTCTGGTTTCTTTCCTCGGGCTCTGGTTTTGTTCCTCGAGCTGTGGTTTTGCTCCTCTAGCTCTGGTTGTCTTCCTCGGGCTCTGGTTTTCTTTCTCGAGGGCTAGTTTTGTTCCTCGGGCTCGGGTTTTATTCCTCGGGCCCTCCTTTTGTTCTTCGGGACCTGTTTTTGTTCCTCGGGCTCTGGTTTCATTCCTCGGGCTCCGGTTGTCTTCCTCGGGCTCTGGTTTTCTTCCTCGGTCTCTGGTTTTCTTCCTCGACGGCTGGTTTTGTTCCCCGGGCTCTGGTTTTGTTCTTCCAGCTCTGCTTTATCTCCTCGGGCTCTTGTTTGGGTCCACGGGTCTCGTTTTGTTCCTCGGGCCCACCATTTGTTCCTCGGTCTCTGGTTTTGTTCCTCGGGTTCTGGTTTTCTTCCTCAGGCTCTGGTTTTGTTCCTCAGGCTCTGTTTTTTTCCTCGGGCTCTGGTTTTGTTCCTCGGACTCTAGTATAATTCCACGGGCTCTGGTTTTGTGTCTTGGGGCCTCCTTTTGTTCTTTGCGATCTGGTTTTTTTCCTCGGGATCTGGTTTTGTTCCTCGGGCTCTGGTTTCTTTCCTCGGGAGCTCGTTTTGTTCCTCGAGCTGTGGTATTGCTCCTCTAGCTCTCGTTGTCTTCCTCTAGCTCTGGTTGTCTTCCTCGGACTCTGGTATTCTTCCTCGGGGGCTAGTTTTGTTCCTCGGGTCTGGTTTTATTCCTCAGGCCCTCCTTTTGTTCTTCGAGATCTGGTTTTGTTCCTCGGGCTCTGGTTTTGTTCCTCGAGCTCTGGTTTTGTTCCTCGAGCTGTGGTTTTGCTCCTCTAGCTCTGGTTGTCTTCCTCGGGCTCTGGTTTTTTCCTCGGGCTCTGGTTTTGTTCTTCGGACTCTAGCATAATTCCACGGGCTCTGGTTTTGTTCCTCGGGGCCTCCTTTTGTTCTTTGCGATCTGGTTTTGTTCCTCGGGATCTTATTTTGTTCCTCAGGCTCTGTTTTCTTTCCTCGGGAGCTCATTTGTTCCTCGAGCTGTGGTTTTGCTCCTCTAGCTCTCGTTGTCTTCCTCGGGCACTGGTTTTCGTCCTCGGGCTCTGCTTTTCTTCCTCGAGGGCTAGTTCTGTTCCTCGGGGTCTGGTTTTATTCCTCGGGCAGTCCTTTTGTTCTTCGGGATCTGGTTTTCTTCCTCGGGATCTGGTTTTCTTCCTCGGGCTCTGGTTTCTTTCCTCGGGCTCTGGTTTTGTTCCTCGAGCTGTGGTTTTGCTCCTCTAGCTCTCGTTGTCTTCCTCGGGCTCTGGTTTTCTTCCTCGAGGGCTAGTTCTGTTCCTCGGGCTCTGGTTTTATTCCTCGGGCCCTCCTTTTGTTCTTCGCGATCTGGTTTTGTTCCTCGGGATCTGGTTTCATTCCTCGGGCTCTGGTTTCTTTCCTCGGGAGCTCGTTTTGTTCCTCGAGCTGTGGTTTTGCTCCTCTAGCTCTGGTTGTCTTCCTCGGGCTCTGCTTTTCTTCCTCGAGGGCTAGTTTTGTTCCTCGGGGTCTGGTTTTATTCCTCGGACCCTCCTTTTGTTCTTCGGGATCTGGTTTTGTTCCTCGGGCTCTGGTTTTCTTCCTCGGGCTCTGGTTTCTTTCCTCGGGCTCTGGTTTTGTTCCTCAAGCTGTGGTTTTGCTCCTCTAGTTCTGGTTGTCTTCCTCGGGCTCTGCTTTTCTTCCTCGAGGGCTAGTTTTGTTCCTCGGGGTCTCGTTTTATTCCTCGGGCCCTCCTTTTGTTCTTCGGGACCTGTTTTTGTTCCTCGGGCTCTGGTTTCTTTCCTCGGGTGCTGGTTTTGTTCCTCGAGCTGTGGTTTTGCTCCTCTAGCTCTGATTGTCTTCCTCGGGCTCTGGTTTTCTTCCTCGAGGGCTAGTTTTGTTCCTCGGGCTCTGGTTTTATTCCTCGGGCCCTCCTTTTGTTCTTCGTGATCTGGTTTTGTTCCTCGGGCTCTGGTTTCATTCCTCGTGCTCTGGTTGTCTTCCTCGGGCTCTGGTTTTCTTCCTCGGGCTCTGGTTTTCTTCCTCGACGGCTGGTTTTGTTCCCCAGGCTCTGGTTTTGTTCTTCCAGCTCTGCTTTAGCTCCTCGGGCTCTGGTTTGGGTCCACGGGTCTCGTTTTGTTCCTCGGGCCCACCATTTGTTCATCGGTCTCTGGTTTTGTTCCTCGGACTCTAGTATAATTCCACGGGCTCTGGTTTTGTTCCCTGGGGCCTCCTTTTTTTCTTTGCGATCTTTTTTTTTTCCTCGGGATCTGGTTTTGTTCTTCGGGCTCTGGTTTCTTTCCTCGGGATCTCATTGTGTTCCTCGAGCTGTGGTATTGCTCCTCTAGCTCTCGTTGTCTTCCTCTAGCTCTGGTTGTCTTCCTCGGGCTCTGCTTTTCTTCCTCGAGGGCTAGTTTTGTTCCTCGGGTCTGGTTTTATTCCTCAGGCCCTCCTTTTGTTCTTCGGGATCTGGTTTTGTTCCTCGGGCTCTGGTTTTCTTCCTCGGGCTCTGGTTTCTTTCCTCGGGCTCTGGTTTGTTGGAGAAAGTTAGCCAGACTAGGCCGCGGTGGGAAAATTCTGAGTCATGCTGACAAGGGAGAAAAGAAAGTTATGCTGACCTTGCTCTGTGCAGATAAGCAACTTTGAGAAAGTACAGTATAAGAAAAACAGGATGGAACCCGGACCACGTAGCAGTAACCGAAAGTAGGAGGAATATGATAATGTAATTTTTAGAGCTAAACCAATGATTGTGAGACAAGTATGCATAAGGTAGAACTTAGTGTATAAATATGTGTAGGGTTTTACAATAAAGTTGAAGCTGGCCTTATCACTCACATTTTGTCGACTGCCTGCCTTCCCTCGCTCGTCACAAGTGGCGCCCGAACAGGGACCCCCCATCCCTGTTTTCCACCGGACAGCGAGATCGGAGAAGCACTGGTAGCAGCGACCAGGGAGCAGAAGATCAGTAGACGCTGTCGCGGCATGCCTGATCCGTGCTTGAACCCAGGATAATTAAGAAGGGGTTCGCCGTCCGATAGAAGGCTACCCGTGGGAAAAGGCTGCAAACGACCGGATAATTAAGAGGGTCAGGAGAAGCGCGCAATGGAAGTAGAGGTAGCCTTCGATATTTTAAAACGCTTTTTAAAAGAGCGGGGAGTAAGCCAATTAAAAGACCTGGCTGGTTTAATTGCGTTAGGGAAAATGAAAGGGTTTTTTAAAAACCCTGAAAGTATGTTTGAAGTAGACGAGTGGCGTTCTTATGGAGATTGTTTGTGGGATCTAGTAATTGATGATGATAAATCAGCAAGAAAATTAATGAAATCTTGGAGAGAAGTTATTAATTGTATAAAAAGATATAAAACTGAAAGGCGAATAGCTACAGCCGCCTCAGATCGGCTTGAGCAGTCCGATCCTGCCGCTGGACGTCTCACAGCAGGGGGTGACTACTTTTCACCTCCGCCTTCGGGAATTCCTGTTCCCGTTGGTCGCCGACCCTCTCGTCCCCCTCCTGATCCGCCGACAGAAAGGGCTTATCCCTCCGCACCGCCGGGGGAAAGGGAGGGGGAGGGTCCAAGTGAAAATGAGAGGGTAGACGGTAGCGGACAGGAGACTGCTCAAGCTGAAAGTCTTCTAAAGGCCTCACCCCTCCCCATCCCCCAACCCTCACCCCCCCCACCCCCCCACCCCCACCCCCCCCACCCCCCCCACCCCCCCCCAGTCCCAAGCTTATCAACAGCCGCGTTTAGTGCGGGTTGGTTGGGACAAAATAGCACGAGAAGCTGTTGAGCAAAAAGATTTTGATTTATTAGATCAAATTAGCCCTCAAGCCTTCCCGGTAATCTACCAGGTAGATAACGCGGGGCCTATGACTGGGGTGCATCAGGCCCTAGATTGGAAAATATTAAATCAATTGCGAAACACGGTTAATGAATCGGGAGTGCATAGTGAGCCTGCAAGGCAAATGCTAAACTATATCTGGGGTAGCGGAATGCTATGTCCAGAAGATATTAAGAACATAATGAGGCTTATTTTGAAGCAATCACAACAATTACTTTGGCAAGCTCACTGGCAAAGACTTTGTGAAATATCTGCGCACTCGCCCCGAGCCCCAAATGATCGTTTAGCTGGAGTAACTGTAGAACAACTAATGGGTATAGGTCCTTTTGCCTCTGTAGAAATGCAGATGCAAACTGGCCCAGACGTGTTGCTAGAATCTATGAAATTAGCTCGAGAAGCCTTGCAGAAAGTTAAAACTACACCAGCTCCTCCCTCATATATGTCAATTAAACAAGGAAGAGAGGAGCCTTTTGCATCTTTTGTAGATAGAGTCACAGACGCTATTGACCACGCAGATATGGCAGATTTTATGAAAGGACCTTTGCTGAGACAGTGTGTATTAGAGAATTGTAATACTTATACGAAGGGCATCCTTGTCACCTTACCTTTAGACGCCACCATAGAAGTCATGTTAGAGCGAATGAGTAGAGTTCCTGTAGGAGCTCAAGCCATGTTAGTTGAAACAATCAGAGAACTAGGGGAAAAATTAGTCAAGGCGCAGGGACAGGCATTTGCAGCTCTTGCCCCACTGAAGCCTCCGGATGCCCACCAAAGTAAGACGACTGGCCGACGAGAGTATAAGTGCTTCCGATGTGGCTACCCAGGACATCTGCGTCGACACTGTCGGGAGCCACAAGTGTGGTGCCAGAACTGTCAAACGAATAATCATAATACTACGGTCTGCCGGCGTTCGGGAAACGGGAAACCGAGCGCCAAGAGCCGCAGCGCGCCGACACCAATCGCGGCTCCGGTCACCTTCAGGCCAACGGCAGCCCCCAACCAAACGATAGTGCAGAGATACCAGACACCATTGCCCAGCTTCGACCAGCAACCCAACTTCGGCCAGCAACCAGGGGCAGCCTCGGACTGGATCTGGCAACAGCAGTAGATGTCACGCTAATTGACGACCGGCCGCGAAAAATTGCTACAGGAATTAAAGGGCCCATAGTTATCAATGGACAATCTCATGGAGCGTTGTTGTTGGGGCGATCATCCAGTGGTCTCCAAGGACTTTTTATATTACGAGGACTTATCGATTGTGATTCAAAAACTCAGTACCCACATCGTTGACCGAGCAGTGGATCGTATTGACCCTGACTTACCTGTGGACTTAACCGTTTTGCACGGCCCCACACATTTTATTGGTGCACTCACGCAGTGCAAAAAGAAAAAGGGGGAGACTGTGAGAGTATTAGAATGGATATTTACCGGAATGCAACCAAAGACTACAATTCAAAATAACGACACGTTTGATTGGAATGTGCTAGATTGAATTTATAGCTGTTACTGCTGTTTAGCTATTAATTTGCAGGCTCTTGTGCTTGCCATGGGGCTTGCTTGCCTTAATGTGTATTAGAGTCTTGTGCTCGTTAGTGGCTGCTTTTTTGCTCTTGCTGCTTGCTGTACTGCTGCACTGCTGATCGTCTTACTGTGCTGTGCCTGGGAACATTCTGATAACAGCAATGGGGATGCGCCTGGGCCGGCAGATGGCCAGGGCATCGCTGCTGCTTCTGTGCTGCTGTGCTGGACAGGCTGGAACTGCAGCGTGAACTCGAATCAAAGGGACTGTGACCTGTGGCTGAGTCCATGCGGGACAGGACACCCCGAGGTGTCTGTGACTGTGGATAAGCCCATGCCCAAGCAGCAGGAACCACCTGAACCAACGGAGGACAAACTTTACAAGAAGCAGCGCAAGTGCAGCAGTGACCCGACCTGAGCCGGCTTTGGTGCCCAGTAACTCCACGCAACGCACCACCTCTGCTGACCTGAGTGACCACCATAACAGATGGAGCCCAAAGTCATGGACTAAATGAATGCAGTGGACATTTTGTGTACATTTATGGATATTTTATGGACATTTTACAGGGGATTGTGCGGGCCTGTCCTACGTGTAGCCACCATGGGCCTGGTCTCGGAATCGGCGTGAATCCCAGGGGACTCGAGGCCAGAGAATTGTGGCAAGTGGATGTGACTCACGTTGCTGACTTTGGCAGACTGAGATATATACATGTTACGATTGACACCTATAGCAAATTTATATGGGCCACAGCACAAACAGGAGAACGAGCACTCCACGTAATGCGACATTTGACTAGTTGTTTTGCAGTTATGGGAGTGCCACAAACGATAAAAACTGACAATGGCCCTGCATACACAAGCGCCAAAGTGAAACGTTTTTTCCAAACATGGGGAGTGCGACATACTGCTGGTATTCCGCACTCACCCACGGGACAAGCTATCATTGAAAGGGCGCATCAAACGCTGAAACAATATTTGCAAAAATTTAGGGAAATCTCAGATGTACAAGAAAGACTTGTTAAGACTCTTTTTGTGCTAAATCATTTACGTATTTTTGCAGATCAGAAAGAGCCACCAGCATGGGTGCATGGTTATCCTAAAGAAAATAAGGATGACAAGCCAGTTTTCGTTATGTATAGAGATCCAGCAACCGGACTGTGGAAAGGTCCAGCAGAAGTGAAGTATATGGGTAGAGGTTATATGTGTGTACTTACTCCCACAGGGCCGAAGTGGATTCCAAGCCGCTGGACCAAAGCTGCTGTTGCTGATGATGATCAATGCAGCTCTGTCTGTACTGATCCCAGCGATACCGTTGCCCAGCCGTGCGAACTTATGGGTGGCGTGGGCGAATAAAACTGGGATGACAGACTTTTGCCTGAGTTCAGCTACGGCAACTGAGCCCTTTAAAACATGTCTGATAGGCTTCCTGAAATTATTGCCAGAGATTTTGATAATTGGACGTCTGTAACAGTTAATTGTATAAATGTTACTGTAGCAGATTGCTTGGTACAACTAATAAGAGCCCTAAATCACACTCTCCCTTGGGACCCCCAAGAAATTGACCTTTTGGGGTCAGAAAAAACTGGAAATGCAACTGATAATGTTACTACTCAGACATGTTTTGTGTTTGGCAGTTTTAGCCGCTTTGCCGCACAGGCCCAGACCTTTCAGTCATTGATCGGCATAAGCAGCCGCACTAATGATAACAACCCTTTTGTTAATACCACCTGTTGGACTGTTGTTTCACCTTTTACGAAAGGATTCGAAATAGGCCAATATTGTGGGAATTATAACGCTTCCAAAACATTCAGTGCCTATGGACGGAGTATGAAGGGAACCAATAACTCTTTGTGGAACAATGATACGGCCAAAGCTCTTCCCCCCGGATATTTTTTGATCTGTGGGGATCAAGCATGGCCTGGCATTCCAAAGAACGCCTTTGGAGGGCCTTGTTATGTAGGTAAATTAACTCTGCTCACAGTTAGCCGACAAAGTTGGCTCAATATAACTACAGTAGCGACAAATCGACACAAAAGGTCTATACATCAATTGCAAGCAGATTGTAATGACAATATAGAATTATGGTCAACCACAGGCAATGTATTTGCTTCCCTAGTGCCTAACATAGGCACTGCGCAAGCGCTGGCTTGGTATTTTATTAACAATTATAGTTATAGTAAAAATAGCATATCACTGTATTTTAAATAATGTTGTAAAAATGAACCACAATGTATTGGTGGTCCAAAAAGAAAAAGGGGGAAATGTTGGAGAAAGTTAGCCAGACTAGGCCGCGGTGGGAAAATTCTGAGACATGCTGACAAGGGAGAAAAGAAAGTTATGCTGACCTTGCTCTGTGCAGATAAGCAACTTTGAGAAAGTACAGTATAAGAAAAACAGGATGGAACCCAGACCACGTAGCAGTAACCGAAAGTAGGAGGAATATGATAATGTAATTTTTAGAGCTAAGCCAATGATTGTGAGACAAGTATGCATAAGGTAGAACTTAGTGTATAAATATGTGTAGGGTTTTACAATAAAGTTGAAGCTGGCCTTATCACTCACATTGAGTCGACTACCTGCCTTCCCTCGCTCGTCGCACTGGTTTTGTTCCTCGAGCTGTGGTTTTGCTCCTCTAGCTCTGGTTGTCTTCCTCGGGCTCTGGTATTTTTCCTCGAGGGCTAGTTTTGTTCCTCGGGGTCTCGTTTTATTCCTCGGACCCTCCTTTTGTTCTTCGGGACCTGTTTTTGTTCCTCGGGCTCTGGTTTCTTTCCTCGTGCTCTGGTTTTGTTCCTCGAGCTGTGGTTTTGCTCCTGTAGCTCTGGTTGTCTTCCTCGGGCTCTGGTTTTCTTCCTCGAGGGCTAGTTTTGTTCCTCGGGCTCGGGTTTTATTCCTCGGGCCCTCCTTTTGTTCTTCGCGATCTGGTTTTGCTCCTCGGGATCTGGTTTTGTTCCTCGGGCTCTGGTTTCTTTCCTCGGGAGCTCGTCTTATTCCTCGAGCTGTGGTATTGATCCTCTAGCTCTCGTTGTCTTCCTCTAGCTCTGGTTGTCTTCCTCGGGCTCTGGTTTTCTTCCTCGGGCTCTGGTTTTCTTCCTCGACGGCTGGTTTTGTTCCCTGGGCTCTGGTTTTGTTCTTCGAGCTCTGCTTTAGCTCCTCGGGCTCTGGTTTGGGTCCACGGGTCTCGTTTTGTTCCTCGGGCCCACCATTTCTTCCTCGGTCTCTGGTTTTGTTCCTCGGGCTCTGGTTTTCTTCCTCGGGCTCTGGTATTGTTCCTCGGCCTCTTTTTTTCTTCCTCTGCCCCTGCTTTTTTTTCTCGGCCTCTGGTTTTGTTCCCCGGGCTCTGGTTTAGTTCCTCAGGCTCTGCTTTTGTTCCTCAGGCTCTGGTTTTTTTCCTCGGGCTCTGGTTTTGTTCCTCGGGCTCTGTTTTCTTTCCTCGGGAGCTCGTTTTGTTCCTCGAGCTGTGGTTTTGCTCCTCTAGCTCTGGTTGTCTTCCTCGGGCTCTGGTATTCTTCCTCGAGGGCTAGTTTTGTTCCTCGGGCTCGGGTTTTATTCCTCGGGCCCTCCTTTTGTTCTTCGCGATCTGGTTTTGCTCCTCGGGATCTGGTTTTGTTCCTCGGGCTCTGGTTTCATTCCTCGGGCTCTGGTTTCTTTCCTCGGGCTCTAGTTTTATTCCTCGAGCTGTGGTTTTGCTCCTCTAGCTCTCGTTGTCTTCCTCAGACTCTGGTTTTCTTCCTCGGGCTCTGCTTTTCTTCCTCGAGGGCTAGTTCTGTTCCTCGGGCTCGGGTTTTATTCCTCGGGCCCTCCTTTTGTTCTTCGGGATCTGGTTTTGTTCCTCGGGCTCTGGTTTCATTCCTCGGGCTCTGGTTTCTTTCCTCGGGCTCTGGTTTTGTTCCTCGAGCTGTGGTTTTGCTCCTCTAGCTCTGGCTTTCTTCCTCGGGCTCTGGTATTCTTCCTCGAGGGCTAGTTTTGTTCCTTGGGGTCTCGTTTTATTCCTCGGACCCTCCTTTTGTTCTTCGGGATCTGGTTTTGTTCCTCGGGCTCTGGTTTTCTTCCTCGGGCTCTGGTTTCTTTCCTCGGGCTCTGGTTTTGTTCCTCAAGCTGTGGTTTTGCTCCTCTAGTTCTGGTTGTCTTCCTCGGGCTCTGCTTTTCTTCCTCGAGGGCTAGTTTTGTTCCTCGGGCTCTGGTTTTATTCCTCGGGCCCTCCTTTTGTTCTTCGCGATCTGGTTTTGTTCCTCGGGCTCTGGTTTCATTCCTCGGGCTCTGGTTGTATTCCTCGGGCTCTGGTTTTCTTCCTCGGGCTCTGGTTTTCTTCCTCGAGGGCTGGTTTTGTTGCCCGGGCTCTGGTTTTGTTCTTCCAGCTCTGCTTTAGCTCCTCGGGCTCTGGTTTGGGTCCACGGGTCTCGTTTTGTTCCTCGGGCCCACCATTTGTTCCTCGGGCTCTGGTTTTGTTCCTCGGGTTCTGGTTTAGTTCCATTGGCTCTGGTTTTGTTCCTCGGGTTCTGGTTTTCCTCCTCAGGCTCTGGTTTAATTCCTCGGGCTCTGGTTTTGTTCCTCGAGCTCTGGTTTAGTTCCATTGGCTCTGGTTTTGTTCCTCAGGCTATGGTTTTTTTCCTCGGGCTCTGGTTTTGTTCCTCGGACTCTAGTATAATTCCACGGGCTCTGGATTGGTTCCTTGGGGCCTCGTTTTTTTCTTTGCGATCTGGTTTTTTTCCTCGGGATCTGGTTTTGTTCCTCGGGCTCTGATTTCTTTCCTCGGGAGCTCGTTTTGTTCCTCGAGCTGTGGTATTGCTCCTCTAGCTCTCGTTGTCTTCCTCTAGCTCTGGTTGTCTTCCTCGGACTCTGGTATTCTTCCTCGAGGGCTAGTTTTGTTCCTCGGGGTCTCGTTTTATTTCTCGGACCCTCCTTTTGTTCTTCGGGACCTGTTTTTGTTCCTCGGGCTCTGGTTTTATTCCTCGAGCTGTGGTTTCGCTCCTCTAGCTCTGGTTGTCTTCCTCGGGCTTTGGTTTTCTTCCTCGAGGGCTAGTTTTGTTCCTCGGGCTCTGGTTTTATTCCTCGGACCCTCCTTTTGTTCTTCGGGATCTGGTTTTGTTCCTCGGGCTCTGGTTTTGTTCCTCGAGCTGTGGTTTTGCTCCTCTAGCTCTGGTTGTCTTCCTCGGGCTCTGGTTTTCTTCCTCGGGCTCTGGTTTACTTCCTCGACGGCTGGTTTTGTTCCCCGGGCTCTGGTTTTGTTCTTCCAGCTCTGCTTTACCTCCTCGGGCTCTGGTTTGGGTCCACGGGTCTCGTTTTGTTCCTCGGGCCCACCATTTCTTCCTCGGTCTCTGATTTTGTTCCTCGGGCTCTGGTCTTCTTCCTCGGGCTCTGATATTGTTCCTCGGCCTCTTTTTTTCTTCCTCTGCCCCTGCTTTTTTTTCTCGGCCTCTGGTTTTGTTCCCCGGGCTCTGGTTTAGTTCCACGGGCTCTGCTTTTGTTCCTCAGGCTCTGTTTTTTTTCCTCGGGCTCTGGTTTTGTTCCTTGGGACCTCCTTTTGTTCTTCGCGATCTGGTTTTGTTCCTCGGGATCTGGTTTTTTTTCCTCGGGCTCTGGTTTCTTTCCTCGGGCTCTGCTTTTCTTCCTTGAGGGCTAGTTTTGTTCCTTGGGGTCTGGTTTTATTCCTCGGACCCTCCTTTTGTTCTTCGAGATCTGATTTTGTTCCTCGGGCTCTGGTTTTCTTCCTCGGGCTCTGGTTTTGTTCCTCGAGCTGTGGTTTTGCTCCTCTAGCTCTGGTTGTCTTCCTCGGGCTCTGGTATTCTTCCTCGAGGGCTAGTTTTGTTCCTCCGGGTCTCGTTTTATTCCTCGCACCCTCCTTTTGTTCTTCGGGACCTGTTTTTGTTCCTCGGGCTCTGGTTTCTTTCCTCGGGCTCTGGTTTTGTTCCTCGAGCTGTGGTATTGCTCCTCTAGCTCTCGTTGTCTTCCTCGGGCTCTGCTTTTCTTCCTCGAGGGCTAGTTTTGTTCCTCGGGCTCTGGTTTTATTCCTCGGGCCCTCCTTTTGTTCTTCGCGATCTGGTTTTGTTCCTCGGAATCTGGTTTCATTCCTCGGGCTCTGGTTTCTTTCCTTCGGCTCTGGTTTTCTTCCTCGAGCTGTGGTTTTGCTCCTCTAGCTCTGGTTGACTTCCTCGGGCTCTGGTTTTCTTCCTCGGGCTCTGGTTTTCTTCCTCGACGGCTGGTTTTGTTCCCCGGGCTCTGGTTTTGTTCTTCCAGCTCTGCTTTAGCTCCTCGGGCTCTGGTTTGTGTCCACGGGCTCTCGTTTTGTTCCTCGGGCCCACCATTTGTTCCTCCGTCTCTGGTTTTGTTCCTCGGGTTCTGGTTTTCTTCCTCGGGCTCTGGTTTAATTCCTCGGGCTCTAGTTTTGTTCCTCGAGCTCTGGTTTAGTTTCATTGGCTCTGGTTTTGTTCCTCAGGCTCTGGTTTTTTTCCTCGGGCTCTGGTTTTGTTCCTCGGACTCTAGTATAATTCCACGGGCTCTGGTTTTGTTCCTTGGAGCCTCCTTTTGTTCTTTGCGATCTGGTTTTTTTCCTCGGGATCTGGTTTTTTTCCTCGGGCTCTGGTTTCTTTCCTCGGGAGCTCATTTTGTTCCTCGAGCTGTGGTATTGCTCCTCTAGCTCTGGTTGTCTTCCTCGGGCTTTGGTTTTATTCCTCGGGCTCTGGTTTTCTTCCTCGAGGGCTAGTTCTGTTCCTCGGGCTCGGGTTTTATTCCTCGGGCCCTCCTTTTGTTCTTCGGGATCTGGTTTTGTTCCTCGGGCTCTGGTTTCATTCCTCGGGCTCTGGTTTCTTTCCTCGGGCTCTGGTTTTGTTCCTCAAGCTGTGGTTTTGTTCCTCTAGTTCTGGTTGTCTTCCTCGGGCTCTGCTTTTCTTCCTCGAGGGCTAGTTTTGTTCCTCGGGCTCTGGTTTTATTCCTCGGGCCCTCCTTTTGTTCTTCGCGATCTGGTTTTGTTCCTCGGGCTGTGGTTTTGCTCCTCTAGCTCTGGTTGTCTTCCTCGGGCTCTGGTTTTCTTCCTCGGGCTCTGGTTTTGTTCCTCGAGCTGTGGTTTTGCTCCTCTAGCTCTGGTTGTCTTCCTCGGGCTCTGGTATTCTTCCTCGAGGGCTAGTTTTGTTCCTCCGGGTCTCGTTTTATTCCTCGGACCCTCCTTTTGTTCTTCGGGACCTGTTTTTGTTCCTCGGGCTCTGGTTTCTTTCCTCGGGCTCTGGTTTTGTTCCTCGAGCTGTGGTTTTGCTCCTCTAGCTCTGGTTGTCTTCCTCGGGCTCTGGTTTTCTTCCTCGAGGGCTAGTTTTGTTCCTCGGGCTCGGGTTTTATTCCTCGGGCCCTCCTTTTGTTCTTCGCGATCTGGTTTTGTTCCTCGGGCTCTGGTTTCATTCCTCGGGCTCTGGTTTCTTTCCTTGGGCTCTGGTTTTGTTCCTCGAGCTGTGGTTTTGCTCCTCTAGCTCTGGTTGTCTTCCTCGGGCTCTGGTTTTCTTCCTCGGGCTCTGGTTTTCTTCCTCGACGGCTGGTTTTGTTCCCCGGGCTCTGGTTTTGTTCTTCCAGCTCTGCTTTACCTCCTCGGGCTCTGGTTTGGGTCCACGGGTCTCGTTTTGTTCCTCGGGCCCACCATTTGTTCCTCCGTCTCTGGTTTTGTTCCTCGGGTTCTGGTTTTCTTCCTCGGGCTCTGGTTTAATTCCTCGGGCTCTGGTTTTGTTCCTCGACCTCTGGTTTAGTTTCATTGGCTCTGGTTTTGTTCCTCAGGCTCTGGTTTTTTTCCTCGGGCTCTGGTTTTGTTCCTCGGACTCTAGTATAATTCCACGGGCTCTGGTTTTGTTCCTTGGAGCCTCCTTTTGTTCTTTGCGATCTGTTTTTTTTCCTCGGGATCTGGTTTTTTTCCTCGGGCTCTGGTTTCTTTCCTCGGGAGCTCATTTTGTTCCTCGAGCTGTGGTATTGCTCCTCTAGCTCTGGTTGTCTTCCTCGGGCTTTGGTTTTATTCCTCGGGCTCTGCTTTTCTTCCGCGAGGGCTAGTTCTGTTCCTCGGGCTCGGGTTTTATTCCTCGGGCCCTCCTTTTGTTCTTCGGGATCTGGTTTTGTTCCTCGGGCTCTGGTTTCATTCCTCGGGCTCTGGTTTCTTTCCTCGGGCTCTGGTTTTGTTCCTCAAGCTGTGGTTTTGCTCCTCTAGCTCTCGTTGTCTTCCTCGGGCTCTGCTTTTCTTCCTCGAGGGCTAGTTTTGTTCCGCGGGCTCTGGTTTTATTCCTCGGACCCTCCTTTTGTTCTTCGGGACCTGTTTTTGTTCCTCGGGCTCTGGTTTCATTCCTCGGGCTCTGGTTGTCTTCCTCGGGCTCTGGTTTTCTTCCTCGGGCTCTGGTTTTCTTCCTCGACGGCTGGTTTTGTTCCCCGGGCTCTGGTTTTGTTTTTCTAGCTCTGCTTTAGCTCCTCGGGCTCTGGTTTGGGTCCACGGGTCTCGTTTTGTTCCTCGGGCCCACCATTTCTTCCTCGGGCTCTGGTTTTGTTCCTCGGACTCTAGTATAATGGCACGGGCTCTGGTTTTGTTCCCTGGGGCCTCCTTTTGTTCTTTGCGATCTGGTTTTTTTCCTCGGGATCTGGTTTTGTTCCTCGGCCTCTGGTTTCTTTCCTCGGGAGCTCGTTTTGTTCCTCGAGCTGTGGTATTGCTCCTCTAGCTCTGGTTGTCTTCCTCGGGCTCTGGTTTTCTTCCTCGGGCTCTGCTTTTCTTCCTCGAGGGCTAGTTCTGTTCCTCGGGCTCGGGTTTTATTCCTCGGGCCCTCCTTTTGTTCTTCGGGATCTGGTTTTGTTCCTCGGGCTCTGGTTTCATTCCTCGGGCTCTGGTTTCTTTCCTCGGGCTTTGGTTTTGTTCCTCGAGCTGTGGTTTTACTCCTCTAGCTCTGGTTTTCTTCCTCGGGCTCTGGTATTCTTCCTCGAGGGCTAGTTTTGTTCCTTGGGGTCTCGTTTTATTCCTCGGACCCTCCTTTTGTTCTTCGGGATCTGGTTTTGTTCCTCGGGCTCTGGTTTTCTTCCTCGGGCTCTGGTTTCTTTCCTCGGGCTCTGGTTTTGTTCCTCAAGCTGTGGTTTTGCTCCTCTAGTTCTGGTTGTCTTCCTCGGGCTCTGCTTTTCTTCCTCGAGGGCTAGTTTTGTTCCGCGGGCTCTGGTTTTATTCCTCAGGCCCTCCTTTTGTTCTTCGGGACCTGTTTTTGTTCCTCGGGCTCTGGTTTCATTCCTCGGGCTCTGGTTGTCTTCCTCGGGCTCTGGTTTTCTTCCTCGGGCTCTGGTTTTCTTCCTCGACGGCTGGTTTTGTTCCCCGGGCTCTGGTTTTGTTCTTCCAGCTCTGCTTTAGCTCCTCGGGCTCTGGTTTGGGTCCACGGGTCTCGTTTTGTTCCTCGGGCCCACCATTTCTTCCTCGGGCTCTGGTTTTCTTCCTCGGGCTCTGGTTTTCTTCCTTGAGGGCTGGTTTTGTTCCCTAGGCTCTGGTTTTGTTCTTCCAGCTCTGCTTTAGCTCCTCGGGCTCTGGTTTGGGTCCACGGGTCTCGTTTTCTTCCTCGGGCCCACCTTTCTTCCTCGGTCTCTGGTTTTGTTCCTCGGGCTCTGGTTTTCTTCCTCGGGCTCTGGTTTAATTCCTCGGGCTCTGGTTTTGTTCCTCGAGATCTGGTTTAGTTTCATTGGCTCTGGTTTTGTTCCTCAGGCTCTGGTTTTTTTCCTCAGGCTCTGGTTTTGTTCCTCGGACTCTAGTATAATTCCACGGGCTCTGGTTTTGTTCCCTGGGGCCTCCTTTTGTTCTTTGCGATCTGGTTTTTTTCCTCGGGATCTGGTTTTGTTCCTCGGCCTCTGGTTTCTTTCCTCGGGAGCTCGTTTTGTTCCTCGAGCTGTGGTATTGCTCCTCTAGCTCTGGTTGTCTTCCTCGGGCTCTGGTTTTCTTCCTCGGGCTCTGCTTTTCTTCCTCGAGGGCTAGTTCTGTTCCTCGGGCTCGGGTTTTATTCCTCTGGCCCTCCTTTTGTTCTTCGGGATCTGGTTTTGTTCCTCGGGCTCTGGTTTCATTCCTCGGGCTCTGGTTTCTTTCCTCGGGCTCTGGTTTGGGTCCACGGGTCTCGTTTTGTTCCTAGGGCCCACCATTTCTTCCTCGGGCTCTGGTTTTGTTCCTCGGACTCTAGTATAATGCCACGGGCTCTGGTTTTGTTCCCTGGGGCCTCCTTTCGTTCTTTGCGATCTGGTTTTTTTCCTCGGTCTCTGGTTTTGTTCCTCGGCCTCTGGTTTCTTTCCTCGGGAGCTCGTTTTGTTCCTCGAGCTGTGGTTTTGCTCCTCTAGCTCTGGTTGTCTTCCTCGGGCTCTGGTTTTGTTCCTCGGGCTCTGGTTTTCTTCCTCGAGGGCTAGTTCTGTTCCTCGGGCTCGGGTTTTATTCCTCTGGCCCTCCTTTTGTTCTTCGGGATCTGGTTTTGTTCCTCGGGCTCTGGTTTCATTCCTCGGGCTCTGGTTTCTTTCCTCGGGCTCTGGTTTTGTTCCTCGAGCTGTGGTTTTGCTCCTCTAGCTCTGGTTTTCTTCCTCGGGCTCTGCTTTTCTTCCTCGAGGGCTAGTTTTGTTCCTTGGGGTCTGGTTTTATTCCTCGGACCCTCCTTTTGTTCTTCGGGATCTGGTTTTGTTCCTCGGGCTCTGCTTTTCTTCCTCGGGCTCTGGTTTCTTTCCTCGGGCTCTGGTTTTGTTCCTCAAGCTGTGGTTTTGCTCCTCTAGTTCTGGTTGTCTTCCTCGGGCTCTGCTTTTCTTCCTCGAGGGCTAGTTTTGTTCCTCGGGCTCTGGTTTCATTCCTCGGGCTCTGGTTTTCTTCCTCGGGCTCTGGTTTTCTTCCTCAGGCTCTGGTTTTCTTCCTCGACGGCTGGTTTTGTTCCCCGGGCTCTGGTTTTGTTCTTCCAGCTCTGCTTTAGCTCCTCGGGCTCTGGTTTGGGTCCACGGGTCTCGTTTTGTTCCTAGGGCCCACCATTTGTTCCTCGGGCTCTGGTTTTGTTCCTCGGACTCTAGTATAATGCCACGGGCTCTGGTTTTGTTCCCTGGGGCCTCCTTTCGTTCTTTGCGATCTGGTTTTTTTCCTCGGTCTCTGGTTTTGTTCCTCGGCCTCTGGTTTCTTTCCTCGGGAGCTCGTTTTGTTCCTCGAGCTGTGGTATTGCTCCTCTAGCTCTGGTTGTCTTCCTCGGGCTCTGGTTTTGTTCCTCGGGCTCTGGTTTTCTTCCTCGAGGGCTAGTTCTGTTCCTCGGGCTCGGGTTTTATTCCTCTGGCCCTCCTTTTGTTCTTCGGGATCTGGTTTTGTTCCTCGGGCTCTGGTTTCATTCCTCGGGCTCTGGTTTCTTTCCTCGGGCTTTGGTTTTGTTCCTCGAGCTGTGGTTTTGCTCCTCTAGCTCTGTTTTTCTTCCTCGGGCTCTGGTATTCTTCCTCGAGGGCTAGTTTTGTTCCTTGGGGTCTCGTTTTATTCCTCGGACCCTCCTTTTGTTCTTCGGGATCTGGTTTTGTTCCTCGGGCTCTGGTTTTCTTCCTCGGGCTCTGGTTTCTTTCCTCGGGCTCTGGTTTTGTTCCTCAAGCTGTGGTTTTGCTCCTCTAGTTCTGGTTGTCTTCCTCGGGCTCTGCTCTTCTTCCTCGAGGGCTAGTTTTGTTCCTCGGGCTCTGGTTTTATTCCTCGGGCCCTCCTTTTGTTCTTCGCGATCTGGTTTTGTTCCTCGGGCTCTGGTTTCATTCCTCGGGCTCTGGTTGTATTCCTCGGGCTCTGGTTTTCTTCCTCGGGCTCTGGTTTTCTTCCTCGACGGCTGGTTTTGTTCCCCGGGCTCTGGTTTTGTTCTTCCAGCTCTGCTTTAGCTCCTCGGGCTCTGGTTTGGGTCCACGGGTCACGTTTTGTTCCTCGGGCCCACCATTTCTTCCTCGGGCTCTGGTTTTCTTCCTCGGGCTCTGGTTTTCTTCCTTGAGGGCTGGTTTTGTTCCTTAGGCTCTGGTTTTTTTCTTCCAGCTCTGCTTTAGCTCCTCGGGCTCTGGTTTGGGTCCACGGGTCTCGTTTTCTTCCTCGGGCCCACCATTTCTTCCTCGGTCTCTGGTTTTGTTCCTCGGGCTCTGGTTTTCTTCCTCGGGCTCTGGTTTAATTCCTCGGGCTCTGGTTTTGTTCCTCGAGATCTGGTTTAGTTTCATTGGCTCTGGTTTTGTTCCTCAGGCTCTGGTTTTTTTCCTCAGGCTCTGGTTTTGTTCCTCGGACTCTAGTATAATTCCACGGGCTCTGGTTTTGTTCCTTGAGGCCTCCTTTTGTTCTTTGCGATCTGGTTTTTTTCCTCGGGATCTGGTTTTTTTCCTCGCGCTCTGGTTTCTTTCCTCGGGAGCTCATTTTGTTCCTCGAGCTGTGGTATTGCTCCTCTAGCTCTGGTTGTCTTCCTCGGGCTCTGGTTTTCTTCCTCGGGCTCTGCTTTTCTTCCTCGAGGGCTAGTTCTGTTCCTCGGGCTCGGGTTTTATTCCTCGGGCCCTCCTTTTGTTCTTCGCGATCTGGTTTTGTTCCTCGGGCTCTGGTTTCATTCCTCGGGCTCTGGTTTCTTTCCTCGGGCTCTGGTTTTGTTCCTCGAGCTGTGGTTTTGCTCCTCTAGCTCTGGTTTTCTTCCTCGGGCTCTGGTTTCTTTCCTCGGGCTCTGGTTTTGTTCCTCGAGCTGTGGTTTTGCTCCTCTAGCTCTGGTTTTCTTCCTCGGGCTCTGCTTTTCTTCCTCGAGGGCTAGTTTTGTTCCTTGGGGTCTGGTTTTATTCCTCGGACCCTCCTTTTGTTCTTCGGGATCTGGTTTTGTTCCTCGGGCTCTGCTTTTCTTCCTCGGGCTCTGGTTTCATTCCTCGGGCTCTGGTTTTGTTCCTCAAGCTGTGGTTTTGCTCCTCTAGTTCTGGTTGTCTTCCTCGGGCTCTGCTTTTCTTCCTCGAGGGCTAGTTTTGTTCCGCGGGCTCTGGTTTTATTCCTCAGGCCCTCCTTTTGTTCTTCGGGACCTGTTTTTGTTCCTCGGGCTCTGGTTTCAGTCCTCGGGCTCTGGTTGTCTTCCTCGGGCTCTGGTTTTCTTCCTCGGGCTCTGGTTTTCTTCCTCGATGGCTGGTTTTGTTCCCCAGGCTCTGGTTTTGTTCTTCCAGCTCTGCTTTAGCTCCTCGGGCTCTGGTTTGGGTCCACGGGTCTCGTTTTGTTCCTCGGGCCCACCATTTGTTCCTCGGGCTCTGGTTTTGTTCCTCGGACTCTAGTATAATGCCACGGGCTCTGGTTTTGTTCCCTGGGGCCTCCTTTTGTTCTTTGCGATCTGGTTTTTTTCCTCGGGATCTGGTTTTGTTCCTCGGCCTCTGGTTTCTTTCCTCGGGAGCTCGTTTTGTTCCTCGAGCTGTGGTATTGCTCCTCTAGCTCTGGTTGTCTTCCTCGGGCTCTGGTTTTCTTCCTCGGGCTCTGGTTTTCTTCCTCGAGGGCTAGTTCTGTTCCTCGGGCTCGGGTTTTATTCCTCGGGCCCTCCTTTTGTTCTTCGCGATCTGGTTTTGTTCCTCGGGCTCTGGTTTCATTCCTCGGGCTCTGGTTTCTTTCCTCGGGCTTTGGTTTTGTTCCTCGAGCTGTGGTTTTACTCCTCTAGCTCTGGTTTTCTTCCTCGGGCTCTGCTTTTCTTCCTCGAGGGCTAGTTCTGTTCCTCGGGCTCGGGTTTTATTCCTCGGCCCTCCTTTTGTTCTTCGGGATCTGGTTTTGTTCCTCGGGCTCTGGTTTCATTCCTCGGGCTCTGGTTTCTTTCCTCGGGCTCTGGTTTTGTTCCTCGAGCTGTGGTTTTGCTCCTCTAGCTCTGGTTTTCTTCCTCGTGCTCTGCTTTTCTTCCTCGAGGGCTAGTTTTGTTCCTTGGGGTCTCGTTTTATTCCTCGGACCCTCCTTTTGTTCTTCGGGATCTGGTTTTGTTCCTCGGGCTCTGGTTTTCTTCCTCGGGCTCTGGTTTCTTTCCTCGGGCTCTGGTTTTGTTCCTCAAGCTGTGGTTTTGCTCCTCTAGTTCTGGTTGTCTTCCTCGGGCTCTGCTTTTCTTCCTCGAGGGCTAGTTTTGTTCCTCGGGCTCTGGTTTCATTCCTCGGGCTCTGGTTGTCTTCCTCGGGCTCTGGTTTTCTTCCTCAGGCTCTGGTTTTCTTCCTCGACGGCTGGTTTTGTTCCCCGGGCTCTGGTTTTGTTCTTCCAGCTCTGCTTTAGCTCCTCGGGCTCTGGTTTGGGTCCACGGGTCTCGTTTTGTTCCTAGGGCCCACCATTTGATCCTCGGGCTCTGGTTTTGTTCCTCGGACTCTAGTATAATGCCACGGGCTCTGGTTTTGTTCCCTGGGGCCTCCTTTCGTTCTTTGCGATCTGGTTTTTTTCCTCGGTCTCTGGTTTTGTTCCTCGGCCTCTGGTTTCTTTCCTCGGGAGCTCGTTTTGTTCCTCGAGCTGTGGTATTGCTCCTCTAGCTCTGGTTGTCTTCCTCGGGCTCTGGTTTTGTTCCTCGGGCTCTGGTTTTCTTCCTCGAGGGCTAGTTCTGTTCCTCGGGCTCGGGTTTTATTCCTCTGGCCCTCCTTTTGTTCTTCGGGATCTGGTTTTGTTCCTCGGGCTCTGGTTTCATTCCTCGGGCTCTGGTTTCTTTCCTCGGGCTTTGGTTTTGTTCCTCGAGCTGTGGTTTTGCTCCTCTAGCTCTGTTTTTCTTCCTCGGGCTCTGGTATTCTTCCTCGAGGGCTAGTTTTGTTCCTTGGGGTCTCGTTTTATTCCTCGGACCCTCCTTTTGTTCTTCGGGATCTGGTTTTGTTCCTCGGGCTCTGGTTTTCTTCCTCGGGCTCTGGTTTCTTTCCTCGGGCTCTGGTTTTGTTCCTCAAGCTGTGGTTTTGCTCCTCTAGTTCTGGTTGTCTTCCTCGGGCTCTGGTATTCTTCCTCGAGGGCTAGTTTTGTTCCTCGGGCTCTGGTTTTATTCCTCGGGCCCTCCTTTTGTTCTTCGCGATCTGGTTTTGTTCCTCGGGCTCTGATTTCATTCCTCGGGCTCTGGTTGTATTCCTCGGGCTCTGGTTTTCTTCCTCGGGCTCTGGTTTTCTTCCTCGACGGCTGGTTTTGTTCCCCGGGCTCTGGTTTTGTTCTTCCAGCTCTGCTTTAGCTCCTCGGGCTCTGGCTTGGGTCCACGGGTCTCGTTTTGTTCCTCGGGCCCACCATTTCTTCCTCGGTCTCTGGTTTTGTTCCTCGGGCTCTGGTTTTCTTCCTCGGGCTCTGGTATTGTTCCTCGGCCTCTTTTTTTCTTCCTCTGCCCCTGCTTTTTTTTCTCGGCCTCTGGTTTTGTTCCCCGGGCTCTGGTTTAGTTCCTCAGGCTCTGCTTTTGTTCCTCAGGCTCTGGTTTTTTTCCTCGGGCTCTGGTTTTGTTCCTCGGGCTCTGTTTTCTTTCCTCGGGAGCTCGTTTTGTTCCTCGAGCTGTGGTTTTGCTCCTCTAGCTCTCGTTGTCTTCCTCAGACTCTGGTTTTCTTCCTCGGGCTCTGCTTTTCTTCCTCGAGGGCTAGTTTTGTTCCTTGGGGTCTGGTTTTATTCCTCGGACCCTCCTTTTGTTCTTCGGGCTCTGGTTTTCTTCCTCGGGCTCTGGTTTTCTTCCTCGGGCTCTGGTTTCTTTCCTTGGGCTCTGGTTTTGTTCCTCGAGCTGTGGTTTTGCTCCTCTAGCTCTGGTTGTCTTCCTCGGGCTCTGGTATTCTTCCTCGAGGGCTAGTTTTGTTCCTCGGGGTCTCGTTTTATTCCTCGGACCCTCCTTTTGTTCTTCGGGACCTGTTTTTGTTCCTCGGGCTCTGGTTTCATTCCTCGGGCTCTGGTTTCTTTCCTCGGGCTCTAGTTTTATTCCTCGAGCTGTGGTTTTGCTCCTCTAGCTCTGGTTTTCTTCCTCGGGCTCTGATTTTCTTCCTCGACGGCTGGTTTTGTTCCCCAGGCTCTGGTTTTGTTCTTCCAGCTCTGCTTTAGCTCCTCGGGCTCTGCTTTGGGTCCACGGGTCTCGTTTTGATCCTCGGGCCCACCATTTGTTCCTCCGTCTCTGGTTTTGTTCCTCGGGCTCTGGTCTTCTTCCTCGGGCTCTGGTTTAATTCCTCGGGCTCTGGTTTTGTTCCTCGAGCTCTGGTTTAGTTCCATTGGCTCTGGTTTTGTTCCTCAGGCTCTGGTTTTTTTCCTCAGGCTCTGGTTTTGTTCCTCGGGCTCTGGTTTCTTTCCTCGTGCTCTGGTTTTGTTCCTCGAGCTGTGGTTTTGCTCCTCTAGCTCTGGTTGTCTTCCTCGGGCTCTGGTTTTCTTCCTCGAGGGCTAGTTTTGTTCCTCGGGGTCTGGTTTTATTCCTCGGGCCCTCCTTTTGTTCTTCGGGATCTGGTTTTGTTCCTCGGGCTCTGGTTTCATTCCTCGGGCTCTGGTTTCTTTCCTTGGGCTCTGGTTTTGTTCCTCGAGCTGTGGTTTTGCTCCTCTAGCTCTGGTTTTCTTCCTCGGGCTCTGCTTTTCTTCCTCGAGGGCTAGTTTTGTTCCTTGGGGTCTGGTTTTATTCCTCGGACCCTCCTTTTGTTCTTCGGGATCTGGTTTTGTTCCTCGGGCTCTGCTTTTCTTCCTCGGGCTCTGGTTTCTTTCCTCGGGCTCTGGTTTTGTTCCTCAAGCTGTGGTTTTGCTCCTCTAGCTCTCGTTGTCTTCCTCGGGCTCTGCTTTTCTTCCTCGATGGCTGGTTTTGTTCCCCGGGCTCTGGTTTTGTTCTTCCAGCTCTGCTTTAGCTCCTCGGGCTCTGGTTTGGGTCCACGGGTCTCGTTTTGTTCCTCGGGCCCACCATTTGTTCCTCGGGCTCTGGTTTTGTTCCTCGGACTCTAGTATAATGCCACGGGCTCTGGTTTTGTTCCCTGGGGCCTCCTTTTGTTCTTTGCGATCTGGTTTTTTTCCTCGGGATCTGGTTTTGTTCCTCGGCCTCTGGTTTCTTTCCTCGGGAGCTCGTTTTGTTCCTCGAGCTGTGGTATTGCTCCTCTAGCTCTGGTTGTCTTCCTCGGGCTCTGGTTTTCTTCCTCGGGCTCTGGTTTTCTTCCTCGAGGGCTAGTTCTGTTCCTCGGGCTCGGGTTTTATTCCTCGGGCCCTCCTTTTGTTCTTCGCGATCTGGTTTTGTTCCTCGGGCTCTGGTTTCATTCCTCGGGCTCTGGTTTCTTTCCTCGGGCTTTGGTTTTGTTCCTCGAGCTGTGGTTTTACTCCTCTAGCTCTGGTTTTCTTCCTCGGGCTCTGCTTTTCTTCCTCGAGGGCTAGTTCTGTTCCTCGGGCTCGGGTTTTATTCCTCGGCCCTCCTTTTGTTCTTCGGGATCTGGTTTTGTTCCTCGGGCTCTGGTTTCATTCCTCGGGCTCTGGTTTCTTTCCTCGGGCTCTGGTTTTGTTCCTCGAGCTGTGGTTTTGCTCCTCTAGCTCTGGTTTTCTTCCTCGTGCTCTGCTTTTCTTCCTCGAGGGCTAGTTTTGTTCCTTGGGGTCTGGTTTTATTCCTCGGACCCTCCTTTTGTTCTTCGGGATCTGGTTTTGTTCCTCGGGCTCTGGTTTTCTTCCTCGGGCTCTGGTTTCTTTCCTCGGGCTCTGGTTTTGTTCCTCAAGCTGTGGTTTTGCTCCTCTAGTTCTGGTTGTCTTCCTCGGGCTCTGCTTTTCTTCCTCGAGGGCTAGTTTTGTTCCTCGGGCTCTGGTTTCATTCCTCGGGCTCTGGTTGTCTTCCTCGGGCTCTGGTTTTCTTCCTCAGGCTCTGGTTTTCTTCCTCGACGGCTGGTTTTGTTCCCCGGGCTCTGGTTTTGTTCTTCCAGCTCTGCTTTAGCTCCTCGGGCTCTGGTTTGGGTCCACGGGTCTCGTTTTGTTCCTAGGGCCCACCATTTGTTCCTCGGGCTCTGGTTTTGTTCCTCGGACTCTAGTATAATGCCACGGGCTCTGGTTTTGTTCCCTGGGGCCTCCTTTCGTTCTTTGCGATCTGGTTTTTTTCCTCGGTCTCTGGTTTTGTTCCTCGGCCTCTGGTTTCTTTCCTCGGGAGCTCGTTTTGTTCCTCGAGCTGTGGTATTGCTCCTCTAGCTCTGGTTGTCTTCCTCGGGCTCTGGTTTTGTTCCTCGGGCTCTGGTTTTCTTCCTCGAGGGCTAGTTCTGTTCCTCGGGCTCGGGTTTTATTCCTCTGGCCCTCCTTTTGTTCTTCGGGATCTGGTTTTGTTCCTCGGGCTCTGGTTTCATTCCTCGGGCTCTGGTTTCTTTCCTCGGGCTTTGGTTTTGTTCCTCGAGCTGTGGTTTTGCTCCTCTAGCTCTGTTTTTCTTCCTCGGGCTCTGGTATTCTTCCTCGAGGGCTAGTTTTGTTCCTTGGGGTCTCGTTTTATTCCTCGGACCCTCCTTTTGTTCTTCGGGATCTGGTTTTGTTCCTCGGGCTCTGGTTTTCTTCCTCGGGCTCTGGTTTCTTTCCTCGGGCTCTGGTTTTGTTCCTCAAGCTGTGGTTTTGCTCCTCTAGTTCTGGTTGTCTTCCTCGGGCTCTGGTATTCTTCCTCGAGGGCTAGTTTTGTTCCTCGGGCTCTGGTTTTATTCCTCGGGCCCTCCTTTTGTTCTTCGCGATCTGGTTTTGTTCCTCGGGCTCTGATTTCATTCCTCGGGCTCTGGTTGTATTCCTCGGGCTCTGGTTTTCTTCCTCGGGCTCTGGTTTTCTTCCTCGACGGCTGGTTTTGTTCCCCGGGCTCTGGTTTTGTTCTTCCAGCTCTGCTTTAGCTCCTCGGGCTCTGGCTTGGGTCCACGGGTCTCGTTTTGTTCCTCGGGCCCACCATTTCTTCCTCGGTCTCTGGTTTTGTTCCTCGGGCTCTGGTTTTCTTCCTCGGGCTCTGGTATTGTTCCTCGGCCTCTTTTTTTCTTCCTCTGCCCCTGCTTTTTTTTCTCGGCCTCTGGTTTTGTTCCCCGGGCTCTGGTTTAGTTCCTCAGGCTCTGCTTTTGTTCCTCAGGCTCTGGTTTTTTTCCTCGGGCTCTGGTTTTGTTCCTCGGGCTCTGTTTTCTTTCCTCGGGAGCTCGTTTTGTTCCTCGAGCTGTGGTTTTGCTCCTCTAGCTCTCGTTGTCTTCCTCAGACTCTGGTTTTCTTCCTCGGGCTCTGCTTTTCTTCCTCGAGGGCTAGTTTTGTTCCTTGGGGTCTGGTTTTATTCCTCGGACCCTCCTTTTGTTCTTCGGGCTCTGGTTTTCTTCCTCGGGCTCTGGTTTTCTTCCTCGGGCTCTGGTTTCTTTCCTTGGGCTCTGGTTTTGTTCCTCGAGCTGTGGTTTTGCTCCTCTAGCTCTGGTTGTCTTCCTCGGGCTCTGGTATTCTTCCTCGAGGGCTAGTTTTGTTCCTCGGGGTCTCGTTTTATTCCTCGGACCCTCCTTTTGTTCTTCGGGACCTGTTTTTGTTCCTCGGGCTCTGGTTTCATTCCTCGGGCTCTGGTTTCTTTCCTCGGGCTCTAGTTTTATTCCTCGAGCTGTGGTTTTGCTCCTCTAGCTCTGGTTTTCTTCCTCGGGCTCTGATTTTCTTCCTCGACGGCTGGTTTTGTTCCCCAGGCTCTGGTTTTGTTCTTCCAGCTCTGCTTTAGCTCCTCGGGCTCTGCTTTGGGTCCACGGGTCTCGTTTTGATCCTCGGGCCCACCATTTGTTCCTCCGTCTCTGGTTTTGTTCCTCGGGCTCTGGTCTTCTTCCTCGGGCTCTGGTTTAATTCCTCGGGCTCTGGTTTTGTTCCTCGAGCTCTGGTTTAGTTCCATTGGCTCTGGTTTTGTTCCTCAGGCTCTGGTTTTTTTCCTCGGGCTCTGGTTTTGTTCCTCGGGCTCTGGTTTCTTTCCTCGTGCTCTGGTTTTGTTCCTCGAGCTGTGGTTTTGCTCCTCTAGCTCTGGTTGTCTTCCTCGGGCTCTGGTTTTCTTCCTCGAGGGCTAGTTTTGTTCCTCGGGGTCTGGTTTTATTCCTCGGGCCCTCCTTTTGTTCTTCGGGATCTGGTTTTGTTCCTCGGGCTCTGGTTTCATTCCTCGGGCTCTGGTTTCTTTCCTCGGGCTCTGGTTTTGTTCCTCGAGCTGTGGTTTTGCTCCTCTAGCTCTGGTTTTCTTCCTCGGGCTCTGCTTTTCTTCCTCGAGGGCTAGTTTTGTTCCTTGGGGTCTGGTTTTATTCCTCGGACCCTCCTTTTGTTCTTCGGGATCTGGTTTTGTTCCTCGGGCTCTGCTTTTCTTCCTCGGGCTCTGGTTGTATTCCTCGGGCTCTGGTTTTGTTCCTCAAGCTGTGGTTTTGCTCCTCTAGCTCTCGTTGTCTTCCTCGGGCTCTGCTTTTCTTCCTCGAGGGCTAGTTTTGTTCCGCGGGCTCTGGTTTTATTCCTCGGACCCTCCTTTTGTTCTTCGGGACCTGTTTTTGTTCCTCGGGCTCTGGTTTCATTCCTCGGGCTCTGGTTGTCTTCCTCGGGCTCTGGTTTTCTTCCTCGGGCTCTGGTTTTCTTCCTCGACGGCTGGTTTTGTTCCCCGGGCTCTGGTTTTGTTTTTCTAGCTCTGCTTTATCTCCTCGGGCTCTGGTTTGGGTCCACGGGTCTCGTTTTGTTCCTCGGGCCCACCATTTGTTCCTCGGGCTCTGGTTTTGTTCCTCGGACTCTAGTATAATGCCACGGGCTCTGGTTTTGTTCCCTGGGGCCTCCTTTTGTTCTTTGCGATCTGGTTTTTTTCCTCGGGATCTGGTTTTGTTCCTCGGCCTCTGGTTTCTTTCCTCGGGAGCTCGTTTTGTTCCTCGAGCTGTGGTATTGCTCCTCTAGCTCTGGTTGTCTTCCTCGGGCTCTGGTTTTCTTCCTCGGGCTCTGCTTTTCTTCCTCGAGGGCTAGTTCTGTTCCTCGGGCTCGGGTTTTATTCCTCGGGCCCTCCTTTTGTTCTTCGGGATCTGGTTTTGTTCCTCGGGCTCTGGTTTCATTCCTCGGGCTCTGGTTTCTTTCCTCGGGCTTTGGTTTTGTTCCTCGAGCTGTGGTTTTACTCCTCTAGCTCTGGTTGTCTTCCTCGGGCTCTGGTATTCTTCCTCGAGGGCTAGTTTTGTTCCTTGGGGTCTCGTTTTATTCCTCGGACCTTCCTTTTGTTCTTCGGGATCTGGTTTTGTTCCTCGGGCTCTGGTTTTCTTCCTCGGGCTCTGGTTTCTTTCCTCGGGCTCTGGTTTTGTTCCTCAAGCTGTGGTTTTGCTCCTCTAGTTCTGGTTGTCTTCCTCGGGCTCTGCTTTTCTTCCTCGAGGGCTAGTTTTGTTCCGCGGGCTCTGGTTTTATTCCTCAGGCCCTCCTTTTGTTCTTCGGGACCTGTTTTTGTTCCTCGGGCTCTGGTTTCATTCCTCGGGCTCTGGTTGTCTTCCTCGGGCTCTGGTTTTCTTCCTCGGGCTCTGGTTTTCTTCCTCGAGGGCTGGTTTTGTTGCCCGGGCTCTGGTTTTGTTCTTCCAGCTCTGCTTTAGCTCCTCGGGCTCTGGTTTGGGTCCACGGGTCTCGTTTTGTTCCTCGGGCCCACCATTTCTTCCTCGGGCTCTGGTTTTCTTCCTCGGGCTCTGGTTTTCTTCCTTGAGGGCTGGTTTTGTTCCCTAGGCTCTGGTTTTGTTCTTCCAGCTCTGCTTTAGCTCCTCGGGCTCTGGTTTGGGTCCACGGGTCTCGTTTTCTTCCTCGGGCCCACCATTTCTTCCTCGGTCTCTGGTTTTGTTCCTCGGGCTCTGGTTTTCTTCCTCGGGCTCTGGTTTAATTCCTCGGGCTCTGGTTTTGTTCCTCGAGATCTGGTTTAGTTTCATTGGCTCTGGTTTTGTTCCTCAGGCTCTGGTTTTTTTCCTCAGGCTCTGGTTTTGTTCCTCGGACTCTAGTATAATTCCACGGGCTCTGGTTTTGTTCCTTGAGGCCTCCTTTTGTTCTTTGCGATCTGGTTTTTTTCCTCGGGATCTGGTTTTTTTCCTCGCGCTCTGGTTTCTTTCCTCGGGAGCTCATTTTGTTCCTCGAGCTGTGGTATTGCTCCTCTAGCTCTGGTTGTCTTCCTCGGGCTCTGGTTTTCTTCCTCGGGCTCTGCTTTTCTTCCTCGAGGGCTAGTTCTGTTCCTCGGGCTCGGGTTTTATTCCTCGGGCCCTCCTTTTGTTCTTCGGGATCTGGTTTTGTTCCTCGGGCTCTGGTTTCATTCCTCGGGCTCTGGTTTCTTTCCTCGGGCTCTGGTTTTGTTCCTCGAGCTGTGGTTTTGCTCCTCTAGCTCTGGTTTTCTTCCTCGGGCTCTGGTTTCTTTCCTCGGGCTCTGGTTTTGTTCCTCGAGCTGTGGTTTTGCTCCTCTAGCTCTGGTTTTCTTCCTCGGGCTCTGCTTTTCTTCCTCGAGGGCTAGTTTTGTTCCTTGGGGTCTGGTTTTATTCCTCGGACCCTCCTTTTGTTCTTCGGGATCTGGTTTTGTTCCTCGGGCTCTGCTTTTCTTCCTCGGGCTCTGGTTTCATTCCTCGGGCTCTGGTTTTGTTCCTCAAGCTGTGGTTTTGCTCCTCTAGTTCTGGTTGTCTTCCTCGGGCTCTGGTTTTCTTCCTCGAGGGCTAGTTTTGTTCCGCGGGCTCTGGTTTTATTCCTCAGGCCCTCCTTTTGTTCTTCGGGACCTGTTTTTGTTCCTCGGGCTCTGGTTTCATTCCTCGGGCTCTGGTTGTCTTCCTCGGGCTCTGGTTTTCTTCCTCGGGCTCTGGTTTTCTTCCTCGACGGCTGGTTTTGTTCCCCGGGCTCTGGTTTTGTTCTTCCAGCTCTGCTTTAGCTCCTCAGGCTCTGGTTTGGGTCCACGGGTCTCGTTTTGTTCCTCGGGCCCACCATTTGTTCCTCGGGCTCTGGTTTTGTTCCTCGGACTCTAGTATAATGCCACGGGCTCTGGTTTTGTTCCCTGGGGCCTCCTTTTGTTCTTTGCGATCTGGTTTTTTTCCTCGGGATCTGGTTTTGTTCCTCGGCCTCTGGTTTCTTTCCTCGGGAGCTCGTTTTGTTCCTCGAGCTGTGGTATTGCTCCTCTAGCTCTGGTTGTCTTCCTCGGGCTCTGGTTTTCTTCCTCGGGCTCTGGTTTTCTTCCTCGAGGGCTAGTTCTGTTCCTCGGGCTCGGGTTTTATTCCTCGGGCCCTCCTTTTGTTCTTCGCGATCTGGTTTTGTTCCTCGGGCTCTGGTTTCATTCCTCGGGCTCTGGTTTCTTTCCTCGGGCTTTGGTTTTGTTCCTCGAGCTGTGGTTTTACTCCTCTAGCTCTGGTTTTCTTCCTCGGGCTCTGCTTTTCTTCCTCGAGGGCTAGTTCTGTTCCTCGGGCTCGGGTTTTATTCCTCGGGCCCTCCTTTTGTTCTTCGGGATCTGGTTTTGTTCCTCGGGCTCTGGTTTCATTCCTCGGGCTCTGGTTTCTTTCCTCGGGCTCTGGTTTTGTTCCTCGAGCTGTGGTTTTGCTCCTCTAGCTCTGGTTTTCTTCCTCGTGCTCTGCTTTTCTTCCTCGAGGGCTAGTTTTGTTCCTTGGGGTCTGGTTTTATTCCTCGGACCCTCCTTTTGTTCTTCGGGATCTGGTTTTGTTCCTCGGGCTCTGGTTTTCTTCCTCGGGCTCTGGTTTCTTTCCTCGGGCTCTGGTTTTGTTCCTCAAGCTGTGGTTTTGCTCCTCTAGTTCTGGTTGTCTTCCTCGGGCTCTGCTTTTCTTCCTCGAGGGCTAGTTTTGTTCCTCGGGCTCTGGTTTCATTCCTCGGGCTCTGGTTGTCTTCCTCGGGCTCTGGTTTTCTTCCTCAGGCTCTGGTTTTCTTCCTCGACGGCTGGTTTTGTTCCCCGGGCTCTGGTTTTGTTCTTCCAGCTCTGCTTTAGCTCCTCGGGCTCTGGTTTGGGTCCACGGGTCTCGTTTTGTTCCTAGGGCCCACCATTTGTTCCTCGGGCTCTGGTTTTGTTCCTCGGACTCTAGTATAATGCCACGGGCTCTGGTTTTGTTCCCTGGGGCCTCCTTTCGTTCTTTGCGATCTGGTTTTTTTCCTCGGTCTCTGGTTTTGTTCCTCGGCCTCTGGTTTCTTTCCTCGGGAGCTCGTTTTGTTCCTCGAGCTGTGGTATTGCTCCTCTAGTTCTGGTTGTCTTCCTCGGGCTCTGGTTTTGTTCCTCGGGCTCTGGTTTTCTTCCTCGAGGGCTAGTTCTGTTCCTCGGGCTCGGGTTTTATTCCTCTGGCCCTCCTTTTGTTCTTCGGGATCTGGTTTTGTTCCTCGGGCTCTGGTTTCATTCCTCGGGCTCTGGTTTCTTTCCTCGGGCTTTGGTTTTGTTCCTCGAGCTGTGGTTTTGCTCCTCTAGCTCTGTTTTTCTTCCTCGGGCTCTGGTATTCTTCCTCGAGGGCTAGTTTTGTTCCTTGGGGTCTCGTTTTATTCCTCGGACCCTCCTTTTGTTCTTCGGGATCTGGTTTTGTTCCTCGGGCTCTGGTTTTCTTCCTCGGGCTCTGGTTTCTTTCCTCGGGCTCTGGTTTTGTTCCTCAAGCTGTGGTTTTGCTCCTCTAATTCTGGTTGTCTTCCTCGGGCTCTGCTCTTCTTCCTCGAGGGCTAGTTTTGTTCCTCGGGCTCGGGTTTTATTCCTCGGGCCCTCCTTTTGTTCTTCGCGATCTGGTTTTGTTCCTCGGGCTCTGGTTTCATTCCTCGGGCTCTGGTTGTATTCCTCGGGCTCTGGTTTTCTTCCTCGGGCTCTGGTTTTCTTCCTCGACGGCTGGTTTTGTTCCCCGGGCTCTGGTTTTGTTCTTCCAGCTCTGCTTTAGCTCCTCGGGCTCTGGTTTGGGTCCACGGGTCTCGTTTTGTTCCTCGGGCCCACCATTTCTTCCTCGGGCTCTGGTTTTCTTCCTCGGGCTCTGGTTTTCTTCCTTGAGGGCTGGTTTTGTTCCCTAGGCTCTGGTTTTGTTCTTCCAGCTCTGCTTTAGCTCCTCGGGCTCTGGTTTGGGTCCACGGGTCTCGTTTTCTTCCTCGGGCCCACCATTTCTTCCTCGGTCTCTGGTTTTGTTCCTCGGGCTCTGGTTTTCTTCCTCGGGCTCTGGTTTAATTCCTCGGGCTCTGGTTTTGTTCCTCGAGATCTGGTTTAGTTTCATTGGCTCTGGTTTTGTTCCTCAGGCTCTGGTTTTTTTCCTCAGGCTCTGGTTTTGTTCCTCGGACTCTAGTATAATTCCACGGGCTCTGGTTTTGTTCCTTGAGGCCTCCTTTTGTTCTTTGCGATCTGGTTTTTTTCCTCGGGATCTGGTTTTTTTCCTCGCGCTCTGGTTTCTTTCCTTGGGAGCTCATTTTGTTCCTCGAGCTGTGGTATTGCTCCTCTAGCTCTGGTTGTCTTCCTCGGGCTCTGGTTTTCTTCCTCGGGCTCTGCTTTTCTTCCTCGAGGGCTAGTTCTGTTCCTCGGGCTCGGGTTTTATTCCTCGGGCCCTCCTTTTGTTCTTCGGGATCTGGTTTTGTTCCTCGGGCTCTGGTTTCATTCCTCGGGCTCTGGTTTCTTTCCTCGGGCTCTGGTTTTGTTCCTCGAGCTGTGGTTTTGCTCCTCTAGCTCTGGTTTTCTTCCTCGGGCTCTGGTTTCTTTCCTCGGGCTCTGGTTTTGTTCCTCGAGCTGTGGTTTTGCTCCTCTAGCTCTGGTTTTCTTCCTCGGGCTCTGCTTTTCTTCCTCGAGGGCTAGTTTTGTTCCTTGGGGTCTGGTTTTATTCCTCGGACCCTCCTTTTGTTCTTCGGGATCTGGTTTTGTTCCTCGGGCTCTGCTTTTCTTCCTCGGGCTCTGGTTTCATTCCTCGGGCTCTGGTTTTGTTCCTCAAGCTGTGGTTTTGCTCCTCTAGTTCTGGTTGTCTTCCTCGGGCTCTGCTTTTCTTCCTCGAGGGCTAGTTTTGTTCCGCGGGCTCTGGTTTTATTCCTCAGGCCCTCCTTTTGTTCTTCGGGACCTGTTTTTGTTCCTCGGGCTCTGGTTTCATTCCTCGGGCTCTGGTTGTCTTCCTCGGGCTCTGGTTTTCTTCCTCGGGCTCTGGTTTTCTTCCTCGACGGCTGGTTTTGTTCCCCGGGCTCTGGTTTTGTTCTTCCAGCTCTGCTTTAGCTCCTCGGGCTCTGGTTTGGGTCCACGGGTCTCGTTTTGTTCCTCGGGCCCACCATTTGTTCCTCGGGCTCTGGTTTTGTTCCTCGGACTCTAGTATAATGCCACGGGCTCTGGTTTTGTTCCCTGGGGCCTCCTTTTGTTCTTTGCGATCTGGTTTTTTTCCTCGGGATCTGGTTTTGTTCCTCGGCCTCTGGTTTCTTTCCTCGGGAGCTCGTTTTGTTCCTCGAGCTGTGGTATTGCTCCTCTAGCTCTGGTTGTCTTCCTCGGGCTCTGGTTTTCTTCCTCGGGCTCTGGTTTTCTTCCTCGAGGGCTAGTTCTGTTCCTCGGGCTCGGGTTTTATTCCTCGGGCCCTCCTTTTGTTCTTCGCGATCTGGTTTTGTTCCTCGGGCTCTGGTTTCATTCCTCGGGCTCTGGTTTCTTTCCTCGGGCTTTGGTTTTGTTCCTCGAGCTGTGGTTTTACTCCTCTAGCTCTGGTTTTCTTCCTCGGGCTCTGCTTTTCTTCCTCGAGGGCTAGTTCTGTTCCTCGGGCTCGGGTTTTATTCCTCGGGCCCTCCTTTTGTTCTTCGGGATCTGGTTTTGTTCCTCGGGCTCTGGTTTCATTCCTCGGGCTCTGGTTTCTTTCCTCGGGCTCTGGTTTTGTTCCTCGAGCTGTGGTTTTGCTCCTCTAGCTCTGGTTTTCTTCCTCGTGCTCTGCTTTTCTTCCTCGAGGGCTAGTTTTGTTCCTTGGGGTCTGGTTTTATTCCTCGGACCCTCCTTTTGTTCTTCGGGATCTGGTTTTGTTCCTCGGGCTCTGGTTTTCTTCCTCGGGCTCTGGTTTCTTTCCTCGGGCTCTGGTTTTGTTCCTCAAGCTGTGGTTTTGCTCCTCTAATTCTGGTTGTCTTCCTCGGGCTCTGCTCTTCTTCCTCGAGGGCTAGTTTTGTTCCTCGGGCTCGGGTTTTATTCCTCGGGCCCTCCTTTTGTTCTTCGCGATCTGGTTTTGTTCCTCGGGCTCTGGTTTCATTCCTCGGGCTCTGGTTGTATTCCTCGGGCTCTGGTTTTCTTCCTCGGGCTCTGGTTTTCTTCCTCGACGGCTGGTTTTGTTCCCCGGGCTCTGGTTTTGTTCTTCCAGCTCTGCTTTAGCTCCTCGGGCTCTGGTTTGGGTCCACGGGTCTCGTTTTGTTCCTCGGGCCCACCATTTCTTCCTCGGGCTCTGGTTTTCTTCCTCGGGCTCTGGTTTTCTTCCTTGAGGGCTGGTTTTGTTCCCTAGGCTCTGGTTTTGTTCTTCCAGCTCTGCTTTAGCTCCTCGGGCTCTGGTTTGGGTCCACGGGTCTCGTTTTCTTCCTCGGGCCCACCATTTCTTCCTCGGTCTCTGGTTTTGTTCCTCGGGCTCTGGTTTTCTTCCTCGGGCTCTGGTTTAATTCCTCGGGCTCTGGTTTTGTTCCTCGAGATCTGGTTTAGTTTCATTGGCTCTGGTTTTGTTCCTCAGGCTCTGGTTTTTTTCCTCAGGCTCTGGTTTTGTTCCTCGGACTCTAGTATAATTCCACGGGCTCTGGTTTTGTTCCTTGAGGCCTCCTTTTGTTCTTTGCGATCTGGTTTTTTTCCTCGGGATCTGGTTTTTTTCCTCGCGCTCTGGTTTCTTTCCTCGGGAGCTCATTTTGTTCCTCGAGCTGTGGTATTGCTCCTCTAGCTCTGGTTGTCTTCCTCGGGCTCTGGTTTTCTTCCTCGGGCTCTGCTTTTCTTCCTCGAGGGCTAGTTCTGTTCCTCGGGCTCGGGTTTTATTCCTCGGGCCCTCCTTTTGTTCTTCGGGATCTGGTTTTGTTCCTCGGGCTCTGGTTTCATTCCTCGGGCTCTGGTTTCTTTCCTCGGGCTCTGGTTTTGTTCCTCGAGCTGTGGTTTTGCTCCTCTAGCTCTGGTTTTCTTCCTCGGGCTCTGGTTTCTTTCCTCGGGCTCTGGTTTTGTTCCTCGAGCTGTGGTTTTGCTCCTCTAGCTCTGGTTTTCTTCCTCGGGCTCTGCTTTTCTTCCTCGAGGGCTAGTTTTGTTCCTTGGGGTCTGGTTTTATTCCTCGGACCCTCCTTTTGTTCTTCGGGATCTGGTTTTGTTCCTCGGGCTCTGCTTTTCTTCCTCGGGCTCTGGTTTCATTCCTCGGGCTCTGGTTTTGTTCCTCAAGCTGTGGTTTTGCTCCTCTAGTTCTGGTTGTCTTCCTCGGGCTCTGCTTTTCTTCCTCGAGGGCTAGTTTTGTTCCGCGGGCTCTGGTTTTATTCCTCAGGCCCTCCTTTTGTTCTTCGGGACCTGTTTTTGTTCCTCGGGCTCTGGTTTCATTCCTCGGGCTCTGGTTGTCTTCCTCGGGCTCTGGTTTTCTTCCTCGGGCTCTGGTTTTCTTCCTCGACGGCTGGTTTTGTTCCCCGGGCTCTGGTTTTGTTCTTCCAGCTCTGCTTTAGCTCCTCGGGCTCTGGTTTGGGTCCACGGGTCTCGTTTTGTTCCTCGGGCCCACCATTTGTTCCTCGGGCTCTGGTTTTGTTCCTCGGACTCTAGTATAATGCCACGGGCTCTGGTTTTGTTCCCTGGGGCCTCCTTTTGTTCTTTGCGATCTGGTTTTTTTCCTCGGGATCTGGTTTTGTTCCTCGGCCTCTGGTTTCTTTCCTCGGGAGCTCGTTTTGTTCCTCGAGCTGTGGTATTGCTCCTCTAGCTCTGGTTGTCTTCCTCGGGCTCTGGTTTTCTTCCTCGGGCTCTGGTTTTCTTCCTCGAGGGCTAGTTCTGTTCCTCGGGCTCGGGTTTTATTCCTCGGGCCCTCCTTTTGTTCTTCGCGATCTGGTTTTGTTCCTCGGGCTCTGGTTTCATTCCTCGGGCTCTGGTTTCTTTCCTCGGGCTTTGGTTTTGTTCCTCGAGCTGTGGTTTTACTCCTCTAGCTCTGGTTTTCTTCCTCGGGCTCTGCTTTTCTTCCTCGAGGGCTAGTTCTGTTCCTCGGGCTCGGGTTTTATTCCTCGGGCCCTCCTTTTGTTCTTCGGGATCTGGTTTTGTTCCTCGGGCTCTGGTTTCATTCCTCGGGCTCTGGTTTCTTTCCTCGGGCTCTGGTTTTGTTCCTCGAGCTGTGGTTTTGCTCCTCTAGCTCTGGTTTTCTTCCTCGTGCTCTGCTTTTCTTCCTCGAGGGCTAGTTTTGTTCCTTGGGGTCTGGTTTTATTCCTCGGACCCTCCTTTTGTTCTTCGGGATCTGGTTTTGTTCCTCGGGCTCTGGTTTTCTTCCTCGGGCTCTGGTTTCTTTCCTCGGGCTCTGGTTTTGTTCCTCAAGCTGTGGTTTTGCTCCTCTAGTTCTGGTTGTCTTCCTCGGGCTCTGCTTTTCTTCCTCGAGGGCTAGTTTTGTTCCTCGGGCTCTGGTTTCATTCCTCGGGCTCTGGTTGTCTTCCTCGGGCTCTGGTTTTCTTCCTCAGGCTCTGGTTTTCTTCCTCGACGGCTGGTTTTGTTCCCCGGGCTCTGGTTTTGTTCTTCCAGCTCTGCTTTAGCTCCTCGGGCTCTGGTTTGGGTCCACGGGTCTCGTTTTGTTCCTAGGGCCCACCATTTGTTCCTCGGGCTCTGGTTTTGTTCCTCGGACTCTAGTATAATGCCACGGGCTCTGGTTTTGTTCCCTGGGGCCTCCTTTCGTTCTTTGCGATCTGGTTTTTTTCCTCGGTCTCTGGTTTTGTTCCTCGGCCTCTGGTTTCTTTCCTCGGGAGCTCGTTTTGTTCCTCGAGCTGTGGTATTGCTCCTCTAGTTCTGGTTGTCTTCCTCGGGCTCTGGTTTTGTTCCTCGGGCTCTGGTTTTCTTCCTCGAGGGCTAGTTCTGTTCCTCGGGCTCGGGTTTTATTCCTCTGGCCCTCCTTTTGTTCTTCGGGATCTGGTTTTGTTCCTCGGGCTCTGGTTTCATTCCTCGGGCTCTGGTTTCTTTCCTCGGGCTTTGGTTTTGTTCCTCGAGCTGTGGTTTTGCTCCTCTAGCTCTGTTTTTCTTCCTCGGGCTCTGGTATTCTTCCTCGAGGGCTAGTTTTGTTCCTTGGGGTCTCGTTTTATTCCTCGGACCCTCCTTTTGTTCTTCGGGATCTGGTTTTGTTCCTCGGGCTCTGGTTTTCTTCCTCGGGCTCTGGTTTCTTTCCTCGGGCTCTGGTTTTGTTCCTCAAGCTGTGGTTTTGCTCCTCTAATTCTGGTTGTCTTCCTCGGGCTCTGCTCTTCTTCCTCGAGGGCTAGTTTTGTTCCTCGGGCTCGGGTTTTATTCCTCGGGCCCTCCTTTTGTTCTTCGCGATCTGGTTTTGTTCCTCGGGCTCTGGTTTCATTCCTCGGGCTCTGGTTGTATTCCTCGGGCTCTGGTTTTCTTCCTCGGGCTCTGGTTTTCTTCCTCGACGGCTGGTTTTGTTCCCCGGGCTCTGGTTTTGTTCTTCCAGCTCTGCTTTAGCTCCTCGGGCTCTGGTTTGGGTCCACGGGTCTCGTTTTGTTCCTCGGGCCCACCATTTCTTCCTCGGGCTCTGGTTTTCTTCCTCGGGCTCTGGTTTTCTTCCTTGAGGGCTGGTTTTGTTCCCTAGGCTCTGGTTTTGTTCTTCCAGCTCTGCTTTAGCTCCTCGGGCTCTGGTTTGGGTCCACGGGTCTCGTTTTCTTCCTCGGGCCCACCATTTCTTCCTCGGTCTCTGGTTTTGTTCCTCGGGCTCTGGTTTTCTTCCTCGGGCTCTGGTTTAATTCCTCGGGCTCTGGTTTTGTTCCTCGAGATCTGGTTTAGTTTCATTGGCTCTGGTTTTGTTCCTCAGGCTCTGGTTTTTTTCCTCAGGCTCTGGTTTTGTTCCTCGGACTCTAGTATAATTCCACGGGCTCTGGTTTTGTTCCTTGAGGCCTCCTTTTGTTCTTTGCGATCTGGTTTTTTTCCTCGGGATCTGGTTTTTTTCCTCGCGCTCTGGTTTCTTTCCTCGGGAGCTCATTTTGTTCCTCGAGCTGTGGTATTGCTCCTCTAGCTCTGGTTGTCTTCCTCGGGCTCTGGTTTTCTTCCTCGGGCTCTGCTTTTCTTCCTCGAGGGCTAGTTCTGTTCCTCGGGCTCGGGTTTTATTCCTCGGGCCCTCCTTTTGTTCTTCGGGATCTGGTTTTGTTCCTCGGGCTCTGGTTTCATTCCTCGGGCTCTGGTTTCTTTCCTCGGGCTCTGGTTTTGTTCCTCGAGCTGTGGTTTTGCTCCTCTAGCTCTGGTTTTCTTCCTCGGGCTCTGGTTTCTTTCCTCGGGCTCTGGTTTTGTTCCTCGAGCTGTGGTTTTGCTCCTCTAGCTCTGGTTTTCTTCCTCGGGCTCTGCTTTTCTTCCTCGAGGGCTAGTTTTGTTCCTTGGGGTCTGGTTTTATTCCTCGGACCCTCCTTTTGTTCTTCGGGATCTGGTTTTGTTCCTCGGGCTCTGCTTTTCTTCCTCGGGCTCTGGTTGTATTCCTCGGGCTCTGGTTTTGTTCCTCAAGCTGTGGTTTTGCTCCTCTAGTTCTGGTTGTCTTCCTCGGGCTCTGCTTTTCTTCCTCGAGGGCTAGTTTTGTTCCGCGGGCTCTGGTTTTATTCCTCAGGCCCTCCTTTTGTTCTTCGGGACCTGTTTTTGTTCCTCGGGCTCTGGTTTCATTCCTCGGGCTCTGGTTGTATTCCTCGGGCTCTGGTTTTCTTCCTCGGGCTCTGGTTTTCTTCCTCGACGGCTGGTTTTGTTCCCCGGGCTCTGGTTTTGTTCTTCCAGCTCTGCTTTAGCTCCTCGGGCTCTGGTTTGGGTCCACGGGTCTCGTTTTGTTCCTCGGGCCCACCATTTGTTCCTCGGGCTCTGGTTTTGTTCCTCGGACTCTAGTATAATGCCACGGGCTCTGGTTTTGTTCCCTGGGGCCTCCTTTTGTTCTTTGCGATCTGGTTTTTTTCCTCGGGATCTGGTTTTGTTCCTCGGCCTCTGGTTTCTTTCCTCGGGAGCTCGTTTTGTTCCTCGAGCTGTGGTATTGCTCCTCTAGCTCTGGTTGTCTTCCTCGGGCTCTGGTTTTCTTCCTCGGGCTCTGGTTTTCTTCCTCGAGGGCTAGTTCTGTTCCTCGGGCTCGGGTTTTATTCCTCGGGCCCTCCTTTTGTTCTTCGGGATCTGGTTTTGTTCCTCGGGCTCTGGTTTCATTCCTCGGGCTCTGGTTTCTTTCCTCGGGCTTTGGTTTTGTTCCTCGAGCTGTGGTTTTACTCCTCTAGCTCTGGTTTTCTTCCTCGGGCTCTGCTTTTCTTCCTCGAGGGCTAGTTCTGTTCCTCGGGCTCGGGTTTTATTCCTCGGGCCCTCCTTTTGTTCTTCGGGATCTGGTTTTGTTCCTCGGGCTCTGGTTTCATTCCTCGGGCTCTGGTTTTTTTCCTCGGGCTCTGGTTTTGTTCCTCGAGCTGTGGTTTTGCTCCTCTAGCTCTGGTTTTCTTCCTCGTGCTCTGCTTTTCTTCCTCGAGGGCTAGTTTTGTTCCTTGGGGTCTCGTTTTATTCCTCGGACCCTCCTTTTGTTCTTCGGGATCTGGTTTTGTTCCTCGGGCTCTGGTTTTCTTCCTCGGGCTCTGGTTTCTTTCCTCGGGCTCTGGTTTTGTTCCTCAAGCTGTGGTTTTGCTCCTCTAGTTCTGGTTGTCTTCCTCGGGCTCTGCTTTTCTTCCTCGAGGGCTAGTTTTGTTCCTCGGGCTCTGGTTTCATTCCTCGGGCTCTGGTTGTCTTCCTCGGGCTCTGGTTTTCTTCCTCAGGCTCTGGTTTTCTTCCTCGACGGCTGGTTTTGTTCCCCGGGCTCTGGTTTTGTTCTTCCAGCTCTGCTTTAGCTCCTCGGGCTCTGGTTTGGGTCCACGGGTCTCGTTTTGTTCCTAGGGCCCACCATTTGTTCCTCGGGCTCTGGTTTTGTTCCTCGGACTCTAGTATAATGCCACGGGCTCTGGTTTTGTTCCCTGGGGCCTCCTTTCGTTCTTTGCGATCTGGTTTTTTTCCTCGGTCTCTGGTTTTGTTCCTCGGCCTCTGGTTTCTTTCCTCGGGAGCTCGTTTTGTTCCTCGAGCTGTGGTATTGCTCCTCTAGCTCTGGTTGTCTTCCTCGGGCTCTGGTTTTGTTCCTCGGGCTCTGGTTTTCTTCCTCGAGGGCTAGTTCTGTTCCTCGGGCTCGGGTTTTATTCCTCTGGCCCTCCTTTTGTTCTTCGGGATCTGGTTTTGTTCCTCGGGCTCTGGTTTCATTCCTCGGGCTCTGGTTTCTTTCCGCGGGCTTTGGTTTTGTTCCTCGAGCTGTGGTTTTGCTCCTCTAGCTCTGTTTTTCTTCCTCGGGCTCTGGTATTCTTCCTCGAGGGCTAGTTTTGTTCCTTGGGGTCTCGTTTTATTCCTCGGACCCTCCTTTTGTTCTTCGGGATCTGGTTTTGTTCCTCGGGCTCTGGTTTTCTTCCTCGGGCTCTGGTTTCATTCCTCGGGCTCTGGTTTTGTTCCTCAAGCTGTGGTTTTGCTCCTCTAGTTCTGGTTGTCTTCCTCGGGCTCTGCTCTTCTTCCTCGAGGGCTAGTTTTGTTCCTCGGGCTCTGGTTTTATTCCTCGGGCCCTCCTTTTGTTCTTCGCGATCTGGTTTTGTTCCTCGGGCTCTGGTTTCATTCCTCGGGCTCTGGTTGTATTCCTCGGGCTCTGGTTTTCTTCCTCGGGCTCTGGTTTTCTTCCTCGACGGCTGGTTTTGTTCCCCGGGCTCTGGTTTTGTTCTTCCAGCTCTGCTTTAGCTCCTCGGGCTCTGGCTTGGGTCCACGGGTCTCGTTTTGTTCCTCGGGCCCACCATTTCTTCCTCGGTCTCTGGTTTTGTTCCTCGGGCTCTGGTTTTCTTCCTCGGGCTCTGGTATTGTTCCTCGGCCTCTTTTTTTCTTCCTCTGCCCCTGCTTTTTTTTCTCGGCCTCTGGTTTTGTTCCCCGGGCTCTGGTTTAGTTCCTCAGGCTCTGCTTTTGTTCCTCAGGCTCTGGTTTTTTTCCTCGGGCTCTGGTTTTGTTCCTCGGGCTCTGTTTTCTTTCCTCGGGAGCTCGTTTTGTTCCTCGAGCTGTGGTTTTGCTCCTCTAGCTCTCGTTGTCTTCCTCAGACTCTGGTTTTCTTCCTCGGGCTCTGCTTTTCTTCCTCGAGGGCTAGTTTTGTTCCTTGGGGTCTGGTTTTATTCCTCGGACCCTCCTTTTGTTCTTCGGGCTCTGGTTTTCTTCCTCGGGCTCTGGTTTTCTTCCTCGGGCTCTGGTTTCTTTCCTTGGGCTCTGGTTTTGTTCCTCGAGCTGTGGTTTTGCTCCTCTAGCTCTGGTTGTCTTCCTCGGGCTCTGGTATTCTTCCTCGAGGGCTAGTTTTGTTCCTCGGGGTCTCGTTTTATTCCTCGGACCCTCCTTTTGTTCTTCGGGACCTGTTTTTGTTCCTCGGGCTCTGGTTTCATTCCTCGGGCTCTGGTTTCTTTCCTCGGGCTCTAGTTTTATTCCTCGAGCTGTGGTTTTGCTCCTCTAGCTCTGGTTTTCTTCCTCGGGCTCTGATTTTCTTCCTCGACGGCTGGTTTTGTTCCCCAGGCTCTGGTTTTGTTCTTCCAGCTCTGCTTTAGCTCCTCGGGCTCTGCTTTGGGTCCACGGGTCTCGTTTTGATCCTCGGGCCCACCATTTGTTCCTCCGTCTCTGGTTTTGTTCCTCGGGCTCTGGTCTTCTTCCTCGGGCTCTGGTTTAATTCCTCGGGCTCTGGTTTTGTTCCTCGAGCTCTGGTTTAGTTCCATTGGCTCTGGTTTTGTTCCTCAGGCTCTGGTTTTTTTCCTCGGGCTCTGGTTTTGTTCCTCGGGCTCTGGTTTCTTTCCTCGTGCTCTGGTTTTGTTCCTCGAGCTGTGGTTTTGCTCCTCTAGCTCTGGTTGTCTTCCTCGGGCTCTGGTTTTCTTCCTCGAGGGCTAGTTTTGTTCCTCGGGGTCTGGTTTTATTCCTCGGGCCCTCCTTTTGTTCTTCGCGATCTGGTTTTGTTCCTCGGAATCTGGTTTAATTCCTCGGGCTCTGGTTTCTTTCCTTGGGCTCTGGTTTTGTTCCTCGAGCTGTGGTTTTGCTCCTCTAGCTCTGGTTGTCTTCCTCGGGCTCTGGTTTTCTTCCTCGGGCTCTGGTTTTCTTCCTCGACGGCTGGTTTTGTTCCCCGGGCTCTGGTTTTGTTCTTCCTGCTCTGCTGTAGCTCCTCGGGCTCTGGTTTGGGTCCACGGGTCTCGTTTTGTTCCTCGGGCCCACCATTTCTTCCTCGGTCTCTGGTTTTGTTCCTCGGGTTCTGGTTTCCTTCCATGGACTCTGGTTTAATTCCTCGGGATCTGGTTTTGTTCCTCGAGATCTGGTTTAGTTCCATTGGCTCTGGTTTTGTTCCTCAGGCTCTGTTTTTTTTCCTCGGGCTCTGGTTTTTTTCCTCGGACTCTAGTATAATTCCACGGGCTCTGGTTTTGTTCCCTGGGGCCTCCTTTTGTTCTTTGCGATCTGGTTTTTTTCCTCGGGATCTGGTTTTGTTCCTCGGGCTCTGGTTTCTTTCCTCGGGAGCTCGTTTTATTCCTCGAGCTGTGGTATTGCTCCTCTAGCTCTCGTTGTCTTCCTCTAGCTCTGGTTGTCTTCCTCGGGCTCTGCTTTTCTTCCTCGGGCTCTGGTTTTCTTCCGCGACGGCTGGTTTTGTTCCCCAGGCTCTGGTTTTGTTCTTCCAGCTCTGCTTTAGCTCCTCGGGCTCTGGTTTGGGTCCACGGGTCTCGTTTTGTTCCTCGGGCCCACCATTTCTTCCTCGGTCTCTGGTTTTGTTCCGCGGGCTCTGGTTTTCTTCCTTGGGCTCTGGCTTAGTTCCTCGGCCTCTTTTTTGTTCCTCTGCCCCTGCTTTTTTTCCTCGGCCTCTGGTTTTGTTCCCCGGGCTCTGGTTTAGTTCCTCGGGCTCTGCTTTTGTTCCTCAGGCTCTGGTTTTTTTCCTCGGGCTCTGGTTTTATTCCTCGGACCCTCCTTTTGTTCTTCGTGATCTGGTTTTGTTCCTCGGGATCTGGTTTTGTTCCTCATGCTCTGTTTTCTTTCCTCGGGATCTCGTTTTGTTCCTCGAGCTGTGGTTTTGCTCCTCTAGCTCTCGTTGTCTTCCTCGGGCTCTGGTTTTCTTCCTCGGGCTCTGCTTTTCTTCCTCGTGCTCTGCTTTTCTTCCTCAAGGGCTAGTTCTGTTCCTCAAGGTCTGGTTTTATTCCTCGGGCCCTCCTTTTGTTCTTCGGGATCTGGTTTTGTTCCTCAAGCTCTGGTTTTCTTCCTCGGGCTCTGGTTTCTTTCCTCGGACTCTGGTTTTGTTCCTCGAGCTGTGGTTTTGCTCCTCTAGCTCTGGTTGTCTTCCTCGGGCTCTGGTTTTCTTCCTCGATGGCTGGTTTTGTTCCCCGGGCTCTGGTTTTGTTCTTCCAGCTCTGCTTTAGCTCCTCGGGCTCTGGTTTGGGTCCACGGGTCTCGTTTTGTTCCTCGGGCCCACCATTTCTTCCTCGGTCTCTGGTTTTGTTCCTCAGGCTCTGTTTTCTTTCCTCGGGAGCTCTTTTGTTCCTCGAGCTGTGGTTTTGCTCCTCTAGCTCTCGATGTCTTCCTCGGGCTCTGGTTTTCTTCCTCGGGCTCTGCTTTTCTTCCTCGAGGGCTAGTTCTGTTCCTCGGGGTCTGGTTTTATTCCTCGGGCCCTCCTTTTGTTCTTCGGGATCTGGTTTTGTTCCTCGGGCTCTGGTTTTCTTCCTCGGGCTCTGGTATTGTTCCTCGGCCTCTTTTTTTCTTCCTCTGCCCCTGCTTTTTTTTCTCGGCCTCTGGTTTTGTTCCCCGGGCTCTGGTTTAGTTCCACGGGCCCTGCTTTTGTTCCTCAGGCTCTGGTTTTTTTCCTCGGGCTCTGGTTTTGTTCCTCGGACTCTAGTATAATTACACGGGCTCTGGTTTTGTTCCCTGGGGCCTCCTTTTGTTCTTTGCGATCTGGTTTTTTTCCTCGGGATCTGGTTTTATTCCTCGGGCTCTGGTTTCTTTCCTCGGGAGATCGTTTTGTTCCTCGAGCTGTGGTTTTGCTCCTCTAGGTCTCGTTGTCTTCCTCGGACTCTGGTTTTCTTCCTCGGGCTCTGCTTTTCTTCCTCGAGGGCTAGTTTTGTTCCTTGGGGTCTGGTTTTATTCCTCGGGCCCTCCTTTTGTTCTTCGGGATCTGGTTTTGTTCCTCGGGCTCTGGTTTTCTTCCTCAGGCTCTAGTTTCTTTCCTCGGGCTCTGGTTTTGTTCCTCAAGCTGTGGTTTTGCTCCTCTAGCTCTGATTGTCTTCCTCGGGCTCTGGTTTCATTCCTCGTGCTTTGGTTGTCTTCCTCGGGCTCTGGTTTTCTTCCTCGGGCTCTGGTTTTCTTCCTCGACGGCTGGTTTTGTTCCCCAGGCTCTGGTTTTGTTCTTCCAGCTCTGCTTTAGCTCCTCGGGCTCTGGTTTGGGTCCACGGGTCTCGTTTTAAACCTCGGGCCCACCATTTCTTCCTCGGTCTCTGGTTTTGTTCCTCGGACTCTAGTATAATTCCACGGGCTCTGGTTTTGTTCCTCGGGGCCTCCTTTTGTTCTCTGCAATCTGGTTTTCTTCCTCGGGCTCTGCTTTTCTTCCTCGAGGGGTAGTTCTGTTCCTCGGGCTCGGGTTTTATTCCTCGGGCCCTCCTTTTGTTCTTCGGGATCTGGTTTTGTTCCTCGGGCTCTGGTTTTCTTCCTCAGGCTCTGGTTTCTTTCCTCGGGCTCTGGTTTTGTTCCTCGAGCTGTGGTTTTGCTCCTCTAGCTCTGGTTGTCTTCCTCGGGCTCTGGTTTTCTTCCTCGAGGGCTAGTTTTGTTCCTCGAGCTCTGGTTTTATTCCTCGGGCCCTCCTTTTGTTCTTCACGATCTGGTTTTGTTCCTCGGGCTATGGTTTCATTCCTCGGGCTCTGGTTTCTTTCCTCGGGCTCTGGTTTTGTTCCTCGAGCTGTGGTTTTGCTCCTCTAGCTCTGGTTTTCTTCCTCGGGCTCTGCTTTTCTTCCTCGAGGGCTAGTTTTGTTCCTTGGTGTCTGGTTTTATTCCTCGGACCCTCTTTTTGTTCTTCGGGATCTGGTTTTGTTCCTCGGGATCTCGTTTTCTTCCTCGGGCTCTGGTTTCTTTCCTCGGGCTCTGGTTTTGTTCCTCAAGCTGTGGTTTTGCTCCTCTAGCTCTGGTTGTCTTCCTCGGGCTCTGGTATTTTTCCTCGAGGGCTAGTTTTGTTCCTCGGGGTCTCGTTTTATTCCTCGGACCCTCCTTTTGTTCTTCGGGACCTCTTTTTGTTCCTCGGGCTCTGGTTTCTTTCCTCGGGCTCTGGTTTTGTTCCTCGAGCTGTGGTTTTGCTCCTCTAGCTCTGATTGTCTTCCTCGGGCACTGGTTTTCTTCCTCGAGGGGTAGTTTTGTTCCTCGGGCTCTGGTTTTCTTCCTCGGGCTCTGGTTTTCTTCCTCGACGGCTGGTTTTGTTCCCCGGGCTCTGGTTTTGTTCTTCCAGCTCTGCTTTAGCTCCTCGGGCTCTGGTTTCGGTCCACGGGTCTCGTTTTGTTCCTCGGGCCCACCATTTCTTCCTCGGTCTCTGGTTTTGTTCCTCGGGCTCTGCTTTTCTTCCTCGGGCTCTGGTATTGTTCCTCGGCCTCTTTTTTTGTTCCTCTGCCCCTGCTTTTTTTTCTCGGCCTCTGGTTTTGTTCCCCGGGCTCTGGTTTAGTTCCACGGGCTCTGTTTTTGTTCCTCGGGATCTGGTTTCTTTCCTCGGGCTCTGGTTTTGTTCCTCGAGCTGTGGTTTTGTTCCTCTAGCTCTGGTTTTCTTCCTCGGGCTCTGCTTTTCTTCCTCGAGGGCTAGTTTTGTTCCTTGGGGTCTCGTTTTATTCCTCGGACCCTCCTTTTGTTCTTCGGGATCTGGTTTTGTTCCTCGGGCTCTGGTTTCTTTCCTCGGGCTCTGCTTTCTTTCCTCGGGCTCTGGTTTTGTTCCTCAAGCTGTGGTTTTGCTCCTCTAGCTCTGGTTGTCTTCCTCGGGCTCTGGTATTCTTCCTCGAGGGCTAGTTTTGTTCCTCGGGCTCTGGTTTTTATTCCTCGGGCCCTCCTTTTGTTCTTCGCGATCTGGTTTTGTTCCTCGGGCTCTGGTTTCATTCCTCGTGCTCTGGTTGTCCTCCTCGGGCTCTGGTTTTCTTCCTCGGGCTCTGGTTTTCTTCCTCAAGCGCTGGTTTTGTTCCCCGGGCTCTGGTTTTGTTCTTCCAGCTCTGCTTTAGCTCCTCGGGCTCTGGTTTGGGTCCACGGGTCTCGTTTTGTTCCTCGGGCCCACCATTTCTTCCTCGGGCTCTGGTTTTGTTCCTCGGGCTCTGGTTTTCTTCCTCGGGCTCTGGTATTTTTCCTTGGCCTCTTTTTTTCTTCCTCTGCCCCTGCTTTTTTTTCTCGGCCTCTGGTTTTGTTCCCCGGGCTCTGGTTTAGTTCCACGGGCTCTGCTTTTGTTCCTCAGGCTCTGGTTTTTTTCCTCGGGCTCTGGTTTTGTTCCTCGGACTGTAGTATAATTCCACGGGCTCTGGTTTTATTCCTCGGGGCCTCCTTTTGTTCTTCGCGATCTGGT